>NC_140996.1:37740700-38340700 GCF_052327205.1 Somniosus microcephalus
AACTGTCTACTCCCAGGTGTCTGCACAATCTGTCTACTCCCAGGTGTCTGCACAAACTGTCTGCTCCCAGGTGTCTGCACAAACTGTCTACTCCCAGGTGTCTGCACAATCTGTCTACTCCCAGGTGTCTGCACAAACTGTCTACTCCCAGGTGTCTGCACAAACTGTCTACTCCCAGGTGTCTGCACAAACTGTCTACTCCCAGGTGTCTGCACAAACTGTCTACTCCCAGGTGTCTGCACAAACTGTCTACTCCCAGGTGTCTGCACAAACTGTCTACTCCCAGGTGTCTGCACAATCTGTCTACTCCCAGGTGTCTGCACAAACTGTCTACTCCCAGGTGTCTGCACAAACTGTCTACTCCCAGGTGTCTGCACAATCTGTCTACTCCCAGGTGTCTGCACAAACTGTCTGCTCCCAGGTGTCTGCACAAACTGTCTACTCCCAGGTGTCTGCACAAACTGTCTGCTCCCAGGTGTCTGCACAAAATGTCTGCACCCAGGTGTCTGCACAAACTGTCTGCTCCCAGGTGTCTGCACAAACTGTCTGCTCCCAGGTGTCTGCACAAACTGTCTACTCCCAGGTGTCTGCACAAACTGTCTGCTCCCAGGTGTCTGCACAAACTGTCTACTCCCAGGTGTCTGCACAAACTGTCTACTCCCAGGTGTCTGCATAAACTGTCTACACCAGGTGTCTGCACAAACTGTCTACTCCCAGGTGTCTGCACAAACTGTCTACTCCCAGGTGTCTGCACAAACTGTCTACTCCCAGGTGTCTGCACAAACTGTCTACTCCCAGGTGTCTGCACAAACTGTCTACTCCCAGGTGTCTGCACAAACTGTCTACTCCCAGGTGTCTGCACAAACTGTCTACTCCCAGGTGTCTGCACAAACTGTCTGCTCCCAGGTGTCTGCACAAACTGTCTACTCCCAGGTGTCTGCACAAACTGTCTACTCCCAGGTGTCTGCACAAACTGTCTACTCCCAGGTGTCTGCACAAACTGTCTACTCCCAGGTGTCTGCACAAACTGTCTACTCCCAGGTGTCTGCACAAACTGTCTGCTCCCAGGTGTCTGCACAAACTGTCTGCTCCCAGGTGTCTGCACAAACTGTCTACTCCCAGGTGTCTGCACAAACTGTCTGCTCCCAGGTGTCTGCACAAACTGTCTACTCCAGATGTCTGCACAAACTGTCTACTCCCAGGTGTCTGCACAAACTGTCTGCTCCCAGGTGTCTGCACAAACTGTCTACTCCCAGGTGTCTGCACAAACTGTCTACTCCCAGGTGTCTGCACAAACTGCCTACTCCCAGGTGTCTGCACAAACTGTCTGCTCCCAGGTGTCTGCACAAACTGTCTACTCCCAGGTGTCTGCACAAACTGTCTGCTCCCAGGTGTCTGCACAAACTGTCTACTCCCAGGTGTCTGCACAAACTGTCTACTCCCAGGTGTCTGCACAAACTGTCTACTCCCAGGTGTCTGCACAAACTGTCTACTCCCAGGTGTCTGCACAAACTGCCTACTCCCAGGTGTCTGCACAAACTGTCTACTCCCAGGTGTCTGCACAAACTGTCTACTCCCAGGTGTCTGCACAAACTGTCTGCTCCCAGATGTCTGCACAAACTGTCTACTCCCAGGTGTCTGCACAAACTGTCTGCTCCCAGATGTCTGCACAAACTGTCTACTCCCAGGTGTCTGCACAAACTGTCTGCTCCCAGGTGTCTGCACAAACTGTCTACTCCCAGGTGTCTGCACAAACTGTCTACTCCCAGGTGTCTGCACAAACTGTCTACTCCCAGGTGTCTGCACAAACTGTCTACTCCCAGGTGTCTGCACAAACTGCCTACTCCCAGGTGTCTGCACAAACTGTCTACTCCCAGGTGTCTGCACAAACTGTCTACTCCCAGGTGTCTGCACAAACTGTCTACTCCCAGGTGTCTGCACAATCTGTCTGCTCCCAGGTGTCTGCACAAACTGTCTACTCCCAGGTGTCTGCACAAACTGTCTACTCCCAGGTGTCTGCACAAACTGTCTACTCCCAGGTGTCTGCACAAACTGTCTGTTCCCAGGTGTCTGCACAAACTGTCTACTCCCAGGTGTCTGCACAAACTGTCTACTCCCAGGTGTCTGCACAAACTGTCTACTCCCAGGTGTCTGCACAAACTGTCTACTCCCAGGTGTCTGCACAAACTGTCTACTCCCAGGTGTCTGCACAAACTGTCTACTCCCAGGTGTCTGCACAAACTGTCTACTCCCAGGTGTCTGCACAAACTGTCTACTCCCAGGTGTCTGCACAAACTGTCTACTCCCAGGTGTCTGCACAAACTGTCTACTCCCAGGTGTCTGCACAAACTGTCTACTCCCAGGTGTCTGCACAAACTGTCTGCTCCCAGGTGTCTGCACAAACTGTCTACTCCCAGGTGTCTGCACAAACTGTCTACTCCCAGGTGTCTGCACAAACTGTCTACTCCCAGGTGTCTGCACAAACTGTCTACTCCCAGGTGTCTGCACAAACTGTCTACTCCCAGGTGTCTGCACAAACTGTCTACTCCCAGGTGTCTGCACAAACTGTCTACTCCCAGGTGTCTGCACAAACTGTCTACTCCCAGGTGTCTGCACAAACTGTCTACTCCCAGGTGTCTGCACAAACTGTCTACTCCCAGGTTTCTGCACAAACTGCCTACTCCCAGGTGTCTGCACAAACTGTCTACTCCCAGGTGTCTGCACAAACTGTCTACTCCCAGGTGTCTGCACAATCTGTCTGCTCCCAGGTGTCTGCACAAACTGTCTACTCCCAGGTGTCTGCACAAACTGTCTACTCCCAGGTGTCTGCACAAACTGTCTACTCCCAGGTGTCTGCACAAACTGTCTACTCCCAGGTGTCTGCACAAACTGTCTGCTCCCAGGTGTCTGCACAAACTGTCTACTCCCAGGTGTCTGCACAAACTGTCTGCTCCCAGGTGTCTGCACAAACTGTCTACTCCCAGGTGTTTGCACAAACTGTCTGCTCCCAGGTGTCTGCACAAACTGTCTACTCCCAGGTGTCTGCACAAACTGTCTACTCCCAGGTGTCTGCACAAACTGTCTACTCCCAGGTGTCTGCACAAACTGCCTACTCCCAGGTGTCTGCACAAACTGTCTACTCCCAGGTGTCTGCACAAACTGTCTGCTCCCAGGTGTCTGCACAAACTGTCTACTCCCAGGTGTCTGCACAAACTGTCTGCTCCCAGGTGTCTGCACAAACTGTCTGCTCCCAGGTGTCTGCACAAACTGTCTACTCCCAGGTGTCTGCACAAACTGTCTACTCCCAGGAGTCTGCACAAACTGTCTACTCCCAGGTGTCTGCACAAACTGTCTACTCCCAGGTGTCTGCACAAACTGTCGACTCCCAGGTGTCTGCACAAACTGTCTACTCCCAGGTGTCTGCACAAACTGTCTACTCCCAGGTGTCTGCACAAACTGTCTACACCCAGGTGTCTGCACAAACTGTCTACTCCCAGGTGTCTGCACAAACTGTCTACACCCAGGTGTCTGCACAAACTGTCTACTCCCAGGTGTCTGCACAAACTGTCTACACCCAGGTGTCTGCACAAACTGTCTGCTCCCAGGTGTCTGCACAAACTGTCTACACCCAGGTGTCTGCACAAACTGTCTACTCCCAGGTGTCTGCACAAACTGTCTACTCCCAGGTGTCTGCACAAACTGTCTACTCCCAGGTGTCTGCACAAACTGTCTACTCCCAGGTGTCTGCACAAACTGTCTACTCCCAGGTGTCTGCACAAACTGTCTGCTCCCAGGTGTCTGCACAAACTGTCTACTCCCAGGTGTCTGCACAAACTGTCTACTCCCAGGTGTCTGCACAAACTGTCTACTCCCAGGTGTCTGCACAAACTGTCTACTCCCAGGTGTCTGCACAAACTGTCTACTCCCAGGTGTCTGCACAAACTGTCTACTCCAGGTGTCTGCACAAACTGTCTACTTCCAGGTGTCTACACAAACTGTCTACTCCCAGGTGTCTGCACAAACTGTCTACTCCCAGGTGTCTGCACAAACTGTCTACTCCCAGGTGTCTACACAAACTGTCTACTCCCAGGTGTCTGCACAAGTTGTCTACTCCCAGGTGTCTGCACAAACCGTCTACTCCCAGGTGTCTGCACAAACTGTCTGCTCCGAGGTGTCTGCACAAACTGTCTACTCCCAGGTGTCTGCACAAACTGTCTGCTCCGAGGTGTCTGCACAAACTGTCTACTCCCAGGTGTCTGCACAAACTGTCCACTCCCAGGTGTCTGCACAAACTGTCTACTCCCAGGTGTCTGCACAAACTGTCTACTCCCAGGTGTCTGCACAAACTGTCTGCTCCCAGGTGTCTGCACAAACTGTCTACTTCCAGGTGTCTACACAAACTGTCTACTCCCAGGTGTCTGCACAAACTGTCTGCTCCCAGGTGTCTGCACAAACTGTCTACTCCCAGGTGTCTGCACAAACTGTCTACTCCCAGGTGTCTGCACAAACTGTCTGCTCCCAGGTGTCTGCACAAACTGTCTACTTCCAGGTGTCTGCACAAACTGTCTACTCCCAGGTGTCTGCACAAGTTGTCTACTCCCAGGTGTCTGCACAAACCGTCTACTCCCAGGTGTCTGCACAAACTGTCTGCTCCGAGGTGTCTGCACAAACTGTCTACTCCCAGGTGTCTGCACAAACTGTCTGCTCCCAGGTGTCTGCACAAACTGTCTGCTCCCAGGTGTCTGCACAAACTGTCTACTCCCAGGTGTCTGCACAAACTGTCTACTCCCAGGTGTCTGCACAAACTGTCTACTCCCAGGTGTCTGCACAATCTGTCTACTCCCAGGTGTCTGCACAAACTGTCTACTCCCAGGTGTCTGCACAAACTGTCTGCTCCCAGGTGTCTGCACAAACTGTCTACTTCCAGGTGTCTGCACAAACTGTCTGCTCCCAGGTGTCTGCACAAACTGTCTACTCCCAGGTGTCTGCACAAACTGTCTACTCCCAGGTGTCTGCACAAACTGTCTGCTCCCAGGTGTCTGCACAAACTGTCTACTCCCAGGTGTCTGCACAAACTGTCTGCTCCCAGGTGTCTGCACAAACTGTCTACTCCCAGGTGTCTGCACAAACTGCCTGCTCCCAGGTGTCTGCACAAATTGTCTACTCCCAGGTGTCTGCACAAACTGTCTGCTCCCAGGTGTCTGCACATACTGTCTACTCCCAGGTGTCTGCACAAACTGTCTACTCCCAGATGTCTGCAGAAGCTGTCTACTCCCAGGTGTCTGCACAAACTGTCTACTCCCAGGTGTCTGCACAAACTGTCTGCTCCCAGGTGTCTGCACAAACTGTCTACTCCCAGATGTCTGCACAAACTGTCTACTCCCAGGTGTCTGCATAAACTGTCTACTCCAGGTGTCTGCACAAACTGTCTACTCCCAGGTGTCTGCACAAACTGTCTACTCCAGGTGTCTGCACAAACTGTCTGCTCCCAGGTGTCTGCATAAACTGTCTACTCCAGGTGTCTGCACAAACTGTCTACTCCCAGGTGTCTGCACAAACTGTCTACTCCCAGGTGTCTGCACAAACTGTCTACTCCCAGGTGTCTGCACAAACTGTCTACTCCCAGATGTCTGCACAAACTGTCTACTCCCAGGTGTCTGCACAAACTGTCTGCTCCCAGGTGTCTGCACAAATTGTCTACTCCCAGGTGTCTGCACAAACTGTCTGCTCCCAGGTGTCTGCAAAAACTGTCTGCTCCCAGGTGTCTGCACATACTGTCTACTCCCAGGTGTCTGCACAAACTGTCTACTCCCAGGTGTGTGCAGAAGCTGTCTACTCCCAGGTGTCTGCACAAACTGTCTACTCCCAGGTGTCTGCACAAACTGTCTACTCCCAGGTGTCTGCACAAACTGTCTGCTCCCAGGTGTCTGCATAAACTGTCTACTCCAGGTGTCTGCACAAACTGTCTACTCCCAGGTGTCTGCACAAACTGTCTCCTCCCAGGTGTCTGCATAAACTGTCTACTCCCAGGTGTCTGCACAAACTGTCTGCTCCCAGGTGTCTGCACAAACTGTCTACTCCCAGGTGTCTGCACAAAATGTCTACTCCCAGGTGTCTGCATAAATCGTCTACTCCCAGGTGTCTGCACAAATTGTCTACTCCCAGGTGTCTGCACAAATTGTCTACTTCCAGGTGTCTGCACAAATTGTCTACTCCCAGGTGTCTGCACAAATTGTCTACTCCCAGGTGTCTGCACAAATTGTCTACTCCCAGGTGTCTGCACAAACTGTCTACTCCCAGGTGTCTGCAGAAACTGTCTGCTCCCAGGTGTCTGCAAAAACTGTCTGCTCCCAGGTGTCTGCACAAACTGTCTACTCCCAGGTGTCTGCACAAACTGTCTGCTCCCAGGTTTCTGCACAAACTGTCTACTCCCAGGTGTCTGCACAAACTGTCTACTCCCAGGTGTCTGCACAAACTGTCTACTCCCAGGTGTCTGCACAAACTGTCTACTCCCAGGTGTCTGCACAAACTGTCTACTCCCAGGTGTCTGCACAAACTGTCTGCTCCCAGGTGTCTGCACAAACTGTCTACTCCCAGGTGTCTGCACAAACTGTCTACTCCCAGGTGTCTGCACAAACTGTCTGCTCCCAGGTTTCTGCACAAACTGTCTACTCCCAGGTGTCTGCACAAACTGTCTACTCCCAGGTGTCTGCACAAACTGTCTACTCCCAGGTGTCTGCACAAACTGTCTACTCCCAGGTGTCTGCACAAACTGTCTACTCCCAGGTGTCTGCACAAACTGTCTACTCCCAGGTGTCTGCACAAACTGTCTACTCCCAGGTGTCTGCACAAACTGTCTGCTCCCAGGTTTCTGCACAAACTGTCTACTCCCAGGTGTCTGCACAAACTGTCTGCTCCCAGGTTTCTGCACAAACTGTCTACTCCCAGGTGTCTGCACAAACTGTCTACTCCCAGGTGTCTGCACAAACTGTCTACTCCCAGGTGTCTGCACAAACTGTCTACTCCCAGGTGTCTGCACAAACTGTCTACTCCCAGGTGTCTGCACAAACTGTCTACTCCCAGGTGTCTGCACAAACTGTCTACTCCCAGGTGTCTGCACAAACTGTCAACCCCCAGGTGTCTGCACAAACTGTCTGCTCCCAGCTGTCTGCACAAACTGTCTACTCCCAGGTGTCTGCATAACCTGTCTACTCCCAGGTGTCTGCACAAACTGTCTCCTCCCAGGTGTCTGCACAAACTGTCTGCTCCCTAGTGTCTGCACTAACTGTCTGCTCCCAGGTGTCTGCACAAACTGTCTACTCCCAGGTGTCTGCACAAACTGTCTACTCCCAGGTGTCTGCACAAACTGTCTACTCCCAGGTGTTTGCACAATCTGTCTACTCCCAGGTGTCTGCACAAACTGTCTACTCCCAGGTGTCTGCACAAACTGTCTACTCCCAGGTGTCTGCACAAACTGTCTACTCCCAGGTGTCTGCACAAACTGTCTACTCCCAGGTGTCTGCACAAACTGTCTACTCCCAGGTGTCTGCACAAACTGTCGACTCCCAGGTGTCTGCACAAACTGTCTACTCCCAGGTGTCTGCACAAACTGTCTGCTCCCAGGTGTCTGCATAAACTGTCTACTCCAGGTGTCTGCACAAACTGTCTACTCCCAGGTGTCTGCACAACTGTCTGCTCCCAGGTGTCTGCACAAACTGTCTGCTCCCAGGTGTCTGCACAAACTGTCTGCTCCCAGGTGTCTGCAAAAACTGTCTGCTCCCAGGTGTCTGCACAAACTGTCTACTCCCAGGTGTCTGCACA
Organism: Somniosus microcephalus; assembly: GCF_052327205.1. Classification (NCBI taxonomy): domain Eukaryota; kingdom Metazoa; phylum Chordata; class Chondrichthyes; order Squaliformes; family Somniosidae; genus Somniosus; species Somniosus microcephalus. The sequence continues at coordinate 37,748,522 of NC_140996.1, forward strand.
AACTGTCTACTCCCAGGTGTCTGCACAAACTGTCTACTCCCAGGTGTCTGCACAAACTGTCTACTCCCAGGTGTCTGCACAAACTGTCTACTCCCAGGTGTCTGCACAAACTGTCTACTCCCAGGTGTCTGCACAAACTGTCTACTCCCAGGTGTCTGCACAAACTGTCTGCTCCCAGGTGTCTGCATAAACTGTCTACTTCCAGGTGTCTGCACAAACTGTCTGCTCCCAGGTGTCTGCACAAACTGTCTGCTCCCAGGTGTCTGCACAAACTGTCTGCTCCCAGGTGTCTGCAAAAACTGTCTGCTCCCAGGTGTCTGCATAAACTGTCTACTCCCAGGTGTCTGCACAAATTGTCTACTTCCAGATGTCTACATAAACTGTCTACTCCCAGGTGTCTGCACAAATTGTCTACTCCCAAGTTTTCTACACAAACTGTCTGCTCCCAGATGCCTGTACAAACTGTCTACTCCAGGTGTCTGCACAAATTGTCTACTCCCAGGTGTCTGCACAAACTGTCTGCTCCCAGGTGTCTGCATAAACTGTCTACTCCCAGGTGTCTGCACAAATTGTCTACTTCCAGGTGTCTGCACAAACTGTCTACTCCCAGGTGTCTGCACAAACTGTCTACTCCCAGGTGTCTGCACAAACTGTCTGCTCCCAGGTGTCTGCACAAACTGTCTACTCTCAGTTGTCTGCACAAACTGTCTACTCCCACGTGTCTGCACAATCTGTCTACTCCCAGGTGTCTGCACAAACTGTCTACTCCCAGGTGTCTGCACAAACTGTCTACTCCCAGTTGTCTGCACAAACTGTCTACTCCCAGGTGTCTGCACAAACTGTCAGCTCCCAGCTGTCTGCACAAACTGTCTACTCCCACGTGTCTGCACAAACTTTCTACTCCCAGGTGTCTGCACAAACTGTCTACTCCCAGGTGTCTGCATAAACTGTCTGCTCCCAGGTGTCCGCACAAACTGTCTACTCCCAGGTGTCTGCACAAACTGTCTGCTTCCAGGTGTCTACACAAACTGTCTACTCCCAGGTGTCTACAAAAACTGTCTACTCCCAGGTGTCTGCACAAACTGCCTACTCCCAGGTGTCTGCACATACTGTCTGCTCCCAGGTGTCTGCACAAACTGTCTACTCCCAGGTGTCTGCAGAAGCTGTCTACTCCCAGGTGTCTGCACAAACTGTCTGCTCCCAGGTGTCTGCACAAACTGTCTACTCCCAGGTGTCTGCACAAACTGTCTGCTCCCAGGTGTCTGCACAAACTGTCTGCTCTCAGGCGTCTGCACAAACTGTCTGCTCCCAGGTGTCTGCATAAACTGTCTACTTCCAGGTGTCTGCACAGATTGTCTACTTCCAGATGTCTACACAAACTGTCTACTCCCAGGTGTCTGCACAAATTGTCTGCTCCCAAGTTTTCTACACAAACTGTCTGCTCCCAGGTGCCTGTACAAACTGTCTACTCCAGGTGTCTGCACAAATTGTCTACTCCCAGGTGTCTGCACAAACTGACTGCTCCCAGGTGTCTGCATAAACTGTCTACTCCCAGGTGTCTGCACAAATTGTCTACATCCAGGTGTCTACACAAACTGTCTACTCCCAGGTGTCTGCACAAATTGTCTACTCCCAAGTTTTCTACACAAACTGTCTACTCCCAGGTGTCTGCACAAACTGTCTACTCCCAGGTGTCTGCACAAACTGTCTGCTCCCAGGTGTCTGCACAAACTGTCTACTCTCAGTTGTCTGCACAAACTGTCTACTCCCAGGTGTCTGCACAATCTGTCTACTCCCAGGTGTCTGCACAAACTGTCTACTCCCAGGTGTCTGCACAAACTGTCTACTCCCAGGTGTCTGCACAAACTGTCTACTCCCAGGTGTCTGCACAAACTGTCTACTCCCAGGTGTCTGCACAAACTGTCTGCTCCCAGGTGTCTGCACAAACTGTCAGCTCCCAGGTGTCTGCACAAACTGTCTACTCCCAGGTGTCTGCACAAACTGTCAGCTCCCAGGTGTCTGCACAAACTGTCTACTCCCAGGTGTCTGCACAAACTGTCTGCTCCCAGGTGTCTGCACAAACTGTCTACTCTCAGTTGTCTGCACAAACTGTCTACTCCCAGGTGTCTGCACAATCTGTCTACTCCCAGGTGTCTGCACAAACTGTCTACTCCCAGGTGTCTGCACAAACTGTCTACTCCCAGGTGTCTGCACAAACTGTCTACTCCCAGGTGTCTGCACAAACTGTCTACTCCCAGGTGTCTGCACAAACTGTCTGCTCCCAGGTGTCTGCACAAACTGTCAGCTCCCAGGTGTCTGCACAAACTGTCTACTCCCAGGTGTCTGCACAAACTGTCAGCTCCCAGGTGTCTGCACAAACTGCCTACTCCCAGGTGTCTGCACAAACTGTCTACTCCCAGGTGTCTGCACAAACTGTCTACTCACAGGTGTCTGCACAAACTGTCTACTCCCAGGTGTCTGCACAAACTGTCTACTCCCAGGTGTCTGCACAAACTGTCTACTCCCAGGTGTCTGCACAAACTGTCTACTCCCAGGTGTCTGCACAAACTGTCAGCTCCCAGGTGTCTGCACAAACTGTCTACTCCCAGGTGTCTGCACAAACTGTCAGCTCCCAGGTGTCTGCACAAACTGTCTACTCCCAGGTGTCTGCACAAACTGTCTACTCACAGGTGTCTGCACAAACTGTCTACTCCCAGGTGTCTGCACAAACTGTCTGCTGCCAGGTGTCTACACAAACTGTCTACTCCCAGGTGTCTGCACAAACTGTCTACTTCCAGGTGTCTACAAAAACTGTCTACTCCCAGGTGTCTGGACAAACTGTCTACTCCCAGGTGTCTGCACAAACTGCCTACTCCCAGGTGTCTGCACAAACTGTCTGCTCCCAGATGTCTGCACAAATTGTCTACTCCCAGGTGTCTGCACAAACTGTCTGCTCCCAGGTGTCTGCAAAAACTGTCTGCTCCCAGGTGTCTGCACAATCTGTCTACTCCCAGGTGTCTGCACAAAATGTCTACTCCCAGGTGTCTGCAGAAGCTGTCTACTCCCAGGTGTCTGCACAAACTGTCTACTCCCAGGTGTCTGCACAAACTGTCTACTCCCAGGTGTCTGCACAAACTGTCTGCTCCCAGGTGTCTGCACAAACTGTCTGCTCCCAGGTGTCTGCATAAACTGTCGACTCCAGGTGTCTGCACAAACTGTCCGCTCCCAGGTGTCTGCACAAACTGTCAACTCCCAGGTGTTTGCATAAACTGTCTACTCCCAGGTGTCTGCACAAACTGTCTGCTCCCAGGTGTCTGCACAAACTGTCTACTCCCAGGTGTCTGCACAAAATGTCTGCTCCCAGGTGTCTGCATAAATCGTCTACTCCCAGGTGTCTGCACAAACTGTCTACTCCCAGGTGTCTGCACAAACTGTCAGCTCCCAGGTGTCTGCACAAACTGTCTACTCCCAGGTGTCTGCACAAACTGTCTACTCCCAGGTGTCTGCAGAAACTGTCTGCTCCCAGGTGTCTGCAAAAACTGTCAGCTCCCAGGTGTCTGCACAAACTGTCTACTCCCAGGTGTCTGCACAAACTGTCTGCTCCCAGGTGTCTGCACAAACTGTCTACTCCCAGGTGTCTGCACAAACAGTCTACTCCCAGGTGTCTGCACAAACTGTCTACTCCCAGGTGTCTGCACAAACTGTCTACTCCCAGGTGTCTGCACAAACTGTCTACTCCCAGGTGTCTGCACAAACTGTCTACTCCCAGGTGTCTGCACAAACTGTCTACTCCCAGGTGTCTGCACAAACTGTCTACTCCCAGGTGTCTGCACAAACTGTCTACTCCCAGGTGTCTGCACAAACAGTCTACTCCCAGGTGTCTGCACAAACTGTCTACTCCCAGGTGTCTGCACAAACTGTCTACTCCCAGGTGTCTGCACAAACTGTCTACTCCCAGGTGTCTGCACAAACTGTCTACTCCCAGGTGTCTGCACAAACTGTCTACTCCCAGGTGTCTGCACAAACTGTCTACTCCCAGGTGTCTGCACAAACTGTCTACTCCCAGGTGTCTGCACAAACTGTCGACTCCCAGGTGTCTGCACAAACTGTCTACTCCCAGGTGTCTGCACAAACTGTCTGCTCCCAGGTGTCTGCACAAACTGTCTACTCCCAGGTGTCTGCACAAACTGTCTGCTCCCAGGTGTCTGCACAAACTGTCTACTCCAGGTGTCTGCACAAACTGTCTACTCCCAGGTGTCTGCACAACTGTCTGCTCCCAGGTGTCTGCACAAACTGTCTGCTCCCAGGTGTCTGCACAAACTGTCTGCTCCCAGGTGTCTGCAAAAACTGTCTGCTCCCAGGTGTCTGCACAAACTGTCTACTCCCAGGTGTCTGCACAAACTGTCTACTCCCAGGTGTCTGCACAAACTGTCTACTCCCAGGTGTCTGCACAAACTGTCTACTCCCAGGTGTCTGCACAAACTGTCTACTCCCAGGTGTCTGCACAAACTGTCTACTCCCAGGTGTCTGCACAAACTGTCTACTCCCAGGTGTCTGCACAAACTGTCTGCTCCCAGGTGTCTGCATAAACTGTCTACTTCCAGGTGTCTGCACAAATTGTCTACTTCCAGATGTCTACATAAACTGTCTACTCCCAGGTGTCTGCACAAATTGTCTACTCCCAAGTTTTCTACACAAACTGTCTGCTCCCAGATGCCTGTACAAAATGTCTACTCCAGGTGTCTGCACAAATTGTCTACTCCCAGGTGTCTGCACAAACTGTCTGCTCCCAGGTGTCTGCATAAACTGTCTACTCCCAGGTGTCTGCACAAATTGTCTACTTCCAGGTGTCTAAACAAACTGTCTACTCCCAGGTGTCTGCACAAATTGTCTACTCCCAAGTTTTCTACACAAACTGTCTACTCCCAGGTGTCTGCACAAACTGTCTACTCCCAGGTGTCTGCACAAACTGTCTGCTCCCAGGTGTCTGCACAAACTGTCTACTCTCAGTTGTCTGCACAAACTGTCTACTCCCACGTGTCTGCACAATCTGTCTACTCCCAGGTGTCTGCACAAACTGTCTACTCCCAGGTGTCTGCACAAACTGTCTACTCCCAGTTGTCTGCACAAACTGTCTACTCCCAGGTGTCTGCACAAACTGTCAGCTCCCAGCTGTCTGCACAAACTGTCTACTCCCACGTGTCTGCACAAACTTTCTACTCCCAGGTGTCTGCACAAACTGTCTACTCCCAGGTGTCTGCATAAACTGTCTGCTCCCAGGTGTCCGCACAAACTGTCTACTCCCAGGTGTCTGCACAAACTGTCTGCTTCCAGGTGTCTACACAAACTGTCTACTCCCAGGTGTCTACAAAAACTGTCTACTCCCAGGTGTCTGCACAAACTGTTTACTCCCAGGTGTCTGCACAAACTGTCTGCTCCCAGGTGTCTGCACAAACTGTCTACTCCCAGGTGTCTGCAGAAGCTGTCTACTCCCAGGTGTCTGCACAAACTGTCTGCTCCCAGGTGTCTGCACAAACTGTCTACTCCCAGGTGTCTGCACAAACTGTCTGCTCCCAGGTGTCTGCACAAACTGTCTGCTCTCAGGCGTCTGCACAAACTGTCTGCTCCCAGGTGTCTGCATAAACTGTCTACTTCCAGGTGTCTGCACAGATTGTCTACTTCCAGATGTCTACACAAACTGTCTACTCCCAGGTGTCTGCACAAATTGTCTGCTCCCAAGTTTTCTACACAAACTGTCTGCTCCCAGGTGCCTGTACAAACTGTCTACTCCAGGTGTCTGCACAAATTGTCTACTCCCAGGTGTCTGCACAAACTGACTGCTCCCAGGTGTCTGCATAAACTGTCTACTCCCAGGTGTCTGCACAAATTGTCTACATCCAGGTGTCTACACAAACTGTCTACTCCCAGGTGTCTGCACAAATTGTCTACTCCCAAGTTTTCTACACAAACTGTCTACTCCCAGGTGTCTGCACAAACTGTCTACTCCCAGGTGTCTGCACAAACTGTCTGCTCCCAGGTGTCTGCACAAACTGTCTACTCTCAGTTGTCTGCACAAACTGTCTACTCCCAGGTGTCTGCACAATCTGTCTACTCCCAGGTGTCTGCACAAACTGTCTACTCCCAGGTGTCTGCACAAACTGTCTACTCCCAGGTGTCTGCACAAACTGTCTACTCCCAGGTGTCTGCACAAACTGTCTACTCCCAGGTGTCTGCACAAACTGTCAGCTCCCAGGTGTCTGCACAAACTGTCTACTCCCAGGTGTCTGCACAAACTGTCTACTCCCAGGTGTCTGCACAAACTGTCTACTCCCAGGTGTCTGCACAAACTGTCAGCTCCCAGGTGTCTGCACAAACTGTCTACTCCCAGGTGTCTGCACAAACTGTCTACTCACAGGTGTCTGCACAAACTGTCTACTCCCAGGTGTCTGCACAAACTGTCTGCTGCCAGGTGTCTGCACAAACTGTCTACTCCCAGTTGTCTGCACAAACTGTCTACTCCCAGGTGTCTGCACAAACTGTCTGCTCCCAGGTGTCTGCACAAACTGCCTACTCCCAGGTGTCTGCACAAACTGTCAGCTCCCAGGTGTCTGCACAAACTGTCTACTCCCAGGTGTCTGCACAAACTGTCTACTCACAGGTGTCTGCACAAACTGTCTACTCCCAGGTGTCTGCACAAACTGTCTGCTGCCAGGTGTCTACACAAACTGTCTACTCCCAGGTGTCTGCACAAACTGTCTACTTCCAGGTGTCTACAAAAACTGTCTACTCCCAGGTGTCTGGACAAACTGTCTACTCCCAGGTGTCTGCACAAACTGCCTACTCCCAGGTGTCTGCACAAACTGTCTGCTCCCAGATGTCTGCACAAATTGTCTACTCCCAGGTGTCTGCACAAACTGTCTGCTCCCAGGTGTCTGCAAAAACTGTCTGCTCCCAGGTGTCTGCACAATCTGTCTACTCCCAGGTGTCTGCACAAAATGTCTACTCCCAGGTGTCTGCAGAAGCTGTCTACTCCCAGGTGTCTGCACAAACTGTCTACTCCCAGGTGCCTGCACAAACTGTCTACTCCCAGGTGTCTGCATAAACTGTCTACTCCCAGGTGTCTGCACAAACTGTCTACTCCCAGGTGTCTGCACAACTGTCTGCTCCCAGGTGTCTGCACAAACTGTCTGCTCCCAGGTGTCTGCACAAACTGTCTGCTCCCAGGTGTCTGCACAACTGTCTGCTCCCAGGTGTCTGCACAAACTGTCTGCTCCCAGGTGTCTGCACAAACTGTCTGCTCCCAGGTGTCTGCAAAAACTGTCTGCTCCCAGGTGTCTGCACAAACTGTCTACTCCCAGGTGTCTGCACAAACTGTCTGCTCCCAGGTGTCTGCAAAAACTGTCTGCTCCCAGGTGTCTGCACAAACTGTCTACTCCCAGGTGTCTGCACAAACTGTCTACTCCCAGGTGTCTGCACAAACTGTCTACTCCCAGGTGTCTGCACAAACTGTCTACTCCCAGGTGTCTGCACAAACTGTCTACTCCCAGGTGTCTGCACAAACTGTCTACTCCCAGGTGTCTGCACAAACTGTCTACTCCCAGGTGTCTGCACAAACTGTCTGCTCCCAGGTGTCTGCATAAACTGTCTACTTCCAGGTGTCTGCACAAATTGTCTACTTCCAGATGTCTACATAAACTGTCTACTCCCAGGTGTCTGCACAAATTGTCTACTCCCAAGTTTTCTACACAAACTGTCTGCTCCCAGATGCCTGTACAAAATGTCTACTCCAGGTGTCTGCACAAATTGTCTACTCCCAGGTGTCTGCACAAACTGTCTGCTCCCAGGTGTCTGCATAAACTGTCTACTCCCAGGTGTCTGCACAAATTGTCTACTTCCAGGTGTCTAAACAAACTGTCTACTCCCAGGTGTCTGCACAAATTGTCTACTCCCAAGTTTTCTACACAAACTGTCTACTCCCAGGTGTCTGCACAAACTGTCTACTCCCAGGTGTCTGCACAAACTGTCTGCTCCCAGGTGTCTGCACAAACTGTCTACTCTCAGTTGTCTGCACAAACTGTCTACTCCCACGTGTCTGCACAATCTGTCTACTCCCAGGTGTCTGCACAAACTGTCTACTCCCAGGTGTCTGCACAAACTGTCTACTCCCAGTTGTCTGCACAAACTGTCTACTCCCAGGTGTCTGCACAAACTGTCAGCTCCCAGCTGTCTGCACAAACTGTCTACTCCCACGTGTCTGCACAAACTTTCTACTCCCAGGTGTCTGCACAAACTGTCTACTCCCAGGTGTCTGCATAAACTGTCTGCTCCCAGGTGTCCGCACAAACTGTCTACTCCCAGGTGTCTGCACAAACTGTCTGCTTCCAGGTGTCTACACAAACTGTCTACTCCCAGGTGTCTACAAAAACTGTCTACTCCCAGGTGTCTGCACAAACTGTTTACTCCCAGGTGTCTGCACAAACTGTCTGCTCCCAGGTGTCTGCACAAACTGTCTACTCCCAGGTGTCTGCAGAAGCTGTCTACTCCCAGGTGTCTGCACAAACTGTCTGCTCCCAGGTGTCTGCACAAACTGTCTACTCCCAGGTGTCTGCACAAACTGTCTGCTCCCAGGTGTCTGCACAAACTGTCTGCTCTCAGGCGTCTGCACAAACTGTCTGCTCCCAGGTGTCTGCATAAACTGTCTACTTCCAGGTGTCTGCACAGATTGTCTACTTCCAGATGTCTACACAAACTGTCTACTCCCAGGTGTCTGCACAAATTGTCTGCTCCCAAGTTTTCTACACAAACTGTCTGCTCCCAGGTGCCTGTACAAACTGTCTACTCCAGGTGTCTGCACAAATTGTCTACTCCCAGGTGTCTGCACAAACTGACTGCTCCCAGGTGTCTGCATAAACTGTCTACTCCCAGGTGTCTGCACAAATTGTCTACATCCAGGTGTCTACACAAACTGTCTACTCCCAGGTGTCTGCACAAATTGTCTACTCCCAAGTTTTCTACACAAACTGTCTACTCCCAGGTGTCTGCACAAACTGTCTACTCCCAGGTGTCTGCACAAACTGTCTGCTCCCAGGTGTCTGCACAAACTGTCTACTCTCAGTTGTCTGCACAAACTGTCTACTCCCAGGTGTCTGCACAATCTGTCTACTCCCAGGTGTCTGCACAAACTGTCTACTCCCAGGTGTCTGCACAAACTGTCTACTCCCAGGTGTCTGCACAAACTGTCTACTCCCAGGTGTCTGCACAAACTGTCTACTCCCAGGTGTCTGCACAAACTGTCAGCTCCCAGGTGTCTGCACAAACTGTCTACTCCCAGGTGTCTGCACAAACTGTCTACTCCCAGGTGTCTGCACAAACTGTCTACTCCCAGGTGTCTGCACAAACTGTCAGCTCCCAGGTGTCTGCACAAACTGTCTACTCCCAGGTGTCTGCACAAACTGTCTACTCACAGGTGTCTGCACAAACTGTCTACTCCCAGGTGTCTGCACAAACTGTCTGCTGCCAGGTGTCTGCACAAACTGTCTACTCCCAGTTGTCTGCACAAACTGTCTACTCCCAGGTGTCTGCACAAACTGTCTGCTCCCAGGTGTCTGCACAAACTGCCTACTCCCAGGTGTCTGCACAAACTGTCAGCTCCCAGGTGTCTGCACAAACTGTCTACTCCCAGGTGTCTGCACAAACTGTCTACTCACAGGTGTCTGCACAAACTGTCTACTCCCAGGTGTCTGCACAAACTGTCTGCTGCCAGGTGTCTACACAAACTGTCTACTCCCAGGTGTCTGCACAAACTGTCTACTTCCAGGTGTCTACAAAAACTGTCTACTCCCAGGTGTCTGGACAAACTGTCTACTCCCAGGTGTCTGCACAAACTGCCTACTCCCAGGTGTCTGCACAAACTGTCTGCTCCCAGATGTCTGCACAAATTGTCTACTCCCAGGTGTCTGCACAAACTGTCTGCTCCCAGGTGTCTGCAAAAACTGTCTGCTCCCAGGTGTCTGCACAATCTGTCTACTCCCAGGTGTCTGCACAAAATGTCTACTCCCAGGTGTCTGCACAAACTGTCGACTCCCAGGTGTCTGCACAAACTGTCTACTCCCAGGTGCCTGCACAAACTGTCTACTCCCAGGTGCCTGCACAAACTGTCTACTCCCAGGTGTCTGCATAAACTGTCTACTCCCAGGTGTCTGCACAAATTGTCTACTTCCAGGTGTCTAAACAAACTGTCTACTCCCAGGTGTCTGCACAAATTGTCTACTCCCAAGTTTTCTACACAAACTGTCTACTCCCAGGTGTCTGCACAAACTGTCTACTCCCAGGTGTCTGCACAAACTGTCTGCTCCCAGGTGTCTGCACAAACTGTCTACTCTCAGTTGTCTGCACAAACTGTCTACTCCCACGTGTCTGCACAATCTGTCTACTCCCAGGTGTCTGCACAAACTGTCTACTCCCAGGTGTCTGCACAAACTGTCTACTCCCAGGTGTCTGCACAATCTGTCTACTCCCAGGTGTCTGCACAATCTGTCTACTCCCAGGTGTCTGCACAAACTGTCTACTCCCAGGTGTCTGCACAAACTGTCTACTCCCAGGTGTCTGCACAAACTGTCAGCTCCCAGCTGTCTGCACAAACTGTCTACTCCCACGTGTCTGCACAAACTTTCTACTCCCAGGTGTCTGCACAAACTGTCTACTCCCAGGTGTCTGCATAAACTGTCTGCTCCCAGGTGTCCGCACAAACTGTCTACTCCCAGGTGTCTGCACAAACTGTCTGCTTCCAGGTGTCTACACAAACTGTCTACTCCCAGGTGTCTACAAAAACTGTCTACTCCCAGGTGTCTGCACAAACTGTTTACTCCCAGGTGTCTGCACAAACTGTCTGCTCCCAGGTGTCTGCACAAACTGTCTACTCCCAGGTGTCTGCAGAAGCTGTCTACTCCCAGGTGTCTGCACAAACTGTCTGCTCCCAGGTGTCTGCACAAACTGTCTACTCCCAGGTGTCTGCACAAACTGTCTGCTCCCAGGTGTCTGCACAAACTGTCTGCTCTCAGGCGTCTGCACAAACTGTCTGCTCCCAGGTGTCTGCATAAACTGTCTACTTCCAGGTGTCTGCACAGATTGTCTACTTCCAGATGTCTACACAAACTGTCTATTCCCAGGTGTCTGCACAAATTGTCTGCTCCCAAGTTTTCTACACAAACTGTCTGCTCCCAGGTGCCTGTACAAACTGTCTACTCCAGGTGTCTGCACAAATTGTCTACTCCCAGGTGTCTGCACAAACTGACTGCTCCCAGGTGTCTGCATAAACTGTCTACTCCCAGGTGTCTGCACAAATTGTCTACATCCAGGTGTCTACACAAACTGTCTACTCCCAGGTGTCTGCACAAATTGTCTACTCCCAAGTTTTCTACACAAACTGTCTACTCCCAGGTGTCTGCACAAACTGTCTACTCCCAGGTGTCTGCACAAACTGTCTGCTCCCAGGTGTCTGCACAAACTGTCTACTCTCAGTTGTCTGCACAAACTGTCTACTCCCAGGTGTCTGCACAATCTGTCTACTCCCAGGTGTCTGCACAAACTGTCTACTCCCAGGTGTCTGCACAAACTGTCTACTCCCAGGTGTCTGCACAAACTGTCTACTCCCAGGTGTCTGCACAAACTGTCTACTCCCAGGTGTCTGCACAAACTGTCAGCTCCCAGGTGTCTGCACAAACTGTCTACTCCCAGGTGTCTGCACAAACTGTCTACTCCCAGGTGTCTGCACAAACTGTCTACTCCCAGGTGTCTGCACAAACTGTCAGCTCCCAGGTGTCTGCACAAACTGTCTACTCCCAGGTGTCTGCACAAACTGTCAGCTCCCAGGTGTCTGCACAAACTGTCTACTCCCAGGTGTCTGCACAAACTGTCTACTCACAGGTGTCTGCACAAACTGTCTGCTGCCAGGTGTCTACACAAACTGTCTACTCCCAGGTGTCTGCACAAACTGTCTGCTGCCAGGTGTCTACACAAACTGTCTACTCCCAGGTGTCTGCACAAACTGTCTACTTCCAGGTGTCTACAAAAACTGTCTACTCCCAGGTGTCTGGACAAACTGTCTACTCCCAGGTGTCTGCACAAACTGCCTACTCCCAGGTGTCTGCACAAACTGTCTGCTCCCAGATGTCTGCACAAATTGTCTACTCCCAGGTGTCTGCACAAACTGTCTGCTCCCAGGTGTCTGCAAAAACTGTCTGCTCCCAGGTGTCTGCACAATCTGTCTACTCCCAGGTGTCTGCACAAAATGTCTACTCCCAGGTGTCTGCAGAAGCTGTCTACTCCCAGGTGTCTGCACAAACTGTCTACTCCCAGGTGTCTGCACAAACTGTCTACTCCCAGGTGTCTGCACAAACTGTCTGCTCCCAGGTGTCTGCACAAACTGTCTGCTCCCAGGTGTCTGCATAAACTGTCGACTCCAGGTGTCTGCACAAACTGTCTACTCCCAGGTGTCTGCACAAACTGTCTACTCCCAGGTGTCTGCACAAACTGTCTACTCCCAGGTGTCTGCACAAACTGTCTACTCCCAGGTGTCTGCACAAACTGTCTGCTCCCAGGTGTCTGCACAAACTGTCTACTCCCAGGTGTCTGCACAAAATGTCTGCTCCCAGGTGTCTGCATAAATCGTCTACTCCCAGGTGTCTGCACAAATTGTCTACTCCCAGGTGTCTGCACAAATTGTCTACTTCCAGGTGTCTACACAAACTGTCTACTCCCAGGTGTCTGCAGAAACTGTCTGCTCCCAGGTGTCTGCAAAAACTGTCAGCTCCCAGGTGTCTGCACAAACTGTCTACTCCCAGGTGTCTGCACAAACTGTCTACTCCCAGGTGTCTGCACAAACTGTCTACTCCCAGGTGTCTGCACAAACTGTCTACTCCCAGGTGTCTGCACAAACTGTCTACTCCCAGGTGTCTGCACAAACTGTCTACTCCCAGGTGTCTGCACAAACTGTCAGCTCCCAGGTGTCTGCACAAACTGTCTACTCCCAGGTGTCTGCACAAACTGTCTACTCCCAGGTGTCTGCACAAACAGTCTACTCCCAGGTGTCTGCACAAACTGTCTACTCCCAGGTGTCTGCACAAACTGTCTACTCCCAGGTGTCTGCACAAACTGTCTACTCCCAGGTGTCTGCACAAACTGTCTACTCCCAGGTGTCTGCACAAACTGTCTACTCCCAGGTGTCTGCACAAACTGTCTACTCCCAGGTGTCTGCACAAACTGTCTACTCCCAGGTGTCTGCACAAACTGTCTACTCCCAGGTGTCTGCACAAACTGTCTACTCCCAGGTGTCTGCATAAACTGTCTACTCCCAGGTGTCTGCACAAACTGTCTACTCCCAGGTGTCTGCACAAACTGTCTACTCCCAGGTGTCTGCACAAACTGTCTACTCCCAGGTGTCTGCACAAACTGTCTACTCCCAGGTGTCTGCATAAACTGTCTACTCCCAGGTGTCTGCACAAACTGTCTACTCCCAGGTGTCTGCATAAACTGTCTACACCCAGGTGTCTGCACAAACTGTCTACTCCCAGGTGTCTGCACAAACTGTCTGCTCCCAGGTGTCTGCACAAACTGTCTACTCCCAGGTGTCTGCATAAACTGTCTACTCCCAGGTGTCTGCACAAACTGTCTACTCCCAGGTGTCTACACAAACTGTCTACTCCCAGGTTTCTGCATAAACTGTCTACTCCCAGGTGTCTGCACAAACTGTCTACTCCCAGGTGTCTGCACAAACTGTCTACTCCCAGGTGTCTGCACAAACTGTCTACTTCCAGGTGTCTACACAAACTGTCTGCTCCCAGGTGTCTGCACAAATTGTCTACTCCCAAGTTTTCTACACAAACTGTCTGCTCCCAGGTGTCTGCACAAACTGTCTACTCCCAGGTGTCTGCACAAGTTGTCTACTCCCAGGTGTCTGCACAAACCGTCTACTCCCAGGTGTCTGCACAAACTGTCTGCTCCGAGGTGTCTGCACAAACTGTCTACTCCCAGGTGTCTGCACAAACTGTCTGCTCCCAGGTGTCTGCACAAACTGTCTGCTCCCAGGTGTCTGCACAAACTGTCTACTCCCAGGTGTTTGCACAAACTGTCTACTCCCAGGTGTCTGCACAATCTGTCTACTCCCAGGTGTCTGCACAAACTGTCTGCTCCCAGGTGTCTGCACAAACTGTCTACTTCCAGGTGTCTGCACAAACTGTCTGCTCCCAGGTGTCTGCACAAACTGTCTACTCCCAGGTGTCTGCACAAACTGTCTACTCCCAGGTGTCTGCACAAACTGCCTGCTCCCAGGTGTCTACACAAACTGTCTACTCCCAGGTGTCTGCACAAACTGTCTACTCCCAGGTGTCTGCACAAACTGTCTACTCCCAGGTGTCTGCACAAACTGTCTACTCCCAGGTGTCTACACAAACTGTCTACTCCCAGGTGTCTGCACAAACTGTCTACTCCCAGGTGTCTGCACAAACTGTCTGCTCCCAGGTGTCTGCAAAAACTGTCTGCTCCCAGGTGTCTGCACATACTGTCTACTCCCAGGTGTCTGCACAAACTGTCTACTCCCAGATGTCTGCAGAAGCTGTCTACTCCCAGGTGTCTGCACAAACTGTCTACTCCCAGGTGTCTGCACAAACTGTCTACTCCCAGGTGTCTGCACAAACTGTCTACTCCCAGGTGTCTGCACAAATTGTCTGCTCCCAGGTGTCTGCACAAACTGTCTACTCCCAGATGTCTGCACAAACTGTCTACTCCCAGGTGTCTGCATAAACTGTCTACTCCAGGTGTCTGCACAAACTGTCTACTCCCAGGTGTCTGCACAAACTGTCTACTCCAGGTGTCTGCACAAACTGTCTGCTCCCAGGTGTCTGCATAAACTGTCTACTCCAGGTGTCTGCACAAACTGTCTGCTCCCAGGTGTCTGCACAAACTGTCTACTCCCAGGTGTCTGCACAAACTGTCTACTCCCAGGTGTCTGCACAAACTGTCTACTCCCAGATGTCTGCACAAACTGTCTACTCCCAGGTGTCTGCACAAACTGTCTGCTCCCAGGTGTCTGCACAAATTGTCTACTCCCAGGTGTCTGCACAAACTGTCTGCTCCCAGGTGTCTGCAAAAACTGTCTGCTCCCAGGTGTCTGCACATACTGTCTACTCCCAGGTGTCTGCACAAACTGTCTACTCCCAGGTGTCTGCAGAAGCTGTCTACTCCCAGGTGTCTGCACAAACTGTCTACTCCCAGGTGTCTGCACAAACTGTCTACTCCCAGGTGTCTGCACAAACTGTCTGCTCCCAGGTGTCTGCATAAACTGTCTACTCCAGGTGTCTGCACAAACTGTCTACTCCCAGGTGTCTGCACAAACTGTCTCCACCCAGGTGTCTGCATAAACTGTCTACTCCCAGGTGTCTGCACAAACTGTCTGCTCCCAGGTGTCTGCACAAACTGTCTACTCCCAGGTGTCTGCATAAAATGTCTACTCCCAGGTGTCTGCATAAATCGTCTACTCCCAGGTGTCTGCACAAATTGTCTACTCCCAGGTGTCTGCACAAATTGTCTACTTCCAGGTGTCTGCACAAATTGTCTACTCCCAGGTGTCTGCACAAATTGTCTACTCCCAGGTGTCTGCACAAATTGTCTACTCCCAGGTGTCTGCACAAACTGTCTACTCCCAGGTGTCTGCAGAAACTGTCTGCTCCCAGGTGTCTGCAAAAACTGTCTGCTCCCAGGTGTCTGCACAAACTGTCTACTCCCAGGTGTCTGCACAAACTGTCTGCTCCCAGGTTTCTGCACAAACTGTCTACTCCCAGGTGTCTGCACAAACTGTCTACTCCCAGGTGTCTGCACAAACTGTCTACTCCCAGGTGTCTGCACAAACTGTCTGCTCCCAGGTTTCTGCACAAACTGTCTACTCCCAGGTGTCTGCACAAACTGTCTACTCCCAGGTGTCTGCACAAACTGTCTACTCCCAGGTGTCTGCACAAACTGTCTACTCCCAGATGTCTGCACAAACTGTCTACTCCCAGGTGTCTGCACAAACTGTCTACTCCCAGGTGTCTGCACAAACTGTCTACTCCCAGGTGTCTGCACAAACTGTCTACTCCCAGGTGTCTGCACAAACTGTCAACCCCCAGGTGTCTGCACAAACTGTCTGCTCCCAGCTGTCTGCACAAACTGTCTACTCCCAGGTGTCTGCATAACCTGTCTACTCCCAGGTGTCTGCACAAACTGTCTCCTCCCAGGTGTCTGCACAAACTGTCTGCTCCCTAGTGTCTGCACTAACTGTCTGCTCCCAGGTGTCTGCACAAACTGTCTACTCCCAGGTGTCTGCACAAACTGTCTACTCCCAGGTGTCTGCACAAACTGTCTACTCCCAGGTGTTTGCACAATCTGTCTACTCCCAGGTGTCTGCACAAACTGTCTTCTCCCAGGTGTCTGCACAAACTGTCTACTCCCAGGTGTCTGCACAAACTGTCTACTCCCAGGTGTCTGCACAAACTGTCTACTCCCAGGTGTCTGCACAAACTGTCTACTCCCAGGTGTCTGCACAAACTGTCGACTCCCAGGTGTCTGCACAAACTGTCTACTCCCAGGTGTCTGCACAAACTGTCTGCTCCCAGGTGTCTGCATAAACTGTCTACTCCAGGTGTCTGCACAAACTGTCTACTCCCAGGTGTCTGCACAACTGTCTGCTCCCAGGTGTCTGCACAAACTGTCTGCTCCCAGGTGTCTGCACAAACTGTCTGCTCCCAGGTGTCTGCAAAAACTGTCTGCTCCCAGGTGTCTGCACAAACTGTCTACTCCCAGGTGTCTGCACAAACTGTCTACTCCCAGGTGTCTGCACAAACTGTCTACTCCCAGGTGTCTGCACAAACTGTCTACTCCCAGGTGTCTGCACAAACTGTCTACTCCCAGGTGTCTGCACAAACTGTCTACTCCCAGGTGTCTGCACAAACTGTCTACTCCTAGGTGTCTGCACAAACTGTCTGCTCCCAGGTGTCTGCATAAACTGTCTACTTCCAGGTGTCTGCACAAATTGTCTACTTCCAGATGTCTACATAAACTGTCTACTCCCAGGTGTCTGCACAAATTGTCTACTCCCAAGTTTTCTACACAAACTGTCTGCTCCCAGATGCCTGTACAAACTGTCTACTCCAGGTGTCTGCACAAATTGTCTACTCCCAGGTGTCTGCACAAACTGTCTGCTCCCAGGTGTCTGCATAAATTGTCTACTCCCAGGTGTCTGCACAAATTGTCTACTTCCAGGTGTCTAAACAAACTGTCTACTCCCAGGTGTCTGCACAAATTGTCTACTCCCAAGTTTTCTACACAAACTGTCTACTCCCAGGTGTCTGCACAAACTGTCTACTCCCAGGTGTCTGCACAAACTGTCTGCTCCCAGGTGTCTGCACAAACTGTCTACTCCCAGGTGTCTGCACAAACTGTCTACTCCCAGGTGTCTGCACAAACTGTCTACTCTCAGTTGTCTGCACAAACTGTCTACTCCCACGTGTCTGCACAATCTGTCTACTCCCAGGTGTCTGCACAAACTGTCTACTCCCAGGTGTCTGCACAAACTGTCTACTCCCAGTTGTCTGCACAAACTGTCTACTCCCAGGTGTCTGCACAAACTGTCAGCTCCCAGCTGTCTGCACAAACTGTCTACTCCCACGTGTCTGCACAAACTTTCTACTCCCAGGTGTCTGCACAAACTGTCTACTCCCAGGTGTCTGCATAAACTGTCTGCTCCCAGGTGTCCGCACAAACTGTCTACTCCCAGGTGTCTGCACAAACTGTCTGCTTCCAGGTGTCTACACAAACTGTCTACTCCCAGGTGTCTACAAAAACTGTCTACTCCCAGGTGTCTGCACAAACTGCCTACTCCCAGGTGTCTGCACAAACTGTCTGCTCCCAGGTGTCTGCACAAACTGTCTACTCCCAGGTGTCTGCAGAAGCTGTCTACTCCCAGGTGTCTGCACAAACTGTCTGCTCCCAGGTGTCTGCACAAACTGTCTACTCCCAGGTGTCTGCACAAACTGTCTGCTCCCAGGTGTCTGCACAAACTGTCTGCTCTCAGGCGTCTGCACAAACTGTCTGCTCCCAGGTGTCTGCACAAACTGTCTGCTCCCAGGTGTCTGCACAAACTGTCTGCTCTCAGGCGTCTGCACAAACTGTCTGCTCCCAGGTGTCTGCAAAAACTGTCTACTCCCAGGTGTCTGCACAAACTGTCTACTCCCAGGTGTCTGCACAAACTGTCTACTCCCAGGTGTCTGCAGAAGCTGTCTACTCCCAGGTGTCTGCACAAACTGTCTGCTCCCAGGTGTCTGCACAAACTGTCTACTCCCAGGTGTCTGCACAAACTGTCTGCTCCCAGGTGTCTGCACAAACTGTCTGCTCTCAGGCGTCTGCACAAACTGTCTGCTCCCAGGTGTCTGCATAAACTGTCTACTTCCAGGTGTCTGCACAGATTGTCTACTTCCAGATGTCTACACAAACTGGCTACTCCCAGGTGTCTGCACAAATTGTCTGCTCCCAAGTTTTCTACACAAACTGTCTGCTCCCAGGTGCCTGTACAAACTGTCTACTCCAGGTGTCTGCACAAATTGTCTACTCCCAGGTGTCTGCACAAACTGACTGCTCCCAGGTGTCTGCATAAACTGTCTACTCCCAGGTGTCTGCACAAATTGTCTACATCCAGGTGTCTACACAAACTGTCTACTCCCAGGTGTCTGCACAAATTGTCTACTCCCAAGTTTTCTACACAAACTGTCTACTCCCAGGTGTCTGCACAAACTGTCTACTCCCAGGTGTCTGCACAAACTGTCTGCTCCCAGGTGTCTGCACAAACTGTCTGCTCCCAGGTGTCTGCACAAACTGTCTACTCTCAGTTGTCTGCACAAACTGTCTACTCCCAGGTGTCTGCACAATCTGTCTACTCCCAGGTGTCTGCACAAACTGTCTACTCCCAGGTGTCTGCACAAACTGTCTACTCCCAGGTGTCTGCACAAACTGTCTGCTCCCAGGTGTCTGCACAAACTGTCTACTCCCAGGTGTCTGCACAAACTGTCTACTCCCAGGTGTCTGCATAAACTGTCTACTCCCAGGTGTCTGCACAAACTGTCTACTCTCAGTTGTCTGCACAAACTGTCTACTCCCAGGTGTCTGCACAATCTGTCTACTCCCAGGTGTCTGCACAAACTGTCTACTCCCAGGTGTCTGCACAAACTGTCTACTCCCAGGTGTCTGCACAAACTGTCTACTCCCAGGTGTCTGCACAAACTGTCTACTCCCAGGTGTCTGCACAATCTGTCAGCTCCCAGGTGTCTGCACAAACTGTCTGCTGCCAGGTGTCTGCACAAACTGTCTACTCCCAGGTGTCTGCACAAACTGTCAGCTCCCAGGTGTCTGCACAAACTGTCTACTCCCAGGTGTCTGCACAAACTGTCTACTCCCAGGTGTCTGCACAAACTGTCTACTCCCAGGTGTCTGCACAAACTGTCTGCTGCCAGGTGTCTACACAAACTGTCTACTCCCAGGTGTCTGCACAAACTGTCTACTTCCAGGTGTCTACAAAAACTGTCTACTCCCAGGTGTCTGGACAAACTGTCTACTCCCAGGTGTCTGCACAAACTGTCTACTCCCAGGTGTCTGCACAAACTGTCTGCTCCCAGGTGTCTGCACAAACTGTCTACTCCCAGGTGTCTGCACAAACTGTCTACTCCCAGGTGTCTGCACAAACTGCCTACTCCCAGGTGTCTGCACAAACTGTCTACTCCCAGGTGTCTGCACAAACTGTCTGCTCCCAGGTGTCTGCAAAAACTGTCTGCTCCCAGGTGTCTGCACAATCTGTCTACTCCCAGGTGTCTGCACAAAATGTCTACTCCCAGGTGTCTGCAGAAGCTGTCTACTCCCAAGTGTCTGCACAAACTGTCTACTCCCAGGTGTCTGCACAATCTGTCTACTCCCAGGTGTCTGCACAAACTGTCTGCTCCCAGGTGTCTGCACAAACTGTCTGCTCCCAGGTGTCTGCATAAACTGTCGACTCCAGGTGTCTGCACAAACTGTCTACTCCCAGGTGTCTGCACAAACTGTCAACTCCCAGGTGTCTGCACAAACTGTCTGCTCCCAGGTGTCTGCACAAACTGTCTGCTCCCAGGTGTCTGCACAAACTGTCTGCTCCCAGGTGTCTGCACAAACTGTCTACTCCCAGATGTCTGCACAAACTGTCTACTCCCAGGTGTCTGCATAAACTGTCTACTCCAGGTGTCTGCACAAACTGTCTACTCCCAGGTGTCTGCACAAACTGTCTACTCCAGGTGTCTGCACAAACTGTCTGCTCCCAGGTGTCTGCATAAACTGTCTACTCCAGGTGTCTGCACAAACTGTCTGCTCCCAGGTGTCTGCACAAACTGTCTACTCCCAGGTGTCTGCACAAACTGTCTACTCCCAGGTGTCTGCACAAACTGTCTACTCCCAGATGTCTGCACAAACTGTCTACTCCCAGGTGTCTGCACAAACTGTCTGCTCCCAGGTGTCTGCACAAATTGTCTACTCCCAGGTGTCTGCACAAACTGTCTGCTCCCAGGTGTCTGCAAAAACTGTCTGCTCCCAGGTGTCTGCACATACTGTCTACTCCCAGGTGTCTGCACAAACTGTCTACTCCCAGGTGTCTGCAGAAGCTGTCTACTCCCAGGTGTCTGCACAAACTGTCTACTCCCAGGTGTCTGCACAAACTGTCTACTCCCAGGTGTCTGCACAAACTGTCTGCTCCCAGGTGTCTGCATAAACTGTCTACTCCAGGTGTCTGCACAAACTGTCTACTCCCAGGTGTCTGCACAAACTGTCTCCTCCCAGGTGTCTGCATAAACTGTCTACTCCCAGGTGTCTGCACAAACTGTCTGCTCCCAGGTGTCTGCACAAACTGTCTACTCCCAGGTGTCTGCATAAAATGTCTACTCCCAGGTGTCTGCATAAATCGTCTACTCCCAGGTGTCTGCACAAATTGTCTACTCCCAGGTGTCTGCACAAATTGTCTACTTCCAGGTGTCTGCACAAATTGTCTACTCCCAGGTGTCTGCACAAATTGTCTACTCCCAGGTGTCTGCACAAATTGTCTACTCCCAGGTGTCTGCACAAACTGTCTACTCCCAGGTGTCTGCAGAAACTGTCTGCTCCCAGGTGTCTGCAAAAACTGTCTGCTCCCAGGTGTCTGCACAAACTGTCTACTCCCAGGTGTCTGCACAAACTGTCTGCTCCCAGGTTTCTGCACAAACTGTCTACTCCCAGGTGTCTGCACAAACTGTCTACTCCCAGGTGTCTGCACAAACTGTCTACTCCCAGGTGTCTGCACAAACTGTCTGCTCCCAGGTGTCTGCACAAACTGTCTACTCCCAGGTGTCTGCACAAACTGTCTACTCCCAGGTGTCTGCACAAACTGTCTACTCCCAGGTGTCTGCACAAACTGTCTACTCCCAGGTGTCTGCACAAACTGTCTACTCCCAGGTGTCTGCACAAACTGTCTACTCCCAGGTGTCTGCACAAACTGTCTGCTCCCAGGTTTCTGCACAAACTGTCTACTCCCAGGTGTCTGCACAAACTGTCTACTCCCAGGTGTCTGCACAAACTGTCTACTCCCAGGTGTCTGCACAAACTGTCTACTCCCAGATGTCTGCACAAACTGTCTACTCCCAGGTGTCTGCACAAACTGTCTACTCCCAGGTGTCTGCACAAACTGTCTACTCCCAGGTGTCTGCACAAACTGTCTACTCCCAGGTGTCTGCACAAACTGTCAACCCCCAGGTGTCTGCACAAACTGTCTGCTCCCAGCTGTCTGCACAAACTGTCTACTCCCAGGTGTCTGCATAACCTGTCTACTCCCAGGTGTCTGCACAAACTGTCTCCTCCCAGGTGTCTGCACAAACTGTCTGCTCCCTAGTGTCTGCACTAACTGTCTGCTCCCAGGTGTCTGCACAAACTGTCTACTCCCAGGTGTCTGCACAAACTGTCTTCTCCCAGGTGTCTGCACAAACTGTCTACTCCCAGGTGTCTGCACAAACTGTCTACTCCCAGGTGTCTGCACAAACTGTCTACTCCCAGGTGTCTGCACAAACTGTCTACTCCCAGGTGTCTGCACAAACTGTCGACTCCCAGGTGTCTGCACAAACTGTCTACTCCCAGGTGTCTGCACAAACTGTCTGCTCCCAGGTGTCTGCATAAACTGTCTACTCCAGGTGTCTGCACAAACTGTCTACTCCCAGGTGTCTGCACAACTGTCTGCTCCCAGGTGTCTGCACAAACTGTCTGCTCCCAGGTGTCTGCACAAACTGTCTGCTCCCAGGTGTCTGCAAAAACTGTCTGCTCCCAGGTGTCTGCACAAACTGTCTACTCCCAGGTGTCTGCACAAACTGTCTACTCCCAGGTGTCTGCACAAACTGTCTACTCCCAGGTGTCTGCACAAACTGTCTACTCCCAGGTGTCTGCACAAACTGTCTACTCCCAGGTGTCTGCACAAACTGTCTACTCCCAGGTGTCTGCACAAACTGTCTACTCCTAGGTGTCTGCACAAACTGTCTGCTCCCAGGTGTCTGCATAAACTGTCTACTTCCAGGTGTCTGCACAAATTGTCTACTTCCAGATGTCTACATAAACTGTCTACTCCCAGGTGTCTGCACAAATTGTCTACTCCCAAGTTTTCTACACAAACTGTCTGCTCCCAGATGCCTGTACAAACTGTCTACTCCAGGTGTCTGCACAAATTGTCTACTCCCAGGTGTCTGCACAAACTGTCTGCTCCCAGGTGTCTGCATAAATTGTCTACTCCCAGGTGTCTGCACAAATTGTCTACTTCCAGGTGTCTAAACAAACTGTCTACTCCCAGGTGTCTGCACAAATTGTCTACTCCCAAGTTTTGTACACAAACTGTCTACTCCCAGGTGTCTGCACAAACTGTCTACTCCCAGGTGTCTGCACAAACTGTCTGCTCCCAGGTGTCTGCACAAACTGTCTACTCCCAGGTGTCTGCACAAACTGTCTACTCCCAGGTGTCTGCACAAACTGTCTACTCTCAGTTGTCTGCACAAACTGTCTACTCCCACGTGTCTGCACAATCTGTCTACTCCCAGGTGTCTGCACAAACTGTCTACTCCCAGGTGTCTGCACAAACTGTCTACTCCCAGTTGTCTGCACAAACTGTCTACTCCCAGGTGTCTGCACAAACTGTCAGCTCCCAGCTGTCTGCACAAACTGTCTACTCCCACGTGTCTGCACAAACTTTCTACTCCCAGGTGTCTGCACAAACTGTCTACTCCCAGGTGTCTGCATAAACTGTCTGCTCCCAGGTGTCCGCACAAACTGTCTACTCCCAGGTGTCTGCACAAACTGTCTGCTTCCAGGTGTCTACACAAACTGTCTACTCCCAGGTGTCTACAAAAACTGTCTACTCCCAGGTGTCTGCACAAACTGCCTACTCCCAGGTGTCTGCACAAACTGCCTGCTCCCAGGTGTCTGCACAAACTGTCTACTCCCAGGTGTCTGCAGAAGCTGTCTACTCCCAGGTGTCTGCACAAACTGTCTGCTCCCAGGTGTCTGCACAAACTGTCTACTCCCAGGTGTCTGCACAAACTGTCTGCTCCCAGGTGTCTGCACAAACTGTCTGCTCTCAGGCGTCTGCACAAACTGTCTGCTCCCAGGTGTCTGCACAAACTGTCTGCTCCCAGGTGTCTGCACAAACTGTCTGCTCTCAGGCGTCTGCACAAACTGTCTGCTCCCAGGTGTCTGCAAAAACTGTCTACTCCCAGGTGTCTGCACAAACTGTCTACTCCCAGGTGTCTGCACAAACTGTCTACTCCCAGGTGTCTGCAGAAGCTGTCTACTCCCAGGTGTCTGCACAAACTGTCTGCTCCCAGGTGTCTGCACAAACTGTCTACTCCCAGGTGTCTGCACAAACTGTCTGCTCCCAGGTGTCTGCACAAACTGTCTGCTCTCAGGCGTCTGCACAAACTGTCTGCTCCCAGGTGTCTGCATAAACTGTCTACTTCCAGGTGTCTGCACAGATTGTCTACTTCCAGATGTCTACACAAACTGTCTACTCCCAGGTGTCTGCACAAATTGTCTGCTCCCAAGTTTTCTACACAAACTGTCTGCTCCCAGGTGCCTGTACAAACTGTCTACTCCAGGTGTCTGCACAAATTGTCTACTCCCAGGTGTCTGCACAAACTGACTGCTCCCAGGTGTCTGCATAAACTGTCTACTCCCAGGTGTCTGCACAAATTGTCTACATCCAGGTGTCTACACAAACTGTCTACTCCCAGGTGTCTGCACAAATTGTCTACTCCCAAGTTTTCTACACAAACTGTCTACTCCCAGGTGTCTGCACAAACTGTCTACTCCCAGGTGTCTGCACAAACTGTCTGCTCCCAGGTGTCTGCACAAACTGTCTGCTCCCAGGTGTCTGCACAAACTGTCTACTCTCAGTTGTCTGCACAAACTGTCTACTCCCAGGTGTCTGCACAATCTGTCTACTCCCAGGTGTCTGCACAAACTGTCTACTCCCAGGTGTCTGCACAAACTGTCTACTCCCAGGTGTCTGCACAAACTGTCTACTCCCAGGTGTCTGCACAAACTGTCTACTCCCAGGTGTCTGCACAAACTGTCTGCTCCCAGGTGTCTGCACAAACTGTCTACTCTCAGTTGTCTGCACAAACTGTCTACTCCCAGGTGTCTGCACAATCTGTCTACTCCCAGGTGTCTGCACAAACTGTCTACTCCCAGGTGTCTGCACAAACTGTCTACTCCCAGGTGTCTGCACAAACTGTCTACTCCCAGGTGTCTGCACAAACTGTCTACTCCCAGGTGTCTGCACAATCTGTCAGCTCCCAGGTGTCTGCACAAACTGTCTGCTGCCAGGTGTCTGCACAAACTGTCTACTCCCAGGTGTCTGCACAAACTGTCAGCTCCCAGGTGTCTGCACAAACTGTCTACTCCCAGGTGTCTGCACAAACTGTCTACTCCCAGGTGTCTGCACAAACTGTCTACTCCCAGGTGTCTGCACAAACTGTCTGCTGCCAGGTGTCTACACAAACTGTCTATTCCCAGGTGTCTGCACAAACTGTCTACTTCCAGGTGTCTACAAAAACTGTCTACTCCCAGGTGTCTGGACAAACTGTCTACTCCCAGGTGTCTGCACAAACTGCCTACTCCCAGGTGTCTGCACAAACTGTCTGCTCCCAGATGTCTGCATAAATTGTCTACTCCCAGGTGTCTGCACAAACTGTCTGCTCCCAGGTGTCTGCAAAAACTGTCTGCTCCCAGGTGTCTGCACAATCTGTCTACTCCCAGGTGTCTGCACAAAATGTCTACTCCCAGGTGTCTGCAGAAGCTGTCTACTCCCAGGTGTCTGCACAAACTGTCTACTCCCAGGTGTCTGCACAAACTGTCTACTCCCAGGTGTCTGCACAAACTGTCTGCTCCCAGGTGTCTGCACAAACTGTCTGCTCCCAGGTGTCTGCATAAACTGTCGACTCCAGGTGTCTGCACAAACTGTCTACTCCCAGGTGTCTGCACAAACTGTCAACTCCCAGGTGTCTGCACAAACTGTCTGCTCCCAGGTGTCTGCACAAACTGTCTACTCCCAGGTGTCTGCACAAAATGTCTGCTCCCAGGTGTCTGCATAAATCGTCTACTCCCAGGTGTCTGCACAAAATGTCTGCTCCCAGGTGTCTGCATAAATCGTCTACTCCCAGGTGTCTGCACAAATTGTCTACTCCCAGGTGTCTGCACAAATTGTCTACTTCCAGGTGTCTACACAAACTGTCTACTCCCAGGTGTCTGCAGAAACTGTCTACTCCCAGGTGTCTGCACAAACTGTCTGCTCCCAGGTGTCTGCACAAACTGTCTACTCCCAGGTGTCTGCACAAAATGTCTGCTCCCAGGTGTCTGCATAAATCGTCTACTCCCAGGTGTCTGCACAAATTGTCTACTCCCAGGTGTCTGCACAAATTGTCTACTTCCAGGTGTCTACACAAACTGTCTACTCCCAGGTGTCTGCAGAAACTGTCTGCTCCCAGGTGTCTGCAAAAACTGTCAGCTCCCAGGTGTCTGCACAAACTGTCTGCTCCCAGGTGTCTGCACAAACTGTCTACTCCCAGGTGTCTGCACAAACAGTCTACTCCCAGGTGTCTGCACAAACTGTCTACTCCCAGGTGTCTGCACAAACTGTCTACTCCCAGGTGTCTGCACAAACTGTCTACTCCCAGGTGTCTGCACAAACTGTCTACTCCCAGGTGTCTGCACAAACTGTCTACTCCCAGGTGTCTGCACAAACTGTCTACTCCCAGGTGTCTGCACAAACTGTCTACTCCCAGGTGTCTGCACAAACAGTCTACTCCCAGGTGTCTGCACAAACTGTCTACTCCCAGGTGTCTGCACAAACTGTCTACTCCCAGGTGTCTGCACAAACTGTCTACTCCCAGGTGTCTGCACAAACTGTCTACTCCCAGGTGTCTGCACAAACTGTCTACTCCCAGGTGTCTGCACAAACTGTCAACCCCCAAGTGTCTGCACAAACTGTCTGCTCCCAGGTGTCTGCACAAACTGTCTACTCCCAGGTGTCTGCATAAACTGTCTACTCCCAGGTGTCTGCACAAACTGTCTCCTCCCAGGTGTCTGCACAAACTGTCTGCTCCCTAGTGTCTGCACTAACTGTCTGCTCCCAGGTGTCTGCACAAACTGTCTACTCCCAGGTGTTTGCACAATCTGTCTACTCCCAGGTGTCTGCACAAACTGTCTACTCCCAGGTGTCTGCACAAATTGTCTACTCCCAGGTGTCTGCACAAACTGTCAACTCCCAGGTGTCTGCACAAACTGTCTACTCCCAGGTGTCTGCACAAACTGTCTACTCCCAGGTGTCTGCACAAACTGTCTGCTCCCAGGTGTCTGCATAAACTGTCTACTCCAGGTGTCTGCACAAACTGTCTACTCCCAGGTGTCTGCACAAACTGTCTGCTCCCAGGTGTCTGCACAAACTGTCTGCTCCCAGGTGTCTGCACAAACTGTCTGCTCCCAGGTGTCTGCAAAAACTGTCTGCTCCCAGGTGTCTGCACAAACTGTCTACTCCCAGGTGTCTGCACAAACTGTCTACTCCCAGGTGTCTGCACAAACTGTCTACTCCCAGATGTCTGCACAAACTGTCTGCTCCCAGGTGTCTGCACAAACTGTCTACTCCCAGGTGTCTGCACAAACTGTCTACTCCCAGGTGTCTGCACAAACTGTCCACTCCCAGGTGTCTGCACAAACTGTCTACTCCCAGGTGTCTGCACAAACTGTCTGCTCCCAGGTGTCTGCTTAAACTGTCTACTTCCAGGTGCCTGCACAAATTGTCTACTTCCAGATGTCTACATAAACTGTCTACTCCCAGGTGTCTGCACAAATTGTCTACTCCCAAGTTTTCTACACAAACTGTCTGCTCCCAGATGCCTGTACAAACTGTCTACTCCAGGTGTCTGCACAAATTGTCTACTCCCAGGTGTCTGCACAAACTGTCTGCTCCCAGATGTCTGCATATACAGTCTACTCCCAGGTGTCTGCACAAATTGTCTACTTCCAGGTGTCTAAACAAACTGTCTACTCCCAGGTGTCTGCACAAATTGTCTACTCCCAAGTTTTCTACACAAACTGTCTACTCCCAGGTGTCTGCACAAACTGTCTGCTCCCAGGTGTCTGCACAAACTGTCTACTCCCAGGTGTCTGCACAAACTGTCAGCTCCCAGGTGTCTGCACAAACTGTCTACTCCCAGGTGTCTGCACAAACTGTCTACTCCCAGGTGTCTGCACAAACTGTCTACTCCCAGGTGTCTGCACAAACTGTCTGCTCCCAGGTGTCTGCACAAATTGTCTACTCCCAGGTGTCTGCACAAACTGTCTGCTCCCAGGTGTCTGCAAAAACTGTCTGCTCCCAGGTGTCTGCACATACTGTCTACTCCCAGGTGTCTGCACAAACTGTCTACTCCCAGGTGTCTGCAGAAGCTGTCTACTCCCAGGTGTCTGCACAAACTGTCTACTCCCAGGTGTCTGCACAAACTGTCTACTCCCAGGTGTCTGCACAAACTGTCTGCTCCCAGGTGTCTGCATAAACTGTCTACTCCAGGTGTCTGCACAAACTGTCTACTCCCAGGTGTCTGCACAAACTGTCTACTCCCAGGTGTCTGCACAAACTGTCTACTCCCAGGTGTCTGCACAAACTGTCTACTCCCAGATGTCTGCACAAACTGTCTACTCCCAGGTGTCTGCACAAACTGTCTGCTCCCAGGTGTCTGCACAAATTGTCTACTCCCAGGAGTCTGCACAAACTGTCTGCTCCCAGGTGTCTGCAAAAACTGTCTGCTCCCAGGTGTCTGCACATACTGTCTACTCCCAGGTGTCTGCACAAACTGTCTACTCCCAGGTGTCTGCAGAAGCTGTCTACTCCCAGGTGTCTGCACAAATTGTCTACTCCCAAGTTTTCTACACAAACTGTCTGCTCCCAGATGCCTGTACAAACTGTCTACTCCAGGTGTCTGCACAAATTGTCTACTCCCAGGTGTCTGCACAAACTGTCTGCTCCCAGGTGTCTGCATAAACTGTCTACTCCCAGGTGTCTGCACAAATTGTCTACTTCCAGGTGTCTAAACAAACTGTCTACTCCCAGGTGTCTGCACAAATTGTCTACTCCCAAGTTTTCTACACAAACTGTCTACTCCCAGGTGTCTGCACAAACTGTCTACTCCCAGGTGTCTGCACAAACTGTCTACTCCCAGGTGTCTGCACAATCTGTCAGCTCCCAGGTGTCTGCACAAACTGTCTGCTCCCAGGTGTCTGCACAAACTGTCTACTCCCAGGTGTCTGCACAAACTGTCTACTCCCAGGTGTCTGCACAAACTGTCTACTCCCAGGTGCCTGCACAAACTGTCTGCTCCCAGGTGTCTGCACAAACTGTCTACTCCCAGGTGTCTGCACAAACTGTCTACTCCCAGGTGTCTGCACAAACTGTCTACTCCCAGGTGTCTGCACAATCTGTCAGCTCCCAGGTGTCTGCACAAACTGTCTACTCCCAGGTGTCTGCACAAACTGTCTACTCCCAGGTGTCTGCACAAACTGTCTGCTCCCAGGTGTCTGCACAAATTGTCTACTCCCAGGTGTCTGCACAAACTGTCTGCTCCCAGGTGTCTGCAAAAACTGTCTGCTCCCAGGTGTCTGCACATACTGTCTACTCCCAGGTGTCTGCACAAACTGTCTACTCCCAGGTGTCTGCAGAAGCTGTCTACTCCCAGGTGTCTGCACAAACTGTCTACTCCCAGGTGTCTGCACAAACTGTCTACTCCCAGGTGTCTGCACAAACTGTCTGCTCCCAGGTGTCTGCATAAACTGTCTACTCCAGGTGTCTGCACAAACTGTCTACTCCCAGGTGTCTGCACAAACTGTCTACTCCCAGGTGTCTGCACAAATTGTCTACTCCCAGGTGTCTGCACAAATTGTCTACTTCCAGGTGTCTACATAAACTGTCTACTCCCAGGTGTCTGCAGAAACTGTCTGCTCCCAGGTGTCTGCAAAAACTGTCAGCTCCCAGGTGTCTGCACAAACTGTCTACTCCCAGGTGTCTGCACAAACTGTCTGCTCCCAGGTGTCTGCACAAACTGTCTACTCCCAGGTGTCTGCACAAACAGTCTACTCCCAGGTGTCTGCACAAACTGTCTACTCCCAGGTGTCTGCACAAACTGTCTACTCCCAGGTGTCTGCACAACTGTCTACTCCCAGGTGTCTGCACAAACTGTCTACTCCCAGGTGTCTGCACAAACTGTCTACTCCCAGGTGTCTGCACAAACTGTCTACTCCCAGGTGTCTGCACAAACTGTCTACTCCCATGTGTCTGCACAAACTGTCTGCTCCCAGGTGTCTGCACAAACTGTCTACTCCCAGGTGTCTGCATAAACTGTCTACTCCCAGGTGTCTGCACAAACTGTCTCCTCCCAGGTGTCTGCACAAACTGTCTGCTCCCTAGTGTCTGCACTAACTGTCTGCTCCCAGGTGTCTGCACAAACTGTCTACTCCCAGGTGTCTGCACAAACTGTCTACTCCCAGGTGTCTGCACAAACTGTCTACTCCCAGGTGTTTGCACAATCTGTCTACTCCCAGGTGTCTGCACAAACTGTCTACTCCCAGGTGTCTGCACAAACTGTCTACTCCCAGGTGTCTGCACAAACTGTCAACTCCCAGGTGTCTGCACAAACTGTCTACTCCCAGGTGTCTGCACAAACTGTCTACTCCCAGGTGTCTGCACAAACTGTCTACTCCCAGGTGTCTGCACAAACTGTCTGCTCCCAGGTGTCTGCATAAACTGTCTACTCCAGGTGTCTGCACAAACTGTCTACTCCCAGGTGTCTGCACAAACTGTCTGCTCCCAGGTGTCTGCACAAACTGTCTGCTCCCAGGTGTCTGCACAAACTGTCTGCTCCCAGGTGTCTGCAAAAACTGTCTGCTCCCAGGTGTCTGCACAAACTGTCTACTCCCAGGTGTCTGCACAAACTGTCTACTCCCAGGTGTCTGCATAAACTGTCTACTCCAGGTGTCTGCACAAACTGTCTACTCCCAGGTTTCTGCACAAACTGTCTGCTCCCAGGTGTCTGCACAAACTGTCTGCTCCCAGGTGTCTGCACAAACTGTCTGCTCCCAGGTGTATGCAAAAACTGTCTGCTCCCAGGTGTCTGCACAAACTGTCTACTCCCAGGTGTCTGCACAAACTGTCTGCTCCCAGGTGTCTGCATAAACTGTCTACTCCAGGTGTCTGCACAAACTGTCTACTCCCAGGTGTCTGCACAAACTGTCTGCTCCCAGGTGTCTGCACAAACTGTCTACTCCAGGTGTCTGCACAAACTGTCTACTCCCAGGTGTCTGCACAAACTGTCTGCTCCCAGGTGTCTGCATAAACTGTCTACTCCAGGTGTCTGCACAAACTGTCTACTCCCAGGTGTCTGCACAAACTGTCTGCTCCCAGGTGTCTGCACAAACTGTCTGCTCCCAGGTGTCTGCACAAACTGTCTGCTCCCAGGTGTCTGCAAAAACTGTCTGCTCCCAGGTGTCTGCACAAACTGTCTACTCCCAGGTGTCTGCACAAACTGTCTACTCCCAGGTGTCTGCATAAACTGTCTACTCCAGGTGTCTGCACAAACTGTCTACTCCCAGGTGTCTGCACAAACTGTCTGCTCCCAGGTGTCTGCACAAACTGTCTGCTCCCAGGTGTCTGCACAAACTGTCTGCTCCCAGGTGTATGCAAAAACTGTCTGCTCCCAGGTGTCTGCACAAACTGTCTACTCCCAGGTGTCTGCACAAACTGTCTGCTCCCAGGTGTCTGCATAAACTGTCTACTCCAGGTGTCTGCACAAACTGTCTACTCCCAGGTGTCTGCACAAACTGTCTGCTCCCAGGTGTCTGCACAAACTGTCTACTCCAGGTGTCTGCACAAACTGTCTACTCCCAGGTGTCTGCACAAACTGTCTGCTCCCAGGTGTCTGCATAAACTGTCTACTCCAGGTGTCTGCACAAACTGTCTACTCCCAGGTGTCTGCACAAACTGTCTGCTCCCAGGTGTCTGCACAAACTGTCTGCTCCCAGGTGTCTGCACAAACTGTCTGCTCCCAGGTGTCTGCAAAAACTGTCTGCTCCCAGGTGTCTGCACAAACTGTCTGCTCCCAGATGCCTGTACAAACTGTCTACTCCAGGTGTCTGCACAAACTGTCTACTCCCAGATGTCTGCACAAACTGTCTGCTCCCAGGTGTCTGCACAAACTGTCTACTCCCAGGTGTCTGCACAAACTGTCTACTCCCAGGTGTCTGCACAATCTGTCTACTCCCAGGTGTCTGCACAAACTGTCTACTCCCAGGTGTCTGCACAAACTGTCCACTCCCAGGTGTCTGCACAAACTGTCTACTCCCAGGTGTCTGCACAAACTGTCTGCTCCCAGGTGTCTGCATAAACTGTCTACTTCCAGGTGTCTGCACAAATTGTCTACTTCCAGATGTCTACATAAACTGTCTACTCCCAGGTGTCTGCACAAATTGTCTACTCCCAAGTTTTCTACACAAACTGTCTGCTCCCAGATGCCTGTACAAACTGTCTACTCCAGGTGTCTGCACAAATTGTCTACTCCCAGGTGTCTGCACAAACTGTCTGCTCCCAGGTGTCTGCATAAACTGTCTACTCCCAGGTGTCTGCACAAATTGTCTACTTCCAGGTGTCTAAACAAACTGTCTACTCCCAGGTGTCTGCACAAATTGTCTACTCCCAAGTTTTCTACACAAACTGTCTACTCCCAGGTGTCTGCACAAACTGTCTACTCCCAGGTGTCTGCACAAACTGTCTACTCCCAGGTGTCTGCACAAACTGTCAGCCCCCAGGTGTCTGCACAAACTGTCTACTCCCAGGTGTCTGCACAAACTGTCTACTCCCAGGTGTCTGCACAAACTGTCTACTCCCAGGTGTCTGCACAAACTGTCTGCTCCCAGGTGTCTGCAGAAATTGTCTACTCCCAGGTGTCTGCACAAACTGTCTGCTCCCAGGTGTCTGCAAAAACTGTCTGCTCCCAGGTGTCTGCACATACTCTCTACTCCCAGGTGTCTGCACAAACTGTCTACTCCCAGGTGTCTGCAGAAGCTGTCTACTCCCAGGTGTCTGCACAAACTGTCTACTCCCAGGTGTCTGCACAAACTGTCTACTCCCAGGTGTCTGCACAAACTGTCTGCTCCCAGGTGTCTGCATAAGCTGTCTACTCCAGGTGTCTGCACAAACTGTCTACTCCCAGGTGTCTGCACAAACTGTCTACTCCCAGGTGTCTGCACAAACTGTCTACTCCCAGGTGTCTGCACAAACTGTCTACTCCCAGATGTCTGCACAAACTGTCTACTCCCAGGTGTCTGCACAAACTGTCTGCTCCCAGGTGTCTGCACAAATTGTCTACTCCCAGGTGTCTGCACAAACTGTCTGCTCCCAGGTGTCTGCAAAAACTGTCTGCTCCCAGGTGTCTGCACATATTGTCTACTCCCAGGTGTCTGCACAAACTGTCTACTCCCAGGTGTCTGCAGAAGCTGCCTACTCCCAGGTGTCTGCACAAATTGTCTACTCCCAAGTTTTCTACACAAACTGTCTGCTCCCAGATGCCTGTACAAACTGTCTACTCCAGGTGTCTGCACAAATTGTCTACTCCCAGGTGTCTGCACAAACTGCCTGCTCCCAGGTATCTGCATAAACTGTCTACTCCCAGGTGTCTGCACAAATTGTCTACTTCCAGGTGTCTAAACAAACTGTCTACTCCCAGGTGTCTGCACAAATTGTCTACTCCCAAGTTTTCTACACAAACTGTCTACTCCCAGGTGTCTGCACAAACTGTCTACTCCCAGGTGTCTGCACAAACTGTCTACTCCCAGGTGTCTGCACAAACTGTCAGCTCCCAGGTGTCTGCACAAACTGTCTACTCCCAGGTGTCTGCACAAACTGTCTACTCCCAGGTGTCTGCACAAACTGTCTACTCCCAGGTGTCTGCACAAACTGTCTGCTCCCAGGTGTCTGCACAAATGGTCTACTCCCAGGTGTCTGCACAAACTGTCTGCTCCCAGGTGTCTGCAAAAACTGTCTGCTCCCAGGTGTCTGCACATACTGTCTACTCCCAGGTGTCTGCACAAACTGTCTACTCCCAGGTGTCTGCAGAAGCTGTCTACTCCCAGGTGTCTGCACAAACTGTCTACTCCCAGGTGTCTGCACAAACTGTCTACTCCCAGGTGTCTGCACAAACTGTCTGCTCCCAGGTGTCTGCACAAACTGTCTACTCCCAGGTGTCTGCACAAAATGTCTGCTCCCAGGTGTCTGCATAAATCGTCTACTCCCAGGTGTCTGCACAAATTGTCTACTCCCAGGTGTCTGCACAAACTGTCTACTCCCAGATGTCTGCACAAACTGTCTACTCCCAGGTGTCTGCACAAACTGTCTGCTCCCAGGTGTCTGCAGAAATTGTCTACTCCCAGGTGTCTGCACAAACTGTCTGCTCCCAGGTGTCTGCAAAAACTGTCTGCTCCCAGGTGTCTGCACATACTGTCTACTCCCAGGTGTCTGCACAAACTGTCTACTCCCAGGTGTCTGCAGAAGCTGTCTACTCCCAGGTGTCTGCACAAACTGTCTACTCCCAGGTGTCTGCACAAACTGTCTACTCCCAGGTGTCTGCACAAACTGTCTGCTCCCAGGTGTCTGCATAAACTGTCTACTCCAGGTGTCTGCACAAACTGTCTACTCCCAGGTGTCTGCACAAACTGTCTCCTCCCAGGTGTCTGCATAAACTGTCTACTCCCAGGTGTCTGCACAAACTGTCTGCTCCCAGGTGTCTGCACAAACTGTCTACTCCCAGGTGTCTGCACAAAATGTCTACTCCCAGGTGTCTGCATAAATCGTCTACTCCCAGGTGTCTGCACAAATTGTCTACTCCCAGGTGTCTGCACAAATTGTCTACTTCCAGGTGTCTACACAAACTGTCTACTCCCAGGTGTCTGCAGAAACTGTCTGCTCCCAGGTGTCTGCAAAAACTGTCTGCTCCCAGGTGTCTGCACAAACTGTCTACTCCCAGGTGCCTGCACAAACTGTCTACTCCCAGGTGTCTGCACAAACTGTCTGCTCCCAGGTATCTGCACAAACTGTCTACTCCCAGGTGTCTGCACAAACTGTCTACTCCCAGGTGTCTGCACAAACTGTCTACTCCCAGGTGTCTGCACAAACTGTCTACTCCCAGATGTCTGCACAAACTGTCTACTCCCAGGTGTCTGCACAAACTGTCTACTCCCAGGTGTCTGCACAAACTGTCTACTCCCAGGTGTCTGCACAAACTGTCTACTCCCAGGTGTCTGCACAAACTGTCTACTCCCAGGTGTCTGCACAAACTGTCTACTCCCAGGTGTCTGCACAAACTGTCTACTCCCAGGTGTCTGCACAAGCTGTCTACTCCCAGGTGTCTGCACAAACTGTCTACTCCCAGGTGTCTGCACAAACTGTCTGCTCCCAGCTGTCTGCACAAACTGTCTACTCCCAGGTGTCTGCATAACCTGTCTACTCCCAGGTGTCTGCACAAACTGTCTCCTCCCAGGTGTCTGCACAAACTGTCTGCTCCCTAGTGTCTGCACTCACTGTCTACTCCCAGGTGTCTGCACAAACTGTCTACTCCCAGGTGTCTGCACAAACTGTCTACTCCCAGGTGTCTGCACAAACTGTCTACTCCCAGGTGTCTGCACAAACTGTCTACTCCCAGGTGTCTGCACAAACTGTCTACTCCCAGGTGTCTGCACAAACTGTCTGCTCCCAGGTGTCTGCATAAACTGTCTACTCCAGGTGTCTGCACAAACTGTCTACTCCCAGGTGTCTGCACAAATGTCTGCTCCCAGGTGTCTGCACAAATTGTCTGCTCCCAGGTGTCTGCACAAACTGTCTGCTCCCAGGTGTCTGCAAAAACTGTCTGCTCCCAGGTGTCTGCACAAACTGTCTACTCCCAGGTGTCTGCACAAACTGTCTACTCCCAGGTGTCTGCACAAACTGTCTACTCCCATGTGTCTGCACAAACTGTCTACTCCCAGGTGTCTGCACAAACTGTCTACTCCCAGGTGTCTGCACAAACTGTCTACTCCCAGGTGTCTGCACGAACTGTCTACTCCCAGGTGTCTGCACAAACTGTCTACTCCCAGGTGTCTGCACAAACTGTCTACTCCCAGGTGTCTGCACAAACTGTCTGCTCCCAGGTGTCTGCATAAACTGTCTACTCCAGGTGTCTGCACAAACTGTCTACTCCCAGGTGTCTGCACAAACTGTCTCCTCCCAGGTGTCTGCATAAACTGTCTACTCCCAGGTGTCTGCACAAACTGTCTGCTCCCAGGTGTCTGCACAAACTGTCTACTCCCAGGTGTCTGCACAAAATGTCTACTCCCAGGTGTCTGCATAAATCGTCTACTCCCAGGTGTCTGCACAAATTGTCTACTCCCAGGTGTCTGCACAAATTGTCTACTTCCAGGTGTCTACACAAACTGTCTACTCCCAGGTGTCTGCAGAAACTGTCTGCTCCCAGGTGTCTGCACAAACTGTCTACTCCCAGGTGCCTGCACAAACTGTCTACTCCCAGGTGTCTGCACAAACTGTCTGCTCCCAGGTGTCTGCACAAACTGTCTACTCCCAGGTGTCTGCACAAACTGTCTACTCCCAGGTGTCTGCACAAACTGTCTACTCCCAGGTGTCTGCACAAACTGTCTACTCCCAGGTGTCTGCACAAACTGTCTACTCCAGGTGTCTGCACAAATTGTCTACTCCCAGGTGTCTGCACAAACTGTCTGCTCCCAGGTGTCTGCATAAACTGTCTACTCCCAGGTGTCTGCACAAATTGTCTACTTCCAGGTGTCTAAACAAACTGTCTACTCCCATGTGTCTGCACAAACTGTCTACTCCCAGGTGTCTGCACAAACTGTCTACTCCCAGGTGTCTGCACAAACTGTCTACTCCCAGGTGTCTGCACAAACTGTCTGCTCCCAGGTGTCTGCACAAATTGTCTACTCCCAGGTGTCTGCACAAACTGTCTGCTCCCAGGTGTCTGCAAAAACTGTCTGCTCCCAGGTGTCTGCACATACTGTCTACTCCCAGGTATCTGCACAAACTGTCTACTCCCAGGTGTCTGCAGAAGCTGTCTACTCCCAGGTGTCTGCACAAACTGTCTACTCCCAGGTGTCTGCACAAACTGTCTACTCCCAGGTGTCTGCACAAACTGTCTGCTCCCAGGTGTCTGCATAAACTGTCTACTCCAGGTGTCTGCACAAACTGTCTACTCCCAGGTGTCTGCATAACTGTCTACTCCCAGGTGTCTGCACAAACTGTCTACTCCCAGGTGTCTGCACAAACTGTCTACTCCCAGATGTCTGCACAAACTGTCTACTCCCAGGTGTCTGCACAAACTGTCTGCTCCCAGGTGTCTGCACAAATTGTCTACTCCCAGGTGTCTGCACAAACTGTCTGCAAAAACTGTCTGCTCCCAGGTGTCTGCACATACTGTCTACTCCCAGGTGTCTGCACAAACTGTCTACTCCCAGGTGTCTGCAGAAGCTGTCTACTCCCAGGTGTCTGCACAAACTGTCTACTCCCAGGTGTCTGCACAAACTGTCTACTCCCAGGTGTCTGCACAAACTGTCTGCTCCCAGGTGTCTGCATAAACTGTCTACTCCAGGTGTCTGCACAAACTGTCTACTCCCAGGTGTCTGCACAAACTGTCTCCTCCCAGGTGTCTGCATAAACTGTCTACTCCCAGGTGTCTGCACAAACTGTCTGCTCCCAGGTGTCTGCAGAAGCTGTCTGCTCCCAGGTGTCTGCAAAAACTGTCTACTCCCAGGTGTCTGCACATACTGTCTACTCCCAGGTGTCTGCACAAACTGTCTACTCCCAGGTGTCTGCAGAAGCTGTCTACTCCCAGGTGTCTGCACAAACTGTCTACTCCCAGGTGTCTGCACAAACTGTCTACTCCCAGGTGTCTGCACAAACTGTCTGCTCCCAGGTGTCTGCATAAACTGTCTACTCCAGGTGTCTGCACAAACTGTCTACTCCCAGGTGTCTGCACAAACTGTCTACTCCCAGGTGTCTGCACAAACTGTCTACTCCCAGGTGTCTGCACAAACTGTCTACTCCCAGATGTCTGCACAAACTGTCTACTCCCAGGTGTCTGCACAAACTGTCTGCTCCCAGGTGTCTGCACAAATTGTCTACTCCCAGGTGTCTGCACAAACTGTCTGCAAAAACTGTCTGCTCCCAGGTGTCTGCACATACTGTCTACTCCCAGGTGTCTGCACAAACTGTCTACTCCCAGGTGTCTGCAGAAGCTGTCTACTCCCAGGTGTCTGCACAAACTGTCTACTCCCAGGTGTCTGCACAAACTGTCTACTCCCAGGTGTCTGCACAAACTGTCTGCTCCCAGGTGTCTGCATAAACTGTCTACTCCAGGTGTCTGCACAAACTGTCTACTCCCAGGTGTCTGCACAAACTGTCTCCTCCCAGGTGTCTGCATAAACTGTCTACTCCCAGGTGTCTGCACAAACTGTCTGCTCCCAGGTGTCTGCAGAAGCTGTCTGCTCCCAGGTGTCTGCAAAAACTGTCTGCTCCCAGGTGTCTGCACATACTGTCTACTCCCAGGTGTCTGCACAAACTGTCTACTCCCAGGTGTCTGCAGAAGCTGTCTACTCCCAGGTGTCTGCACAAACTGTCTACTCCCAGGTGTCTGCACAAACTGTCTACTCCCAGGTGTCTGCACAAACTGTCTGCTCCCAGGTGTCTGCATAAACTGTCTACTCCAGGTGTCTGCACAAACTGTCTACACCCAGGTGTCTGCACAAACTGTCTACTCCCAGGTGTCTGCACAAACTGTCTACTCCCAGGTGTCTGCACAAACTGTCTACTCCCAGATGTCTGCACAAACTGTCTACTCCCAGGTGTCTGCACAAACTGTCTGCTCCCAGGTGTCTGCACAAATTGTCTACTCCCAGGTGTCTGCACAAACTGTCTGCAAAAACTGTCTGCTCCCAGGTGTCTGCACATACTGTCTACTCCCAGGTGTCTGCACAAACTGTCTACTCCCAGGTGTCTGCAGAAGCTGTCTACTCCCAGGTGTCTGCACAAACTGTCTACTCCCAGGTGTCTGCACAAACTGTCTACTCCCAGGTGTCTGCACAAACTGTCTGCTCCCAGGTGTCTGCATAAACTGTCTACTCCAGGTGTCTGCACAAACTGTCTACTCCCAGGTGTCTGCACAAACTGTCTCCTCCCAGGTGTCTGCATAAACTGTCTACTCCCAGGTGTCTGCACAAACTGTCTGCTCCCAGGTGTCTGCACAAACTGTCTACTCCCAGGTGTCTGCACAAAATGTCTACTCCCAGGTGTCTGCATAAATCGTCTACTCCCAGGTGTCTGCACAAATTGTCTACTCCCAGGTGTCTGCACAAATTGTCTACTTCCAGGTGTCTACACAAACTGTCTACTCCCAGGTGTCTGCAGAAACTGTCTGCTCCCAGGTGTCTGCAAAAACTGTCTGCTCCCAGGTGTCTGCACAAACTGTCTACTCCCAGGTGCCTGCACAATCTGTCTACTCCCAGGTGTCTGCACAAACTGTCTGCTCCCAGGTGTCTGCACAAACTGTCTACTCCCAGGTGTCTGCACAAACTGTCTACTCCCAGGTGTCTGCACAAACTGTCTACTCCCAGGTGTCTGCACAAACTGTCTACTCCCAGGTGTCTGCACAAACTGTCTACTCCCAGGTGTTTGCACAATCTGTCTACTCCCAGGTGTCTGCACAAACTGTCTACTCCCAGGTGTCTGCACAATCTGTCTACTCCCAGGTGTCTGCACAAACTGTCTACTCCCAGGTGTCTGCACAAACTGTCTACTCCCAGGTGTCTGCACAAACTGTCTACTCCCAGGTGTCTGCACAAACTGTCTGCTCCCAGGTGTCTGCATAAATTGTCTACTCCAGGTGTCTGCACAAACTGTCTACTCCCAGGTGTCTGCACAAATGTCTGCTCCCAGGTGTCTGCACAAACTGTCTGCTCCCAGGTGTCTGCACAAACTGTCTGCTCCCAGGTGTCTGCAAAAACTGTCTGCTCCCAGGTGTCTGCACAAACTGTCTACTCCCAGGTGTCTGCACAAACTGTCTACTCCCAGGTGTCTGCACAAACTGTCTACTCCCAGGTGTCTGCACGAACTGTCTACTCCCAGGTGTCTGCACAAACTGTCTACTCCCAGGTGTCTGCACAAACTGTCTACTCCCAGGTGTCTGCACAAACTGTCTACTCCCAGGTGTCTGCAC
This sequence comes from Somniosus microcephalus, assembly GCF_052327205.1. NCBI lineage: Eukaryota > Metazoa > Chordata > Chondrichthyes > Squaliformes > Somniosidae > Somniosus > Somniosus microcephalus. The sequence continues at coordinate 37,788,433 of NC_140996.1, forward strand.
AAACTGTCTGCTCCCAGGTGTCTGCATAAACTGTCTACTTCCAGGTGTCTGCACAAATTGTCTACTTCTAGATGTCTACATAAACTGTCTACTCCCAGGTGTCTGCACAAATTGTCTACTCCCAAGTTTTCTACACAAACTGTCTGCTCCCAGATGCCTGTACAAACTGTCTACTCCAGGTGTCTGCACAAATTGTCTACTCCCAGGTGTCTGCACAAACTGTCTGCTCCCAGGTGTCTGCATAAGCTGTCTACTCCCAGGTGTCTGCACAAATTGTCTACTTCCAGGTGTCTAAACAAACTGTCTACTCCCAGGTGTCTGCTCAAACTGTCTACTCCCAGGTGTCTGCACAAACTGTCTACTCCCAGGTGTCTGCACAAACTGTCTACTCCCAGGTGTCTGCACAAATTGTCTACTCCCAGGTGTCTGCACAAACTGTCTGCTCCCAGGTGTCTGCACAAATTGTCTACTCCCAGGTGTCTGCACAAACTGTCTGCTCCCAGGTGTCTGCAAAAACTGTCTGCTCCCAGGTGTCTGCACATACTGTCTACTCCCAGGTGTCTGCACAAACTGTCTACTCCCAGGTGTCTGCAGAAGCTGTCTACTCCCAGGTGTCTGCACAAACTGTCTACTCCCAGGTGTCTGCACAAACTGTCTACTCCCAGGTGTCTGCACAAACTGTCTGCTCCCAGGTGTCTGCATAAACTGTCTACTCCAGGTGTCTGCACAAACTGTCTACTCCCAGGTGTCTGCACAAACTGTCTACTCCCAGGTGTCTGCACAAACTGTCTGCTCCCAGGTGTCTGCACAAACTGTCTACTCCCAGGTGTCTGCACAAAATGTCTACTCCCAGGTGTCTGCATAAATCGTCTACTCCCAGGTGTCTGCACAAATTGTCTACTCCCAGGTGTCTGCACAAATTGTCTACTTCCAGGTGTCTACACAAACTGTCTACTCCCAGGTGTCTGCAGAAACTGTCTGCTCCCAGGTGTCTGCAAAAACTGTCTGCTCCCAGGTGTCTGCACAAACTGTCTACTCCCAGGTGCCTGCACAAACTGTCTACTCCCAGGTGTCTGCACAAACTGTCTACTCCCAGGTGTCTGCACAAATTGTCTACTCCCAGGTGTCTGCTCAAACTGTCTACTCCCAGGTGTCTGCACAAACTGTCTACTCCCAGGTGTCTGCACAAACTGTCTACTCCCAGGTGTCTGCACAAATTGTCTACTCCCAGGTGTCTGCACAAACTGTCTGCTCCCAGGTGTCTGCACAAATTGTCTACTCCCAGGTGTCTGCACAAACTGTCTGCTCCCAGGTGTCTGCAAAAACTGTCTGCTCCCAGGTGTCTGCACATACTGTCTACTCCCAGGTGTCTGCACAAACTGCCTACTCCCAGGTGTCTGCAGAAGCTGTCTACTCCCAGGTGTCTGCACAAACTGTCTACTCCCAGGTGTCTGCACAAACTGTCTACTCCCAGGTGTCTGCACAAACTGTCTGCTCCCAGGTGTCTGCATAAACTGTCTACTCCAGGTGTCTGCACAAACTGTCTACTCCCAGGTGTCTGCACAAACTGTCTACTCCCAGGTGTCTGCACAAACTGTCTACTCCCAGGTGTCTGCACAAACTGTCTACTCCCAGATGTCTGCACAAACTGTCTACTCCCAGGTGTCTGCACAAACTGTCTGCTCCCAGCTGTCTGCAAAAACTGTCTACTCCCAGGTGTCTGCATAACCTGTCTACTCCCAGGTGTCTGCACAAACTGTCTCCTCCCAGGTGTCTGCACAAACTGTCTGCTCCCTAGTGTCTGCACTAACTGTCTGCTCCCAGGTGTCTGCACAAACTGTCTACTCCCAGGTGTCTGCACAAACTGTCTACTCCCAGGTGTCTGCACAAACTGTCTACTCCCAGGTGTTTGCACAATCTGTCTACTCCCAGGTGTCTGCACAAACTGTCTACTCCCAGGTGTCTGCACAAACTGTCTACTCCCAGGTGTCTGCACAAACTGTCTACTCCCAGGTGTCTGCACAAACTGTCTACTCCCAGGTGTCTGCACAAACTGTCGACTCCCAGGTGTCTGCACAAACTGTCTACTCCCAGGTGTCTGCACAAACTGTCTGCTCCCAGGTGTCTGCACAAACTGTCTACTCCCAGGTGTCTGCACAAACTGTCTACTCCCAGGTGTCTGCACAAACTGTCTACTCCCAGGTGTCTGCACAAACTGTCTAGTCCCAGGTGTCTGCACAAACTGTCTGCTCCCAGGTGTCTGCATAAACTGTCTACTTCCAGGTGTCTGCACAAATTGTCTACTTCCAGATGTCTACATAAACTGTCTACTCCCAGGTGTCTGCACAAATTGTCTACTCCCAAGTTTTCTACACAAACTGTCTGCTCCCAGATGCCTGTACAAACTGTCTGCTCCCAGGTGTCTGCACAAACTGTCTGCTCCCAGGTGTCTGCATAAACTGTCTACTCCCAGGTGTCTGCACAAATTGTCTACTTCCAGGTGTCTAAACAAACTGTCTACTCCCAGGTGTCTGCACAAACTGTCTACTCCCAGGTGTCTGCACAAACTGTCTACTCCCAGGTGTCTGCACAAACTGTCTACTCCCAGGTGTCTGCACAAACTGTCTACTCCCAGGTGTCTGCACAAACTGTCTGCTCCCAGCTGTCTGCACAAATTGTCTACTCCCAGGTGTCTGCACAAACTGTCTGCTCCCAGGTGTCTGCAAAAACTGTCTGCTCCCAGGTGTCTGCACATACTGTCTACTCCCAGGTGTCTGCACAAACTGTCTACTCCCAGGTGTCTGCAGAAGCCGCCTACTCCCAGGTGTCTGCACAAACTGTCTACTCCCAGGTGTCTGCACAAACTGTCTACTCCCAGGTGTCTGCACAAACTGTCTGCTCCCAGGTGTCTGCATAAACTGTCTACTCCAGGTGTCTGCACAAACTGTCTACTCCCAGGTGTCTGCACAAACTGTCTACTCCCAGGTGTCTGCACAAACTGTCTACTCCCAGGTGTCTGCACAAACTGTCTACTCCCAGATGTCTGCACAAACTGTCTACTCCCAGGTGTCTGCACAAACTGTCTGCTCCCAGGTGTCTGCACAAATTGTCTACTCCCAGGTGTCTGCACAAACTGTCTGCTCCCAGGTGTCTGCAAAAACTGTCTGCTCCCAGGTGTCTGCACATACTGTCTACTCCCAGGTGTCTGCACAAACTGTCTACTCCCAGGTGTCTGCAGAAGCTGTCTACTCCCAGGTGTCTGCACAAACTGTCTACTCCCAGGTGTCTGCACAAACTGTCTACTCCCAGGTGTCTGCACAAACTGTCTGCTCCCAGGTGTCTGCATAAACTGTCTACTCCAGGTGTCTGCACAAACTGTCTACTCCCAGGTGTCTGCACAAACTGTCTCCTCCCAGGTGTCTGCATAAACTGTCTACTCCCAGGTGTCTGCACAAACTGTCTGCTCCCAGGTGTCTGCACGAACTGTCTACTCCCAGGTGTCTGCACAAAATGTCTACTCCCAGGTGTCTGCATAAATCGTCTACTCCCAGGTGTCTGCACAAATTGTCTACTCCCAGGTGTCTGCACAAATTGTCTACTTCCAGGTGTCTACACAAACTGTCTACTCCCAGGTGTCTGCAGAAACTGTCTACTCCCAGGTGTCTGCACAAACTGTCTCCTCCCAGGTGTCTGCACAAACTGTCTGCTCCCTAGTGTCTGCACTAACTGTCTGCTCCCTGGTGTCTGCACAAACTGTCTGCTCCCAGGTGTCTGCACAAACTGTCTACTCCCAGGTGTCTGCACAAACTGTCTACTCCCAGGTGTTTGCACAATCTGTCTACTCCCAGGTGTCTGCACAAACTGTCTACTCCCAGGTGTCTGCACAAACTGTCTACTCCCAGGTGTCTGCACAAACTGTCTACTCCCAGGTGTCTGCACAAACTGTCTACTCCCAGGTGTCTGCACAAACTGTCGACTCCCAGGTGTCTGCACAAACTGTCTACTCCCAGGTGTCTGCACAAACTGTCTGCTCCCAGGTGTCTGCATAAACTGTCTACACCAGGTGTCTGCACAAACTGTCTACTCCCAGGTGTCTGCACAACTGTCTGCTCCCAGGTGTCTGCACAAACTGTCTGCTCCCAGGTGTCTGCACAAACTGTCTGCTCCCAGGTGTCTGCAAAAACTGTCTGCTCCCAGGTGTCTGCACAAACTGTCTACTCCCAGGTGTCTGCACAAACTGTCTACTCCCAGGTGTCTGCACAAACTGTCTACTCCCAGGTGTCTGCACAAACTGTCTACTCCCAGGTGTCTGCACAAACTGTCTACTCCCAGGTGTCTGCACAAACTGTCTACTCCCAGGTGTCTGCACAAACTGTCTACTCCCAGGTGTCTGCACAAACTGTCTGCTCCCAGGTGTCTGCATAAACTGTCTACTTCCAGGTGTCTGCACAAATTGTCTACTTCCAGATGTCTACATAAACTGTCTACTCCCAGGTGTCTGCACAAATTGTCTACTCCCAAGTTTTCTACACAAACTGTCTGCTCCCAGATGCCTGTACAAACTGTCTAATCCAGGTGTCTGCACATATTGTCTACTCCCAGGTGTCTGCACAAACTGTCTGCTCCCAGGTGTCTGCATAAACTGTCTACTCCCAGGTGTCTGCACAAATTGTCTACTTCCAGGTGTCTAAACAAACTGTCTACTCCCAGGTGTCTGCACAAATTGTCTACTCCCAAGTTTTCTACACAAACTGTCTACTCCCAGGTGTCTGCACAAACTGTCTACTCCCAGGTGTCTGCACAAACTGTCTGCTCCCAGGTGTCTGCACAAACTGTCTGCTCCCAGGTGTCTGCACAAACTGTCTACTCTCAGGTGTCTGCACAAACTGTCTGCTCCCAGGTGTCTGCACAAACTGTCTACTCTCAGTTGTCTGCACAAACTGTCTACTCCCACGTGTCTGCACAATCTGTCTACTCCCAGGTGTCTGCACAAACTGTCTACTCCCAGGTGTCTGCACAATCTGTCTACTCCCAGGTGTCTGCACAAACTGTCTACTCCCAGGTGTCTGCACAAACTGTCTACTCCCAGTTGTCTGCACAAACTGTCTACTCCCAGGTGTCTGCACAAACTGTCTACTCCCAGGTGTCTGCACAAACTGTCTACTCCCAGGTGTCTGCACAAACTGTCTACTCCCACGTGTCTGCACAAACTTTCTACTCCCAGGTGTCTGCACAAACTGTCTACTCCCAGGTGTCTGCATAAACTGTCTGCTCCCAGGTGTCCGCACAAACTGTCTACTCCCAGGTGTCTGCACAAACTGTCTGCTTCCAGGTGTCTACACAAACTGTCTACTCCCAGGTGTCTGCACAAATTGTCTACTTCCAGGTGTCTACAAAAACTGTCTACTCCCAGGTGTCTGCACAAACTGTCTGCTCCCAGGTGTCTACACAAACTGTCTACTCACAGGTGTCTGCACAAACTGTCTACTCCCAGGTGTCTGCACAAACTGTCTACTCCCAGGTGTCTGCACAAACTGTCTGCTACCAGGTGTCTGCAAAAACTGTCTGCTCCCAGGTGTCTGCACAAACTGTCTACTCCCAGGTGTCTGCACAAACTGTCTACTCCCAGGTGTCTGCAGAAGCTGTCTACTCCCAGGTGTCTGCACAAACTGTCTGCTCCCAGGTGTCTGCACAAACTGTCTACTCCCAGGTGTCTGCACAAACTGTCTGCTCCCAGGTGTCTGCACAAACTGTCTGCTCTCAGGCGTCTGCACAAACTGTCTGCTCCCAGGTGTCTGCATAAACTGTCTACTTCCAGGTGTCTGCACAGATTGTCTACTTCCAGATGTCTACACAAACTGTCTACTCCCAGGTGTCTGCACAAATTGTCTGCTCCCAAGTTTTCTACACAAACTGTCTGCTCCCAGGTGCCTGTACAAACTGTCTACTCCAGGTGTCTGCACAAATTGTCTACTCCCAGGTGTCTGCACAAACTGACTGCTCCCAGGTGTCTGCATAAACTGTCTACTCCCAGGTGTCTGCACAAATTGTCTACATCCAGGTGTCTACACAAACTGTCTACTCCCAGGTGTCTGCACAAATTGTCTACTCCCAAGTTTTCTACACAAACTGTCTACTCCCAGGTGTCTGCACAAACTGTCTACTCCCAGGTGTCTGCACAAACTGTCTACTCCCAGGTGTCTGCACAAACTGTCTGCTCCCAGGTGTCTGCACAAACTGTCTACTCTCAGTTGTCTGCACAAACTGTCTACTCCCAGGTGTCTGCACAATCTGTCTACTCCCAGGTGTCTGCACAAACTGTCTACTCCCAGGTGTCTGCACAAACTGTCTACTCCCAGGTGTCTGCACAAACTGTCTACTCCCAGGTGTCTGCACAAACTGTCAGCTCCCAGGTGTCTGCACAAACTGTCTACTCCCAGGTGTCTGCAGAAACTGTCTACTCCCAGGTGTCTGCACAAACTGTCTACTCCCAGGTGTCTGCACAAACTGTCTGCTGCCAGGTGTCTACACAAACTGTCTACTCCCAGGTGTCTGCACAAACTGTCTACTTCCAGGTGTCTACAAAAACTGTCTACTCCCAGGTGTCTGGACAAACTGTCTACTCCCAGGTGTCTGCACAAACTGTCTACTCCCAGGTGTCTGCACAAACTGTCTACTCCCAGGTGTCTGCACAAACTGTCTGCTCCCAGGTGTCTGCATAAACTGTCTACTTCCAGGTGTCTGCACAAATTGTCTACTTCTAGATGTCTACATAAACTGTCTACTCCCAGGTGTCTGCACAAATTGTCTACTCCCAAGTTTTCTACACAAACTGTCTGCTCCCAGATGCCTGTACAAACTGTCTACTCCAGGTGTCTGCACAAATTGTCTACTCCCAGGTGTCTGCACAAACTGTCTGCTCCCAGGTGTCTGCATAAGCTGTCTACTCCCAGGTGTCTGCACAAATTGTCTACTTCCAGGTGTCTAAACAAACTGTCTACTCCCAGGTGTCTGCTCAAACTGTCTACTCCCAGGTGTCTGCACAAACTGTCTACTCCCAGGTGTCTGCACAAACTGTCTACTCCCAGGTGTCTGCACAAATTGTCTACTCCCAGGTGTCTGCACAAACTGTCTGCTCCCAGGTGTCTGCACAAATTGTCTACTCCCAGGTGTCTGCACAAACTGTCTGCTCCCAGGTGTCTGCAAAAACTGTCTGCTCCCAGGTGTCTGCACATACTGTCTACTCCCAGGTGTCTGCACAAACTGTCTACTCCCAGGTGTCTGCAGAAGCTGTCTACTCCCAGGTGTCTGCACAAACTGTCTACTCCCAGGTGTCTGCACAAACTGTCTACTCCCAGGTGTCTGCACAAACTGTCTGCTCCCAGGTGTCTGCATAAACTGTCTACTCCAGGTGTCTGCACAAACTGTCTACTCCCAGGTGTCTGCACAAACTGTCTACTCCCAGGTGTCTGCACAAACTGTCTACTCCCAGGTGTCTGCACAAACTGTCTACTCCCAGATGTCTGCACAAACTGTCTACTCCCAGGTGTCTGCACAAACTGTCTGCTCCCAGGTGTCTGCACAAATTGTCTACTCCCAGGTGTCTGCACAAACTGTCTGCTCCCAGGTGTCTGCAAAAACTGTCTGCTCCCAGGTGTCTGCACATACTGTCTACTCCCAGGTGTCTGCACAAACTGTCTACTCCCAGGTGTCTGCAGAAGCTGTCTACTCCCAGGTGTCTGCACAAACTGTCTACTCCCAGGTGTCTGCACAAACTGTCTACTCCCAGGTGTCTGCACAAACTGTCTACTCCCAGGTGTCTGCACAAACTGTCTACTCCCAGGTGTCTGCACAAACTGTCTACTCCCAGGTGTCTGCACAAACTGTCTACTCCCAGGTGTCTGCACAAACTGTCTACTTCCAGGTGTCTAAACAAACTGTCTACTCCCAGGTGTCTGCTCAAACTGTCTACTCCCAGGTGTCTGCACAAACTGTCTACTCCCAGGTGTCTGCACAAACTGTCTACTCCCAGGTGTCTGCACAAATTGTCTACTCCCAGGTGTCTGCACAAACTGTCTGCTCCCAGGTGTCTGCACAAATTGTCTACTCCCAGGTGTCTGCACAAACTGTCTGCTCCCAGGTGTCTGCAAAAACTGTCTGCTCCCAGGTGTCTGCACATACTGTCTACTCCCAGGTGTCTGCACAAACTGTCTACTCCCAGGTGTCTGCAGAAGCTGTCTACTCCCAGGTGTCTGCACAAACTGTCTACTCCCAGGTGTCTGCACAAACTGTCTACTCCCAGGTGTCTGCACAAACTGTCTGCTCCCAGGTGTCTGCATAAACTGTCTACTCCAGGTGTCTGCACAAACTGTCTACTCCCAGGTGTCTGCACAAACTGTCTACTCCCAGGTGTCTGCACAAACTGTCTACTCCCAGGTGTCTGCACAAACTGTCTACTCCCAGATGTCTGCACAAACTGTCTACTCCCAGGTGTCTGCACAAACTGTCTGCTCCCAGGTGTCTGCACAAATTGTCTACTCCCAGGTGTCTGCACAAACTGTCTGCTCCCAGGTGTCTGCAAAAACTGTCTGCTCCCAGGTGTCTGCACATACTGTCTACTCCCAGGTGTCTGCACAAACTGTCTACTCCCAGGTGTCTGCAGAAGCTGTCTACTCCCAGGTGTCTGCACAAACTGTCTACTCCCAGGTGTCTGCACAAACTGTCTACTCCCAGGTGTCTGCACAAACTGTCTACTCCCAGGTGTCTGCACAAACTGTCTACTCCCAGGTGTCTGCACAAACTGTCTCCTCCCAGGTGTCTGCATAAACTGTCTACTCCCAGGTGTCTGCACAAACTGTCTGCTCCCAGGTGTCTGCACAAACTGTCTACTCCCAGGTGTCTGCACAAAATGTCTACTCCCAGGTGTCTGCATAAATCGTCTACTCCCAGGTGTCTGCACAAATTGTCTACTCCCAGGTGTCTGCACAAATTGTCTACTTCCAGGTGTCTACACAAACTGTCTACTCCCAGGTGTCTGCAGAAACTGTCTGCTCCCAGGTGTCTGCAAAAACTGTCTGCTCCCAGGTGTCTGCACAAACTGTCTACTCCCAGGTGCCTGCACAAACTGTCTACTCCCAGGTGTCTGCACAAACTGTCTACTCCCAGGTGTCTGCACAAATTGTCTACTCCCAGGTGTCTGCTCAAACTGTCTACTCCCAGGTGTCTGCACAAACTGTCTACTCCCAGGTGTCTGCACAAACTGTCTACTCCCAGGTGTCTGCACAAATTGTCTACTCCCAGGTGTCTGCACAAACTGTCTGCTCCCAGGTGTCTGCACAAATTGTCTACTCCCAGGTGTCTGCACAAACTGTCTGCTCCCAGGTGTCTGCAAAAACTGTCTGCTCCCAGGTGTCTGCACATACTGTCTACTCCCAGGTGTCTGCACAAACTGCCTACTCCCAGGTGTCTGCAGAAGCTGTCTACTCCCAGGTGTCTGCACAAACTGTCTACTCCCAGGTGTCTGCACAAACTGTCTACTCCCAGGTGTCTGCACAAACTGTCTGCTCCCAGGTGTCTGCATAAACTGTCTACTCCAGGTGTCTGCACAAACTGTCTACTCCCAGGTGTCTGCACAAACTGTCTACTCCCAGGTGTCTGCACAAACTGTCTACTCCCAGGTGTCTGCACAAACTGTCTACTCCCAGATGTCTGCACAAACTGTCTACTCCCAGGTGTCTGCACAAACTGTCTGCTCCCAGCTGTCTGCAAAAACTGTCTACTCCCAGGTGTCTGCATAACCTGTCTACTCCCAGGTGTCTGCACAAACTGTCTCCTCCCAGGTGTCTGCACAAACTGTCTGCTCCCTAGTGTCTGCACTAACTGTCTGCTCCCAGGTGTCTGCACAAACTGTCTACTCCCAGGTGTCTGCACAAACTGTCTACTCCCAGGTGTCTGCACAAACTGTCTACTCCCAGGTGTTTGCACAATCTGTCTACTCCCAGGTGTCTGCACAAACTGTCTACTCCCAGGTGTCTGCACAAACTGTCTACTCCCAGGTGTCTGCACAAACTGTCTACTCCCAGGTGTCTGCACAAACTGTCTACTCCCAGGTGTCTGCACAAACTGTCGACTCCCAGGTGTCTGCACAAACTGTCTACTCCCAGGTGTCTGCACAAACTGTCTGCTCCCAGGTGTCTGCACAAACTGTCTACTCCCAGGTGTCTGCACAAACTGTCTACTCCCAGGTGTCTGCACAAACTGTCTACTCCCAGGTGTCTGCACAAACTGTCTAGTCCCAGGTGTCTGCACAAACTGTCTGCTCCCAGGTGTCTGCATAAACTGTCTACTTCCAGGTGTCTGCACAAATTGTCTACTTCCAGATGTCTACATAAACTGTCTACTCCCAGGTGTCTGCACAAATTGTCTACTCCCAAGTTTTCTACACAAACTGTCTGCTCCCAGATGCCTGTACAAACTGTCTACTCCAGGTGTCTGCACAAATTGTCTACTCCCAGGTGTCTGCACAAACTGTCTGCTCCCAGGTGTCTGCATAAACTGTCTACTCCCAGGTGTCTGCACAAATTGTCTACTTCCAGGTGTCTAAACAAACTGTCTACTCCCAGGTGTCTGCACAAACTGTCTACTCCCAGGTGTCTGCACAAACTGTCTACTCCCAGGTGTCTGCACAAACTGTCTACTCCCAGGTGTCTGCACAAACTGTCTGCTCCCAGCTGTCTGCACAAATTGTCTACTCCCAGGTGTCTGCACAAACTGTCTGCTCCCAGGTGTCTGCAAAAACTGTCTGCTCCCAGGTGTCTGCACATACTGTCTACTCCCAGGTGTCTGCACAAACTGTCTACTCCCAGGTGTCTGCAGAAGCCGCCTACTCCCAGGTGTCTGCACAAACTGTCTACTCCCAGGTGTCTGCACAAACTGTCTACTCCCAGGTGTCTGCACAAACTGTCTGCTCCCAGGTGTCTGCATAAACTGTCTACTCCAGGTGTCTGCACAAACTGTCTACTCCCAGGTGTCTGCACAAACTGTCTACTCCCAGGTGTCTGCACAAACTGTCTACTCCCAGGTGTCTGCACAAACTGTCTACTCCCAGATGTCTGCACAAACTGTCTACTCCCAGGTGTCTGCACAAACTGTCTGCTCCCAGGTGTCTGCACAAATTGTCTACTCCCAGGTGTCTGCACAAACTGTCTGCTCCCAGGTGTCTGCAAAAACTGTCTGCTCCCAGGTGTCTGCACATACTGTCTACTCCCAGGTGTCTGCACAAACTGTCTACTCCCAGGTGTCTGCAGAAGCTGTCTACTCCCAGGTGTCTGCACAAACTGTCTACTCCCAGGTGTCTGCACAAACTGTCTACTCCCAGGTGTCTGCACAAACTGTCTGCTCCCAGGTGTCTGCATAAACTGTCTACTCCAGGTGTCTGCACAAACTGTCTACTCCCAGGTGTCTGCACAAACTGTCTCCTCCCAGGTGTCTGCATAAACTGTCTACTCCCAGGTGTCTGCACAAACTGTCTGCTCCCAGGTGTCTGCACGAACTGTCTACTCCCAGGTGTCTGCACAAAATGTCTACTCCCAGGTGTCTGCATAAATCGTCTACTCCCAGGTGTCTGCACAAATTGTCTACTCCCAGGTGTCTGCACAAATTGTCTACTTCCAGGTGTCTACACAAACTGTCTACTCCCAGGTGTCTGCAGAAACTGTCTACTCCCAGGTGTCTGCACAAACTGTCTCCTCCCAGGTGTCTGCACAAACTGTCTGCTCCCTAGTGTCTGCACTAACTGTCTGCTCCCTGGTGTCTGCACAAACTGTCTGCTCCCAGGTGTCTGCACAAACTGTCTACTCCCAGGTGTCTGCACAAACTGTCTACTCCCAGGTGTTTGCACAATCTGTCTACTCCCAGGTGTCTGCACAAACTGTCTACTCCCAGGTGTCTGCACAAACTGTCTACTCCCAGGTGTCTGCACAAACTGTCTACTCCCAGGTGTCTGCACAAACTGTCTACTCCCAGGTGTCTGCACAAACTGTCGACTCCCAGGTGTCTGCACAAACTGTCTACTCCCAGGTGTCTGCACAAACTGTCTGCTCCCAGGTGTCTGCATAAACTGTCTACACCAGGTGTCTGCACAAACTGTCTACTCCCAGGTGTCTGCACAACTGTCTGCTCCCAGGTGTCTGCACAAACTGTCTGCTCCCAGGTGTCTGCACAAACTGTCTGCTCCCAGGTGTCTGCAAAAACTGTCTGCTCCCAGGTGTCTGCACAAACTGTCTACTCCCAGGTGTCTGCACAAACTGTCTACTCCCAGGTGTCTGCACAAACTGTCTACTCCCAGGTGTCTGCACAAACTGTCTACTCCCAGGTGTCTGCACAAACTGTCTACTCCCAGGTGTCTGCACAAACTGTCTACTCCCAGGTGTCTGCACAAACTGTCTACTCCCAGGTGTCTGCACAAACTGTCTGCTCCCAGGTGTCTGCATAAACTGTCTACTTCCAGGTGTCTGCACAAATTGTCTACTTCCAGATGTCTACATAAACTGTCTACTCCCAGGTGTCTGCACAAATTGTCTACTCCCAAGTTTTCTACACAAACTGTCTGCTCCCAGATGCCTGTACAAACTGTCTAATCCAGGTGTCTGCACATATTGTCTACTCCCAGGTGTCTGCACAAACTGTCTGCTCCCAGGTGTCTGCATAAACTGTCTACTCCCAGGTGTCTGCACAAATTGTCTACTTCCAGGTGTCTAAACAAACTGTCTACTCCCAGGTGTCTGCACAAATTGTCTACTCCCAAGTTTTCTACACAAACTGTCTACTCCCAGGTGTCTGCACAAACTGTCTACTCCCAGGTGTCTGCACAAACTGTCTGCTCCCAGGTGTCTGCACAAACTGTCTGCTCCCAGGTGTCTGCACAAACTGTCTACTCTCAGGTGTCTGCACAAACTGTCTGCTCCCAGGTGTCTGCACAAACTGTCTACTCTCAGTTGTCTGCACAAACTGTCTACTCCCACGTGTCTGCACAATCTGTCTACTCCCAGGTGTCTGCACAAACTGTCTACTCCCAGGTGTCTGCACAATCTGTCTACTCCCAGGTGTCTGCACAAACTGTCTACTCCCAGGTGTCTGCACAAACTGTCTACTCCCAGTTGTCTGCACAAACTGTCTACTCCCAGGTGTCTGCACAAACTGTCTACTCCCAGGTGTCTGCACAAACTGTCTACTCCCAGGTGTCTGCACAAACTGTCTACTCCCACGTGTCTGCACAAACTTTCTACTCCCAGGTGTCTGCACAAACTGTCTACTCCCAGGTGTCTGCATAAACTGTCTGCTCCCAGGTGTCCGCACAAACTGTCTACTCCCAGGTGTCTGCACAAACTGTCTGCTTCCAGGTGTCTACACAAACTGTCTACTCCCAGGTGTCTGCACAAATTGTCTACTTCCAGGTGTCTACAAAAACTGTCTACTCCCAGGTGTCTGCACAAACTGTCTGCTCCCAGGTGTCTACACAAACTGTCTACTCACAGGTGTCTGCACAAACTGTCTACTCCCAGGTGTCTGCACAAACTGTCTACTCCCAGGTGTCTGCACAAACTGTCTGCTACCAGGTGTCTGCAAAAACTGTCTGCTCCCAGGTGTCTGCACAAACTGTCTACTCCCAGGTGTCTGCACAAACTGTCTACTCCCAGGTGTCTGCAGAAGCTGTCTACTCCCAGGTGTCTGCACAAACTGTCTGCTCCCAGGTGTCTGCACAAACTGTCTACTCCCAGGTGTCTGCACAAACTGTCTGCTCCCAGGTGTCTGCACAAACTGTCTGCTCTCAGGCGTCTGCACAAACTGTCTGCTCCCAGGTGTCTGCATAAACTGTCTACTTCCAGGTGTCTGCACAGATTGTCTACTTCCAGATGTCTACACAAACTGTCTACTCCCAGGTGTCTGCACAAATTGTCTGCTCCCAAGTTTTCTACACAAACTGTCTGCTCCCAGGTGCCTGTACAAACTGTCTACTCCAGGTGTCTGCACAAATTGTCTACTCCCAGGTGTCTGCACAAACTGACTGCTCCCAGGTGTCTGCATAAACTGTCTACTCCCAGGTGTCTGCACAAATTGTCTACATCCAGGTGTCTACACAAACTGTCTACTCCCAGGTGTCTGCACAAATTGTCTACTCCCAAGTTTTCTACACAAACTGTCTACTCCCAGGTGTCTGCACAAACTGTCTACTCCCAGGTGTCTGCACAAACTGTCTACTCCCAGGTGTCTGCACAAACTGTCTGCTCCCAGGTGTCTGCACAAACTGTCTACTCTCAGTTGTCTGCACAAACTGTCTACTCCCAGGTGTCTGCACAATCTGTCTACTCCCAGGTGTCTGCACAAACTGTCCACTCCCAGGTGTCTGCACAAACTGTCTACTCCCAGGTGTCTGCACAAACTGTCTACTCCCAGGTGTCTGCACAAACTGTCAGCTCCCAGGTGTCTGCACAAACTGTCTACTCCCAGGTGTCTGCAGAAACTGTCTACTCCCAGGTGTCTGCACAAACTGTCTACTCCCAGGTGTCTGCACAAACTGTCTGCTGCCAGGTGTCTACACAAACTGTCTACTCCCAGGTGTCTGCACAAACTGTCTACTTCCAGGTGTCTACAAAAACTGTCTACTCCCAGGTGTCTGGACAAACTGTCTACTCCCAGGTGTCTGCACAAACTGTCTGCTCCCAGGTGTCTGCAAAAACTGTCTGCTCCCAGGTGTCTGCACAATCTGTCTACTCCCAGGTGTCTGCACAAAATGTCTACTCCCAGGTGTCTGCAGAAGCTGTCTACTCCCAGGTGTCTGCACAAACTGTCTACTCCCAGGTGTCTGCACAAACTGTCTACTCCCAGGTGTCTGCACAAACTGTCTGCTCCCAGGTGTCTGCACAAACTGTCTGCTCCCAGGTGTCTGCATAAACTGTCGACTCCAGGTGTCTACACAAACTGTCTACTCCCAGGTGTCTGCACAAACTGTCTACTCCCAGGTGTCTGCACAAACTGTCTACTCCCAGGTGTCTGCACAAACTGTCTACTCCCAGGTGTCTGCACAAACTGTCTACTCCCAGGTGTCTGCACAAACTGTCTACTCCCAGGTGTCTGCACAAACTGTCTACTCCCAGGTGTCTGCACAAACTGTCTGCTCCCAGGTGTCTGCATAAACTGTCTACTTCCAGGTGTCTGCACAAATTGTCTACTTCCAGATGTCTACATAAACTGTCTACTCCCAGGTGTCTGCACAAATTGTCTACTCCCAAGTTTTCTACACAAACTGTCTGCTCCCAGATGCCTGTACAATCTGTCTACTCCAGGTGTCTGCACAAATTGTCTACTCCCAGGTGTCTGCACAAACTGTCTGCTCCCAGGTGTCTGCATAAACTGTCTACTCCCAGGTGTCTGCACAAATTGTCTACTTCCAGGTGTCTAAACAAACTGTCTACTCCCAGGTGTCTGCACAAACTGTCTACTCCCAGGTGTCTGCACAAACTGTCTACTCCCAGGTGTCTGCACAAACTGTCTACTCCCAGGTGTCTGCACAAACTGTCTACTCCCAGGTGTCTGCACAAACTGTCTGCTCCCAGGTGTCTGCACAAATTGTCTACTCCCAGGTGTCTGCACAAACTGTCTGCTCCCAGGTGTCTGCAAAAACTGTCTGCTCCCAGGTGTCTGCACATACTGTCTACTCCCAGGTGTCTGCACAAACTGTCTACTCCCAGGTGTCTGCAGAAGCTGTCTACTCCCAGGTGTCTGCACAAACTGTCTGCTCCCAGGTGTCTGCACATACTGTCTACTCCCAGGTGTCTGCACAAACTGTCTGCTCCCAGGTGTCTGCATAAACTGTCTACTCCAGGTGTCTGCACAAACTGTCTACTCCCAGGTGTCTGCACAAACTGTCTACTCCCAGGTGTCTGCACAAACTGTCTACTCCCAGGTGTCTGCACAAACTGTCTACTCCCAGATGTCTGCACAAACTGTCTACTCCCAGGTGTCTGCACAAACTGTCTACTCCCAGGTGTCTGCACAAACTGTCTACTCCCAGGTGTCTGCACAAACTGTCTACTCCCAGGTGTCTGCACAAACTGTCAACCCCCAGGTGTCTGCACAAACTGTCTGCTCCCAGCTGTCTGCACAAACTGTCTACTCCCAGGTGTCTGCATAACCTGTCTACTCCCAGGTGTCTGCACAAACTGTCTCCTCCCAGGTGTCTGCACAAACTGTCTGCTCCCTAGTGTCTGCACTAACTGTCTGCTCCCAGGTGTCTGCACAAACTGTCTACTCCCAGGTGTCTGCACAAACTGTCTACTCCCAGGTGTCTGCACAAACTGTCTACTCCCAGGTGTTTGCACAATCTGTCTACTCCCAGGTGTCTGCACAAACTGTCTACTCCCAGGTGTCTGCACAAGCTGTCTACTCCCAGGTGTCTGCACAAACTGTCTACTCCCAGGTGTCTGCACAAACTGTCTACTCCCAGGTGTCTGCACAAACTGTCTACTCCCAGGTGTCTGCACAAACTGTCTACTCCCAGGTGTCTGCACAAACTGTCTGCTCCCAGGTGTCTGCATAAACTGTCTACACCAGGTGTCTGCACAAACTGTCTACTCCCAGGTGTCTGCACAACTGTCTGCTCCCAGGTGTCTGCACAAACTGTCTGCTCCCAGGTGTCTGCACAAACTGTCTGCTCCCAGGTGTCTGCAAAAACTGTCTGCTCCCAGGTGTCTGCACAAACTGTCTACTCCCAGGTGTCTGCACAAACTGTCTACTCCCAGGTGTCTGCACAAACTGTCTGCTCCCAGGTGTCTGCATAAACTGTCGACTCCAGGTGTCTACACAAACTGTCTACTCCCAGGTGTCTGCACAAACTGTCTACTCCCAGGTGTCTGCACAAACTGTCTACTCCCAGGTGTCTGCACAAACTGTCTACTCCCAGGTGTCTGCACAAACTGTCTACTCCCAGGTGTCTGCACAAACTGTCTACTCCCAGGTGTCTGCACAAACTGTCTACTCCCAGGTGTCTGCACAAACTGTCTGCTCCCAGGTGTCTGCACAAACTGTCTACTTCCAGGTGTCTGCACAAATTGTCTACTTCCAGATGTCTACATAAACTGTCTACTCCCAGGTGTCTGCACAAATTGTCTACTCCCAAGTTTTCTACACAAACTGTCTGCTCCCAGATGCCTGTACAAACTGTCTACTCCAGGTGTCTGCACAAATTGTCTACTCCCAGGTGTCTGCACAAACTGTCTGCTCCCAGGTGTCTGCATAAACTGTCTACTCCCAGGTGTCTGCACAAATTGTCTACTTCCAGGTGTCTAAACAAACTGTCTACTCCCAGGTGTCTGCACAAACTGTCTACTCCCAGGTGTCTGCACAAACTGTCTACTCCCAGGTGTCTGCACAAACTGTCTACTCCCAGGTGTCTGCACAAACTGTCTACTCCCAGGTGTCTGCACAAACTGTCTGCTCCCAGGTGTCTGCACAAATTGTCTACTCCCAGGTGTCTGCACAAACTGTCTGCTCCCAGGTGTCTGCAAAAACTGTCTGCTCCCAGGTGTCTGCACATACTGTCTACTCCCAGGTGTCTGCACAAACTGTCTACTCCCAGGTGTCTGCAGAAGCTGTCTACTCCCAGGTGTCTGCACAAACTGTCTACTCCCAGGTGTCTGCACAAACTGTCTACTCCCAGGTGTCTGCACAAACTGTCTGCTCCCAGGTGTCTGCATAAACGGTCTACTCCAGGTGTCTGCACAAACTGTCTACTCCCAGGTGTCTGCACAAACTGTCTACTCCCAGGTGTCTGCACAAACTGTCTACTCCCAGGTGTCTGCACAAACTGTCTACTTCCAGATGTCTGCACAAACTGTCTACTCCCAGGTGTCTGCACAAACTGTCTACTCCCAGGTGTCTGCACAAACTGTCTACTCCCAGGTGTCTGCACAAACTGTCTACTCCCAGGTGTCTGCACAAACTGTCAACCCCCAGGTGTCTGCACAAACTGTCTGCTCCCAGCTGTCTGCACAAACTGTCTACTCCCAGGTGTCTGCATAACCTGTCTACTCCCAGGTGTCTGCACAAACTGTCTCCTCCCAGGTGTCTGCACAAACTGTCTGCTCCCTAGTGTCTGCACTAACTGTCTGCTCCCAGGTGTCTGCACAAACTGTCTACTCCCAGGTGTCTGCACAAACTTTCTACTCCCAGGTGTCTGCACAAACTGTCTACTCCCAGGTGTTTGCACAATCTGTCTACTCCCAGGTGTCTGCACAAACTGTCTACTCCCAGGTGTCTGCACAAACTGTCTACTCCCAGGTGTCTGCACAAACTGTCTACTCCCAGGTGTCTGCACAAACTGTCTACTCCCAGGTGTCTGCACAAACTGTCTACTCCCAGGTGTCTGCACAAACTGTCTACTCCCAGGTGTCTGCACAAACTGTCTGCTCCCAGGTGTCTGCATAAACTGTCTACACCAGGTGTCTGCACAAACTGTCTACTCCCAGGTGTCTGCACAACTGTCTGCTCCCAGGTGTCTGCACAAACTGTCTACTCCCAGGTGTCTGCACAAACTGTCTACTCCCAGGTGTCTGCACAAACTGTCTACTCCCAGGTGTCTGCACAAACTGTCTACTCCCAGGTGTCTGCACAAACTGTCTGCTCCCAGGTGTCTGCATAAACTGTCTACACCAGGTGTCTGCACAAACTGTCTACTCCCAGGTGTCTGCACAACTGTCTGCTCCCAGGTGTCTGCACAATCTGTCTGCTCCCAGGTGTCTGCACAAACTGTCTGCTCCCAGGTGTCTGCACAAACTGTCTGCTCCCAGGTGTCTGCACAAACTGTCTGCTCCCAGGTGTCTGCACAAACTGTCTACTCCCAGGTGTCTGCACAAACTGTCTACTCCCAGGTGTCTGCACAAACTGTCTACTCCCAGGTGTCTGCACAAACTGTCTACTCCCAGGTGTCTGCACAAACTGTCTACTCCCAGGTGTCTGCACAAACTGTCTACTCCCAGGTGTCTGCACAAACTGTCTACTCCCAGGTGTCTGCACAAACTGTCTACTCCCAGGTGTCTGCACAAACTGTCTGCTCCCAGGTGTCTGCATAAACTGTCTACACCAGGTGTCTGCACAAACTGTCTACTCCCAGGTGTCTGCACAACTGTCTGCTCCCAGGTGTCTGCACAATCTGTCTGCTCCCAGGTGTCTGCACAAACTGTCTGCTCCCAGGTGTCTGCAAAAACTGTCTGCTCCCAGGTGTCTGCACAAACTGTCTACTCCCAGGTGTCTGCACAAACTGTCTACTCCCAGGTGTCTGCACAAACTGTCTACTCCCAGGTGTCTGCACAAACTGTCTACTCCCAGGTGTCTGCACAAACTGTCTACTCCCAGGTGTCTGCACAAACTGTCTACTCCCAGGTGTCTGCACAAACTCTCTACTCCCAGGTGTCTGAACAAACTGTCTGCTCCCAGGTGTCTGCATAAACTGTCTACTTCCAGGTGTCTGCACAAATTGTCTACTCCCAAGTTTTCTACACAAACTGTCTGCTCCCAGATGCCTGTACAAACTGTCTACTCCAGGTGTCTGCACATATTGTCTACTCCCAGGTGTCTGCACAAACTGTCTGCTCCCAGGTGTCTGCATAAACTGTCTACTCCCAGGTGTCTGCACAAATTGTCTACTTCCAGGTGTCTAAACAAACTGTCTACTCCCAGGTGTCTGCACAAATTGTCTACTCCCAAGTTTTCTACACAAACTGTCTACTCCCAGGTGTCTGCACAAACTGTCTACTCCCAGGTGTCTGCACAAACTGTCTGCTCCCAGGTGTCTGCACAAACTGTCTACTCTCAGTTGTCTGCACAAACTGTCTACTCCCACGTGTCTGCACAATCTGTCTACTCCCAGGTGTCTGCACAAACTGTCTACTCCCAGGTGTCTGCACAAACTGTCTACTCCCAGTTGTCTGCACAAACTGTCTACTCCCAGGTGTCTGCACAAACTGTCAGCTCCCAGCTGTCTGCACAAACTGTCTACTCCCACGTGTCTGCACAAACTTTCTACTCCCAGGTGTCTGCACAAATTGTCTACTCCCAGGTGTCTGCATAAACTGTCTGCTCCCAGGTGTCCGCACAAACTGTCTACTCCCAGGTGTCTGCACAAACTGTCTGCTTCCAGGTGTCTGCACAAACTGTCTGCTCCCAGGTGTCTGCACAAATTGTCTACTTCCAGGTGTCTACAAAAACTGTCTACTCCCAGGTGTCTGCACAAACTGCCTACTCCCAGGTGTCTGCACAAACTGTCTGCTCCCAGGTGTCTACACAAACTGTCTACTCCCAGGTGTCTGCACAAACTGTCTACTCCCAGGTGTCTGCACAAACTGTCTGCTACCAGGTGTCTGCAAAAACTGTCTGCTCCCAGGTGTCTGCACAAACTGTCTACTCCCAGGTGTCTGCACAAACTGTCTACTCCCAGGTGTCTGCAGAAGCTGTCTACTCCCAGGTGTCTGCACAAACTGTCTGCTCCCAGGTGTCTGCACAAACTGTCTACTCCCAGGTGTCTGCACAAACTGTCTGCTCCCAGGTGTCTGCACAAACTGTCTGCTCTCAGGCGTCTGCACAAACTGTCTGCTCCCAGGTGTCTGCATAAACTGTCTACTTCCAGGTGTCTGCACAGATTGTCTACTTCCAGATGTCTACACAAACTGTCTACTCCCAGGTGTCTGCACAAATTGTCTGCTCCCAAGTTTTCTACACAAACTGTCTGCTCCCAGGTGCCTGTACAAACTGTCTACTCCAGGTGTCTGCACAAATTGTCTACTCCCAGGTGTCTGCACAAACTGACTGCTCCCAGGTGTCTGCATAAACTGTCTACTCCCAGGTGTCTGCACAAATTGTCTACATCCAGGTGTCTACACAAACTGTCTACTCCCAGGTGTCTGCACAAATTGTCTACATCCAGGTGTCTACACAAACTGTCTACTCCCAGGTGTCTGCACAAACTGTCTACTCCCAAGTTTTCTACACAAACTGTCTACTCCCAGGTGTCTGCACAAACTGTCTACTCCCAGGTGTCTGCACAAACTGTCTGCTCCCAGGTGTCTGCACAAACTGTCTACTCTCAGTTGTCTGCACAAACTGTCTACTCCCAGGTGTCTGCACAATCTGTCTACTCCCAGGTGTCTGCACAAACTGTCTACTCCCAGGTGTCTGCACAAACTGTCTACTCCCAGGTGTCTGCACAAACTGTCTACTCCCAGGTGTCTGCACAAACTGTCAGCTCCCAGGTGTCTGCACAAACTGTCTCCTCCCAGGTGTCTGCACAAACTGTCTACTCCCAGGTGTCTGCACAAACTGTCTACTCCCAGGTGTCTGCACAAACTGTCTACTCCCAGGTGTCTGCACAAACTGTCTACTCCCAGGTGTCTGCACAACTGCCTACTCCCAGGTGTCTGCACAAACTGTCTACTCCCAGGTGTCTGCACAAATTGTCGACTCCCAGGTGTCTGCACAAATTGTCTACTCCCAGGTGTCTGCACAAACTGTCTGCTCCCAGGTGTCTGCACAAATTGTCTACTCCCAGGTGTCTGCACAAACTGTCTGCTCCCAGGTGTCTGCAAAAACTGTCTGCTCCCAGGTGTCTGCACAATCTGTCTACTCCCAGGTGTCTGCACAAAATGTCTACTCCCAGGTGTCTGCAGAAGCTGTCTACTCCCAGGTGTCTGCACAAACTGTCTACTCCCAGGTGTCTGCACAAACTGTATACTCCCAGGTGTCTGCACAAACTGTCTGCTCCCAGGTGTCTGCACAAACTGTCTGCTCCCAGGTTTCTGCATAAACTGTCGACTCCAGGTGTCTGCACAAACTGTCTACTCCCAGGTGTCTGCACAAACTGTCTGCTCCCAGGTGTCTGCATAAACTGTCTACTCCAGGTGTCTGCACAAACTGTCTACTCCCAGGTGTCTGCACAACTGTCTGCTCCCAGGTGTCTGCACAAACTGTCTGCTCCCAGGTGTCTGCACAAACTGTCTGCTCCCAGGTGTCTGCAAAAACTGTCTGCTCCCAGGTGTCTGCACAAACTGTCTACTCCCAGGTGTCTGCACAAACTGTCTCCTCCCATGTGTCTGCACAAACTGTCTACTCCCAGGTGTCTGCTCAAATTGTCTACTTCCAGGTGTCTACAAAAACTGTCTACTCCCAGGTGTCTGCACAAACTGCTTACTCCCAGGTGTCTACACAAACTGTCTACTCCCAGGTGTCTGCACAAACTGTCTGCTACCAGGTGTCTGCAAAAACTGTCTGCTCCCAGGTGTCTGCACAAACTGTCTACTCCCAGGTGTCTGCACAAACTGTCTACTCCCAGGTGTCTGCAGAAGCTGTCTACTCCCAGGTGTCTGCACAAACTGTCTGCTCCCAGGTGTCTGCACAAACTGTCTACTCCCAGGTGTCTGCACAAACTGTCTGCTCCCAGGTGTCTGCACAAACTGTCTGCTCTCAGGCGTCTGCACAAACTGTCTGCTCCCAGGTGTCTGCACAAACTGTCTGCTCCCAGGTGTCTGCATAAACTGTCTACTTCCAGGTGTCTGCACAGATTGTCTACTTCCAGATGTCTACACAAACTGTCTACTCCCAGGTGTCTGCACAAATTGTCTGCTCCCAAGTTTTCTACACAAACTGTCTGCTCCCAGGTGCCTGTACAAACTGTCTACTCCAGGTGTCTGCACAAATTGTCTACTCCCAGGTGTCTGCACAAACTGACTGCTCCCAGGTGTCTGCATAAACTGTCTACTCCCAGGTGTCTGCACAAATTGTCTACTCCCAAGTTTTCTACACAAACTGTCTACTCCCAGGTGTCTGCACAAACTGTCTACTCCCAGGTGTCTGCACAAACTGTCTGCTCCCAGGTGTCTGCACAAACTGTCTACTCTCAGTTGTCTGCACAAACTGTCTACTCACAGGTGTCTGCACAATCTGTCTACTCCCAGGTGTCTGCACAAACTGTCTACTCCCAGGTGTCTGCACAAACTGTCTACTCCCAGGTGTCTGCACAAACTGTCTACTCCCAGGTGTCTGCACAAACTGTCAGCTCCCAGGTGTCTGCACAAACTGTCTACTCCCAGGTGTCTGCACAAACTGTCTACTCCCAGGTGTCTGCACAAACTGTCTACTCCCAGGTGTCTGCACAAATTGTCTACATCCAGGTGTCTACACAAACTGTCTACTCCCAGGTGTCTGCACAAATTGTCTACTCCCAAGTTTTCTACACAAACTGTCTACTCCCAGGTGTCTGCACAAACTGTCTACTCCCAGGTGTCTGCACAAACTGTCTACTCCCAGGTGTCTGCACAAACTGTCAGCTCCCAGGTGTCTGCACAAACTGTCTACTCCCAGGTGTCTGCACAAACTGTCTGCTCCCAGGTGTCTGCACAAACTGTCTACTCCCAGGTGTCTGCACAAACTGTCTACTCCCAGGTGTCTGCACAAACTGTCTACTCCCAGGTGTCTGCACAAACTGTCTGCTGCCAGGTGTCTACACAAACTGTCTACTCCCAGGTGTCTGCACAAATTGTCTACTTCCAGGTGTCTACAAAAACTGTCTACTCCCAGGTGTCTGCACAAACTGCCTACTCCCAGGTGTCTGCACAAACTGTCTGCTCCCAGGTGTCTGCACAAATTGTCTACTCCCAGGTGTCTGCACAAACTGTCTGCTCCCAGGTGTCTGCAAAAACTGTCTGCTCCCAGGTGTCTGCACAATCTGTCTACTCCCAGGTGTCTGCACAAAATGTCTACTCCCAGGTGTCTGCAGAAGCTGTCTACTCCCAGGTGTCTGCACAAACTGTCTACTCCCAGGTGTCTGCACAAACTGTCGACTCCCAGGTGTCTGCATAAACTGTCTACTCCCAGGTGTCTGCACAAACTGTCTACTCCCAGGTGTCTGCACAAACTGTCTCCTCCCAGGTGTCTGCATAAACTGTCTACTCCCAGGTGTCTGCACAAACTGTCTGCTCCCAGGTGTCTGCACAAACTGTCTACTCCCAGGTGTCTGCACAAAATGTCTGCTCCCAGGTGTCTGCATAAATCGTCTACTCCCAGGTGTCTGCACAAATTGTCTACTCCCAGGTGTCTGCACAAATTGTCTACTTCCAGGTGTCTACACAAACTGTCTACTCCCAGGTGTCTGCAGAAACTGTCTGCTCCCAGGTGTCTGCAAAAACTGTCAGCTCCCAGGTGTCTGCACAAACTGTCTACTCCCAGGTGTCTGCACAAACTGTCTGCTCCCAGGTGTCTGCACAAACTGTCTACTCCCAGGTGTCTGCACAAACAGTCTACTCACAGGTGTCTGCACAAACTGTCTACTCCCAGGTGTCTGCACAAACTGTCTACTCCCAGGTGTCTGCACAACTGTCTACTCCCAGGTGTCTGCACAAACTGTCTACTCCCAGGTGTCTCCACAAACTGTCTACTCCCAGGTGTCTGCACAAACTGTCTACTCCCAGGTGTCTGCACAAACTGTCTACTCCCAGGTGTCTGCACAAACTGTCTACTCCCAGGTGTCTGCACAAACTGTCTGCTCCCAGGTGTCTGCACATACTGTCTACTCCCAGGTGTCTGCATAAACTGTCTGCTCCCAGGTGTCTGCACATACTGTCTACTCCCAGGTGTCTGCATAAACTGTCTACTCCCAGGTGTCTGCACAAACTGTCTCCTCCCAGGTGTCTGCACAAACTGTCTGCTCCCAGGTGTCTGCACATACTGTCTGCTCCCAGGTGTCTGCACATACTGTCTACTCCCAGGTGTCTGCACAAACTGTCTACTCCCAGGTGTCTGCACAAACTGTCTGCTCCCAGGTGTCTGCACATACTGTCTACTCCCAGGTGTCTGCACAAACTGTCTGCTCCCAGGTGTCTGCACATACTGTCTACTCCCAGGTGTCTGCATAAACTGTCTACTCCCAGGTGTCTGCACAAACTGTCTCCTCCCAGGTGTCTGCACAAACTGTCTACTCCCAGGTGTCTGCACAAACTGTCTACTCCCAGGTGTCTGCACAAACTGTCTACTCCCAGGTGTCTGCACAAACTGTCTGCTCCCAGGTGTCTGCACAAACTGTCTACTCCCAGGTGTTTGCACAATCTGTCTACTCCCAGGTGTCTGCACAAACTGTCTACTCCCAGGTGTCTGCACAAACTGTCAACTCCCAGGTGTCTGCACAAACTGTCTACTCCCAGGTGTCTGCACAAACTGTCTACTCCCAGGTGTCTGCACAAACTGTCTGCTCCCAGGTGTCTGCATAAACTGTCTACTCCAGCTGTCTGCACAAACTGTCTACTCCCAGGTGTCTGCACAAACTGTCTGCTCCCAGGTGTCTGCACAAACTGTCTGCTCCCAGGTGTCTGCACAAACTGTCTGCTCCCAGGTGTCTGCAAAAACTGTCTGCTCCCAGGTGTCTGCACAAACTGTCTACTCCAAGGTGTCTGCACAAACTGTCTACTCCCAGGTGTCTGCACAAACTGTCTGCTCCCAGATGTCTGCACAAACTGTCTACTCCCAGGTGTCTGCACAAACTGTCTACTCCCAGGTGTCTGCACAAACTGTCTACTCCCAGGTGTCTGCACAAACTGTCTACTCCCAGGTGTCTGCACAAACTGTCCACTCCCAGGTGTCTGCACAAACTGTCTACTCCCAGGTGTCTGCACAAACTGTCTGCTCCCAGGTGTCTGTATAAACTGTCTACTTCCAGGTGTCTGCACAAATTGTCTACTTCCAGATGTCTACATAAACTGTCTACTCCCAGGTGTCTGCACAAATTGTCTACTCCCAAGTTTTCGACACAAACTGTCTGCTCCCAGATGCCTGTACAAACTGTCTACTCCAGGTGTCTGCACAAATTGTCTACTCCCAGGTGTCTGCACAAACTGTCTGCTCCCAGGTGTCTGCATAAACTGTCTACTCCCAGGTGTCTGCATAAACTGTCTGCTCCCAGGTGTCTGCATAAACTGTCTACTCCCAGGTGTCTGCACAAATTGTCTACTTCCAGGTGTCTAAACAAACTGTCTACTCCCAGGTGTCTGCACAAATTGTCTACTCCCAAGTTTTCTACACAAACTGTCTACTCCCAGGTGTCTGCACAAACTGTCTACTCCCAGGTGTCTGCACAAACTGTCTGCTCCCAGGTGTCAGCACAAACTGTCTACTCCCAGGTGTCTGCACAAACTGTCTACTCCCAGGTGTCTGCACAAACTGTCAGCTCCCAGCTGTCTGCACAAACTGTCTACTCCCAGGTGTCTGCACAAACTGTCAGCTCCCAGCTGTCTGCACAAACTGTCTACTCCCACGTGTCTGCACAAACTTTCTACTCCCAGGTGTCTGCACAAACTGTCTACTCCCAGGTGTCTGCACAAACTGTCTGCTCCCAGGTGTCTGCACAAACTGTCTACTCCCAGGTGTCTGCACAAACTGTCTGCTTCCAGGTGTCTACACAAACTGTCTACTCCCAGGTGTCTGCACAAATTGTCTACTTCCAGGTGTCTACAAAAACTGTCTACTCCCAGGTGTCTGCACAAACTGTCTGCTCCCAGGTGTCTACACAAACTGTCTACTCCCAGGTGTCTGCACAAACTGTCTGCTCCCAGGTGTCTGCAAAAACTGTCTGCTCCCAGGTGTCTGCACAAACTGTCTACTCCCAGGTGTCTGCACAAATTGTCTACTCCCAGGTGTCTGCAGAAGCTGACTACTCCCAGGTGTCTGCACAAACTGTCTACTCCCAGGTGTCTGCACAAACTGTCTACTCCCAGGTGTCTGCACAAACTTTCTGCTCCCAGGTGTCTGCATAAACTGTCTACTCCAGGTGTCTGCACAAACTGTCTAATCCCAGGTGTCTGCACAAACTGTCTCCTCCCAGGTGTCTGCATAAATTGTCTACTCACAGGTGTCTGCACAAATTGTCTGCTCCCAGGTGTCTGCACAAACTGTCTGCTCCCAGGTGTCTGCACAAACTGTCTGCTCCCAGGTGTCTGCACAAACTGTCTGCTCCCAGGTGTCTGCACAAACTGTCTGCTCCCAGGTGTCTGCACAAACTGTCTACTCCCAGGTGTCTGCACAAACTGTCTGCTCCCAGGTGTCTGCATAAATTGTCTACTCCCAGGTGTCTGCACAAATTGTCTACTCCCAGGTGTCTGCACAAATTGTCTACTCCCAGGTGTCTGCACAAACTGTCTGCTCCCAGGTGTCTGCACAAACTGTCTACTCCCAGGTGTCTGCACAAACTGTCTGCTCCCAGGTGTCTGCAAAAACTGTCTGCTCCCAGGTGTCTGCACAAACTGTCTGCTCCCAGATGTCTGCACAAACTGTCTACTCCCAGGTGTCTGCACAAACTGTCTACTCCCAGGTGTCTGCACAAACTGTCTACTCCCAGGTGTCTGCACAAACTGTCTACTCCCAGGTGTCTGCACAAACTGTCTACTCCCAGGTGTCTGCACAAACTGTCTACTCCCAGGTGTCTGCACAAACTGTCTACTCCCAGGTGTCTGCACAAACTGTCTGCTCCCAGGTGTCTGCACAAACTGTCTACTCCCAGGTGTCTGCACAAACTGTCAACCCCCAGGTGTCTGCACAAACTGTCTGCTCCCAGGTGTCTGCACAAACTGTCTACTCCCAGGTGTCTGCATAAACTGTCTACTCCCAGGTTTCTGCACAAACTGTCTGCTCCCAGGTGTCTGCACAAACTGTCTGCTCCCAGGTGTCTGCACAAACTGTCTACTCCCAGGTGTCTGCACAAACTGTCTACTCCCAGGTGTCTGCACAAACTGTCGACTCCCAGTTGTCTGCACAAACTGTCTACTCCCAGGTGTCTGCACAAACTGTCTACTCCCAGGTGTCTGCACAAACTGTCTGCTCCCAGGTGTCTGCATAAACTGTCTACTCCAGGTGTCTGCACAAACTGTCTACTCCCAGGTGTCTGCACAAACTGTCTGCTCCGAGGTGTCTGCACAAACTGTCTGCTCCCAGGTGTCTGCACAAACTGTCTGCTCCCAGGTGTCTGCAAAAACTGTCTGCTCCCAGGTGTCTGCACAAACTGTCTACTCCTAGGTGTCTGCACAAACTGTCTACTCCTAGGTGTCTGCACAAACTGTCTACTCCCAGGTGTCTGCACAAACTGTCTACTCCTAGGTGTCTGCACAAACTGTCTACTCCCAGGTGTCTGCACAAACTGTCTACTCCCAGGTGTCTGCACAAACTGTCTGCTCCCAGGTGTCTGCATAAACTGTCTACTTCCAGGTGTCTGCACAAATTGTCTACTTCCAGATGTCTACATAAACTGTCTACTCCCAGGTGTCTGCACAAATTGTCTACTCCCAAGTTTTCTACACAAACTGTCTGCTCACAGATGCCTGTACAAACTGTCTACTCCAGGTGTCTGCACAAATTGTCTACTCCCAGGTGTCTGCACAAACTGTCTGCTCCCAGGTGTCTGCATAAACTGTCTACTCCCAGGTGTCTGCACAAATTGTCTACTTCCAGGTGTCTAAACAAACTGTCTACTCCCAGGTGTCTGCACAAATTGTCTACTCCCAAGTTTTCTACACAAACTGTCTACTCCCAGGTGTCTGCACAAACTGTCTACTCCCAGGTGTCTGCACAATCTGTCTACCCCCAGGTGTCTGCACAAACTGTCTACTCCCAGGTGTCTGCACAAACTGTCTACTCCCAGGTGTCTGCACAAACTGTCTACTCCCAGGTGTCTGCACAAACTGTCTACTCCCAGGTGTCTGCACAAACTGTCTACTCCCAGGTGTCTGCACAAACTGTCTGCTCCCAGGTGTCTGCATAAACTGTCTACTCCAGGTGTCTGCACAAACTGTCTGCTCCCAGGTGTCTGCATAAACTGTCTACTCCCAGGTGTCTGCACAAACTGTCTGCTCCCAGGTGTCTGCACAAACTGTCTGCTCCCAGGTGTCTGCACAAACTGTCTGCTCCCAGGTGTCTGCAAAAACTGTCTGCTCCCAGGTGTCTGCACAAACTGTCTACTCCCAGGTGTCTGCACAAACTGTCTACTCCCAGGTGTCTGCACAAACTGTCTACTCCCAGATGTCTGCACAAACTGTCTACTCCCAGGTGTCTGCACAAACTGTCTACTCCCAGGTGTCTGCACAATCTGTCTACTCCCAGGTGTCTGCACAAACTGTCTACTCCCAGGTGTCTGCACAAACTGTCCACTCCCAGGTGTCTGCACAAACTGTCTACTCCCAGGTGTCTGCACAAACTGTCTGCTCCCAGGTGTCTGCATAAACTGTCTACTTCCAGCTGTCTGCACAAATTGTCTACTTCCAGATGTCTACATAAACTGTCTACTCCCAGGTGTCTGCACAAATTGTCTACTCCCAAGTTTTCTACACAAACTTTCTGCTCCCAGATGCCTGTACAAACTGTCTACTGCAGGTGTCTGCACAAATTGTCTACTCCCAGGTGTCTGCACAAACTGTCTGCTCCCAGGTGTCTGCATAAACTGTCTACTCCCAGGTGTCTGCACAAATTGTCTACTCCCAGATGTCTGCACAAACTGTCTGCTCCCAGGTGTCAGCACAAACTGTCTACTCCCAGGTGTCTGCACAAACTGTCTACTCCCACGTGTCTGCACAAACTTTCTACTCCCAGGTGTCTGCACAAACTGTCTACTCCCAGGTGTCTGCACAAACTGTCTGCTCCCAGGTGTCTGCACAAACTGTCTACTCCCAGGTGTCTGCACAAACTGTCTGCTTCCAGGTGTCTACACAAACTGTCTACTCCCAGGTGTCTGCAAAAATTGTCTACTTCCAGGTGTCTACAAAAACTGTCTACTCGCAGGTGTCTGCACAAACTGCCTACTCCCAGGTGTCTGCACAAACTGTCTGCTCCCAGGTGTCTACACAAACTGTCTACTCCCAGGTGTCTGCACAAACTGTCTACTCCCAGGTGTCTGCACAAACTGTCTGCTCCCAGGTGTCTGCAAAAACTGTCTGCTCCCAGGTGTCTACACAAACTGTCTACTCCCAGGTGTCTGCACAAACTGTCTACTCCCAGGTGTCTGCACAAACTGCCTACTCCCAGGTGTCTGCACAAACTGTCTACTCCCAGGTGTCTGCACAAACTGTCTACTCCCAGGTGTCTGCACAAACTGTCTACTCCCAGGTGTCTGCACAAACTGCCTACTCCCAGGTGTCTGCACAAACTGTCTACTCCCAGGTGTCTGCACAAACTGCCTACTCCCAGGTGTCTGCACAAACTGTCTACTCCCAGGTGTCTGCACAAACTGTCTACTCCCAGGTGTCTGCACAAACTGTCTACTCCCAGGTGTCTGCACAAACTGCCTACTCCCAGGTGTCTGCACAAACTGTCTACTCCCAGGTGTCTGCACAAACTGTCTACTCCCAGGTGTCTGCACAAACTGTCTACTCCCAGGTGTCTGCACAAACTGTCTGCTCCCAGGTGTCTACACAAACTGTCTACTCCCAGGTGTCTGCACAAACTGTCTGCTCCCAGGTGTCTGCACAAACTGTCTGCTCCCAGGTGTCTGCAAAAACTGTCTGCTCCCAGGTGTCTGCACAAACTGTCTACTCCCAGGTGTCTGCACAAATTGTCTACTCCCAGGTGTCTGCAGAAGCTGACTACTCCCAGGTGTCTGCACAAACTGTCTACTCCCAGGTGTCTGCACAAACTGTCTACTCCCAGGTGTCTGCACAAACTTTCTGCTCCCAGGTGTCTTCATAAACTGTATACTCCCAGGTGTCTGCACAAACTGTCTCCTCCCAGGTGTCTGCATAAATTGTCTACTCACAGGTGTCTGCACAAATTGTCTGCTCCCAGGTGTCTGCACAAACTGTCTGCTCCCAGGTGTCTGCACAAACTGTCTGCTCCCAGGTGTCTGCACAAACTGTCTGCTCCCAGGTGTCTGCACAAACTGTCTACTCCCAGGTGTCTGCACAAACTGTCTACTCCCAGGTGTCTGCACAAACTGTCTGCTCCCAGGTGTCAGCACAAACTGTCTACTCCCAGGTGTCTGCACAAACTGTCTACTCCCACGTGTCTGCACAAACTTTCTACTCCCAGGTGTCTGCACAAACTGTCTACTCCCAGGTGTCTGCACAAACTGTCTGCTCCCAGGTGTCTGCACAAACTGTCTACTCCCAGGTGTCTGCACAAACTGTCTGCTTCCAGGTGTCTACACAAACTGTCTACTCCCAGGTGTCTGCAAAAATTGTCTACTTCCAGGTGTCTACAAAAACTGTCTACTCCCAGGTGTCTGCACAAACTGCCTACTCCCAGGTGTCTGCACAAACTGTCTGCTCCCAGGTGTCTACACAAACTGTCTACTCCCAGGTGTCTGCACAAACTGTCTGCTCCCAGGTGTCTGCAAAAACTGTCTGCTCCCAGGTGTCTGCACAAACTGTCTACTCCCAGGTGTCTGCACAAATTGTCTACTCCCAGGTGTCTGCAGAAGCTGACTACTCCCAGGTGTCTGCACAAACTGTCTACTCCCAGGTGTCTGCACAAACTGTCTACTCCCAGGTGTCTGCACAAACTTTCTACTCCCAGGTGTCTTCATAAACTGTATACTCCCAGGTGTCTGCACAAACTGTCTCCTCCCAGGTGTCTGCATAAATTGTCTACTCACAGGTGTCTGCACAAATTGTCTGCTCCCAGGTGTCTGCACAAACTGTCTGCTCCCAGGTGTCTGCACAAACTGTCTGCTCCCAGGTGTCTGCACAAACTGTCTGCTCCCAGGTGTCTGCACAAACTGTCTACTCCCAGGTGTCTGCACAAACTGTCTGCTCCCAGGTGTCTGCATAAATTGTCTACTCCCAGGTGTCTGCACAAATTGTCTACTCCCAGGTGTCTGCACAAATTGTCTGCTCCCAGGTGTCTGCACAAACTGTCTACTCCCAGGTGTCTGCACAAACTGTCTGCTCCCAGGTGTCTGCAAAAATTGTCTGCTCCCAGGTGTCTGCACAAACTGTCTACTCCCAGGTGTCTGCACAAACTGTCTGCTCCCAGATGTCTGCACAAACTGTCTACTCCCAGGTGTCTGCACAAACTGTCTACTCCCAGGTGTCTTCACAAACTGTCTACTCCCAGGTGTCTGCACAAACTGTCTACTCCCAGGTGTCTGCACAAACTGTCTACTCCCAGGTGTCTGCACAAACTGTCTACTCCCAGGTGTCTGCACAAACTGTCTACTCCCAGGTGTCTGCACAAACTGTCTGCTCCCAGGTGTCTGCACAAACTGTCTACTCCCAGGTGTCTGCACAAACTGTCTGCTCCCAGGTGTCTGCAAAAACTGTCTGCTCCCAGGTGTCTGCACAAACAGTCTGCTCCCAGATGTCTGCACAAACTGTCTACTCCCAGGTGTCTGCACAAACTGTCTACTCCCAGGTGTCTGCACAAACTGTCTACTCCCAGGTGTCTGCACAAACTGTCTACTCCCAGGTGTCTGCACAAACTGTCTACTCCCAGGTGTCTGCACAAACTGTCTACTCCCAGGTGTCTGCACAAACTGTCTGCTCTCAGGTGTCTGCACAAACTGTCTACTCCCAGGTGTCTGCACAAACTGTCTGCTCCCAGGTGTCTGCAAAAACTGTCTGCTCCCAGGTGTCTGCACAAACAGTCTGCTCCCAGATGTCTGCACAAACTGTCTACTCCCAGGTGTCTGCACAAACTGTCTACTCCCAGGTGTCTGCACAAACTGTCTACTCCCAGGTGTCTGCACAAACTGTCTACTCCCAGGTGTCTGCACAAACTGTCTACTCCCAGGTGTCTGCACAAACTGTCTGCTCCCAGGTGTCTGCACAAACTGTCTACTCCCAGGTGTCTGCACAAACTGTCAACCCCCAGGTGTCTGCACAAACTGTCTGCTCCCAGGTGTCTGCACAAACTGTCTACTCCCAGGTGTCTGCATAAACTGTCTACTCCCAGGTTTCTGCACAAACTGTCTGCTCCCAGGTGTCTGCACAAACTGTCTGCTCCCAGGTGTCTGCACAAACTGTTTACTCCCAGGTGTCTGCACAAACTGTCTACTCCCAGGTGTCTGCACAAACTGTCGACTCCCAGTTGTCTGCACAAACTGTCTACTCCCAGGTGTCTGCACAAACTGTCTACTCCCAGGTGTCTGCACAAACTGTCTGCTCCCAGGTGTCTGCATAAACTGTCTACTCCAGGTGTCTGCACAAACTGTCTACTCCCAGGTGTCTGCACAAACTGTCTGCTCCGAGGTGTCTGCACAAACTGTCTGCTCCCAGGTGTCTGCACAAACTGTCTGCTCCCAGGTGTCTGCAAAAACTGTCTGCTCCCAGGTGTCTGCACAAACTGTCTACTCCCAGGTGTCTGCACAAACTGTCTACTCCCAGGTGTCTGCACAAACTGTCTACTCCCAGGTGTCTGCACAAACTGTCTACTCCTAGGTGTCTGCACAAACTGTCTACTCCCAGGTGTCTGCACAAACTGTCTAATCCCAGGTGTCTGCACAAACTGTCTGCTCCCAGGTGTCTGCATAAACTGTCTACTTCCAGGTGTCTGCACAAATTGTCTACTTCCAGATGTCTACATAAACTGTCTACTCCCAGGTGTCTGCACAAATTGTCTACTCCCAAGTTTTCTACACAAACTGTCTGCTCACAGATGCCTGTACAAACTGTCTACTCCAGGTGTCTGAACAAATTGTCTACTCCCAGGTGTCTGCACAAACTGTCAGCTCCCAGGTGTCTGCATAAACTGTCTACTCCCAGGTGTCTGCACAAATTGTCTACTTCCAGGTGTCTAAACAAACTGTCTACTCCCAGGTGTCTGCACAAATTGTCTACTCCCAAGTTTTCTACACAAACTGTCTACTCCCAGGTGTCTGCACAAACTGTCTACTCCCAGGTGTCTGCACAATCTGTCTACTCCCAGGTGTCTGCACAAACTGTCTACTCCCAGGTGTCTGCACAAACTGTCTACTCCCAGGTGTCTGCACAAACTGTCTACTCCCAGGTGTCTGCACAAACTGTCTACTCCCAGGTGTCTGCACAAACTGTCTACTCCCAGGTGTCTGCACAAACTGTCTGCTCCCAGGTGTCTGCATAAACTGTCTACTCCAGGTGTCTGCACAAACTGTCTACTCCCAGGTGTCTGCACAAACTGTCTGCTCCCAGGTGTCTGCACAAACTGTCTGCTCCCAGGTGTCTGCACAAACTGTCTGCTCCCAGGTGTCTGCAAAAACTGTCTGCTCCCAGGTGTCTGCACAAACTGTCTACTCCCAGGTGTCTGCACAAACTGTCTACTCCCAGGTGTCTGCACAAACTGTCTACTCCCAGATGTCTGCACAAACTGTCTACTCCCAGGTGTCTGCACAAACTGTCTACTCCCAGGTGTCTGCACAAACTGTCTACTCCCAGGTGTCTGCACAAACTGTCTACTCCCAGGTGTCTGCACAAACTGTCCACTCCCAGGTGTCTGCACAAACTGTCTACTCCCAGGTGTCTGCACAAACTGTCTGCTCCCAGGTGTCTGCATAAACTGTCTACTTCCAGGTGTCTGCACAAATTGTCTACTTACAGATGTCTACATAACTGTCTACTCCCAGGTGTCTGCACAAATTGTCTACTCCCAAGTTTTCTACACAAACTTTCTGCTCCCAGGTGTCTGCACAAATTGTCTACTCCCAAGTTTTCTACACAAACTGTCTACTCCCAGGTGTCTGCACAAATTGTCTACTCCCAAGTTTTCTACACAAACTGCCTACTCCCAGGTGTCTGCAAAAACTGTCTGCTCCCAGGTGTCTACACAAACTGTCTACTCCCAGGTGTCTGCACAAACTGTCTGCTCCCAGGTGTCTGCAAAAACTGTCTGCTCCCAGGTGTCTGCACAAACTGTCTACTCCCAGGTGTCTGCACAAACTGTCTACTCCCAGGTGTCTGCACAAATTGTCTACTCCCAGGTGTCTGCAGAAGCTGACTACTCCCAGGTGTCTGCACAAACTGTCTACTCCCAGGTGTCTGCACAAACTGTCTACTCCCAGGTGTCTGCACAAACTTTCTGCTCCCAGGTGTCTTCATTAACTGTCTACTCCAGGTGTCTGCACAAACTGTCTACTCCCAGGTGTCTGCACAAACTGTCTCCTCCCAGGTGTCTGCATAAATTGTCTACTCACAGGTGTCTGCACAAATTGTCTGCTCCCAGGTGTCTGCACAAACTGTCTGCTCCCAGGTGTCTGCACAAACTGTCTGCTCCCAGGTGTCTGCACAAACTGTCTGCTCCCAGGTGTCTGCACAAACTGTCTACTCCCAGGTGTCTGCACAAACTGTCTGCTCCCAGGTGTCTGCATAAATTGTCTACTCCCAGGTGTCTACACAAATTGTCTACTCCCAGGTGTCTGCACAAATTGTCTGCTCCCAGGTGTCTGCACAAACTGTCTACTCCCAGGTGTCTGCACAAACTGTCTGCTCCCAGGTGTCTGCAAAAATTGTCTGCTCCCAGGTGTCTGCACAAACTGTCTGCTCCCAGATGTCTGCACAAACTGTCTACTCCCAGGTGTCTGCACAAACTGTCTACTCCCAGGTGTCTGCACAAACTGTCTACTCCCAGGTGTCTGCACAAACTGTCGACTCCCAGGTGTCTGCACAAACTGTCTACTCCCAGGTGTCTGCACAAACTGTTTACTCCCAGGTGTCTGCACAAACTGTCTGCTCCCAGGTGTCTGCACAAACTGTCTACTCCCAGGTGTCTGCACAAACTGTCTACTCCCAGGTGTCTGCACAAACTGTCTACTCCCAGGTGTCTGCACAAACTGTCTACTCCCAGATGTCTGCACAAACTGTCTGCTCCCAGGTGTCTGCACAAACTGTCTACTCCCAGGTGTCTGCACAAACTGTCTGCTCCCAGGTCTCTGCAAAAACTGTCTGCTCCCAGGTGTCTGCACAAACTGTCTGCTCCCAGATGTCTGCACAAACTGTCTACTCCCAGGTGTCTGCACAAACTGTCTACTCCCAGGTGTCTGCACAAACTGTCTACTCCCAGGTGTCTGCACAAACTGTCTACTCCCAGGTGTCTGCACAAACTGTCTACTCCCAGGTGTCTGCACAAACTGTCTACTCCCAGGTGTCTGCACAAACTGTCTGCTCCCAGGTGTCTGCACAAACTGTCTACTCCCAGGTGTCTGCACAAACTGTCAACCCCCAGGTGTCTGCACAAACTGTCTGCTCCCAGGTGTCTGCACAAACTGTCTACTCCCAGGTGTCTGCATAAACTGTCTACTCCCAGGTTTCTGCACAAACTGTCTGCTCCCAGGTGTCTGCACAAACTGTCTGCTCCCAGGTGTCTGCACAAACTGTCTACTCCCAGGTGTCTGCACAGACTGTCTACTCCCAGGTGTCTGCACAAACTGTCGACTCCCAGTTGTCTGCACAAACTGTCTACTCCCAGGTGTCTGCACAAACTGTCCACTCCCAGGTGTCTGCAGAAACTGTCTACTCCCAGGTGTCTGCACAAACTGTCTGCTCCCAGGTGTCTGCATAAACTGTCTACTTCCAGGTGTCTGCACAAATTGTCTACTTCCAGATGTCTACATAAACTGTCTACTCCCAGGTGGCTGCACAAATTGTCTACTCCCAAGTTTTCTACACAAACTTTCTGCTCCCAGATGCCTGTACAAACTGTCTACTGCAGGTGTCTGCACAAATTGTCTACTCCCAGGTGTCTGCACAAACTGTCTGCTCCCAGGTGTCTGCATAAACTGTCTACTCCCAGGTGTCTGCACAAATTGTCTACTTCCAGGTGTCTAAACAAACTGTCTACTCCCAGGTGTCTGCACAAATTGTCTACTCCCAAGTTTTCTACACAAACTGTCTACTCCCAGGTGTCTGCACAAATTGTCTACTCCCAAGTTTTCTACACAAACTGTCTACTCCCAGGTGTCTGCACAAACTGTCTACTCCCAGGTGTCTGCACAAACTGTCTGCTCCCAGGTGTCAGCACAAACTGTCTACTCCCAGGTGTCTGCACAATCTGTCAGCTCCCAGCTGTCTGCACAAACTGTCTACTC
Organism: Somniosus microcephalus; assembly: GCF_052327205.1. Taxonomy (NCBI): domain Eukaryota; kingdom Metazoa; phylum Chordata; class Chondrichthyes; order Squaliformes; family Somniosidae; genus Somniosus; species Somniosus microcephalus. The sequence goes on from NC_140996.1 coordinate 37,825,496, forward strand.
CCACGTGTCTGCACAAAATTTCTACTCCCAGGTGTCTGCACAAACTGTCTACTCCCAGGTGTCTGCACAAACTGTCTGCTCCCAGGTGTCTGCACAAACTGTCTACTCCCAGGTGTCTGCACAAACTGTCTGCTTCCAGGTGTCTACACAAACTGTCTACTCCCAGGTGTCTGCACAAATTGTCTACTTCCAGGTGTCTACAAAAACTGTCTACTCCCAGGTGTCTGCACAAACTGCCTACTCCCAGGTGTCTGCAAAAACTGTCTGCTCCCAGGTGTCTACACAAACTGTCTACTCCCAGGTGTCTGCACAAACTGTCTGCTCCCAGGTGTCTGCAAAAACTGTCTGCTCCCAGGTGTCTGCACAAACTGTCTACTCCCAGGTGTCTGCACAAATTGTCTACTCCCAGGTGTCTGCAGAAGCTGACTACTCCCAGGTGTCTGCACAAACTGTCTACTCCCAGGTGTCTGCACAAACTGTCTACACCCAGGTGTCTGCACAAACTTTCTGCTCCCAGGTGTCTTCATAAACTGTCTACTCCAGGTGTCTGCACAAACTGTCTACTCCCAGGTGTCTGCACAAACTGTCTCCTCCCAGGTGTCTGCATAAATTGTCTACTCACAGGTGTCTGCACAAATTGTCTGCTCCCAGGTGTCTGCACAAACTGTCTGCTCCCAGGTGTCTGCACAAACTGTCTGCTCCCAGGTGTCTGCACAAACTGTCTGCTCCCAGGTGTCTGCACAAACTGTCTACTCCCAGGTGTCTGCACAAACTGTCTGCTCCCAGGTGTCTGCACAAACTGTCTACTCCCAGGTGTCTGCACAAATTGTCTACTCCCAGGTGTCTGCACAAACTGTCTGCTCCCAGGTGTCTGCACAAACTGTCTACTCCCAGGTGTCTGCACAAACTGTCTGCTCCCAGGTGTCTGCAAAAATTGTCTGCTCCCAGGTGTCTGCACAAACTGTCTGCTCCCAGATGTCTGCACAAACTGTCTACTCCCAGGTGTCTGCACAAACTGTCTACTCCCAGGTGTCTGCACAAACTGTCTACTCCCAGGTGTCTGCACAAACTGTCTGCTCCCAGGTGTCTGCACAAACTGTCTACTCCCAGGTGTCTACACAAATTGTCTACTCCCAGGTGTCTGCACAAACTGTCTGCTCCCAGGTGTCTGCACAAACTGTCTACTCCCAGGTGTCTGCACAAACTGTCTGCTCCCAGATGTCTGCAAAAATTGTCTGCTCCCAGGTGTCTGCACAAACTGTCTGCTCCCAGATGTCTGCACAAACTGTCTACTCCCAGGTGTCTGCACAAACTGTCTACTCCCAGGTGTCTGCACAAACTGTCTACTCCCAGGTGTCTGCACAAACTGTCTACTCCCAGGTGTCTGCACAAACTGTCTACTCCCAGGTGTCTGCACAAACTGTCTACTCCCAGGTGTCTGCACAAACTGTCTACTCCCAGGTGTCTGCACAAACTGTCTGCTCCCAGGTGTCTGCACAAACTGTCTACTCCCAGGTGTCTGCACAAACTGTCTGCTCCCAGGTGTCTGCAAAAACTGTCTGCTCCCAGGTGTCTGCACAAACTGTCTGCTCCCAGATGTCTGCACAAACTGTCTACTCCCAGGTGTCTGCACAAACTGTCTACTCCCAGGTGTCTGCACAAACTGTCTACTCCCAGGTGTCTGCACAAACTGTCTGCTCCCAGGTGTCTGCACAAACTGTCTACTCCCAGGTGTCTGCACAAACTGTCTACTCCCAGGTGTCTGCACAAACTGTCTGCTCCCAGGTGTCTGCACAAACTGTCTACTCCCAGGTGTCTGCACAAACTGTCAACCCCCAGGTGTCTGCACAAACTGTCTGCTCCCAGGTGTCTGCACAAACTGTCTACTCCCAGGTGTCTGCATAAACTGTCTACTCCCAGGTTTCTGCACAAACTGTCTGCTCCCAGGTGTCTGCACAAACTGTCTGCTCCCAGGTGTCTGCACAAACTGTCTACTCCCAGGTGTCTGCACAGACTGTCTACTCCCAGGTGTCTGCACAAACTGTCGACTCCCAGTTGTCTGCACAAACTGTCTACTCCCAGGTGTCTGCACAGACTGTCTACTCCCAGGTGTCTGCACAAACTGTCGACTCCCAGTTGTCTGCACAAACTGTCTACTCTCAGTTGTCTGCACAAACTGTCTGCTCCCAGGTGTCTGCACAAACTGTCTACTCCCAGGTGTCTGCACAAACTGTCTACTCCCAGGTGTCTGCACAAACTGTCTGCTCCCAGGTGTCTGCATAAACTGTCTACTCCAGGTGTCTGCACAAACTGTCTACTCCCAGGTGTCTGCACAAACTGTCTGCTCCGAGGTGTCTGCACAAACTGTCTGCTCCCAGGTGTCTGCACAAACTGTCTGCTCCCAGGTGTCTGCAAAAACTGTCTGCTCCCAGGTGTCTGCACAAACTGTCTACTCCCAGGTGTCTGCACAAACTGTCTACTCCCAGGTGTCTGCACAAACTGTCTACTCCCAGGTGTCTGCACAAACTGTCTACTCCCAGGTGTCTGCACAAACTGTCTACTCCCAGGTGTCTGCACAAACTGTCTACTCCCAGGTGTCTGCACAAACTGTATACTCCTATGTGTCTGCACAAACTGTCTACTCCCAGGTGTCTGCACAAACTGTCTGCTCCCAGGTGTCTGCATAAACTGTCTACTTCCAGGTGTCTGCACAAATTGTCTACTTCCAGATGTCTACATAAACTGTCTACTCCCAGGTGTCTGCACAAATTGTCTACTCCCAAGTTTTCTACACAAACTGTCTGCTCACAGATGCCTGTACAAACTGTCTACTCCAGGTGTCTGCACAAATTGTCTACTCCCAGGTGTCTGCACAAACTGTCTGCTCCCAGGTGTCTGCCTAAACTGTCTACTCCCAGGTGTCTGCACAAATTGTCTACTTCCAGGTGTCTAAACAAACTGTCTACTCCCAGGTGTCTACACAAATTGTCTACTCCCAAGTTTTCTACACAAACTGTCTACTCCCAGGTGTCTGCACAAACTGTCTGCTCCCAGGTGTCAGCACAAACTGTCTACTCTCAGTTGTCTGCACAAACTGTCTACTCCCATGTGTCTGCACAATCTGTCTACTCCCAGGTGTCTGCACAAACTGTCTACTCCCAGGTGTCTGCACAAACTGTCTACTCCCAGGTGTCTGCACAAACTGTCTACTCCCAGGTGTCTGCACAAACTGTCAGCTCCCAGCTGTCTGCACAAACTGTCTACTCCCAGGTGTCTGCACAAACTTTCTACTCCCAGGTGTCTGCACAAACTGTCTGCTCCCAGGTGTCTGCACAATCTGTCTACTCCCAGGTGTCTGCACAAACTGTCTGCTTCCAGGTGTCTACACAAACTGTCTACTCCCAGGTGTCTGCACAAATTGTCTACTTCCAGGTGTCTACAAAAACTGTCTACTCCCAGGTGTCTGCACAAACTGCCTACTCCCAGGTGTCTGCACAAACTGTCTGCTCCCAGGTGTCTACACAAACTGTCTACTCCCAGGTGTCTGCACAAACTGTCTGCTCCCAGGTGTCTGCAAAAACTGTCTGCTCCCAGGTGTCTGCACAAACTGTCTACTCCCAGGTGTCTGCACAAACTGTCTACTCCCAGGTGTCTGCAGAAGCTGTCTACTCCCAGGTGTCTGCACAAACTGTCTACTCCCAGGTGTCTGCACAAACTGTCTACTCCCAGGTGTCTGCACAAACTGTCTGCTCCCAGGTGTCTGCATAAACTGTCTACTCCAGGTGTCTGCACAAACTGTCTACTCCCAGGTGTCTGCACAAACTGTCTCCTCCCAGGTGTCTGCATAAATTGTCTACTCACAGGTGTCTGCACAAACTGTCTGCTCCCAGGTGTCTGCACAAACTGTCTGCTCCCAGGTGTCTGCACAAACTGTCTGCTCCCAGGTGTCTGCACAAACTGTCTGCTCCCAGGTGTCTGCACAAACTGTCTACTCCCAGGTGTCTGCACAAACTGTCTGCTCCCAGGTGTCTGCATAAATTGTCTACTCCCAGGTGTCTGCACAAATTGTCTACTCCCAGGTGTCTGCAGAAATTGTCTACTTCCAGGTGTCTACACAAACTGTCTACTCCCAGGTGTCTGCACAAACTGTCTGCTCCCAGGTGTCTGCAAAAACTGTCTGCTCCCAGGTGTCTGCACAAACTGTCTGCTCCCAGATGTCTGCACAAACTGTCTACTCCCAGGTGTCTGCACAAACTGTCGACTCCCAGGTGTCTCCACAAACTGTCTACTCCCAGGTGTCTGCACAAACTGTCTACTCCCAGGTGTCTGCACAAACTGTCTACTCCCAGGTGTCTGCACAAACTGTCTACTCCCAGGTGTCTGCACAAACTGTCAACCCCCAGGTGTCTGCACAAACTGTCTGCTCCTAGGTGTCTGCACAAACTGTCTGCTCCCAGGTGTCTGCACAAACTGTCTGCTCCCAGGTGTCTGCACAAACTGTCTACTCCCAGGTGTCTGCACAAACTGTCTGCTCCCAGGTGTCTGCATAAATTGTCTACTCCCAGGTGTCTGCACAAATTGTCTACTCCCAGGTGTCTGCACAAACTGTCTGCTCCCAGGTGTCTGCACAAACTGTCTACTCCCAGGTGTCTGCACAAACTGTCTGCTCCCAGGTGTCTGCAAAAACTGTCTGCTCCCAGGTGTCTGCACAAACTGTCTGCTCCCAGATGTCTGCACAAACTGTCTACTCCCAGGTGTCTGCACAAACTGTCTACACCCAGGTGTCTGCACAAACTGTCTACTCCCAGGTGTCTGCACAAACTGTCTACTCCCAGGTGTCTGCACAAACTGTCTACTCCCAGGTGTCTGCACAAACTGTCTACTCCCAGGTGTCTGCACAAACTGTCTACTCCCAGGTGTCTGCACAAACTGTCTGCTCCCAGGTGTCTGCACAAACTGTCTACTCCCAGGTGTCTGCACAAACTGTCTGCTCCCAGGTGTCTGCAAAAACTGTCTGCTCCCAGGTGTCTGCACAAACTGTCTGCTCCCAGATGTCTGCACAAACTGTCTACTCCCAGGTGTCTGCACAAACTGTCGACTCCCAGGTGTCTGCACAAACTGTCTACTCCCAGGTGTCTGCACAAACTGTCTACTCCCAGGTGTCTGCACAAACTGTCTACTCCCTGGTGTCTGCACAAACTGTCTACTCCCAGGTGTCTGCACAAACTGTCTGCTCCCAGGTGTCTGCACAAACTGTCTACTCCCAGGAGTCTGCACAAACTGTCAACCCCCAGTTGTCTGCACAAACTGTCTGCTCCCAGGTGTCTGCACAAACTGTCTACTCCCAGGTGTCTGCATAAACTGTCTACTCCCAGGTTTCTGCACAAACTGTCTGCTCCCAGGTGTCTGCACAAACTGTCTGCTCCCAGGTGTCTGCACAAACTGTCTACTCCCAGGTGTCTGCACAAACTGTCTACTCCCAGGTGTCTGCACAAACTGTCGACTCCCAGTTGTCTGCACAAACTGTCTACTCACAGGTGTCTGCACAAACTGTCTACTCCCAGGTGTCTGCACAAACTGTCTACTCCCAGGTGTCTGCACAAACTGTCTGCTCCCAGGTGTCTGCATAAATTGTCTACTCCAGGTGTCTGCACAAACTGTCTACTCCCAGGTGTCTGCACAAACTGTCTGCTCCGAGGTGTCTGCACAAACTGTCTGCTCCCAGGTGTCTGCACAAACTGTCTGCTCCCAGGTGTCTGCAAAAACTGTCTGCTCCCAGGTGTCTGCACAAACTGTCTGCTCCCAGGTGTCTGCAAAAACTGTCTGCTCCCAGGTGTCTGCACAAACTGTCTACTCCCAGGTGTCTGCACAAACTGTCTACTCCCAGGTGTCTGCACAAACTGTCTACTCCCAGGTGTCTGCACAAACTGTCTACTCCCAGGTGTCTGCACAAACTGTATACTCCTATGTGTCTGCACAAACTGTCTACTCCCAGGTGTCTGCACAAACTGTCTACTCCCAGGTGTCTGCACAAACTGTCTACTCCCAGGTGTCTGCACAAACTGTCTACTCCCAGGTGTCTGCACAAACTGTCTACTCCCAGGTGTCTGCACAAACTGTCTACTCCCAGGTGTCTGCACAAACTGTATACTCCTATGTGTCTGCACAAACTGTCTACTCCCAGGTGTCTGCACAAACTGTCTACTCCCAGGTGTCTGCACAAACTGTCTGCTCCCAGGTGTCTGCATAAACTGTCTACTTCCAGGTGTCTGCACAAATTGTCTACTTCCAGATGTCTACATAAACTGTCTACTCCCAGGTGTCTGCACAAATTGTCTACTCCCAAGTTTTCTACACAAACTGTCTGCTCACAGATGCCTGTACAAACTGTCTACTCCAGGTGTCTGCACAAATTGTCTACTCCCAGGTGTCTGCACAAACTGTCTGCTCCCAGGTGTCTGCATAAACTGTCTACTCCCAGGTGTCTGCACAAACTGTCTACTCCCAGGTGTCTGCACAAACTGTCTACTCCCAGGTGTCTGCACAAACTGTCTACTCCCAGGTGTCTGCACAAACTGTCTGCTCCCAGGTGTCTGCACAAACTGTCTACTCCCAGGTGTCTGCACAAACTGTCTGCTCCCAGGTGTCTGCAAAAACTGTCTGCTCCCAGGTGTCTGCACAAACTGTCTGCTCCCAGATGTCTGCACAAACTGCCTACTCCCAGGTGTCTGCACAAACTGTCTGCTCCCAGGTGTCTGCACAAACTGTCTGCTCCCAGGTGTCTGCACAAACTGTCTGCTCCCAGGTGTCTGCACAAACTGTCTACTCCCAGGTGTCTGCACAAACTGCCTGCTCCCAGGTGTCTGCATAAATTGTCTACTCCCAGGTGTCTGCACAAATTGTCTACTCCCAGGTGTCTGCAGAAATTGTCTACTTCCAGGTGTCTACACAAACTGTCTACTCCCAGGTGTCTGCACAAACTGTCTGCTCCCAGGTGTCTGCAAAAACTGTCTGCTCCCAGGTGTCTGCACAAACTGTCTGCTCCCAGATGTCTGCACAAACTGTCTACTCCCAGGTGTCTGCACAAACTGTCGACTCCCAGGTGTCTCCACAAACTGTCTACTCCCAGGTGTCTGCACAAACTGTCTACTCCCAGGTGTCTGCACAAGCTGTCTACTCCCAGGTGTCTGCACAAACTGTCTGCTCCCAGGTGTCTGCACAAACTGTCTGCTCCCAGGTGTCTGCACAAACTGTCTACTCCCAGGTGTCTGCACAAACTGTCAACCCCCAGGTGTCTGCAAAACTGTCTGCTCCCAGGTGTCTGCACAAACTGTCTACTCCCAGGTGTCTGCACAAACTGTCTGCTCCCAGGTGTCTGCACAAACTGTCTGCTCCCAGGTGTCGGCACAAACTGTCTACTCCCAGGTGTCTGAACAAACTGTCTGCTCCCAGGTGTCTGCACAAACTGTCTGCTCCCAGGTGTCTGCACAAACTGTCTACTCCCAGGTGTCTGAACAAACTGTCTACTCCCAGGTGTCTGCACAAACTGTCTGCTCCCAGGTGTCTGCACAAACTGTCTGCTCCCAGGTGTCTGCACAAACTGTCTACTCCCAGGTGTCTGCACAAACTGTCTGCTCCCAGGTGTCTGCATAAATTGTCTACTCCCAGGTGTCTGCACAAATTGTCTACTCCCAGGTGTCTGCACAAACTGTCTGCTCCCAGGTGTCTGCACAAACTGTCTACTCCCAGGTGTCTGCACAAACTGTCTGCTCCCAGGTGTCTGCAAAAACTGTCTGCTCCCAGGTGTCTGCACAAACTGTCTGCTCCCAGATGTCTGCACAAACTGTCTACTCCCAGGTGTCTGCACAAACTGTCTACTCCCAGGTGTCTGCACAAACTGTCTACTCCCAGGTGTCTGCACAAACTGTCTACTCCCAGGTGTCTGCACAAACTGTCTACTCCCAGGTGTCTGCACAAACTGTCTACTCCCAGGTGTCTGCACAAACTGTCTACTCCCAGGTGTCTGCACAAACTGTCTGCTCCCAGGTGTCTGCACAAACTGTCTACTCCCAGGTGTCTGCACAAACTGTCTACTCCCAGGTGTCTGCACAAACTGTCTACTCCCAGGTGTCTGCACAAACTGTCTACTCCCAGGTGTCTGCACAAACTGTATACTCCTATGTGTCTGCACAAACTGTCTACTCCCAGGTGTCTGCACAAACTGTCTACTCCCAGGTGTCTGCACAAACTGTCTGCTGCCAGGTGTCTGCATAAACTGTCTACTTCCAGGTGTCTGCACAAATTGTCTACTTCCAGATGTCTACATAAACTGTCTACTCCCAGGTGTCTGCACAAATTGTCTACTCCCAAGTTTTCTACACAAACTGTCTGCTCACAGATGCCTGTACAAACTGTCTACTCCAGGTGTCTGCACAAATTGTCTACTCCCAGGTGTCTGCACAAACTGTCTGCTCCCAGGTGTCTGCATAAACTGTCTACTCCCAGGTGTCTGCACAAATTGTCTACTTCCAGGTGTCTAAACAAACTGTCTACTCCCAGGTGTCTACACAAATTGTCTACTCCCAAGTTTTCTACACAAACTGTCTACTCCCAGGTGTCTGCACAAACTGTCTACTCCCAGGTGTCTGCACAAACTGTCTGCTCCCTGGTGTCAGCACAAACTGTCTACTCTCAGTTGTCTGCACAAACTGTCTACTCCCAGGTGTCTGCACAAACTGTCTACTCCCAGGTGTCTGCACAAACTGTCTGCTCCCAGGTGTCTGCAAAAACTGTCTGCTCCCAGGTGTCTGCACAAACTGTCTACTCCCAGGTGTCTGCACAAACTGTCTACTCCCAGGTGTCTGCAGAAGCTGTCTACTCCCAGGTGTCTGCACAAACTGTCTACTCCCAGGTGTCTGCACAAACTGTCTACTCCCAGGTGTCTGCACAAACTGTCTGCTCCCAGGTGTCTGCATAAACTGTCTACTCCAGGTGTCTGCACAAACTGTCTGCTCCCAGGTGTCTGCACAAACTGTCTACACCCAGGTGTCTGCACAAACTGTCTGCTCCCAGGTGTCTGCACAAACTGTCTACTCCCAGGTGTCTGCACAAACTGTCTACTCCCAGGTGTCTGCACAAACTGTCTACTCCCAGGTGTCTGCACAAACTGTCTGCTCCCAGGTGTCTGCACAAACTGTCTACTCCCAGGTGTCTGCACAAACTGTCTGCTCCCAGGTGTCTGCAAAAACTGTCTGCTCCCAGGTGTCTGCACAAACTGTCTGCTCCCAGATGTCTGCACAAACTGCCTACTCCCAGGTGTCTGCACAAACTGTCTGCTCCCAGGTGTCTGCACAAACTGTCTGCTCCCAGGTGTCTGCACAAACTGTCTGCTCCCAGGTGTCTGCACAAACTGTCTACTCCCAGGTGTCTGCACAAACTGCCTGCTCCCAGGTGTCTGCATAAATTGTCTACTCCCAGGTGTCTGCACAAATTGTCTACTCCCAGGTGTCTGCAGAAATTGTCTACTTCCAGGTGTCTACACAAACTGTCTACTCCCAGGTGTCTGCACAAACTGTCTGCTCCCAGGTGTCTGCACAAACTGTCTGCTCCCAGATGTCTGCACAAACTGTCTACTCCCAGGTGTCTGCACAAACTGTCGACTCCCAGGTGTCTCCACAAACTGTCTACTCCCAGGTGTCTGCACAAACTGTCTACTCCCAGGTGTCTGCACAAGCTGTCTACTCCCAGGTGTCTGCACAAACTGTCTACCCCCAGGTGTCTGCACAAACTGTCTGCTCCCAGGTGTCTGCACAAACTGTCTACTCCCAGGTGTCTGCACAAACTGTCAACCCCCAGGTGTCTGCACAAACTGTCTGCTCCCAGGTGTCTGCACAAACTGTCTACTCCCAGGTGTCTGCACAAACTGTCTGCTCCCAGGTGTCTGCACAAACTGTCTGCTCCTAGGTGTCTGCACAAACTGTCTACTCCCAGGTGTCTGAACAAACTGTCTGCTCCCAGGTGTCTGCACAAACTGTCTGCTCCCAGGTGTCTGCACAAACTGTCTACTCCCAGGTGTCTGAACAAACTGTCTACTCCCAGGTGTCTGCACAAACTGTCTGCTCCCAGGTGTCTGCACAAATTGTCTACTCCCAGGTGTCTGCACAAACTGTCTGCTCCCAGGTGTCTGCACAAACTGTCTGCTCCCAGGTGTCTGCACAAACTGTCTGCTCCCAGGTGTCTGCACAAACTGTCTACTCCCAGGTGTCTGCACAAACTGTCTGCTCCCAGGTGTCTGCATAAATTGTCTACTCCCAGGTGTCTGCACAAATTGTCTACTCCCAGGTGTCTGCACAAACTGTCTGCTCCCAGGTGTCTGCACAAACTGTCTACTCCCAGGTGTCTGCACAAACTGTCTGCTCCCAGGTGTCTGCAAAAACTGTCTGCTCCCAGGTGTCTGCACAAACTGTCTGCTCCCAGATGTCTGCACAAACTGTCTACTCCCAGGTGTCTGCACAAACTGTCTACTCCCAGGTGACTGCACAAACTGTCTACTCCCAGGTGTCTGCACAAACTGTCTACTCCCAGGTGTCTGCACAAACTGTCTACTCCCAGGTGTCTGCACAAACTGTCTACTCCCAGGTGTCTGCACAAACTGTCTACTCCCAGGTGTCTGCACAAACTGTCTGCTCCCAGGTGTCTGCACAAACTGTCTACTCCCAGGTGTCTGCACAAACTGTCTACTCCCAGGTGTCTGCACAAACTGTCTACTCCCAGGTGTCTGCACAAACTGTCTACTCCCAGGTGTCTGCACAAACTGTATACTCCTATGTGTCTGCACAAACTGTCTACTCCCAGGTGTCTGCACAAACTGTCTACTCCCAGGTGTCTGCACAAACTGTCTGCTGCCAGGTGTCTGCAGAAACTGTCTACTTCCAGGTGTCTGCACAAATTGTCTACTTCCAGATGTCTACATAAACTGTCTACTCCCAGGTGTCTGCACAAATTGTCTACTCCCAAGTTTTCTACACAAACTGTCTGCTCACAGATGCCTGTACAAACTGTCTACTCCAGGTGTCTGCACAAATTGTCTACTCCCAGGTGTCTGCACAAACTGTCTGCTCCCAGGTGTCTGCATAAACTGTCTACTCCCAGGTGTCTGCACAAATTGTCTACTTCCAGGTGTCTAAACAAACTGTCTACTCCCAGGTGTCTACACAAATTGTCTACTCCCAAGTTTTCTACACAAACTGTCTACTCCCAGGTGTCTGCACAAACTGTCTACTCCCAGGTGTCTGCACAAACTGTCTGCTCCCTGGTGTCAGCACAAACTGTCTACTCTCAGTTGTCTGCACAAACTGTCTACTCCCATGTGTCTGCACAATCTGTCTACTCCCAGGTGTCTGCACAAACTGTCTGCTCCCAGGTGTCTGCAAAAACTGTCTGCTCCCAGGTGTCTGCACAAACTGTCTACTCCCAGGTGTCTGCACAAACTGTCTACTCCCAGGTGTCTGCAGAAGCTGTCTACTCCCAGGTGTCTGCACAAACTGTCTACTCCCAGGTGTCTGCACAAACTGTCTACTCCCAGGTGTCTGCACAAACTGTCTGCTCCCAGGTGTCTGCATAAACTGTCTACTCCAGGTGTCTGCACAAACTGTCTGCTCCCAGGTGTCTGCACAAACTGTCTACACCCAGGTGTCTGCACAAACTGTCTGCTCCCAGGTGTCTGCACAAACTGTCTCCTCCCAGGTGTCTGCATAAATTGTCTACTCACAGGTGTCTGCACAAACTGTCTGCTCCCAGGTGTCTGCACAAACTGTCTACTCCCAGGTGTCTGCACAAACTGTCTACTCCCAGGTGTCTGCACAAAATGTCTCCTCCCAGGTGTCTGCACAAACTGTCTGCTCCCAGGTGTCTGCACAAACTGTCTGCTCCCAGGTGTCTGCACAAACTGTCTGCTCCCAGGTGTCTGCACAAACTGTCTGCTCCCAGGTGTCTGCACAAACTGTCTACTCCCAGGTGTCTGCACAAACTGTCTGCTCCCAGGTGTCTGCATAAATTGTCTACTCCCAGGTGTCTGCACAACTTGTCTACTCCCAGGTGTCTGCAGAAATTGTCTACTTCCAGTTGTCTGCACAAACTGTCTACTCCCAGGTGTCTGCACAAACTGTCAACCCCCAGGTGTCTGCACAAACTGTCTGCTCCCAGGTGTCTGCACAAACTGTCTACTCCCAGGTGTCTGCATAAACTGTCTACTCCCAATTTTCTGCACAAACTGTCTGCTCCCAGGTGTCTGCACAAACTGTCTGCTCCCAGGTGTCTGCACAAACTGTCTACTCCCAGGTGTCTGCACAAACTGTCGACTCCCAGTTGTCTGCACAAACTGTCGACTCCCAGTTGTCTGCACAAACTGTCTACTCCCAGGTGTCTGCACAAACTGTCTACTCCCAGGTGTCTGCACAAACTGTCTGCTCCCAGGTGTCTGCATAAACTGTCTACTCCCAGGTGTCTGCACAAACTGTCTACTCCCAGGTGTCTGCACAAACTGTCGACTCCCAGTTGTCTGCACAAACTGTCTACTCCCAGGTGTCTGCACAAACTGTCTACTCCCAGGTGTCTGCACAAACTGTCGACTCCCAGTTGTCTGCATAAACTGTCTACTCCCAGTTGTCTGCACAAACTGTCTACTCCCAGGTGTCTGCACAAACTGTCGACTCCCAGTTGTCTGCACAAACTGTCTACTCCCAGGTGTCTGCACAAACTGTCTACTCCCAGGTGTCTGCACAAACTGTCTGCTCCCAGGTGTCTGCATAAACTGTCTACTCCAGGTGTCTGCACAAACTGTCTACTCCCAGGTGTCTGCACAAACTGTCTGCTCCGAGGTGTCTGCACAAACTGTCTGCTCCCAGGTGTCTGCACAAACTGTCTGCTCCCAGGTGTCTGCAAAAACTGTCTGCTCCCAGGTGTCTGCACAAACTGTCTGCTCCCAGGTGTCTGCAAAAACTGTCTGCTCCCAGGTGTCTGCACAAACTGTCTACTCCCAGGTGTCTGCACAAACTGTCTACTCCCAGGTGTCTGCACAAACTGTCTACTCCCAGGTGTCTGCACAAACTGTCTACTCCCAGGTGTCTGCACAAACTGTCTACTCCCAGGTGTCTGCACAAACTGTCTACTCCCAGGTGTCTGCACAAACTGTCTACTCCCAGGTGTCTGCACAAACTGTCTACTCCCAGGTGTCTGCACAAACTGTCTACTCCCAGGTGTCTGCACAAACTGTCTACTCCCAGGTGTCTGCACAAACTGTCTACTCCCAGGTGTCTGCACAAACTGTCTACTCCCAGGTGTCTGCACAAACTGTCTACTCCCAGGTGTCTGCACAAACTGTCTACTCCCAGGTGTCTGCACAAACTGTCTACTCCCAGGTGTCTGCACAAACTGTATACTCCTATGTGTCTGCACAAACTGTCTACTCCCAGGTGTCTGCACAAACTGTCTACTCCCAGGTGTCTGCACAAACTGTCTGCTCCCAGGTGTCTGCATAAACTGTCTACTCCAGGTGTCTGCACAAATTGTCTACTCCCAGGTGTCTGCACAAACTGTCTGCTCCCAGGTGTCTGCATAAAATGTCTACTCCCAGGTGTCTGCACAAACTGTCTACTCCCAGGTGTCTGCACAAACTGTCTACTCCCAGGTGTCTGCACAAACTGTCTACTCCCAGGTGTCTGCACAAACTGTCTGCTCCCAGGTGTCTGCACAAACTGTCTACTCCCAGGTGTCTGCACAAACTGTCTGCTCCCAGGTGTCTGCAAAAACTGTCTGCTCCCAGGTGTCTGCACAAACTGTCTGCTCCCAGATGTCTGCACAAACTGCCTACTCCCAGGTGTCTGCACAAACTGTCTGCTCCCAGGTGTCTGCACAAATTGTCTGCTCCCAGGTGTCTGCACAAACTGTCTACTCCCAGGTGTCTGCACAAACTGTCTACTCCCAGGTGTCTGCACAAACTGTCTGCTCCCAGGTGTCTGCACAAACTGCCTGCTCCCAGGTGTCTGCACAAATTGTCTGCTCCCAGGTGTCTGCACAAACTGTCTGCTCCCAGGTGTCTGCACAAACTGTCTACTCCCAGGTGTCTGCACAAACTGTCTGCTCCCAGGTGTCTGCACAAATTGTCTGCTCCCAGGTGTCTGCACAAACTGTCTGCTCCCAGGTGTCTGCACAAACTGTCTACTCCCAGGTGTCTGCACAAACTGTCTGCTCCCAGGTGTCTGCACAAACTGTCTACTCCCAGGTGTCTGCACAAACTGTCTACTCCCAGGTGTCTGCACAATCTGTCTACTCCCAGGTGTCTGCACAAATTGTCTACTCCCAGGTGTCTGCAGAAATTGTCTACTTCCAGGTGTCTACACAAACTGTCTACTCCCAGGTGTCTGCACAAACTGTCTGCTCCCAGGTGTCTGCAAAAACTGTCTGCTCCCAGGTGTCTGCACAAACTGTCTGCTCCCAGATGTCTGCACAAACTGTCTACTCCCAGGTGTCTGCACAAACTGTCGACTCCCAGGTGTCTCCACAAACTGTCTACTCCCAGGTGTCTGCACAAACTGTCGACTCCCAGGTGTCTCCACAAACTGTCTGCTCCCAGATGTCTGCACAAACTGTCTACTCCCAGGTGTCTGCACAAACTGTCGACTCCCAGGTGTCTCCACAAACTGTCGACTCCCAGGTGTCTCCACAAACTGTCTGCTCCCAGGTGTCTGCACAAACTGTCTACTCCCAGGTGTCTGCACAAACTGTCAACTCCCAGGTGTCTCCACAAACTGTCTGCTCCCAGGTGTCTGCACAAACTGTCTACTCCCAGGTGTCTGCACAAACTGTCTACTCCCAGGTGTCTGCACAAACTGTCTACTCCCAGGTGTCTGCACAAACTGTCAACCCCCAGGTGTCTGCACAAACTGTCTGCTCCCAGGTGTCTGCACAAACTGTCTGCTCCCAGGTGTCTGCACAAACTGTCTGCTCCCAGGTGTCTGCACAAACTGTCTACTCCCAGGTGTCTGCACAAACTGTCTGCTCCCAGGTGTCTGCATAAATTGTCTACTCCCAGGTGTCTGCACAAATTGTCTATTCCCAGGTGTCTGCACAAACTGTCTGCTCCCAGGTGTCTGCACAAACTGTCTACTCCCAGGTGTCTGCACAAACTGTCTGCTCCCAGGTGTCTGCAAAAACTGTCTGCTCCCAAGTGTCTGCACAAACTGTCTGCTCCCAGATGTCTGCACAAACTGTCTACTCCCAGGTGTCTGCACAAACTGTCTACTCCCAGGTGTCTGCACAAACTGTCTACTCCCAGGTGTCTGCACAAACTGTCTACTCCCAGGTGTCTGCACAAACGGTCTACTCCCAGGTGTCTGCACAAACTGTCTACTCCCAGGTGTCTGCACAAACTGTCTACTCCCAGGTGTCAGCACAAACTGTCTGCTCCCAGGTGTCTGCACAAACTGTCTACTCCCAGGTGTCTGCACAAACTGTCTACTCCCAGGTGTCTGCACAAACTGTCTACTCCCAGGTGTCTGCACAAACTGTCTACTCCCAGGTGTCTGCACAAACTGTATACTCCTATGTGTCTGCACAAACTGTCTACTCCCAGGTGTCTGCACAAACTGTCTACTCCCAGGTGTCTGCACAAACTGTCTGCTCCCAGGTGTCTGCATAAACTGTCTACTTCCAGGTGTCTGCACAAATTGTCTACTTCCAGATGTCTACATAAACTGTCTAGTCCCAGGTGTCTGCACAAATTGTCTACTCCCAAGTTTTCTACACAAACTGTCTGCTCACAGATGCCTGTACAAACTGTCTACTCCAGGTGTCTGCACAAATTGTCTACTCCCAGGTGTCTGCACAAACTGTCTGCTCCCAGGTGTCTGCATAAACTGTCTACTCCCAGGTGTCTGCACAAATTGTCTACTTCCAGGTGTCTAAACAAACTGTCTACTCCCAGGTGTCTACACAAATTGTCTACTCCCAAGTTTTCTACACAAACTGTCTACTCCCAGGTGTCTGCACAAACTGTCTACTCCCAGGTGTCTGCACAAACTGTCTGCTCCCAGGTGTCAGCACAAACTGTCTACTCTCAGTTGTCTGCACAAACTGTCTACTCCCATGTGTCTGCACAATCTGTCTACTCCCAGGTGTCTGCACAAACTGTCTACTCCCAGGTGTCTGCACAAACTGTCTACTCCCAGGTGTCTGCACAAACTGTCTACTCCCAGGTGTCTGCACAAACTGTCAGCTCCCAGCTGTCTGCACAAACTGTCTACTCCCACGTGTCTGCACAAACTTTCTACTCCCAGGTGTCTGCACAGACTGTCTACTCCCAGGTGTCTGCACAAACTGTCTGCTCCCAGGTGTCTGCACAAACTGTCTACTCCCAGGTGTCTGCACAAACTGTCTGCTTCCAGGTGTTTACACAAACTGTCTACTCCCAGGTGTCTGCACAAATTGTCTACTTCCAGGTGTCTACAAAAACTGTCTACTCCCAGGTGTCTGCACAAACTGCCTACTCCCAGGTGTCTGCACAAACTGTCTGCTCCCAGGTGTCTACACAAACTGTCTACTCCCAGGTGTCTGCACAAACTGTCTGCTCCCAGGTGTCTGCAAAATCTGTCTGCTCCCAGGTGTCTGCACAAACTGTCTACTCCCAGGTGTCTGCACAAACTGTCTACTCCCAGGTGTCTGCAGAAGCTGTCTACTCCCAGGTGTCTGCACAAACTGTCTACTCCCAGGTGTCTGCACAAACTGTCTACTCCCAGGTGTCTGCACAAACTGTCTGCTCCCAGGTGTCTGCATAAACTGTCTACTCCAGGTGTCTGCACAAACTGTCTCCTCCCAGGTGTCTGCATAAATTGTCTACTCACAGGTGTCTGCACAAACTGTCTGCTCCCAGGTGTCTGCACAAACTGTCTGCTCCCAGGTGTCTGCACAAACTGTCTGCTCCCAGGTGTCTGCACAAACTGTCTGCTCCCAGGTGTCTGCACAAACTGTCTACTCCCAGGTGTCTGCACAAACTGTCTGCTCCCAGGTGTCTGCAAAAATTGTCTACTCCCAGGTGTCTGCACAAATTGTCTACTCCCAGGTGTCTGCAGAAATTGTCTACTCCCAGGTGTCTGCACAAATTGTCTACTCCCAGGTGTCTGCACAAATTGTCTACTCCCAGGTGTCTGCACAAATTGTCTACTCCCAGGTGTCTGCAGAAACTGTCTACTCCCAGGTGTCTGCACAAACTGTCTGCTCCCAGGTGTCTGCACAAATTGTCTACTCCCAGGTGTCTGCAGAAATTGTCTACTTCCAGGTGTCTACACAAACTGTCTACTCCCAGGTGTCTGCACAAACTGTCTGCTCCCAGGTGTCTGCAAAAACTGTCTGCTCCCAGGTGTCTGCACAAACTGTCTGCTCCCAGATGTCTGCACAAACTGTCTACTCCCAGGTGTCTGCACAAACTGTCTACTCCCAGGTGTCTGCACAAACTGTCGACTCCCAGGTGTCTCCACAAACTGTCTACTCCCAGGTGTCTGCACAAACTGTCTACTCCCAGGTGTCTGCACAAACTGTCTACTCCCAGGTGTCTCCACAAACTGTCTACTCCCAGGTGTCTGCACAAACTGTCGACTCCCAGGTGTCTCCACAAACTGTCTACTCCCAGGTGTCTGCACAAACTGTCTACTCCCAGGTGTCTGCACAAACTGTCGACTCCCAGGTGTCTCCACAAACTGTCTACTCCCAGGTGTCTGCACAAACTGTCGACTCCCAGGTGTCTCCACAAACTGTCTACTCCCAGGTGTCTGCACAAACTGTCTACTCCCAGGTGTCTGCACAAACTGTCGACTCCCAGGTGTCTCCACAAACTGTCTACTCCCAGGTGTCTGCACAAACTGTCTACTCCCAGGTGTCTGCACAAACTGTCTACTCCCAGGTGTCTGCACAAACTGTCTACTCCCAGGTGTCTGCACAAACTGTCGACTCCCAGGTGTCTCCACAAACTGTCTACTCCCAGGTGTCTGCACAAACTGTCGACTCCCAGGTGTCTCCACAAACTGTCTACTCCCAGGTGTCTGCACAAACTGTCTACTCCCAGGTGTCTGCACAAACTGTCGACTCCCAGGTGTCTCCACAAACTGTCTACTCCCAGGTGTCTGCACAAACTGTCGACTCCCAGGTGTCTCCACAAACTGTCTACTCCCAGGTGTCTGCACAAACTGTCTACTCCCAGGTGTCTGCACAAACTGTCGACTCCCAGGTGTCTCCACAAACTGTCTACTCCCAGGTGTCTGCACAAACTGTCTACTCCCAGGTGTCTGCACAAACTGTCTACTCCCAGGTGTCTGCACAAACTGTCTACTCCCAGGTGTCTGCACAAACTGTCTACTCCCAGGTGTCTGCACAAACTGTCTACTCCCAGGTGTCTGCACAAACTGTCTACTCCCAGGTGTCTGCACAAACTGTCAACCCCCAGGTGTCTGCACAAACTGTCTGCTCCCAGGTGTCTGCACAAACTGTCTACTCCCAGGTGTCTGCACAAACTGTCTACTCCCAGGTGTCTGCACAAACTGTCAACCCCCAGGTGTCTGCACAAACTGTCTGCTCCCAGGTGTCTGCACAAACTGTCTACTCCCAGGTTTCTGCACAAACTGTCTACTCCCAGGTGTCTGCACAAACTGTCTGCTCCCAGGTGTCTGCACAAACTGTCTACTCCCAGGTGTCTGCACAATCTGTCTACTCACAGGTGTCTGCACAAACTGTCGACTCCCAGGTGTCTGCACAAACTGCCTACTCCCAGGTGTCTGCATAAACTGTCTACTCCCAGGTGTCTGCATAAACTGTCTACTCCCAGGTTTCTGCACAAACTGTCTACTCCCAGGTGTCTGCACAAACTGTCTGCTCCCAGGTGTCTGCACAAACTGTCTACTCCCAGGTGTCTGCACAATCTGTCTACTCCCAGGTGTCTGCACAAACTGTCTACTCCCAGGTGTCTGCACAAACTGTCTGCTCCCAGGTGTCTGTACAAACTGTCTACTCCCAGGTGTCTGCACAAACTGTCTACTCCCAGGTGTCTGCACAAACTGTCTAAGCCCAGTTGTCTGCACAAACTGTCTACTCCCAGGTGTCTGCATAAACTGTCTACTCCCAGGTGTCTGCACAAACTGTCTACTCCCAGGTGTCTGCACAAACTGTCTCCGCCCAGGTGTCTGCACAAACTGTCTACTCCCAGATGTCTGCAAAAACTGTCTGCTCCCAGGTGTCTGCAAAAACTGTCTGCTCCCAGGTGTCTGTACAAACTGTCTGCTCCCAGGTGTCTGCACAAACTGTCTACTCCCAGGTGTCTGCACAAACTGTCTCCTCCCAGGTGTCTGCACAAACTGTCTACTCCCAGGTGTCTGCACAAATTGTCTGCTCCCAAGTGTCTGCACAAACTGTCTGCTCCCAGGTGTCTGCACAAACTGTCTTCTCCCAGGTGTCTGCACAAACTGTCTACTCCCAGGTGTCTGCACAAACTGTCTACTCCCAGGTGTCTGCACAAACTGTCTACTCCCAGGTGTCTGCACAAACTGTCTGCTCCCAGGTGTCTGCACAAACTGTCTGCTCCCAGGTGTCTGCACAAACTGTCTGCTCCCAGGTGTCTGCACAAACTGTCTACTCCCAGGTGTCTGCACAAACTGTCTACTCCCAGGTGTCTGCACAAACTGTCTACTCCCAGGTGTCTGCACAAACTGTCTACTCCCAGGTGTCTGCATAAACTGTCTACTCCCAGGTGTCTGCACAAACTGTCTACTCCCAGGTGTCTGCAGAAACTGTCTACTCCCAGGTGTCTGCACAAACTGTCTACTCCCACGTGTCTGCACAAACTGTCTACTCCCAGGTGTCTGCACAAACTGTCTACTCCCAGGTGTCTGCACAAACTGTCTACTCCCAGGTGTCTGCACAAACTGTCTACTCCCAGGTGTCTGCACAAACTGTCTACTCCCAGGTGTCTGCACAAAATGTCTGCTCCCAGGTGTCTGCTCAAACTGTCTACTCCCAGGTGTCTGCACAAACTGTCTGCTCCCAGGTGTCTGCACAAACTGTCTACTCCCAGGTGTCTGCACAAACTGTCTACTCCCAGGTGTCTACACAAGCTGTCTGCTCCCAGGTGTCTGCACAAACTGTCTACTCCCAGGTGTCTGCACAAATTGTCTACTCCCAGGTGTCTGCACTAACTGT
Source organism: Somniosus microcephalus (assembly GCF_052327205.1). Taxonomy (NCBI): domain Eukaryota; kingdom Metazoa; phylum Chordata; class Chondrichthyes; order Squaliformes; family Somniosidae; genus Somniosus; species Somniosus microcephalus. Next base: position 37,845,734 of record NC_140996.1, read on the forward strand.
CTACTCCCAGGTGTCTGCACAAACTGTCTGCTCCCAGGTGTCTGCACAAACTGTCTACTCCCAAGTGTCTGCACAAACTGTCTACTCCCAGGTGTCTGCACAAACTGTCTACTCCCAGGTGTCTGCACAAACTGTCTACCCACAGGTGTCTGCACAAACTGTCTACTCCCAGGTGTCTGCTCAAACTGTCTACTCCCAGGTGTCTGCACAAACTGTCGACTCCCAGGTGTCTGCACAAACTGTCTACACCCAGGTGTCTGCACAAACTGTCTGCTCCCAGGTGTCTGCACATACTGTCTACTCCCAGGTGTCTGCACAAACTGTCTACTCCCAGGTGTCTGCACAAACTGTCTGCTCCCAGGTGTCTGCACAAACTGTCTACTCCCAGGTGTCTGCACAAACTGTCTACTCCCAGGTGTCTGCACAAACTGTCTTCTCCCAGGTGTCTGCACAAACTGTCTACTCCCAGGTGTCTGCACAAACTGTGTGCTCCCAGGTGTCTGCACAAACTGTGTGCTCCCAGGTGTCTGCACAAACTGTCTACTCCCAGGTGTCTGCACAAACTGTCTACTCCCAGGTGTCTGCACAAACTGTCTGCTCCCAGGTGTCTGCACAAACTGTCTGCTCCCAGGTGTCTGCACAAACTGTCTGCTCCCAGGTGTCTGCACAAACTGTCTCCTCCCAGGTGTCTGCACAAACTTTCTACTCCCAGGTGTCTGCACAAACTGTCTACTCCCAGGTGTCTGCACAAACTGTCTACTCCCAGGTGTCTGCACAAACTGTCTACTCCCAGGTGTCTGCACAAACTGTCTACTCCCAGGTGCCTGCACAAACTGTCTACTCCCAGGTGTCTGCACAAACTGTGTACTCCCAGGTGTCTGCACAAACTGTGTGCTCCCAGATGTCTGCACAAACTGTCTACTCCCAGGTGTCTGCACAAACTGTCTGCTCCCAGGTGTCTGCACAAACTGTCTACTCCCAGGTGTCTGCACAAACTGTCTACTCCCAGGTGTCTGCACAAACTGTGTGCTCCCAGGTGTCTGCACAAACTGTCTACTCCCAGGTGTCTGCACAAACTGTCTACTCCCAGATGTCTGCACAAAGTTTCTACTCCCAGGTGTCTGCACAAAATGTCTACTCCCAGGTGTCTGCACAAGCTGTCTACTCCCAGGTCTCTGCACAAACTGTCCACTCCCAGGTGTCTGCACAAACTGTCTACTCCCAGGTGTCTGCACAAACTCTCTACTCCCAGGTGTCTGCACAACCTGTCTACTCCCAGGTGTCTGCACAAACTGTCTGCTCCCAGTTGTCTGCATAAACTGTCTGCTCCCAGGTGTCTGCACAAACTGTCTACTCCCAGGTGTCTGCACAAACTGTCTGCTCCCAGGTGTCTGCATAAATTGTCTACTCCCAGGTGTCTGCACAAACTGTCTACTCCCAGGTGTCGGCACAAACTGTCTGCTCCCTGTTGTCTGCATAAACTGTCTACTCCCAGGTGTCTGCACAAACTGTCTACTCCCAGGTGTCTGCACAAACTGTCTGCTCCCAGGTGTCTGCACAAACTGTCTACTCCCAGGTGTCTGCACAAACTGTCTACTCCCAGGTGTCTGCACAAACTGTCTTCTCCCAGGTGTCTGCACAAACTGTCTACTCCCAGGTGTCTGCACAAACTGTCTACTCCCAGGTGTCTGCACAAACTGTCTACTCCCAGGTGTCTGCACAAACTGTCTGCTCCCAGGTGTCTGCACAAATGTCTACTCCCAGGTGTCTGCACAAACTGTCTGCTCCCAGGTGTCTGCACAAACTGTCTACTCCCAGGTGTCTGCACAAACTGTCTGCTCCCAGGTGTCTGCACAAACTGTCTGCTCCCAGGTGTCTGCACAAACTGTCTACTCCCAGGTGTCTGCACAAACTGTCTACTCCCAGGTGTCTGCACAAACTGTCTATTCCCAGGTGTCTGCACAAACTGTCTACTCCCAGGTGCCTGCACAAACTGTCTGCTCCCAGGTGTCTGCACAAACTGTCTACTCCCAGGTGTCTGCACAAACTGTCTGCTCCCAGGTGTCTGCACAATCTGTCTGATCCCAGGTTTCTGCACAAAATGTCTGTTCCAGGTGTCTGCACAAATTGTCTGCTCCCAGGTGTCTGCATAAACTGTCTGCTCCCAGGTGTCTGCACAAACTGTCTGCTCCCACGTGTCTGCACAAACTGTCTGCTCCCTAGTGTCTGCACAAACTGTCTGCTCCCAGCTGTCTGCACAAACTGTCTGCTCCCAGGTGTCTGCACAAACTGTCTACTCCCAGGTGTCTGCACAAACTGTCTGCTCCCAGGTGTCTGCACAAACTGTCTACTCCCAGATGTCTGCACAAACTGTCTACTCCCACGTGTCTGTACAAACTGTCTGCTCCTAGTTGTCTGCACAAACTGTCTACTCCCAGGTGTCTGCACAAACTGTCTGCTCCCAGGTGTCTGCACAAACTGTCTGGTCCCAGATGTCTGCACAAACTGTCTGCTCCCAGGTGTCTGCACAAACTGTCTGCTCCCAGGTGTCTACAGAAACTGTCTGCTCCCAGGTGTCTGCACAAACTGTCTGCTTCCAGGTGTCTGCACAAACTGTCTACTCCCACGTGTCTGTACAAACTGTCTGCTCCCTAATATCTGCACAAACTGTCTGCTCCCAGTTGTCTGCACAAACTGTCTGCTCCCAGGTGTCTACACAAACTGTCTACTCCCAGGTGCCTGCACAAACTGTCTACTCCCAGGTGTCTGCACAAACTGTCTGCTCCCAGGTGTCTGCACAAACTGTCTGCTCCCAGGTCTCTGCACAAACTGTCCACTCCCAGGTGTCTGCACAAACTGTCTACTCCCAGGTGTCTGCACAAACTCTCTACTCCCAGGTGTCTGCACAACCTGTCTACTCCCAGGTGTCTGCACAAACTGTCTGCTCCCAGTTGTCTGCATAAACTGTCTGCTCCCAGGTGTCTGCACAAACTGTCTACTCCCAGGTGTCTGCACAAACTGTCTGCTCCCAGGTGTCTGCACAAACTGTCTGCTCCCAGGTGTCTGCATAAATTGTCTACTCCCAGGTGTCTGCACAAACTGTCTACTCCCAGGTGTCGGCACAAACTGTCTGCTCCCTGGTGTCTGCACAAACTGTCTGCTCCCAGGTGTCTGCACAAACTGTCTACTCCCAGGTGTCTGCACAAACTGTCTACTCCCAGGTGTCTGCACAAACTGTCTACTCCCAGGTGTCTGCACAAACTGTCTACTCCCAGGTGTCTGCACAAACTGTCTACTCCCAGGTGTCTGCACAAACTGTCTACTCCCAGGTGTCTGCACAAACTGTCTGCTCCCAGGTGTCTGCACAAATGTCTACTCCCAGGTGTCTGCACAAACTGTCTGCTCCCAGGTGTCTGCACAAACTGTCTACTCCCAGGTGTCTGCACAAACTGTCTGCTCCCAGGTGTCTGCACAAACTGTCTACTCCCAGGTGTCTGCACAAACTGTCTGCTCCCAGGTGTCTGCACAAACTGTCTACTCCCAGGTGCCTGCACAAACTGTCTACTCCCAGGTGTCTGCACAAACTGTCTATTCCCAGGTGTCTGCACAAACTGTCTACTCCCAGGTTTCTGCACAAACTGTCTACTCCCAGGTGTCTGCACAAACTGTCTGCTCCCAGGTGTCTGCACAAACTGTCTACTCCCAGGTGTCTGCACAATCTGTCTACTCACAGGTGTCTGCACAAACTGTCGACTCCCAGGTGTCTGCACAAACTGCCTACTCCCAGGTGTCTGCATAAACTGTCTACTCCCAGGTGTCTGCATAAACTGTCTACTCCCAGGTTTCTGCACAAACTGTCTACTCCCAGGTGTCTGCACAAACTGTCTGCTCCCAGGTGTCTGCACAAACTGTCTACTCCCAGGTGTCTGCACAATCTGTCTACTCCCAGGTGTCTGCACAAACTGTCTACTCCCAGGTGTCTGCACAAACTGTCTGCTCCCAGGTGTCTGTACAAACTGTCTACTCCCAGGTGTCTGCACAAACTGTCTACTCCCAGGTGTCTGCACAAACTGTCTAAGCCCAGTTGTCTGCACAAACTGTCTACTCCCAGGTGTCTGCATAAACTGTCTACTCCCAGGTGTCTGCACAAACTGTCTACTCCCAGGTGTCTGCACAAACTGTCTCCGCCCAGGTGTCTGCACAAACTGTCTACTCCCAGATGTCTGCAAAAACTGTCTGCTCCCAGGTGTCTGCAAAAACTGTCTGCTCCCAGGTGTCTGTACAAACTGTCTGCTCCCAGGTGTCTGCACAAACTGTCTACTCCCAGGTGTCTGCACAAACTGTCTCCTCCCAGGTGTCTGCACAAACTGTCTACTCCCAGGTGTCTGCACAAATTGTCTGCTCCCAAGTGTCTGCACAAACTGTCTGCTCCCAGGTGTCTGCACAAACTGTCTTCTCCCAGGTGTCTGCACAAACTGTCTACTCCCAGGTGTCTGCACAAACTGTCTACTCCCAGGTGTCTGCACAAACTGTCTACTCCCAGGTGTCTGCACAAACTGTCTGCTCCCAGGTGTCTGCACAAACTGTCTGCTCCCAGGTGTCTGCACAAACTGTCTGCTCCCAGGTGTCTGCACAAACTGTCTACTCCCAGGTGTCTGCACAAACTGTCTACTCCCAGGTGTCTGCACAAACTGTCTACTCCCAGGTGTCTGCACAAACTGTCTACTCCCAGGTGTCTGCATAAACTGTCTACTCCCAGGTGTCTGCACAAACTGTCTACTCCCAGGTGTCTGCAGAAACTGTCTACTCCCAGGTGTCTGCACAAACTGTCTACTCCCACGTGTCTGCACAAACTGTCTACTCCCAGGTGTCTGCACAAACTGTCTACTCCCAGGTGTCTGCACAAACTGTCTACTCCCAGGTGTCTGCACAAACTGTCTACTCCCAGGTGTCTGCACAAACTGTCTACTCCCAGGTGTCTGCACAAAATGTCTGCTCCCAGGTGTCTGCTCAAACTGTCTACTCCCAGGTGTCTGCACAAACTGTCTGCTCCCAGGTGTCTGCACAAACTGTCTACTCCCAGGTGTCTGCACAAACTGTCTACTCCCAGGTGTCTACACAAGCTGTCTGCTCCCAGGTGTCTGCACAAACTGTCTACTCCCAGGTGTCTGCACAAATTGTCTACTCCCAGGTGTCTGCACTAACTGTCTACTCCCAGGTGTCTGCACAAACTGTCTGCTCCCAGGTGTCTGCACAAACTGTCTACTCCCAAGTGTCTGCACAAACTGTCTACTCCCAGGTGTCTGCACAAACTGTCTACTCCCAGGTGTCTGCACAAACTGTCTACCCACAGGTGTCTGCACAAACTGTCTACTCCCAGGTGTCTGCTCAAACTGTCTACTCCCAGGTGTCTGCACAAACTGTCGACTCCCAGGTGTCTGCACAAACTGTCTACACCCAGGTGTCTGCACAAACTGTCTGCTCCCAGGTGTCTGCACATACTGTCTACTCCCAGGTGTCTGCACAAACTGTCTACTCCCAGGTGTCTGCACAAACTGTCTGCTCCCAGGTGTCTGCACAAACTGTCTACTCCCAGGTGTCTGCACAAACTGTCTACTCCCAGGTGTCTGCACAAACTGTCTTCTCCCAGGTGTCTGCACAAACTGTCTACTCCCAGGTGTCTGCACAAACTGTGTGCTCCCAGGTGTCTGCACAAACTGTGTGCTCCCAGGTGTCTGCACAAACTGTCTACTCCCAGGTGTCTGCACAAACTGTCTACTCCCAGGTGTCTGCACAAACTGTCTGCTCCCAGGTGTCTGCACAAACTGTCTGCTCCCAGGTGTCTGCACAAACTGTCTGCTCCCAGGTGTCTGCACAAACTGTCTCCTCCCAGGTGTCTGCACAAACTTTCTACTCCCAGGTGTCTGCACAAACTGTCTACTCCCAGGTGTCTGCACAAACTGTCTACTCCCAGGTGTCTGCACAAACTGTCTACTCCCAGGTGTCTGCACAAACTGTCTACTCCCAGGTGCCTGCACAAACTGTCTACTCCCAGGTGTCTGCACAAACTGTGTACTCCCAGGTGTCTGCACAAACTGTGTGCTCCCAGATGTCTGCACAAACTGTCTACTCCCAGGTGTCTGCACAAACTGTCTGCTCCCAGGTGTCTGCACAAACTGTCTACTCCCAGGTGTCTGCACAAACTGTCTACTCCCAGGTGTCTGCACAAACTGTGTGCTCCCAGGTGTCTGCACAAACTGTCTACTCCCAGGTGTCTGCACAAACTGTCTACTCCCAGATGTCTGCACAAAGTTTCTACTCCCAGGTGTCTGCACAAAATGTCTACTCCCAGGTGTCTGCACAAGCTGTCTACTCCCAGGTCTCTGCACAAACTGTCCACTCCCAGGTGTCTGCACAAACTGTCTACTCCCAGGTGTCTGCACAAACTCTCTACTCCCAGGTGTCTGCACAACCTGTCTACTCCCAGGTGTCTGCACAAACTGTCTGCTCCCAGTTGTCTGCATAAACTGTCTGCTCCCAGGTGTCTGCACAAACTGTCTACTCCCAGGTGTCTGCACAAACTGTCTGCTCCCAGGTGTCTGCATAAATTGTCTACTCCCAGGTGTCTGCACAAACTGTCTACTCCCAGGTGTCGGCACAAACTGTCTGCTCCCTGTTGTCTGCATAAACTGTCTACTCCCAGGTGTCTGCACAAACTGTCTACTCCCAGGTGTCTGCACAAACTGTCTGCTCCCAGGTGTCTGCACAAACTGTCTACTCCCAGGTGTCTGCACAAACTGTCTACTCCCAGGTGTCTGCACAAACTGTCTTCTCCCAGGTGTCTGCACAAACTGTCTACTCCCAGGTGTCTGCACAAACTGTCTACTCCCAGGTGTCTGCACAAACTGTCTACTCCCAGGTGTCTGCACAAACTGTCTGCTCCCAGGTGTCTGCACAAATGTCTACTCCCAGGTGTCTGCACAAACTGTCTGCTCCCAGGTGTCTGCACAAACTGTCTACTCCCAGGTGTCTGCACAAACTGTCTGCTCCCAGGTGTCTGCACAAACTGTCTGCTCCCAGGTGTCTGCACAAACTGTCTACTCCCAGGTGTCTGCACAAACTGTCTACTCCCAGGTGTCTGCACAAACTGTCTATTCCCAGGTGTCTGCACAAACTGTCTACTCCCAGGTGCCTGCACAAACTGTCTGCTCCCAGGTGTCTGCACAAACTGTCTACTCCCAGGTGTCTGCACAAACTGTCTGCTCCCAGGTGTCTGCACAATCTGTCTGATCCCAGGTTTCTGCACAAAATGTCTGTTCCAGGTGTCTGCACAAATTGTCTGCTCCCAGGTGTCTGCATAAACTGTCTGCTCCCAGGTGTCTGCACAAACTGTCTGCTCCCACGTGTCTGCACAAACTGTCTGCTCCCTAGTGTCTGCACAAACTGTCTGCTCCCAGCTGTCTGCACAAACTGTCTGCTCCCAGGTGTCTGCACAAACTGTCTACTCCCAGGTGTCTGCACAAACTGTCTGCTCCCAGGTGTCTGCACAAACTGTCTACTCCCAGATGTCTGCACAAACTGTCTACTCCCACGTGTCTGTACAAACTGTCTGCTCCTAGTTGTCTGCACAAACTGTCTACTCCCAGGTGTCTGCACAAACTGTCTGCTCCCAGGTGTCTGCACAAACTGTCTGGTCCCAGATGTCTGCACAAACTGTCTGCTCCCAGGTGTCTGCACAAACTGTCTGCTCCCAGGTGTCTACAGAAACTGTCTGCTCCCAGGTGTCTGCACAAACTGTCTGCTTCCAGGTGTCTGCACAAACTGTCTACTCCCACGTGTCTGTACAAACTGTCTGCTCCCTAATATCTGCACAAACTGTCTGCTCCCAGTTGTCTGCACAAACTGTCTGCTCCCAGGTGTCTACACAAACTGTCTACTCCCAGGTGCCTGCACAAACTGTCTACTCCCAGGTGTCTGCACAAACTGTCTGCTCCCAGGTGTCTGCACAAACTGTCTGCTCCCAGGTCTCTGCACAAACTGTCCACTCCCAGGTGTCTGCACAAACTGTCTACTCCCAGGTGTCTGCACAAACTCTCTACTCCCAGGTGTCTGCACAACCTGTCTACTCCCAGGTGTCTGCACAAACTGTCTGCTCCCAGTTGTCTGCATAAACTGTCTGCTCCCAGGTGTCTGCACAAACTGTCTACTCCCAGGTGTCTGCACAAACTGTCTGCTCCCAGGTGTCTGCACAAACTGTCTGCTCCCAGGTGTCTGCATAAATTGTCTACTCCCAGGTGTCTGCACAAACTGTCTACTCCCAGGTGTCGGCACAAACTGTCTGCTCCCTGGTGTCTGCACAAACTGTCTGCTCCCAGGTGTCTGCACAAACTGTCTACTCCCAGGTGTCTGCACAAACTGTCTACTCCCAGGTGTCTGCACAAACTGTCTACTCCCAGGTGTCTGCACAAACTGTCTACTCCCAGGTGTCTGCACAAACTGTCTACTCCCAGGTGTCTGCACAAACTGTCTACTCCCAGGTGTCTGCACAAACTGTCTGCTCCCAGGTGTCTGCACAAATGTCTACTCCCAGGTGTCTGCACAAACTGTCTGCTCCCAGGTGTCTGCACAAACTGTCTACTCCCAGGTGTCTGCACAAACTGTCTGCTCCCAGGTGTCTGCACAAACTGTCTACTCCCAGGTGTCTGCACAAACTGTCTGCTCCCAGGTGTCTGCACAAACTGTCTACTCCCAGGTGCCTGCACAAACTGTCTACTCCCAGGTGTCTGCACAAACTGTCTATTCCCAGGTGTCTGCACAAACTGTCTACTCCCAGGTGCCTGCACAAACTGTCTGCTCCCAGGTGTCTGCACAAACTGTCTACTCCCAGGTGTCTGCACAAACTGTCTACTCCCAGGTATCTGCACAAACTATCTACTCCCAGGTGTCTGCACAAACTGTCTGCTCCCAGGTGTCTGCACAATCTGTCTGATCCCAGGTTTCTGCACAAAATGTCTGTTCCAGGTGTCTGCACAAACTGTCTGCTCCCAGGTGTCTGCATAAACTGTCTGCTCCCAGGTGTCTGCACAAACTGTCTACTCCCAGGTGTCTGCACAAACTGTCTACTCCCAGGTGTCTGCACAAACTGTCTGCTCCCTAGTGTCTGCACAAACTGTCTGCTCCCAGGTGTCTGCACAAACTGTCTGCTCCCAGGTGTCTGCACAAACTGTCTACTCCCAGGTGTCTGCACAAACTGTCTGCTCCCAGGTGTCTGCACAAACTGTCTACTCCCAGATGTCTGCACAAACTGTCTACTCCCACGTGTCTGTACAAACTGTCTGCTCCTAGTTGTCTGCACAAACTGTCTACTCCCAGGTGTCTGCACAAACTGTCTGCTCCCAGGTGTCTGCACAAACTGTCTGCTCCCAGATGTCTGCACAAACTGTCTGCTCCCAGGTGTCTGCACAAACTGCCTGCTCCCAGGTGTCTGCACAAACTGTCTGCTCCCAGGTGTCTGCACAAACTGTCTACTCCCAGGTGTCTGCACAAACTGCCTACTCCCAGGTGTCTGCACAAACTGTCTACTCCCAGGTGTCTGCACAAACTGTCTACTCCCAGGTGTCTGCACAAACTGTCTGTTCCCAGGTGTCTGCACAAACTGCCTACTCCCAGGTGTCTGCACAAACTGTCTACTCCCAGGTGTCTGCACAAACTGTCTACTCCCAGGTGCCTGCACAAACTGTCTGCTCCCAGGTGTCTGCACAAACTGTCTGCTCCCAGGTGTCTGCACAAACTGTCTGTTCCCAGGTGTCTGCACAAACTGTCTACTCCCAGGTGTCTGCACAAACTGTCTGTTCCCAGGTGTCTGCACAAACTGTCTACTCCCAGGTGTCTGCACAAACTGTCTGTTCCCAGGTGTCTGCACAAACTGTCTACTCCCAGGTGTCTGCACAAACTGTCTACTCCCAGGTGTCTGCACAAACTGCCTACTCCCAGGTGTCTGCACAAACTGTCTGCTCCCAGGTGTCTGCACAAACTGTCTACTCCCAGGTGCCTGCACAAACTGTCTACTCCCAGGTGTCTGCACAAACTGTCTACTCCCAGGTGTCTGCACAAACTGTCTACTCCCAGGTGTCTACAGAAACTCTCTGCTCCCAGGTGTCTGCACAAACTGTCTGCTCCCAGGTGTCTACAGAAACTCTCTGCTCCCAGGTGTCTGCACAAACTGTCTGCTCCCAGTTGTCTGCACAAACTGTCTGCTCCCAGGTGTCTACACAAACTGTCTACTCCCAGGTGCCTGCACAAACTGTCTACTCCCAGGTGTCTGCACAAACTGTCTGCTCCCAGGTGTCTGCACAAACTGTCTGCTCCCAGGTGTCTGCACAAACTGTCTGCTTCCAGGTGTCTGCACAAACTGTCTGCTTCCAGGTGTCTGCACAAACTGTCTGCTCCCAGGTGTCTGCACAAACTGTGTGCTCCCAGGTGTCTGCACAAACTGTCTGCTCCCAGGTGTCTGCACAAACTGTCTGCTTCCAGGTGTCTGCACAAACTGTCTGCTTCCAGGTGTCTGCACAAACTGTCTGCTCCCAGGTGTCTGCACAAACTGTGTGCTCCCAGGTGTCTGCACAAACTGTCTGCTCCCAGGTGTCTGCACAAACTGTGTGCTCCCAGGTGTCTGCACAAACTGTCTACACCCAGGTGTCTGCACAAACTGTCTGCTTCCAGGTGTCTACACAAACTGTCTAATCCCAGGTGTCTGCACAAACTGTCTGCTCCCTAGTGTCTGCACAAACTGTCTGCTCGCAGGTGTCTACACAAATTGTCTACTCCCTAGTGTCTGCATAAACTGTCTGCTCCCTAATCTCTGCACAAACTGTCTACTCCCAGGTGTCTGCTCAAACTATCTGCACCCAGGTGTCTGCACAAACTGTCTACTCCCAGGTGTCTGCTCAAACTATCTACTCCCAGGTGTCTGCACAAACTGTCTGCTCCCAGGTGTCTGCACAAACTGTCTGCTCCCAGGTGTCTGCACAAACTGCTCGCAGGTGTCTGCTCAAACTATCTGCTCCCAGGTGTCTACACAAACTGCCTATGCCCAGGTGTCTGCACAAACTGTCTGCTCCCAGGTGTCTGCACAAACTGTCTGCTCCCAGGTGCCTGCACAAACTGTCTACTCCCAGGTGTCTGCACAAACTGTCTGCTCGCAGGTGTCTGCACAAACTGTCTGCTCGCAGGTGTCTACACAAATTGTCTACTCCCTAGTGTCTGCATAAACTGTCTGCTCCCTAATCTCTGCACAAACTGTCTACTCCCAGGTGTCTGCTCAAACTATCTGCACCCAGGTGTCTACACAAACTGCCTATGCCCAGGTGTCTGCACAAACTGTCTGCTCCCTAATATCTGCACAAGCTGTCTCCTCCCAGGTGTCTGCACAAACTGTCTGCTCCCAGGTGTCTACACAAACTGCCTATGCCCAGGTGTCTGCACAAACTGTCTGCTCCCAGGTGTCTGCACAAACTGTCTGCTCCCAGGTGCCTGCACAAACTGTCTACTCCCAGGTGTCTGCACAAACTGTCTGCTCGCAGGTGTCTGCACAAACTGTCTGCTCGCAGGTGTCTACACAAATTGTCTACTCCCTAGTGTCTGCATAAACTGTCTGCTCCCTAATCTCTGCACAAACTGTCTACTCCCAGGTGTCTGCTCAAACTATCTGCACCCAGGTGTCTACACAAACTGCCTATGCCCAGGTGTCTGCACAAACTGTCTGCTCCCTAATATCTGCACAAGCTGTCTCCTCCCAGGTGTCTGCACAAACTGTCTGCTCGCAGGTGTCTGCTCAAACTGCCTATGCCCAGGTGTCTGCACAAACTCTCTGCTCCCAGGTGTCTACACAAACTCTCTGCTCCCAGGTGTCTACACAAACTCTCTGCTCCCAATTATCTGCAAGCATTCTAAATATCAGAAGATCAAAGGTGACTGAGAGATACCAATCATTGTCCAGATATTTCTCTGTACAATTTTTAAGGAGTTTAATACTGAACAATTCTCCTGTGGTGATCAATTCGAGCCACCCTCAGGATTACTAGAATCGACTGATAGAATATCAGAAGGTAGCAATCCACAAAGTGTGCTGCAATGTTCAACACTGCATTGGTACTTAACAGATAATTAAATAACTCTCCAGCCTATCCCCCATGATGTGCTACAGTGCTTTTATTTTCTCACATTTAACCCAAAATGGGCACTGTGCATGGAGCATTGACTACCTCCTGAAGGTGCTCAAAAGTGCTGAACAGTTATGCATTCTTCAGGATTCCCTGCAGTTAAGTAGTTGAGGCCACTGAAGGGACAATTAGCAATAATTAACACCTCATTTGCAAAATCATGCAGATTAGCATTGGCCCAGATTTTGTGGTAGGATTAATGGTAAGGCTATTAGCGCTCCTCGTTATTCAGGAAAAAAAATCGGACAGCAACTTCCAGTGTCCGCACCTGCCCAGTTAATCACCAAAATCAGGAAGTTGCTGACCGATTTGCTCTGCTCCTCCACAAGCTTCGCTACAACTGTATCTCACCAAGAGACTCATCATTCATACACATGAAGGGCAAGAAGTTATGGTATTTACCCATTAGATACCCACTAAACACGTCAGAAAAAGTTAGGGTTCATTCATTCAAGTCTAAGCGAATTTCTAACGGTGTGATGTCTTAATTACTGCCAAAGAACCTCTCTGGCACTGAAAATTTACTTTTATAAGTGTGGGTCTCATTCCTTCAGATTATAATTATTGTTGGAGATTTATTTTCAATTAAAAATTAAGGGGAAACATTTGGTCGCGGCCACTTTAGGGTGCTACTTTTAGCGCCCCAAAAAAGTTAGCGCCCCTGCACTGTAAATTAAGTGGTAGCTCCCCACGCAGGAGGTTATTGGAAGCACTCCCCCTCCTTCCTGGGGTGCTACCATTCAATATTGCAGCACTACACGCAACAGCACCACAGTATTACATGCCTCCCTCCCCTGATTAAAGGAGAGGGGCCTATCACGGCTGGCACCCCACATGAAGAAGCGGAAGGGGGCAGGTGCTGGCAGGCGGCCCAAAAGATATGGCCCGCCCGGCACCTACCCTTTAATTTGCGCCACCGCGGCCACAAAAACATCACCCTGACCCTGTTGGACATAGCGTCCGGCGCTAGGTCAGGGGGCATGACCGAAGCTTGCGGCCAGGGCATGAGCGGGCTTTGCACATGGCGATGACATAATTGCCGGAGGCGCAGCGCCACGGGGCACTACCAGCTACCAACGCAGCTAACATCCGACTGAATTTTGCGGGAGGCATTAGAGGGCCCCGCCCAGACGCTAGGGGCTTTGTGCCCCGTTAGCACCCCCGGGGGAGCACTAACAGGAGGCGCAAAGCAACCCAATTTTTCCCCCATAGAAATTTATTTTGCTTGCAAGTGTTTAGAACCAACTGTGTAATCAGTGCCACCTCATTGAAACAACCTCTCTCACCATTGACAGATCGCTTCTGTCATCTCACCTGCAGCTGCCATCTATTCCAGCAACAGCGATGTCCTTGGAAAAATCACACCTTGGTCCTCTGAATCATTCCACGCTCAGCCCCAACACCAACATCACCAGGTACACCAACATCACCAACAACATCACCAACCTTCTACACCATCACCTAATGCTGCACAGGACACAGTGCATGAGTCCTTGACAACATTGCTGCCCGGGAGGCCAGTGATGGCATTACCATGGCCAGATTTACTTCACTTGACGCTGTACACCCTGGCTGCCACATGATGCACCAGGTCGACACCATCCCGCACCAGCACCATAAAGCATCCCTTTAATGTCCAAGCCATTCCATTCACACTCATCAATATAGTGGGGGGCAAGTTATGTCTCAACATTTACTGGAACTCAGTCAGACACCTCTCAAGGTGGGCACAGATCTTTCCATTAAGGTAAAGTGTTGAAAATATAGATTTTGCTGTATGACAACACATTACCAGAAACTTCACATGAACATTAGCTAAACCTCTCAAGTGCCTACGCCTACATAAGTGTGTTGTTAGTTGGTATGCTTGCGGTAGGATGAGGGTGAGTGTGAGGAGTGGCTAGTGAGATGGGGAAGTGATAATGTAGATAGAGAGGGATGAGTGGAGGTGCAAGGTAAGTTGGTGTGATTAAGGATGTGCAGGAGTAGGGTTGGGAAGGCAAAGAGATGGGGATGTGTTGAGTGGCACAGCAGGATGAGGTTGAGTGTGGCATTGCAGTAATGTTTTGTGATCTACTGAGGTCATTGAAAGGTTGGCGGCACTGCAGCCAAGCATTCCTGTTGACATCCCTGCTTGTGTCCTGCTGTGCAATGTGCAACCAGACTGCGTTGATCTCCTGGGGAGGTCTCTTCTGCCATGGGAAGGGAAGAGAATCTCCCTGCATGTTGTGACTCCCTCCATAAGCATATGGAGGGAGTCATGTGTGAGCCTGGCTGCTGACGTGCATCTTTGTGCAGTGCTGGTCAGTGTTTGCAGAACCTCAATGCTGCAGAACGCTGACAGAACAACTGTCAAAATCAATGTGGCCGTGGTCCCTTTAAGGAAACCGGCTGATGAAGCGTCATCAAAAGACGTCATCAGACCCGCTTCCTGTTAATTGGCCAGGAAACCCGCAGGGCGGGCTTAACATGGCCAACCTATGGAAAATCTTTTTGAGAGAGCGGCTGCAGACTGGAGCGGGACCGGAACCCGCCATCCAGCTCTCCCACCACCATCCCGCCTCTGCAGGGAAAATCCAGCCCAGAGTGAACGTTTCAAGTCGATGAACTTTCATCAGAACTGGAAGATATTAGCAATGAACAATTTTCAGCAAATACAAATCCAAGGAAAAGGGCGGCAGGGAAAGAACAAAAGGGAAGGTTGGTGATTGATAGAGTGGAGGGCCGGAGTGATTAAATGATGAAAATGATGATAGTACAAGGCAAAAGTGGGTTTTAATGGAACAAGTAAAGAAATAATAGATGGCTCTACAGTATGTATAAATGGTTAGAGAAGAATAGCAGAGGGGGAGGGAAGCTTGGAAAACCTGGGAAAGACGCCTGTTGTTCAGGAATGTGGCAGAAAGGCAGGTAGACCCAAGGGGTGTGTATCACCCTGCTGGCCATGCACCGATAGTGCATCCCCACCCCAAGAACCAGCCCATGCCTCCTCCACTCCCAATGACTTTAGTGCAGCTCTCCTCCATTACCAGCGCCTGCTGGCTGAGTGAAAATGGGGACAGTGGTTAAGATCTAAAGTTGTTACAACTCAGTGTTAAGGCCAGAAGGCTGTAGAGGGCCTAATAGGAAGATGCAGTGTTGTTCGTCGAGCTTTCGTTGAGCTTCATTGGAACAGTGTCATAAGCCAAGGACAGAGTGGTCAGATTTGGAGTGGGATGAAGAATTGAAGCGTCAAGTGACTGGAAACTTGGGATGAGGCTTGTGGACTGAACAGAGATGTTCAGCAAAATGATCACCAAATCTGCGTTTGGTCTCCCCAGTGTAGAGGAGACCACATCATGAGCAGAGAATAGGGTATATCTGTAGTGTATGTACCTTTAGGGGGAGAACTACTTTTTACAGCTCCTGTATACTGTAGTACCAGCAGTGACCACACCTGTATATATACCCTGAGTAGGGATCTGTACAGTTAGTTTTAGAGTAACCCTCATCCAGTAAACACCTGTTGATTGTTCCCTGCAGTCTCTTGTCTAATTATTGAAGGACACACAACATCAAGATACACGGATCTAACATTGGCGATGAGAAGATTCAAACCTACCTGCAACACTGCATCACCTCCCAGGGATTCGCTCCTGGAGAACAGTGAAAGAAGAAGGCCGAGTCCAGAAGCACGGGCGTCGACCATCCAGCGGAGACTTGAGCATCGCAGGGGAGGCTGTTGAGAGCTGGGCTTGGTTCTCCAGTCACGGTGGTCCAGCGAAACGGGCTGGCAACAGGTACGGCGCAGACCCTTCCCGGACAGCGGCGGCTAGAGCCGACCGATGGCACAGAAAAAGGCCGAGCAGCGTCGACGGGAGAAGAGAGAGGGTAGAGCGCACAGGGCGCAGCCGGTGTTCAGGACCGAGCGGCGTCGACGGGAGAAGAGAGAGGGTAGAGCGCACAGGGCGCAGCCAGTGTTCATGACCGAGCGGCGTCAACGAGAAAGAGCAGAGCGTAGCCGGTGTTCAAGGGCTGAGCAGCGTCAACGAGAGAGAGCGGTGCGCAGGAAAATGCGCAGAGTGCAGCCGGTGTTCAAGGGCCGAGCAGCATCAGCGGGGAAGAAAGGAAAGCGCGGGAGACGTCATTTTGAGCCGCAGCGGAGAAGAAGGGAGAGCACGGGAGACGCCATTTTGATCCAGTCTAACCACACCCAGGGATGCCGAAGAGTGGCAGCGTCACAGCGTTCGACAATGAAGTCGAAGATTGGACGACATACGTCGAACGCATAGAAGTGTACTGCAAGGCGAATGAAGTGCCAGATGACAGGAAAGCACTGGTATTGTTGAATTCAATGGGTGTGAAAACGTATGGCTTACTGCGAAACCTAGTAACCCCAGAGAAGCCAGTGGAAAAGGATTTTGAAAACATAGCGTCAATCCTATAGGACCACTTAGACCCCACACCGCTGCTGATAGCGGAAAGATTTAAGTTTCACAAAAGGAACCAGCATAAAGATGAAAGTAATGCTGAGTTTTTAAAGGAACTGCGCAAGCTATCGAAACACTACCAGTTTGGGACGGGACTAGCAGATACTTTAAGGGACAAGTTTGTGTGTGGGCTTCAAAGTGAAGGAACCCAGAAATGGCTTCTATCAGAAAAGGATCTTACGCTGGACAAGGCTTTCAGCATGGCAGTATCACACGAAGCAGCAGCATGGTGCGCGGCAGAGATACAATGGAGACCGCAAGAATATGGCACAAATGAAATGTCATACGGAACAGTGAAGTGCTATCGCTGCGGCAGAACAACACACGACCATAAGGATTGCTGGTTCAAGGACCAAGTGTGCAGACAGTGTGGAAAACTAGGACACATAGCAAGAGTCTGCAGGTCGGAAAAGAAAACCAGCAGCAAGAAATCCCCACAGGAGAAGTACAAGAAGGTACATAAGGTGACGGAGATTAGTGCAGATGAACAGAAAAGTGATACAGACTCTGGAAGCAAGGAGCTGGGTTGTCTGAAACTACATAATGTGATCAAAATGGAAGATCACCAAACTATCTGGGTCACGCTCAAGATAGCCGGAGTCCAAGTGAAAATGGAATTGGACACAGGATCAGCCCTAACAGTCATAAACCGAAGGGACTACAAGCGGCTATTCTCACATATACCCTTGAGAGATACAGAGATTGTCTTCAAGACGTAGACGAGGCAAAAAGTCTACCCCAAAGGAAAAATAAGGGTGAACGTTATATATAACGGCAAGGAAACACCAAAAATGGACCTATATGTATTGCCAGATGGAGGACCACCACTACTAGGACGTGAATGGATCCGGAAGATACAGCTAGATTGGCATTCCATACAAGCACTGACTGTAGATGCCAAAAGGATGATGACGTCACACCTGGACGACTGTCAAAAATGCTAACTGACGCACAAGAAGTGTTCCAGGAGGGACACGGAACACTAAAAGGCATAACAGCGATGATCAAAATAGAAGAAAATGCAAGCCCAAAGTTTTTTAAGGCCAGACCGGTACTTTATGCGATCCGCCCAGCCGTCGAAGCAGAGCTGGAAGGTTTGGAACGTTCAGGAGTGCTGTCCAAAGTGGACTGGAGCGAGTGGGCTACACCCATCGTTCCTGTAATGAAGAGGTCGTTGAGTAATACGCCTGGGGAACCAAAGAAGGTTCGCATCTGTGGGGACTTTAAGGTGACAGTGAACCCAGTCCTTCACACTGTACAATATCCGCTTCCGCAGATTGAAGATATTTTCGCCTCGCTATCTGGAGGGAAACGCTTCACTAAGATTGATCTGGCCCAGGCGTACCTGCAAATGGAGGTAGAAGAAGCCTCGAAACAGTACCTCACGATCAACACTCATAAAGGTCTCTACCAATACAACCGGCTGGTGTTCGGGGTAGCATCAGCTCCGGCTATTTGGCAAAGGACAATGGATCAAGTCCTGCAAGGAATTCCAGGGACCCAGTGTTATTTGGACGACACCCTGGTCAAGGGCGAAAATGACAGTGATCACCTAGCCAACCTGGAGCAGGTGCTCACTAGATTGAAGGAATATGGGCTCCGAGCTAATCGCCACAAATGCGAGTTTTTCCAGAAGCAGATCTCATATTGTGGCCATGTTATTGATGAAGAGGGGTTACATAATTCCCCTGAAAAGATTGAGGCAGTAGTCACGGCTCCAGCACCGGAAAATGTGTCACAACTGAGGTCGTTCCTCAGGCTGGTGAACTACTACCATAAGTTCTTGCCGAATTTGTCTACTGTACTACACCCACTGAACACCCTACTGCAAATGGGGGTACCATGGAAGTGGAATGACGAATGTAAATGAGCTTTCCGGAAGTGCAAAGAATTGATCACATCAAAAGAGGTGTTGGCTCATTTCAACCCAGCACTACCAATTCGGTTGGCGTGTGATGCATCACCCTATGGTATTGGAGCGGTGCTGTCGCACAAATACCCGGATGGCTCGGAGAGGCCAGTAGCCTTTGCGTCTCGGTCACTAACCTCAGCCGAGCGTAACTACGCCCAGATTGACAGGGAGGCCCTCAGCCTAGTGTGGGGAGTGAAAAACTTCAACCACTATCTGCACGGGCAGAAGTTCACCTTGCTGACTGACCATCAACCACTTGTCTCCATCTTTAATCCAAAGAAATGCGTTCCGGTGATGACTGCACAACGGCTACAAAGATGGTCCCTTTTTCTGTGGTCGAACCAATATGAAATCGAGTATAAGGGCACGAAACAGCATGGAAACGCTGATGGGAAATCACACCTGCCACTGCCTACTGCGGGGGAAGCACCAGCAGTGGACCCTGTCGAAATATTTTATTCGACTATAATTGAATGCTTGCCAGTAACTAACGCGGATATAGAGAAGGAGACCCGAAATGACCCGACACTGTCTCAGGTATATGACTTGACGGTGAAGGGATAGCCAACACATGGCGACTCACTGTTGCCAGCATTCTCATCCAGAAGAGAACAGCTGTCAGTATGACAGGGGACCTTGATGTGTGGATCCCGAGTGGTAATTCCACCCAAGTTAAGGGAGAGAGTGCTCAATGAGCTTCACGAAGGCCATCTGGGAGGGGTGAAAATGAAAAGCCTTGCTAGGGCTTGTGTGTGGTGGCCGGGGATCGATCAGCAAATCGAGGACCTGACAAAGAGCTGCTCAGGATGCCAGAAGGTCCAAAATGCACCACCACATGCCCCTCTACACCCATGGGAGTGGCCCTCATCTCCATGGCAACGGGTGCATATTGATTTTGCTGGTCCATTCATGGACTCAATGTTTTTAATAGCCGTGGATGCGCACTCGAAATGGCCTGAGGTGATCAAAATGTCCTCCACCACCACGGAGAAAACTATTGGAGTCCTACGGACCATATTTCCCAGGAACGGCTTGCCAGAGCAGATTTGCTCTGATAACGGACCACAGTTTGTGTCCGAAGAGTTTCGAAGATTTATGAAAAGGAATGGGTTAAGGCATTACACATCCGCCCTGTATCATCCAGCCACAAATGGATTGGCTGAGAGGTTCGTACAAACCTTTAAAAAAGCAGTAAGGGCCATGTGCGATGACGACATTCCACTGCAGCACAAGGTGGACAACTTCCTGTTAGCCTACAGAATTGCGACACATGCAGTCACCAACCAGACCCCGGCCATGATGTTCTTTAACCGAAGGTTGAGATCTCGTCTGGATTTGCTCAGACCAAATGTACGAAGAGATGTTGAGAATAAGCAATTCCAGCACATCAATGAGAAGCCGACAAGGAGCTTCAATGTGGGGCAACCAGTCTTGGCCCGCGACTACCGAACAGAGAAATGGCAACCAGGAACAATATGCACACGGCAGGGGCCACTAATGTACACAGTGGATGTTGGGGAGAACATTGTGAGATGCCATGTTGACCAGATCCTAGAGTCACAGGAACGGGTCAACCCCATGTCTCGTGTACCTGGTGATGAACCCAACATACAGGTAGCATCTACCCTAGAAACAGTAGCATCGGAAGCTGATGAACCAACCGACGACAGGGGGCCAGAATCGCCTCCGCACCAAGAGCAAGACACTCAGGAAAGGCGCTATCCAGAAAGGATCAGTAAGCCGCCCCAAAGACTGAATTTATAAATAGACTATTTTCAGTTAATGTTGCATGTTAAAAGTGTTAATTGTAATTAGTTGATATTTAATTGTTAAATGAATGTTATGGTACTGTTAATCTAAAAGGGGAGGAATTGTAGTGTATATACCTTTAAGGGGAGAACTACTTTTTACAGCTCCTGTATACTGTAGTACCGGCAGTGACCACACCTGTATATATACCCTGAGTAGGGATCTGTACAATTAGTTTTAGAGTTACCCTCATCCAGTAAACACCTGTTGATTGTTCCCTGCAGTCTCTTGTCTAATTATTGAAGGACACACAACATCAAGATACACGGATCTAACAATATCAAGTTGGAAGAAGTAGAAGTAAATCGCTGTTTCACCTGGAAAGAGTGTTTGGAGCTCTCAATGGTGGGAAGGGAGGAGGTGAAATGGCAGGTGTTGAATGCTGAAAGGAAAGGGGAGGGGAAGATGTGTTTGGTGGTGGCATCATGCTGTAGGTGACAGAAATGACGCAGAATGATCCGTTGAATGTGAAGGCCGGTGGGCTGGAAGATGAGGACAAGAGGGACCCTATCTTGGTTCTGGGAGGGAGGGGCAGGGGTGAGGGTGGAAGTGCAGGAAATGGGTTTGACACGGTCGAAGGCCCTGTCAACCACGGTGGAGTGGAATCCTCAGCTGATGGAAAACAAAGACACTCCGGATGCACTGGTATGGAAGGTGGCATTGTCGGAACAGATACGACGTAGACAGAGAAACTGGGAGAATGGAATAGAGTTCTTACAGGAAGCGGGATGGGAGAAAGTGTAATCAAGGTAGCTGTGGGAGACTGTGGGCTAGTAGTAGACATTGGTGGACAGCCTATCCCCAGAAATAGAGATAGAGAAGCCGAGGAAGGGAAGGGAAGTGTCGGAGATGGACCATGTAACAGTAAGGAATGGGTGGAAATTAGAAGCAAAGTTGATTAAATTTTCCAGTTCAGGGCAAAAGCAGGAAGTGACACCGACACAGTCATCAATGTACCAGACAAAGAGGTCATGGAAGAGACCTTAATAGGATTGATTGATTGGTGGTTGATGTGGTTGTTAAAGATTTCTTGGAACTTTTAACTTAGAGTGATAATGTAAAACTGGCAATATTGGGATTGTAGGAGTCTCTGCACTCCTAACAAAGAATCTATAACTTACTGGAAGTTAACAAACTGAATTTATTGTCTAAGAGCTTTACAAAACAAGAAACTACAGGAGAAGCTCAAAACAGATCTTTTCTCTTTCAATCCACACGAGGACTGGCTGGTCCCGCCCTCTACCTCTGACGTCGTGACGTCATCACGTTTCCCGCCGAAGGGGACGTCACGTGACCCACTTGATGACGTCATCGCGTCAGATCACGATGTTGTCGATCTAGCTCTGTTTAACCAGAGCCAACTTGAAAGGTAATAACATTGGTTACAGACAATTATGTAAGTCACTTAGTGGTTTTGCCACATACGCCCACCCAGAATTGTCTTTAACGAAAAGAGTCAATCGCTGAGGAGGTCGGACAAGTCTGTTGGGCCGACTCCGAAATTCCCGGAAGCACCAATCGCCATCGCGGCAGCGGGGGAAGTACTGGGACCGGCGTGCATGACTCGCGGCGGTCTATTCGACGGTCTGGTAACGAAAGTGCACGGCGAGCGGCAGCAGCGGGCCTTCGGGCCGAAACGAGCATGGTAGTAGCAGAAACCGGTCGTCGGAGGCGCCTTTGTCGGAGCCGGGGCCGGGCTCTTTGTGGCGGGGCGTTGCGCGAGGGCGCAGTATTGTTGCCGGACCGCGTAAATCTTATCCGCCTCTTCGGCGAGCGCGACGCAGTCTGCGGTTTCTGCTCGGGTGAGGGACGCCTGTACTTGCTCAGGAAGTTGAGTAAGGAACAGTTCGCGAAACAGAAAGCAGTGGGGCTCGGACCCCAGGAGAGTCAGCATATGACTCATCATTTCCGAGGGTTTGGAGTCTCCTAACCCTGGTAGAGCCAGTAAACGGCGAGCGCGCTCCGCTTTGGTGAGACCAAATACCTGCAGCAATCGTGTCTTGATGGTGACATACTTGTCAGCAGTCGGAGGACTCTCCAGCAGGCTGATGATTCTCGACGCCGTCGAGCTCTCGAGGGCAGAGACCACGTGGAGATATCTGGTCTGATCCTGAATGATGTTGCGGAGCTCAAATTGCGCCTCGGCTTGCACAAACCAAGAGGCTGCCTGTTGTTCCCAGAATTGGGGGAGCTTCAAGGCCACTGGGTTGGCCTCCATCACTGGCCTGTGTTCGGCGTTCAACACGAAAAACTATCGCGAGGAATCGGGGTCACCAATGTAGAGGAGTCTCTGCACTCCTAACAAAGAATCTATAACTTACTGGAAGTTAACAAACTGAATTTATTGTCTAAGAACTTTACAAAACAAGAAACTACAGGAGAAGCTCAAAACAGGTCTTTTCTCTTTCAATCCACACGAGGACTGGCTGGTCCCGCCCTCTACCTCTGACGTCGTGACGTCACCACGTTTCCCGCCGAAGGGGATGTCATGTGACCCACGTGATGACGTCATCACGTCAGATCGCGATGTTGTCGATCTAGCTCTGTTTAACCAGAGCCAACTTGAAAGGTAATAACATTGGTTACAGACAATTATGTAAGTCACTTAGTGGTTTTGCCACAGGATCATCTGAGTCCAGATTTCATCCATATACTTATGAAGTGAAATAGAGATATGGGAAATGATTCAAATGTCAACAAGGATGGTTCTAAGGCAGAAAAATGTGGTTGCTTTGCGCCTCCCATAAGCGCCCTAAGAGAGCGTTAACGGGGCACAAAGCGACTAGCGCCCGGGCGTGAAATTCAGCAGGAGTTTAGCGGCGGCAGTAACCGTTAGCGCCCCGCTGTGTTACGCCGCCGGTGATGACGTCATCGCCGTGCACAGCACCCCGCTCGCGCCTCAGCCACGATCTTCGGTGGCGCCCCCCTGACTTACCGCCAGACGCTATGTCTGACGAGGTCAGGGGGGCCTACCTGCAGCCGGGGCGGTGCTAGTTAAAGGGGAGGTTGCAGGCGGCCATTTTTTTGCTGGCCGCCTGCCAGCACCTTCTCCCGTTGCCGTCCCTGGCTCATTTGCCGGCACTCCCGATCCCTGGTGGCCCAGCTGGGCGCCGGGACGCGCTGCGCAAGGGCCCTCCCCTTTAAGAAGGGGAGGAATGCCTGCAGTACCGCAGCATGTAGCGCCATGATATTCCGTCGCAGTGCCCCAAGAGGGAGGCTGGGCACTTCCAGTAGCATCCCGTTTCCCTCTTGGGGCGCTACCATTCAATTTCGGCCACGGGGGCACTAATTTTTTTGGGGTGCCCCGGCGAAGCTAGCGCCCCAGAGGGGGTGCGACTCAATTTTTCCCCCTAAGCCTTAGACCTCTCTTTAAAGGCCATTGGCCAAAGAAGCTGAAGCTTTTCTCACTTTCGAGAATGGGTTTGCAGTAGTAAATGATCCACAATGCTTAAGCTAGAAAGAGAATCAATAGAGTGGACATGAAAAAATACTTTGTGTGGAAGTAGTAAACTGCAACAAGGAAACAATATTAGAAGCAAAGGAAAGGGAAATGTAACTTCATTTTTTAATAAAATGTGTACGGTTATGAAATAAATATGGACAGGTTACTGATTCAGCAAGAAATCGAGAAATGCATTCTGAATCAGTAACCTATCCATATTTATTTCATAACTGTACGCTTTTTATTAAAATGTTTATTTACATTTCCTTTTCTTTGCTTCTAATATTGTTTCCTTTTTGCATTTTACTATTTCAATACCACTAAAACAGCCCCTGCCTCAGCTCATCTGCTGGTGAAACCTTCATCCATGCCTTTATTAGCTCCAGACTCAACTACTCCAAAGCTCTCCTGGCTGACCTCCACCTTGCACCCTCTGTAAACTTCAGCTCATCTAAAATGATGCTGCCCGTATCCTAACTCGGACCAAGTCCCATTCACCCATCGCCCGTGTGCTCGCTGACCTACATTGGCTCTTGGTCCGGCAATGCCCCGATTTTAAAATTCTCATCCTTGTTTTTAAATCCCTCTGTGGCCTCGCCCCTTCCGATCACTGTAACCTCCTTCAGCCCTACAGCCCTCTTTGCGCTTCTCCAATTCTGGCCTCTTGCACATCCCCAATTTTCTTCACTCCATCATTGGCTGTCGTTCCTTCAGCTGTCAAGGCCCTAAGCTCTGGACTTCCTTCCCTAAACCTCGGCGCTTCCCTACCTCTCTCTCGTCCTTTGAGATGCTCCTTAAAACCTGACCCACCTGTCCTAACATCTCCTTATGTGGCTCGGTGTCAAATTTTGTTTGACAATCGCTCCTGTGCAGCTCCTTGGGACATTTTGCTATGTTAAAGGCGCTATATAAATGCAAGTTGTTGTTTTAAATGTACTTTGCTTGTCTTATTTCTCAGTTCTCCTGTTTCTCATCTACATGTTGCCCCTTGGCGACATCACCTGAAAACACAGTGTCAGTTTCCACATGTACGCTGACGACACCCAGCTCTACCTCAGTACCTCTTCTCTCGACCCCTTCACGGTCTCTAAACTGTCAGACTGCTTGTCCGACATACAGTTCTCGATGAGCAGAAATTTTCTCCAATTAAATACTGGGAAGACCGAAGCCATTGTTTTCGGTCCCCGCCACATACTCCGTTCCCTAGCCACTGACTCCATCCCTCTCCCTAACATCTCTCTGAGGCTGAACCACACTGTTCGCAACCTTGGTGTCTTATTTGACCCTGAAATGAGCTTCCGACCACATATCTGCAGCATAACAAAGACCGCCTATTTCCACCTCCGTAACATCGCCAGTCTCCGCCCCGCCTCAGCTCATCCACTGCTAAAACCCTCATCCATGCCTTTGTTACCTCGAGACTTGACTATTCCAATGCACTCCTGGCTGGCCTCCCACATTCTACCCTACGTAAACTTGGGGTCATCCAAAACTCAGCTACCCATGTCCTAACTTGCACCAAGTCCCGTTCGCCCATCACCCCTGTGCTCGCTGACCCACATTGGCTCTCGGTTAAGCAATGCCTCGATTTCAAAATTCTCATCCTTGTTTTCACACCTCTCCATGACCTCGCCCCTCCCTATCTCTGTAATCTCTTTCAGCCCCACAACCCCCCAAGATATCTGCGCTCCTCTAATTCTGCCATCTTGAGCATCCCTGATTATAATCGCTCAACCATTGGTGGCCGTCTCTTCTGTTGCCAAGGCCCTTAGTTCTGGAATTCCCTCCCTAAACCTCTCCACCTCGCTACCTTTCTTTCCTCCTTGAAGACCGCTTTGCCCAAGCTTTTGACCACGTGCCATAATTTCTCCATATGTGGCTCGGTGTCAAATTTTTTGTCTTATAATATTCCTGCGCAGTGCCTTGGGATGTTTTACTATGTTAAAGGTGCTATATAAATTCAAGTTGTTATTGTTGTGGTTTATGGTATGTTGCTGATGTAGAATGGTTGTCATGTATGCCTACATAGTAACGGTCTGTGCATCACTCAGCAATTCAGTATCTGAAGTCCTTTGAGATATTTCAATGACATAATGGCCCAGAACTTGGTGTCGGGGGCTTGCCGCGCGTGCAAGCCGCCGATCTGTACTCACCCTGTGCGCTGACATCTGAAGCCCGGGCCTGCTTGCATTTCCCGTGACAGGCCCGGTTCAGATGTCAGAGCGCTGTGCTTACCTGATCCAGCGGCGTAGTTGGTGCAATGTGCCGGCTGGGATCAGGTGAGCACTGTACAACCAATCAGGGGAGGGGAAGGTTCATTCATGAGTTTGAGTGTAAGAACTGTCAAACTCATGAAAACTACGGGGGCCCAAAACACTATTTAAACTTTAAATAAAAATTTAAAAAACATCCCAATTGTTAAATTAAGTATAAATAAGTTTAAAAAAATAATTTAAACAATAATTTTTTTTTTTAAGTAAATTTTTAATAAAAAGGGTCTAAAACTAAACTTACCTTATTGTAGATTCTTTAAAATAATAAACCTGTGGAAAAAAAATTCTAAATTACACTAAAACACCACTTACCTGTAAAAATAAATACTTACGTGTGCTTTTTACAAGCGTAAAGACCAGAGGCCTTTAGACATGCGCAAATCCCCCAAAACAGAGGAAATCCAAGACGCACGCGCTGCCCCCTACAGCGCACGTGCTAGCCTCTTCAACTCTTGGGTTGGAGGAGAGGAAATGCCGGTTTTCAGCACATGCGCTGTGCATGCTGAAAACCGGCATTTCCTCCGGCCAGACGCGTGAGTACCCCTTCCGTACTCGCGCGTTTGGGGAGGAATTACTGCCCCAATAAAGTATTATATAAATGTAAGAATTTATTATTTTTTTCCTGAGTTTCAAGGATCATTGAAGTATATTGTTGAGGACGGCAACTCAGATGCGTTCCATAAGATTGGGAAGGTATTCTGTAGTTTGCTTGGGATAGGGATTTTCCTTAAAAGATTAAATGGTCTGTGATAAGAGTATTTGGTGCGTCAAAGGAATGGGTAGAAGCTCCATTTCTGATTTCAAGGACTCTTATGTCATTATGTCCTCTGCATAGACTTCTAATACAGGCTCGTATCCCTGCTCATCGCATATTGTGAGACTCTATTATAGTAACTTCACCAGCACCACTGATTGCTCCCATCCCAGCTTTTTATGTTCAATTTCTGATGGAAAGCAAGTACATTCCTCTTGTTTACCTTGTAAGAAGTCACACAACACCAGGTTATAGTCCAACAGCTTTATTTGAAATCACAAGCTTTCGGAGCGCTGCTCCTTCGTCAGGTCACCTGACGAAGGAGCAGCGCTCCGAAAGCTTGTGATTTCAAATAAAGCTGTTGGACTATAACCTGGTGTTGTGTGACTTCTTACATTTGTCCACCCCAGTCCAACTCCGGTATCTCCACACCTTGTTTACCTTGTTTTACTCTTTCTCAGCTTCCCTTTCCCACCATCTTAGCAGCAAACAACAGAATTGCACTCATGCTTCCCATGAGTTCTCCTCACAGAGGCTCATCTTAGTGAAAACATTTGAGATTTTCAAAATTTATTTGACTAGAAATGAAAGCTGTTTTGTTTTTAAAGTAAACTCTGTATATTTCCTTCCCCCTCTCATCATCATTCCTACCACTATTTCTCTCTTAAGGGTCTGGTTCCATTCTCTCTCTTTCACTGCTATCTTTCTGGTGATCTGAATAGCTCAGTTACCATCTGAAGGCTGATTCTTAGTTCAACATGAGGGAGTCTGTAACTTGCTAATATATTGACTACCTAAGGTTTCCCTGTCTAGTTTATGAAAATCTTTCTAATGTGCTTGCAACATAGAACTGAAATCCGAATGAATGCATTGAAAATTAGAATATCCCCTTATTGTCAAAGGCTATGTGAATTCAAAAGTGCTTAACAGAATTAGTAGGGAAATTGATACAAATTGTGTACAACCTATTGGCTATTTTTATTGCTCAGGTTAGGGATAAGTAATGAACCCACTTTTTTAAACAAAGTCATCAGTGCATTTTTAGAGTAAGTTCATTTCAAGGTTAGTGCTTATTTTATGGTTTTACTGCCCCATTAGGTCTATGTGCAGGTACTGACAAGAAGTTTATATGTGTGTTCATAGCTCCATCTCGTGGCAGCAAATTCCCAGCCAAGCTGAAGCAACGAAAATAACTCTGATTGCATAGTAACAGGAAATGCCTATTAGAAACTCTTGATTGATTAGGATATTACTTCATCAGAGTAGACATAATGCAGTTTCCTGGTTTGATTATTCTTACACTCAGTACTTTGACAAAAATAACAGAATTTAATCAGCGCAAGTGCCTGAAGTTTATTTTCAGGAAAGTGAGCCAATTTGCCTCTTAAATTCTTGCAAATATTCACATATTCAACTTAATCATTTAAATGACATTTCAATCCAATTCTGTACTTGCCATTCTTCTATGTTTAGCTTTGTTATGGCTTAAATAGGATTACATAGGATATACGGCACAGAAACAGGCCATTCGGCCCAACCAGTCCACGCTCCACTCGAGCCTCCTCCCGTCTTTCCTCATCTAAATCTATCAGCACAACCCTCCAGTCCCTTCACCCTCATATGTTTGTCCCGCCTCCCCTTAAGTGCATCTATACTATTCGCTTCAACCACTCCCTGTGGTAGCGAGTTCCACATTCTCACCACTTTTTGGGTAAAGAAGTTTCTTCTGAATTCCCTATAGGCTTTCTTGGTGACTATCTTATATTGATGGCCATTAATTATGCTTATGCAGTATTAGTAAATAATTAAAGGGGGACTTTCATTTTTATTCAAATAGATTTTTGAAACTGGCCTAGAATGGTATATTTGGCTTCAACAATATTGTATAGAGAATTGATTCGCTGTGAGTGTATTTTAAAAGAACTATTCAACATATCCAAATCATAGGTGGCAGCTATTGGCAATAAATCCTGGGAAATACTGTGTCAGGTTTCTTGCATTCATCTTTCCACATATTAAACTATTTCAAGCAATATAACATTTAAAAAAAAAATCCATTATATTATACTGACTTTATGAGGGTGTCACTTAAAAAATATATACTGTAATTGATTTTTTGAATTACGTAACACTCCCTTAGCCCAGCTGGTTCTTCTTCTCTTTGGATCAACTGGATTGACAAGTAACAGTGAACCCATCACATTTATCCTAATCACATGTATTACTGGAAGAAATTAAGAAATTACCAATTAAGAAAGTCTTGCCTTTTATATAATGCCATATCAAGTCTCTCAGATAGATCTCAAAGTATATCTATATTAATGTACAAAACGTAAAAATATAATTGGGGAAATAGAATAATTGCTTAAAATAGAAAGTCTCAATAATATTGCAGCCAGTGTCAGCTGTGGCTCAGTTGGCAGCACACTCGCCTCTCAGTCAGAAGGTGTTGGGTTCACAGTCCCACTCCAGGGACTT
Organism: Somniosus microcephalus; assembly: GCF_052327205.1. NCBI lineage: Eukaryota > Metazoa > Chordata > Chondrichthyes > Squaliformes > Somniosidae > Somniosus > Somniosus microcephalus. Next base: position 37,875,092 of record NC_140996.1, read on the forward strand.
GAGCACATTATGCTAGGCTGACACTCCAATGCAGTGCTGAGGGAGTGCTGCATTGTCAGAGGTGCCGTCTTTCGGATGAGACGTTAAACTGAGGCCCTGTCTGCTCTCTCAGGTGGATGTAAAAGATCCCTTGGCACTATTTCGAAGAAGAACAGGGAAATTGTCCTGGCCAATATTTATCCCTCAACCAACATAAAAAAACAGATGATTTGGTCATTATCACGTTGCTGTTTGTGGGATCTTGCTGTGTGCATATTGGCTGCCGCATTTCCCACATTACAACAGTGACTCTACTTCATTGGCTGTAAAGCGCTTTGAGAGGTCCGGTGATCATGAAAGGTGCTATATAAATGTAAGTTTTTCTTTTAATTCAATAGCAAAATACTGCTGATGCTGAAAATCTGAAATAACAACAGAGTTTCTCCCTCCACGGATGATGCCTGACCTGCTGAGTGTTTCCAGCATTTTTCGTTGTTATTGCAGTAATTCAAATCTGGCTACAGCTGGGTCAGGATTGGCATTAAATATTTTGGGTATAACATTTTCAAGAGGGATTGTGAATTGTGGATAGGAAATTGTGTATTAACAATAGAGTTTATCTCAAAATTGACTGAAATAAGGAGAATATTTGTGGTGAAAAAGAGGACTTTTTTGCAGTAAGCTCAGGAATGTTTCTCAGTCAATATGTTGCTAGTTCAATGAGTAAGAAAGCCCTATTTAACCTAGGTGTGGAGATGCCGGAGTTGGACTGGGGTGGACAAATGTAAGAAGTCACACAACACCAGGTTATAGTCCAACAGCTTTATTTGAAATCACAAGCTTTCGGAGCGCTGCTCCTTCTTCAGGTGAAGTGGAGAAATGCATAAAGACACAGCTTATATAGTCAGAGAATCATGTCAGATGTTTACAGGTAACCTTTCCAACTGCCATTTATCACACCTCGGCAGAGAGATAATCACAGCAGTCAAAGGTGTGAATGGTGTCCAAACAGGTCAGTCAGGGAAACATTACATCAAAGAACAATGAGGTGGGGTCACAAGGGGTCAAATATTGCAGATGCTGGGGTCTGTATGAAAAACAAAAAAAGACAAAAAACATTTTTTTTGGCTGGAAATCACAGCCGGTCCGGCCGCATCTGTGCAGAGAGAAGAAGCCAATGTCGACTCGAGTCTGGATGACCCTGCGTCAGGTGGGGTTACATGTAGCGTGACATGAACCCAAGATCTCTGTTGAGGCCGTCCTCATGGGTGCGGAACTTGGCTATCAGTTTCTGCTCGACGATTTTGCGTTGTCGTGTGTCTCGAAGGCCGCCTTGGAGAATGCTTACCCGAAGATCGGAGGTTGAATGTCCTTGACTGCTGAAGTGTTCCCCGACTGGGAGGGAACACTCCTGCCTGGTGATTGTTGCGCGGTGTCCGTTCATCCGTTGTCGCAGTGTCTGCATGGTCTCGCCGATGTACCATGCTCCGGGGCATCCTTTCCTGCAACATTGGCAAAGGAGGAACTGACGCAAATCAATATCTCTAAGGATATGGTGTTAAGGAAGCTAAAGGGATTGAAGGTGGACAAATCCCCAGGGCCTGATAACATGCATCCTAGGGTACTGAAGGAGGTGGCCCTAGAGATAGCGGATGCACTAAGGATGATTTTTCAGAATTCATTAGACTCGGGAACAGTGCCGATGGATTGGAGGGTAGCTAACGTTACCCCACTATTCAAAAAGGGGGGTAGGGAAAAAGCAGGTAATTACAGACCTGTAAGCCTTACATCAGTTGTGGGCAAAATGCTGGAGTCCATCATTAAGGATGAAATAGCGGAGCACTTAGCAAATGGGGACAGGATAGGACAGAGTCAACATGGATTTACAAAGGGTAAATCGTGCTTGACTAATCTATTGGAATTTTTTGAGGGAGTAACTGGTAGAATAGATGGGGGAGAGCCAGTAGATGTGGTGTACCTGGACTTCCAAAAGGCCTTCGATAAGGTCCCACATAAAAGATTAGCATGGAAAATTGAGGCTCATGGGATAAAGGGGAAAGTTTTGGCGTGGATAGGGAACTGGCTGTCAGATAGAAAACAGAGAGTTGGAATAAACGGCTCATTTTCTGAATGGCAGGCAGTAACAAGTGGGGTACCACAGGGATCTGTCCTGGGCCCCCAGCTGTTCACAATTTACATTAATGACCTGGATCAGGGAGTCGGATGCAGCATTTCCAAATTTGCAGACGACACTAAACTAGGAGGGGGGGTGGGCTCAGAGGAAGAGACCAGGAAGCTCCAGAGCGATTTGGACAGACTGGGCGATTGGGCGGATAAATGGCAGATGCACTATAATGTGGACAAGTGCGAAGTTATCCACCTTGGGTGCAGGAACGGGAGGGCAAATTATTATTTAAATGGCAATAGATTGGGAGAGGGGGAAGTACAGAGAGACCTGGGTGTTCTTGTACACCAGTCACTGAAGGCGAGCATGCAGGTGCAACAGGCGGTCAAGAAGGCAAACGGTATGCTGGCCTTCATAGCAAAAGGGTTAGAATACAGGAACAGGGATACCTTGCTGCAGCTGTACAGGGCACTGGTGAGACCACACCTCGAGTACTGTGTACAGTTTTGGTCGCCTCATCTGAGGAAGGATGTTCTTGCCATGGAGGGGGTGCAGCGGCGATTCACCAGGCTGATACCAGGAATGGCGGGAATGACCTATGAGGAGAGACTATGTAGTTTAGGGATGTACACACTGGAGTTTAGAAGATTGAGAGGGGACCTCATAGAAGTGTATAAAATTCTGACAGGTCTAGACAGACTGGATGCAGAAGGAATGTTTCCCTTGGCGGGTGAGAACAGAACTAGAGGACATAATTTAAGGATAAGGGCTAAACCATTTAGGACAGAGATGAGGGGGAATTTCTTCACTCAGAGAGTGGTGAACCTGTGGAACTCATTGCCACAGAGGGCAGTGTACGCCAGCTCATTAAATATATTTAAGAGGGAATTAGATATATTTCTACGGGCAAAAGGGGTTAAGGGTTACGGAGAGAAGGCGGGGACGGGATACTGAATTAAAGGATCAGCCATGATCTCATCGAATGGCGGAGCAGGCACGAAGGGCCGAATGGCCTACTCCTGCTCCTATCTTCTATGTATCTATGTATCTATGTATGAGGTAGACAACGTTGGCCGAGTCACATGAGTATGTACCATGTACCTGGTGGGTGGTGTCCTCACGTGTGATAATGGTATCTGTGTTGATGATCTGGCATGTCTTGCAGAGGTTGCTGTGGCAGGGTTGTGTGGTGTCGTGGTCGCTGTTCTCCTGAAAGCTGGGTAATTTGCTGCGAACGATGGTCTGTTTGAGGTTAGGCGGCTGTTTGAAAGCGAGTAGTGGAGGTGTGGGGATGGCCTTAGCGAGGTGTTCGTCGTCATCGATGACATGTTGAAGGCTGTGAAGAACATGGCGTAGTTTCTCCGCTCCGGGGAAGTACTGGACGACGAAGGGTACTCTGTTGGTTGTGTCCCGTGTTTGTCTTCTGAGGAGGTCTATGCGATTTTTCGCTGTGGCCCATCGGAACTGTCGATCGACGAGTCGAGCGTCATATCCCGTTCTTACAAGGGCGTCTTTCAGTGTCTGTAGGTGTCCATCGCGTTCCTCCTCGTCTGAGCAGATCCTGTGTATTCGCAGGGCTTGTCCATAGGGGATGGCTTCTTTAACGTGGTTAGGGTGGAAGCTGGAGAAGTGAAGCATCGTGAGGTTGTCCGTGGGATTGCGGTAGAGTGAAGTGCTGAGGTGTCCGTCTTTGATGGAGATTCGTGTGTCCAGGAATGAGACCGATTCTGAGGAGTAGTCCATGGTGAGTTTGATGGTGGGATGGAACTGTGATTTCCAGCCAAAAAAAATGTTTTTTGTCTGTTTTTTTGTTTTTCATACAGACCCCAGCATCTGCAATATTTGACCCCTTGTGACCCCACCTCATTGTTCTTTGATGTAATGTTTCCCTGACTGACCTGTTTGGACACCATTCACACCTTTGACTGCTGTGATTATCTCTCTGCCGAGGTGTGATAAATGGCAGTTGGAAAGGTTACCTGTAAACATCTGACATGATTCTCTGACTATATAAGCTGTGTCTTTATGCATTTCTCCACTTCACCTGAAGAAGGAGCAGCGCTCCGAAAGCTTGTGATTTCAAATAAAGCTGTTGGACTATAACCTGGTGTTGTGTGACTATTTAACCTAGTCGCAGGTAATGAAGTAAAACAAGTAGGTGTCCTTAAGTAGAGCACACTTTGGAATCAGTGACAACAGCATAATTATGTTGAGCATCAGATAGAAAAGGGAGAAGAATAGTTGAAGACAAGGGTGCCTAACTAGAAAAAAGGTAATTATAGCAAGATAAAAAGACACACTGCCTGTATTATATGGTAGGAAAAACTGGCAAACAGCAAGCTGGAGAGGTTTAGGGTGGGAATTCCAGAACCTAGTGGCAGCTGAAGGCATGGCCACTAATGGGGGATGCGCAAGAGGCCAGAATTGGAGGAGCGCAGAGATCTCGGAGGGTTGTAAAAAAAGACTTGCATTTACATAATGTCTTTCACGACCACCGGACGTCTCAAAATACTTTACAGCCAATGAAGTACTTTTGATGTGGAGTCACTGTTGTAATGTGGGAAATGTGGCAGACAATTTGCACACAGCAAGCTCCCACAAACAGTAATGTGAAAATGACCACATAATTTGTTTTTGTTATGTTGGTTGAGAGAGAAATATTGGCCAGGACACCGAGGATAACTCCCCTACTCTTCTTCAAAATAGTGCCATGGGATCTTTTATGTTCACCTGAGAAAGCAGATGGGGCCTCGGTTTAACATCTCATCCAAAAGATGGCACCTCCAACAGTGCAGCACTCCCTCAGCACGGCACTGGAGTGTCAGCCTAGCTTTATGTGCACAAGTCCCTGGAGTGGGAGTGTGAACCCGCAACCTTCTGACTCAGAGGCGAGTGTGCTACCAACTTTTTAAAAAAAACTTTTTTATGATACTTTATTGAACATTAAGAACATTTACAACATCGTGATCATTACATTGTATGATACAAATCAATTCCACTGCCCTGCACAGCCATTCCGCCACCACATTTTAACATCAAAACCTGAAGTTTAATTTATCACCTGTAACATATATTAATCGATTGTACTTTAAAAATTGGTTGTAAAATACTGTCCTTAAATTCCTTTCTGAATAAAACATCCACAGAGCCTTATAATGGTCTTTTAGCTTATATTTAAAATACTCTTTTAGATTGATTCTCCTCCCCCTTAAAAAACAGAGCATTCCTTCTTTGCACAATCATGAATCTAGCCAAACTGAACATTAAATTAATTGCTGCTTTGCTAGACTCTGGCAGACTCTCCTGCAATCCCCATCTCAAAATTGAGTCCCACGGGATTCCCATTCTCGCTGTTCGGTCCCCACCCAGCAAAAAAGCTTCACACAACTGTCGAACATAGTACTTAAAGTCATTTAACTGCGGACATAACACCAGTAAATGGGACAGAGTCTCATCCCATGTCCAACACACTGGGCAAGTTGCCCCCTCCACTCGTCCAATCTTGCACAAGACCGTCATGGTAAAAACCCGGTTATGAGCCAATTTGAAATCCAGTTCAATCCATTCTGGGCATTTAAAATTCGCCCACACTCCCTTCCAAATCCTGTTGAAGTCCAGCTGTGGGTATATACTCTGCCAAAACTCCTGACCAGCAGGTGTCTTGAATCTCCATTCTCTGAATACCTCGTAGAAATCTCGAGTATTACAGTTGTCAAATTGGACCAACTCTCCCCCTTTCTCCAGTACCAAGCTTGGAAAAGCAGGACGCATTTAACATCCTTTGGCGATTTCCGCATTTATTTCTTCCATCCAATCCTGTGGCATTGCCCTCACAATCTTCTCATACATGATTTCTATTGCTTTTCCTTCTACCTCCTGATCCTCCTCCCACACCATGTCCCTCACTATCGCTTCCGGCAACCAACCTGGAATCACCTCGTATAATACATCTTTCACCGATATAATCCCAACTTTTATAAAAGCTTGATTAAATAAAACCTCTCCTTCGATGTTGACCCACCTATTCAAAAATAAGGGCTGTTCTAAAAATTCCTCAGCCCACTTGGGCGTAAACTGCACACTTTTTAAAAATTGAGCCCAGGTCTCTACAACCCCCTTATAAAACCTAGGGAGAAGCTTAATCGATTTCAAAAACATATTATTGTATTCCATATACAATATCCCCTGCCCTCCTATCCCACTTCATTTAAAAAAATGCTCAAAACAACTCTTCCAAAAACTTGTATTTGACTTCTGAAGAAATCTCTTCACCCATTTGATTCTAAAGGATTTTTTCTTCAAATCAATATCTGGGAAATTGAGTCCTCCCTGATTTCTCCGTCCAATGATGGTATTGTAAGCCACCAAGGCTGGTTTCCCTTCCCATAAAAACCTCACACAAGCCTCTCGGATGGACTTTTCTGCCCACTCAGGAATATCCTCCACCGTCAATAAGTACCATAGCTTAGATAGCAGGAGAGCAGACACCACTGTCACTCTTCCTTGCACTTTCAACCACCTTCTTTCCCATCTTCCCAAAATCTTTTTAATTTTCATAACCTTCGGTTCCCAATTTAATCGATCCACTTCTTCCCTGTCTTTCTTGCACCCCATATGCACCCCCAGAACTTCCAAAATCTCCACCACCTTAAAGGGACATACCCCCAACCATTCCCCCCTACCCCTCCCTGCAACCAGGCATTGGGACTTACTATAATTCACTCTGGCACCTGAAGCTCTACAATATTCCTCCACTACCTCCATAGCTTTCCTCACTGACTCCCCATTTCTCAATGTTAAGGTTGGGTTATCTGCATATTGGTGTAACACCGACACCAGCCCAGAACTGGGGACCACAATCCCAACTACACCTTGTTTCTTTCGCACCATGTAACCTAATGGTTCTGCTACCAATGTGTACAGCAGTGGGGACAGGGGACAACCCTGTCTCACTGATCTCTGTATCGGAAAATACTTAGATAAAAAACCATTACATTTAACACAGCTAAATATGTTTGAATAAAAAATCCTTATCCACTGAATGAAATTTTCCTTGAAACCAAATGCTTCCAAAACCTTCAATAAAAACTCATGAGAGACCCTATCAAAGACTTTCTCTTGATCTATCTTTAATACATAAGCCTCCCTCCCACTCTCTTCCATGAGCTCTATCGCATCTCGGATTGAGACCACAGAGTCTGCGATGTCCCGGCCTATGACTCCATAGGACTGAGAGGGCCAAACTATCTCCGGTAACACCTCCTTCAAACGATTTGCCATAACCCTCGCCAAGATCTTATAATCCACATTTAATAGTGTGATGGGCCTCCAATTCTTCAGATCCCGTCTATCCCCTTTATTTTTATAAGCTAAGCTTATGATACCTCTCCTCATAGATGGGGCCAGGCTTCCCTCAATTTTAATTTCCTTCAAAACTCCTAAGAGCAATGGACTTAAAATCTCGAAAAATTCCTTATAAAATTCTGCACTTAGTCCATCGGACCCTGGGCTTTTCCCCCCCTTCATTCCACTTATTGCTATTTTTATTTCCGCTAATCCTACTTCTTTATCACACATGCTTCTCTCATCCTCCTTTAAACCCTTTTCAATAAAAGCAGTAACCTTCTCCATCTCCAAATTGGAAATGTCTTTGTTTGTATGTAGCTCTTGATAAAAGCTGCTAGCCGCCTCCAAAATCTCCTCACTTTCATGAATGATCTTCTCCCCAACCTTCAACTCCTCAATTAATGATAATCTCTGTCGCAGCTTCTCTTCCTCTAGAAAATATCTAGTGCATCTTTCGCCCTCCAATGCATCTCTAGCCTTTGCACGGAGAATGGCCCCCTTGCATTTTTCAGCTTGCAATAATTCCCACTCTTCCTTTAGCACCCGGAACTTAGTCTCAGCTCCCTTATCCTCTCCGTCAACTGCTTTACAGACATCCGTAAACCTTTTGTTTATATTCTCTTCTCGATGCCGGTTAGCTGCCGCCCTCTTTTTCCCATAACGTACCGAAAAAACTTTTACCTCATATTTGAAATTGTCCCACCAAACTCTTCTTTCTTTCAAGAACAAAAGTTCCTTCCGAGCAGTCTTTATTATTTTTATAATCCCTTCTTTATAAGCACTTTCCTTCAGGTATTGATTGTTTAAAATCCACACCCCTGAACCAATCTTAACTCTGCTGTTCCTAATTCTAAGAACCAAAGCCGAGTGATCACTAAATAATACATTTTATAATAAATCTCCATCACCTCCGAACTTAACCCTTCCCGCATTAAAACAAAATCTATTCGGCTCTGTTTTAAAACATCACCCACCCAACCTGCTCTGGAGAACTCCCTTTTTATGGGGTTCCAGGTCCTCCATAAGTCTCTCAAATTTAAATTTGCCATAATTTTTATAATCATCCCTCTGGAGTTATCATCCTTAAAGGTCATCTGGGCTGAAATGTCCATCCGAGATAAAAATACATTAAAATCCCCCACTATACAAGGATTTTCCACCTCTGCCACTTCAGTGAATAACCCCCAAAAAACCTCACGACGCTTGCAATGGTCGTTCGGTGCATAGATATTAAAAAGATCACAATTAAATCCCTCCAATTTTACCCTTAGCCGTAAAAATCTCCCCTCAGTGTCCTTGTCCACCATGGCAATGTTCTCTTCTATGGACGGACTCACCAAAACAGCCACCCCTCTACGGTTATTGTTTGCACAACTTGCAAACACCTCTCCCTTCCAAACCTTCTGAACTCTTTCTAGAATATCCTCATCCCAAAAGGTTTCTTGCAGACACAACAAGTCCGTGCCTTTAAAACCCTGCAACAACTGCTGCAATTTCTTCTCACCCCTCAGTCCGTTCACATTGATCGAGACCAATGTAACCATGGCTCCAAAGAAGGGAAGTATGCCCAATAATCTCCCCATCATTTAATCTCAGGCTCTTCCCTCCTCTCATGCTCCTTCTCAACTTTTCGGGCAGCTGTTGCTTTTTCCTGCAGCCTCCGGCTCTTTTTCCCCTCCTGTTTGACCCCTCCCTGCTGTTTCAGCCTCTTCCTTGCCTTAAGTTTGGACCCAGGAGCTGCCCTTTCTTCCTCCTTCTGCCCCTCACTAACCTTTCCCTTCCCACATGATGCCACCCCACCCCCGACTTCCATGTCTCTGTCCCCCTCTAATTCCTCACACTCAAGCTCTTCTGCAACCCCCTGTGCCTGCTCCCCATCAGATACATAATCCTGCTCCCCGTCAGATACTTCATCTCCCATTGAGAGTCTTCCTGCTATCGCAGTTTCTCCCACTGTGCCGCCCCCTTCGACCACGTCTCTACTTCTGACCCTTGCACCTTGTTCCCTCACTCCATGGGACAATGGCGCACCTAAATTGTTCCCTTCTGACGTCTCTATCTCGCCGATCCCATTCTGCTGTCCCTTTAAGTCTCCTGCCTCTTGCACCCTCTCCCCGCCCTGCCCCCTCCCGCTCACCAAAATATTCGACTCTCCACCTCTCCCCGGAGCATTCACTTCCACCACACACCCTGCTCCTGCCTCCTCTCCCCCCACAGACACCAGAATCCCCAGGGGGAGCTGAACTGCGCTAAGGCTCGAGTCTGCACTCAACCCTTGCTGCCCGCTGCTGTCTTTGTTCCCCTCCATAGCACTCGCCATGTTTTCCGCCATCTCCATCTCCATCTCGATCTCCGCTCTGCCAACCTCTGCCTCTTCCTGTGCACCTTTTTCCTTCATTTTACCGGCTGTGTCCTCCGGCCATTCCACACTCCTCTCCTGCTCCTTCTCCCATCTCTTCATCACTCATTTCGCTCCCTTCTGCCACACACTCACAGTGGGTGGGGCCTTTACGACACACCCCACAGCTCTCCACCTTGCAGCTCCGCGCGATATGTCCCGACTCACCACAATTGTAACAATACAAATCAGGACAGTTTCTTACAAGATGGTCATGTCCCAGACAATAGTAACACACCTTTACTTGGTTATCGTGCAGCACACGAAAGTACTGTACTCCTTCCAGTGTCTCGAACTTCATACTGTAAGGCAAAGACCTCACCCCCTCTGGGAACTGCACCTTTACATACCGGGTTCCGTCTGCTACCCGTGTTCCCGGATAGTACCTCCTCTTTATTTCGGAACAGATTTTAATGTCCCACGACTCCAACTTTTTGCTCAGCACTTCATCCTCAATGTACACAGGCAAGTTCAAAAATGAAACCACCACCTCCTCTGAATATAGCAGAGTCACCTCCAAAAATTTCTCCCTAACTTTCAGGCTGAGCAGCAGTTTTTCCACCTCCTCACGGCCACTGACCACCACCTCAAATCCCACATTTGGTTTTGGTCAGCAGGCAAAACAGCTTCCCTCACCACAGTCCTCATGAACTGCCTGGATTATATCCCAGGCTCGAATCTTCTTATCTTCACATTGCACCATCACTGTATATTCTTTACCAAACCTCCTGAGGTCCCGGCCCAAATCTTTGGGCCTTTTTTTTCCCCTTCCCACCACAGTTTCTTCCCTAATAAAATTCCTCTCGGGAATATTGTCCTCTGAGGGGCCCGGCACTCCGGACCCCTCAGCAGCTATCTGGCTGTTTTTTGTGGGCCAGAAAGGCCCTAAAACCTGAAAACAACACCCCAAAACCCTCCACCAACTTTTTACAAAACTTCCTCCAACACCCAGCTGCAATTAGGCAACCAGTCACACCTGGCTCACTCCTAGCCCCTCCCACCTAGAGAGTGCTGCCCACTGAGCCACAGCTGACACGGGGCTATTGGAGGTTACAGAGATAGGGAGGGGTGAGACCATGGAGACATTTGAAAACAAGGATGAGAATTTTAAAATTTAGAATATGAAGATTAGGTTAGATTTGAAACTAAAACAAAGAAACATTTAATGCTTACAGAGCAGATATTCATATTGAAATCCAGGACAAATATAAAGAATATTTAGAAGATCCCAAAGGCAAAGAAGGGAGACTGAGAAAGATAACAAAAACATAAAAGTCAATAAATAGACTTTATATAGGTACATTATATGAGAGTGTTATTTATAGATGAAGGAGGCAGGCAAAGACAAATGGAACTGTAGAATATTTAAACTTAAGGTAGATAAATCACCAGAACATGATGATTTATATCCAAGGATTCAGAGATGAGGAGAGATCAGAGAACCTGAAGCTCTTTTCACTAGAGTAAAGAATGTTAAGATAAGGGCTGAGAGAGGTGTTTATGAAGGGTTTGATAAAGTGAAAAGGAAAAACTATTTGCATGGTCAGTGAGTCTGTGACAAGAAAGCATAAATTATGAACAAAATAACACAGGGAGAGGTTCAAAGCTTTTTTTATGCAGAGAGTTGTGTCCTACCAGAAATCTATAATAGCTTTTAAAAGGAAAATGGATAAATATTTGCTAAAGGGTATGTGGAAAGGTGGAGAATGGGACTAAATGGATAGCTGTTTCAGAGAGCTAACACAAGTACAATGGGACAAATGATCATCTTATGTGCTGTAAAATCATTCGATACTATGATCTTGAGGGAAGCTATTGAAGAATTAGTAGAGGCTCCGCCTAGAATTTTCCCTAAATTCTGTGGAAAGGAAAATTGTATCAGAGTACTTTAAGATGGCCATGTGATGCCCCTTTAAAGAAAAAAGAGAGACCAGGATAAGTCAGGAAATTGTAGGCCGGTTAGTTTTACTTTACACAGACTGTGTTTGGAATGTGACATTTTCTGCCATAAACCATTGTTGAAGTAGAGTCGATAAGTACTTTTAAAAAGGATTGAAATAATTACTTGAGAAAAGAAAGAGGAACTTTCGAGTATGGGGAATGAGCAGGGGAGTTAATTAGACTAGGTGGTCACATGGAGAAAAGCACTTATACAGATCTGCTGGGCCAAATGGTCTATTTCTGAAAATCCTTTGGCCTAGAAATTGGGTTGGGGCGCCAAAATGGCGCAAAAGTTGCCTGAGCGCAGGATTTAGCGCAGCGATCGGAGTGATACCGATCGCCAGAAATTCAGTTTCAGTGCCCCTCGAGGGACACAGGGCGAGGATCGAGGCGCTCCGCGTCCCTCTTAGGGCGCTGAAACTGATTATCGCAGTGCAACTTGCCACAGCGCCACATGCTGCGGCACGGCACGCTGCGGTACTGCGGGCCTTCCTCCCACTGTTAAGGGGGAGGTGCCTGCAACAGCGCGATCCCCGCTCGCGAGTGCTGGCAAATGAGCCCGGCACCAAGGAGAAGTGCTGGGCTCTCGGGAAACAGCCGGCAATGCCGCGGCGGGGGGGGGGGGGTTAGGAGGCCGGGGACGGAGGTGCTGGCAGGCGGCCGCCGAAAAAGCGGCCGCCCCGCACCTCCGCCTTAACTTGCGCCGCTGCCAGCACAGTAAGGCCCCGTGAACCAGGTGCGGGTAGCGAACGGCACAACTGCGCTGTTCGCTACCAAATATCACGAACGGGGCACGAATGGGGCGCTGCGCACACCAATGACGTCATCGGTGGCGGCGCAGCGCAAATGCCTAATGCCACCATTAGCGCCCCTACTGAATATCGCGGGAGACGCAGCCAGTGGCGCTACAGCCACTGACTGCCTCTTTAGGCACTAACAGGTGGCGCTATTCACCCAATTTCTCCCCCTTTGTGTACAGCGGCTGTTAGTTGGAGATAAATGTGGCAACTGCTTTTTCCACAGCAAAGCCCCATGAACAGCAATGAGAAAAATGACCAGTTAAATTGTTTTTGTTGTTGCTGGTTGAGGGAGGACTGGTGACCAGGACAACTCCCTGCTCCTGCTCAAGAATAGTACAATGGTATGTTTAACTTTCACCCAAAGAGATAGATGAGGACTTAGCTTAAAATCTTACTACAGGACAGGCCTGCTACAATTATCCCCTCAACACTACAATGGAGTGTCAGCTGGCTTAATTCTTAGAGTGGAGCTTAAATCCCCATCTTTCTGGTTCAAAGGCTAGAGGTGTACCAAGTGTGCCACAGTGAATATGAACACACAGTTGCTCAGCCCTGATAGCATGAGTACCAATCTGCTAAAAATTAAGTTAAATAATATATAAGATTGAAGAAGAAAGCAATTTACATAAAGAATATTGGAACGGTGGCAGCGACAATCCAGTAATCTTATCAAAAGATTCGGACTGCATGAATCCTGACTCCTAACTTGAGCTCAATGGGAAGTTCACAGGGGAAGCATAATCAAAGGAAAAGTTTTGCTATAAAGATCTCAAATCCAGCGGCCTGATGCTTCAGCTACGCAACAATGTTTTCTTTTCCTTCTCGTATTTTTGTTTTAATTCATTTTATGCCTAAACCAATCTTAGAAGAGATTAAACATTTTTTACAGAATGTCCTGCCAAAAATCTCTTTTAGTGTCCGTTACACATGATTATTAAAATCCATTGTTCATGAAATTTCAAAGTATTAAACATAACTACATGTGATAATGATCCAATTAACTTTGTGGGTCAATTCTGTTCTAACATATGTTTTTAATTAGTGATTTAATCAAATCCTTTACACTGCATGCAAGCGTGAAATTATCTAGATAAGTTCATACCCTTAGCGTGAAACCCTAGAAATCACAAGATAACGGTGTGCAAGCACTTGCTGAAGGGTTAATAATTATGATCAGGTTTACGTGGACGAAATAAGTTCAATTCTGTTTTGACAATGAGTCCACACCTAAATGTCTTTAAATGTCTTTACAACTTACCTAGAATTTACAGCACAGAAACAGGCCATTCAGTTTATGCTCCACACAAGCCTCCTCCCAACCTACTTCATCTAACCCTATCAACATATCCTTCTATCCCTTTCTCCCTCATGTTCTTAGCTAGCTTCCCCTTAAATGCATCTGTGCTATTCGCCTCAACCACTCTCTGTGGTAGCGAGTTCCACATTCTCACTACTCTCTAGATAAAGAAATTTATCTTGAATTCCCTAGTGGATTTATTCATGACTATCTTATAGTTACGACCCCTAGATTTGGACTCTCCCATAAGTAGAAACATCTTCTCTATGTCTACCCTATCAAACTCTTCATAGTTGTAAAGGCCTCTGTCAGCTCATCCCTCAGCCTTCTCTTTTCTAGAGAAAAGAGCCCCAGCCTGTTCAATCTTTCGTGAAGGTTATAACCTCTCAGTTATGGAATCATTCTTGTAAATCTTTATTACACCTTCTCCAGTGCCCCTAACTTAAAAAGAAGAATAACTGTAAGAAGTACTAAGCTCACCATCCCCTCCCATTGTGTGAATTTTGCAACAAAGGTTCCATGGGGGAGAAATTCGGTATCGCCCCATTTGGGGCGCAATTATCGGCCGGGGGCAAGGTTTAGCGCCTGGCGCAAGTTATCACCTCCGAATGCAAAATTGGCTTCTATCACCCCTGGAGGTGTTTGGAGCGCTAAATCAGGCACTACACACCTCTCTTAAGGCACTAACGCCGAGGAAAGAGGCACTTACTCAGAGCACTGGCAAAGCTCAGGTGCTGTCAGTTAGCTTTGGAACACAGACACACTGGCACCAGCCAGTTCTTAAAGGGGAGGAACAATCTTGCTCTCCAGCCACACCCTGGTCATTGCAGCCTTGAATCTCAGCCTGGACAGACCTCAACTTCAAACCTGCTGCAAGGAACAATGGAGAGGCCCAGGGAATGAGCTCAGCGCTTCAGCGACCGGGTCTTGGTGGCTCTGGTTGGCACAGTGGAGTGCCAAAGATAAATACTCTACCCACAGAGTGGCAGGAGGCCATTGCCCCGCGACTACAGAAGAGTGTGGAGAGAGGTGGCTCAGCATGTCTCCTCCAGGAGCATGGTGCCCAGGACCCACACACAATGTCAGAGGAAGTTCAACAACCTCAATCGGGTGGTCAGGGTGAGTGGATGCTTTTCAACACCTCTACATCCTATAACCTCAACCTCACTCTGTGGCCAGAGGGTTTAAAAATCCCAAATGCCCAACACTCATCCAAGACCTATGGCCATCTCATAAAATACACACGCACATGCCACACCTTGCATACATTAAGGGCTATTCAACTATGGGAGGCACATAAGGCAAGCACATGGCTGCACATTCACTCAGACGCCGTCCTTTTTCTTGCAGGCAAAGCTATCTCATTACAGGTGCCAGCAGCAACAGGCGGGTGGAGGGCCAGCTGAGCTGCAGACCCTCAGCGATTTGGAAGCGCGCATCCACAGGATCATCACAAGCCAGGTGATCGGTCCTGTGGCCACTGGAGAGGTCGGCCCCCTTGGGGACAGCAATGGTAAGTTCACCAGCTTTCTCCCCTCTTTCATTCCACTTGTCCCTCACAACACCAGCCTTTTATGCTTTCAATCCAACTTACTAAATCTCTCCAGTCCTTGTTCCCTTACTGCCCCCCTGTCCTGACGCTAAAGCCACTCTTGTCATTCCCTGCTTTCAGATGGTGAATCACCAGCTGAGCAGCCTGTCCATCAATCAACCAGTGGGAGCGACACCCCAGGCGAGGAGGAAGAGGAAGCTGGAGCCTCAGCGCCAGCGACTCCCGAGGAAGCCCATGCCCACACTGGAACCACGCCTTCCCTGGAGGGGAGCAGGGGTGAAGGGTCTGATGAGGGTGAAGCTCTGGGACCCAGCAGGCTGCAGCAATGCCATGGGGGTAGGGAAGCTCGGGGGCCATCTCCCCGGAGGGAGAGCAGGCCAGCAAGTCCTGCTGCACTGGACGCAGAGGAGGAGCGGCTCATCGCTGAAAGGAACACCCAGGCAGTGACCATGCACACTCAGCTAATGGGTGCAGTAGGAAGGGTGACCGAAAGCATTGATGGACTGGCAAGGAGTGTGAAGCACTCCGCTGCAGCACAGGCCGATGCAACGCAATGGCTTAGTGCTGCAATACAGTCACTGGCTGCTGCCATCCAGTCCTAGACTGCCCTCATGCAGTCTCAGATTGAGGCAACACAAGCACTGACTGCTGCCATTGTCGCTGGTTCGGCCACATTGCCCCGGGGCTCTCACGGTGCCGCAGCAGGCCAGCAATCTGTGCTCCAGCAGATTGCTCCAGATGCTGAGATGCTGCCTGTTGTGTTTGTAATAGGTATGTTACTTTAAACCTATGGCCAGGGCAGCACTACTTTGTAGGGCGTAGTGATACCGTAGTACCACTCCTGGCCATAGGGGTATAAATAGTACTGTGGGTACTGATCTCCCCTCAGT
Source organism: Somniosus microcephalus (assembly GCF_052327205.1). Taxonomy (NCBI): domain Eukaryota; kingdom Metazoa; phylum Chordata; class Chondrichthyes; order Squaliformes; family Somniosidae; genus Somniosus; species Somniosus microcephalus. Next base: position 37,891,420 of record NC_140996.1, read on the forward strand.
TTCCCGCCTGTTGGTATTAAGTAAAGACCTACGTTGAATCTTCCAAGCTGCCTCGTCATTATTGCATTAAGTATAGACACATACTTTATACTGGCGACGAGTAAGGTTCGAACTCATCAGTACACAGTGCAACAAAGGAACGGTAGCAGTACGGAGAGAGAAGGAGAGAGGCTTCTTACCAGCCAGCCTGCAGAGTCCAGCGTCGACCGAAGGAGGCCGCCCAGCACTCCGGGTTCGGGAGGAGCGGCAGCAACGGAGCGAGAGAGAGAGGTTTCCAGCGGCGGCTGCGGCAGATGAGAGAAGAGGCTGAACGGGCGCTCCAGCCACGGGGCAAAAGTCCACCCAGGGCCAGGTAAACTGAAATCCTTCCCGGGGAACGGGAGCTGCAAGGGCCAAAAATAACGACGCTGGAGAGAGGTCGTTGACAGCAGAGGGAGAAAAGGCGGGAAAAACGCCATCTAGTGGAGAAAGCGGGGAAAGTTTTTTTTCTCTTCAAAAGTTTTAAATGGCTAAAGAAGGTTGTTCGTCAGCATTTGTTGAGGACACAGAAGAGTGGGATGCCTATATCGAAAGGCATGAACTTTATTGCATAGTAAACAAGGTGGAAGATGACCAAAAGGTAGCAACCTTATTAAATTTTATGGGGGCAAAAACATACGGTCTGCTGAGGAATCTTCTTACTCCAGACAAGCCAGCAGACAAAACGTACGCCCAAATTGTTGATACGTTAAGGGAACATTTAAACCCTAAGCCACCATTTATAGCGGAAAGGTACCGCTTCTACAGACGTGACCAAAGGAATGATGAGTCGCAGGCAGCCTATTTAGCTGAGCTCAGAAGGTTGTCCAAACATTGCCAGTTTGGAGCCATATTGGCGGACGCGATCAGAGACAGATTTGTCTGTGGCATGTTAAATGAGAATACACATAAACGGTTGCTAGCCAAGAAACAGCTCAGCCTAGATCAGGCGATTGAAATAGCATCGGTCCACGAAGCAGCAGCACAGGGTGCTGCTCAAATACTACATAACACAACCGGCTATGACACCCACGAGGTGACATTTCACAAAGGTAAATGCTACCGTTGTGGCAAAACCACCCACGACCAAAGTAATTGTTGGTTTCGTGATAAAATATGCTGGCAGTGTGGGAAAAAGGGGCATATAGTGAAAGTTTGTCGGTCTGGTACGAAACCCAATCATGGGGGCAATCCGAGCAGTACCAAGGCAAGGACAAAAATACATAAGATGTCTGACAGTAGCTCAGACGAGTCACAGGAAGGCACAAAAGCAGAGCCTAAAGGTCTGGGATGTCTCAAGTTATATGGTGTAGACAAAATGGAGGACCACAGCACAATGTGGGTTAAAATGAAGGTAGCAGGCGTCGAAGTTAATATGGAGCTGGACACGGGTTCAGCCCTATCAGTAATTAATGAACAAGATTATAACAGGCTGTTCAAACGCATTCCCTTAAAGGATACGGAAATTAAATTAAAAACATATACGGGACAAAAAGTTTACCCGAAGGGAAAAATGCAAGTAACAGTTAAATACAATGGCAGAAAAGTGCCAGGACTTTATTTAGACGTCCTACCAAATGGTGGACCATCACTTTTGGGTAGGGAATGGATAAGAAAAATCCATTTCGACTGGAAGTCAATACATGAGTTAAAAGTAGAGACCACCACGGATGATATAACCATTACAAGCAGGCTGTCGAAACTATTGGCAAAAACGCCAGAGGTGTTCCAACAAGGGCTGGGGACCTTAAAGGACATTAGAGCAAAAATAACTATTGCTCAAGACGCAAACCCCAAGTTTTGTAAGGCCATTCGGCCAGCGGTGGAAGCAGAACTGGACGCCTTAGAGAGTGCAGGTGTCCTTACAAAGATTGAGTGGAGCGAGTGGGCCACGCCCATCGTCCCAGTTATAAAGAAATCTGCAAATAACACACCGGGGGAACCAAAGAAGGTTCGCATTTGCGGGGATTTTAAGATAACTATTAACCCAGTCCTGCACACGGTACAGTATCCGCTGCCGCGGATAGAGGACATATTCGCATCGTTAGCTGGGGGTAGACACTTTACGAAGATTGACCTTTGTCAAGCTTATTTACAGATGGAGATGGAGCAGGACTCGAAAAAGCTCCTAACGATTAACACACACAAGGGATTGTACCAGTACAATCGCCTGGTATTTGGTGTGGCGTCCGCCCCGGCAATATGGCAGAGGACCATGGAACAGGTCCTACAGGGCATTCCAGGAACGCAATGCTACCTGGATGACATCCTGGTGACAGGACAAATGGATAACGACCACCTCGCTAACCTGGAGCGAGTACTTCTGCGGTTACAACAATACGGACTCAGGGCGAACAAGCAGAAATGTGAGTTTTTCCAGGAACGTATCTCATACTGTGGTCACATTATAGATAAGGAAGGCCTGCATAAGTCCCCGGAAAAGATCGAGGCAGTAGTGAAGGCCCCGCCCCCTGAGAATGTATCTCAGTTACGATCATTCTTAGGCCTTATAAACTATTACCATAAGTTCCTCCCGAACTTATCGTCCATTTTACATCCACTAAATTCATTGCTGCAAAAGGGAGTCTCCTGGAATTGGGACGAAGCGTGTGAGGCTGCTTTTAAAAAGGGTAAACAACTCATTACATCAAAGGAAGTGCTCGCACACTTTGACCCAAAAATGCCAATGAGGTTGGCATGTGACGCCTCTCCGTACGGCATGGGGCAGTGTTGTCACACAAATTTCCCAACGGGACGGAGAGGCCAATAGCATTTGCCTCAAGGTCGTTAACTACAGCCGAAAGAAACTATGCGCAAATCGACAGGGAGGCCCTCGGTCTGGTGTGGGGTGTAAAAAAATTCCACCACTACCTGCATGGGCAACGTTTCACACTACTGACGGATCATCAACCGTTGGTGTCGATATTTAATCCAACAAAAGGCGTGCCCCTGATGACGGCCCAAAGGCTACAGAGATGGTCACTGTTCTTAGGAGCACACCAGTACCTTATCGAATATAAGGGTACCAAACAGCATGGCAATGCGGATGGCCTGTCGTGGCTACCCTTGCCTGCTGAGATCGAAGAGATAGTACAGGACCCCGTGGAAATATATCATACGGCTGTTATGGAACACTTGCCCATCACCAGCCAATGTATTGAACGGGAAACACGGAACTACCCGACATTGGCAAGGGTTTACGAATTAACCGTGAAAGGCTGGCCGGCGCAGGGTGACGCATTATTGCCGGCGTTTTCGGCAAGGAAGGACCAGTTGTCCGTCTGCCGGGGTACATTGATGTGCGGAGCCAGGGTGGTGGTCCCTCAAAAATTACAACATAAAGTGTTGCAGGACTTACACGAAGGTCATCTGGGGGGTGTCAAAATGAAAAGCCTCGCCAGAGCCTACGTCTGGTGGCCCAGCATTGACAGGGACATTGAGGAAGTAGCAAAAGCGTGCCAAGGGTGCCAGATGGTACAGAACGTACCACCACAAGCCCCACTACATCCGTGGGAGTGGCCCTCAATGCCGTGGCAAAGGATCCACGTGGACTTCGCTGGCCCCTTCCTGGATGCGATGTTCCTTATTGTAGTGGACGCCCATTCAAAATGGCCGGAGGTCGTAAAGATGTCATCAACGACAGCCGAAAAGACGGTCGCAGTCTTAAGGACCATTTTTGCCCGAAACGGGGTGCCCGAGCAAGTCTGTTCGGACAATGGGCCACAATTTGTGGCAGAAGAATTTCAAGCATTCCTAAAAAGGAATGGAGTGCGACATTATACGTCCGCACCATATCATCCGGCTACAAATGGGCTGGCAGAGCGATTTGTACAGACTTTTAAAAAGGCCATCAAGGCGATGGGGGAGGAAAGGTTGCCACTACAACACAAGGTGGACAACTTCCTATTCGCATACCGTAATGCTGCACATACGGTGACCAACCAGGCCCCCGCCGTCATGTTCTTTAATAGAAGGTTAAGGTCTCGCCTTGAATTGCTCAGACCAAACATTCGGAGAGATGTGGAAAACCGAGTATTTCGTAGGGCTCCTGACAGACAGACACGGAGCTTCGAGGTGGGGCAGCAAGTGTTGGCCCGTGATTATAGGAATGAAAAGTGGCGGTTTGGTACGATAAAGGCCCACCAGGGACCCTTGATGTACACAGTTGAGACAGGGGAAGGCATAATCAGACGACATGCTGATCAACTTGTGGAGTCCAGAAACCCAACTGATTCACTACCTCAAACGTCTCAGCACATTGTTACAGCGGAATCATGGCCCAGCTCGTCGTTACAGAGGTCTCAGGATTGCGAGGAGTTCAGCACTCCAGTGATCTCCACGGCACAGGATGTGCCATCAGACACCGATGAGTCCAGCGATGAAGGGGTGACGGAAGTACCGCCGCCTACACCGAGACCGACTAGAGAAAGACGTTATCCTAGTCGAGACAGGAGGCCTCCTCAGAGACTGAATCTATAACATGTTTCTGTTTATATATATATAAGTAGACAACTCTTGATGTAAATATGTTATGTATATTGTGTTACCAAATGTTATTAGCCCTAGTTATGGGGCATCTATTGACTTAATTGCACGGGTACGTTTTAATTAAAAGGGGAGGAATGTTGTGTATGTAATAGGTATGTTACTTTAAACCTATGGCCAGGGCAGCACTACTTTGTAGGGCGTAGTGATACCGTAGTACCACTCCTGGCCATAGGGGTATAAATAGTACTGTGGGTACTGATCTCCCCTCAGTTTCCCGCCTGTTGGTATTAAGTAAAGACCTACATTGAATCTTCCAAGCTGTCTCGTCATTATTGCATTAAGTATAGACACATACTTTATACTGCCCCGTGGGTGTGCCAGTGTGTCGGTCAAGCAGGGAGGTGCTATCCTCTCTCAGTATGACAGCATTCTTGCTCCCACCGCTGTCACTTCCATATTGCACTTGCCACCGCCTGCAACACAGCCAGCCCAGACTGCTGCCACCCATGTTGGTGCAGTCTGCAGCCGGGGCCTCCAGGCCCAAAGCTGGTCGAGGGCATCCTTCAAGGGCATCTGTTGTAAAGTCCACGCCTCAATGATACACGGAATTCGGGAGAACAGTTTAACAGGTACTTTACTGAACAAGAGGCAGCTTGAAACTGAAACTACAGAAGCCTGCTAGAGCCTTTTATACAGGGGTGGTCACTGCCGGTACTGCAGTCTAAGACCAGTTATTCCCTTAAAGGTACATACACAACAATTCCTCCCCTTTTAGATAAACAGTACATAACATTCATTTAACAACTAAATAATAACTAATTACAATTTTCTCAGTAATATATACATCAACTGAAATAGTCATTTATAAGTTCAGTCTTTGAGGAGGCTTCCTGATCCGGACTGGATAGCGCCTTTCTCGAGTATCCTGTTCTGGTGGTGGAGCCAATTCTGGCTCATTGTCATTGGTTGGTTCGTCAGCTTCCAATACCCCTGCTTCTGAGGTAGACACAATCTGTACTTCAGGCTCGTTACCAGGTGCACATGCTTGTGGTACAGGTTTGGCTTGTTCCTGTGACTCTAGAATCTGGTCAACATGGCATCTCATGATGCTCTCTCCAACATCCACTGTGTACATTAGTGGTCCCTGCTGTGTGCATATCATGCCTGGCTGCCAGTTTTCTGTTCGGTAGTCGCGGGCCAAAACTGGTTGCCCTATCTTGAAGTTCCTGGTTGGCTTCTCATTTATGTGCTGGAACTGCTTATCCTCAACATCTCGTCTTATGTTTGGTTTGAGCAAATCCAAGTGACGTCTTAGTCTCCGGTTGAAAAACAGTACGGCTGGAGTTTGGTTGGTTACTGCATGTGTCGCATTCCGGTAAGCAAACAGAAAGTTATCCACCTTGTGTTGCAGTGGTATGTCATCATTATACACTGCCTTAATGGCCTTTTTAAAGGTCTGAACAAACCTCTCAGCCAATCCATTTGTGGCTGGATGATATGGGGCAGGTGTGTAATGTTTCACCCCATTATTCTTCAGGAACCCCCGGAAATCCTCAGACAAAAACTGTGGACCATTGTCGGAACAGATCTGTTCTGGCAACCCATTCCTGGCAAAGATGGTCCTTAGGACTACAATAGTTTTCTCCGTGGTGGTGGAGGACATTTTAATGACCTCTGGCCATTTTGAATGGGCGTCCACAGCGATTAGGAACATTGAGTCCATAAATGGACCAGCGAAATCAATGTGTACCCGTTGCCATGGAGGTGAGGGCCACTCCCATGGATGTAGCGGGGCCTGTGGTGGAGCGTTTTGGACCTTCTGGCATCCTGTGCATCTCTTGGTCATATCCTCAATTTCTTTATCGATTCCCGGCCACCACACAAACGCCCTGGCTAGGCTTTTCATTTTTACCCCTCCCAGATGACCCTCATGAAGCTCATTGAATATTCTATCTCTCAACTTGGGTGGAATTATCACTCGGGATCCACACATCAAGGTTCCTCGGCACACTGACAGCTGTTCCCTCCTTGGCGAGAATGCTGGCAACAGTGAGTTGCCATATGCTGGCCATCCCTTCACCGTCAAATCATAGACCCGAGAGAGTGTCGGGTAATTTAGGGTTTCTATTACGTCCGTGAATGATTGAGACATGGACAGCAGGAGTTGAACAAAACAAGTCTTTACTGATGGAAGTCAATAGTGAAACTGAAAACAACAGAGGCTCACTAGCGCCTTTTATACAGGGGTGGTCACTGCCGGTACTGCAGTCTGAGACCAGTTATTCTCTTAAAGGTACATACACAACAATTCCTCCCCTTTTAGATGAACAATATATAACATTCATTTAACAACTAAATGATAACTAATTACAATCACAATTACGGTTGCTAGATACATTGGTTAAGTTTAAGCAATTATAAGTTCAGTCTTTGAGGAGGCTTCCTGATTCTGTCTGGATAACGCCTCTTTGGGGTATCAGGTTCTTCTGGCAATGTTGAGTCGGGATCAATGTCGTTGTTTGGTTCATCTGCTTCCAATATTACCGGTTCTGCGGTAGCTGCAATTGGAACGTCGATCTCATTACCAGGTGTATCAGATCGTGGTGTGGAGTTGACTTATTCCAGTGACTCTAGAATCTGGTCAGCATGGCATCTTGCAATGCTCTCCCCAACGTCCACGGTATACATGAGAGGTCCTTGTCATGTACAAATCGTTCCTGGCTGCCATTTCTCAGTGTGGTAGTCCCGGGCCAAAACTGGTTGAGCTATCTTAAAACTCCTGGTCGGCCTTTCATTCATATTCTGAAACTGCCTGTTCTCCACATCTCTTCGGACGTTTGGCTTAACCAAATCCAAGCGGCATCGTAGTCTTCGATTGAAGAACATCATGGCTGGAGTTTGGTTGGTAACCGCATGTGTCGCATTCCGGTAGGCAAACAAGAAGTTGTCCACCTTGTGTTGTAGGGGTATATCTTCATTACACATTGCCTTGATAGCCTTCTTGAATGTTTGGACAAACCTCTCGGCCAATCCATTAGTGGCTGGATGATATGGGGCAGATGTGTAATGCTTAACACCATTGTTCTTTAAGAACCTTCGGAACTCTTCAGACACAAACTGTGGTCCATTGTCAGAGCAAATCTGTTCAGGCAGCCCATTCCTGGTGAATATGGTTCGTAAAACTGTGATAGTTTTTTCCGTGGTGGTTGAGGACATTTTTATTACCTCTGGCCACTTTGAATGTGCATCCACCGCAATTAAAAACATCGAGTCCATGAAGGGACCAGCAAAATCAATGTGCACCCTTTGCCATGGAGATGAGGGCCACTCCCATGGATGCAGAGGAGCTTGTGGTGGGGCGTTTTGGACCTTCTGGCATCCTGCACAGCTCTTGGTCATCTCTTCCATTTCTCTATCGATTCCCGGCCACCACACAAACGCTCTGGCTAAGTTCTTCATTTTTACCCCACCCAGATGACCCTCATGAAGCTCATTGAGCACTCTATCCGTCAACTTAGGTGGAATTACTACTCTGGATCCACACATCAAGGTTCCTCTGCACACTGACAGCTGTTCTCTTCTCGGCGAGAATGCTGGCAGCAGTGATTCGCCATGTGCTGGCCATCCCTTCACCGTTAAATCATAAACCCTTGATAGTGTCAGGTCAATCCGTGTTTCCTTTTCTATGTTTGCATTCATCACAGGGAGACATTCGACTATGGTCGAGTGGAATAACTCCATTGGATCCACTGCAAGGTCTTCTTCTTCCACCGTCGGCAACAGTAGGCATGACAATCCATCAGCATTTCCATGCTGTTTAGTTCCTTTGTACTCGATGTCATATTGGTGTGCCCCTAGGAAAAGGGACCACCTCTGCAGCCGTTGTGCTGTCATTATCGGTATGCCCTTCTGAGGGTGGAAAATGGAGACAAGAGGTTGATGATCGGTTAGTAGAGTAAATTTTTGACCGTGCAGGTAGTGATTGAACTTCTTCACCCCCCACACTAGGCTGAGGGCCTCTCTGTCAATCTGGGCGTAGTTACGCTCGGCAGAAGTTAACGAGCGTGACGCAAAAGCTGTCGGCCTCTCCAAACCATCAAGGAATTTATGTGACAGTACCGCCCCAATGCCGTAGGGAGACGCATCACATGCCAGTCTGATCGGCAGTGCTGGGTTGTAGCGAGCCAATACTTCCCTTGAAGTGATTAAGTGCTTACTCTTCTGAAAGGCCCGCTTACAATCATCTCTCCATTTCCATGCTACCCCCGTTCGTAGCAGGGCGTTCAGTGGGTGCAGAATTGTCGACAAATTCAGCAAAAACTTATGGTAGTAATTCACCAATCCGAGGAATGGCCTCAGTTGCGACACATTTTCAGGCGCTGGGGCCTTAACAACCGCTTCAATTTTATCAGGGGACTTATGTAACCCCTCTTCATCAATCACGTGGCCACAATACGATATCTGTTTCTTAAAAAATTCGCACTTGGGGCGGTTGGCTCGCAGCCCATGTTCCCGTAGTCTAGTGAGCACCTGTTCTAGGTTGTTAAGGTGTTCACTGTCATCTTCACCTGTTACAAGGATGTCGTCCAAGTAACACTGAGTCCCCGGAATCCCTTGCAGGACTTGTTCCATCGCTCTTTGCCATATCGCCGGAGCCGATGCTACTCCGAATACCAATCGATGATACTGGTAAAGACCTTTGTGAGTGTTTATCGTGAGATACTTCCTAGAGGACTCTTCAACCTCCATCTGCAAATATGCTTGTGCTAGGTCAATTTTTGTAAAACGCTTCCCTCCAGACAGTGAGGCGAAGATGTCTTCTATCCTTGGAAGAGGATATTGTACTGTGTGAAGGACTGGGTTCACCGTCACCTTGAAATCCCCACAGATGCGAATCTTCCTTGGCTCCCCGGACATATTGCTTAACGTTTTCTTCATGACAGGAATGATGGGTGTCGCCCACTCGCTCCAGTCGACCTTAAACAACACGCCTGCCTTCTCCAGATTCTCCAGCTCTGCCTCGACGGCTGGGCAAATTGCATATGGTACCGGTCTTGCTTTGAAAAACTTGGGAACTGCATTCTCTTCTATTTTTATCGAGGCGGTTACGCCTTTAAGCGTGCCCAGTTCTTGTTGAAATACCTCCTTGGCTTTAGCTAAGATTGTTGACAATCGTCCAGGAGTGACGTCTTCATCTTTTTTACCGTCCACCGTCATTGCATGAATGGAGTGCCAATCTAAGTTTATCTTCCTGATCCATTCCCATCCCAATAACGGTGGTCCACCATTTGGCAGTATGTAGAGATACAATTTCCGTATTTTCTTGCCGTTGTATTCGACAGGCACCCTTATTTTTCCTCTGGGGTATACTTTTTGCCCCGTATACGTCGTCAAGACGATGGATGTCTCTCTCAAGGGTATGTGTGAAAATAGCCGCTCGTAGTCTCGTCCATTCATGACGGTTAGCGCTGATCCTGTATCCAATTCCATTTTAACTTGGGACCCTGCAATCGTGAGGGTGACCCAAATGGTTCGGTGATCCTCTTTTGCGATTACATTGTGACGTTTGAGACAGCTTAGTCTCCTGTTCCCGGATTCACTATCTCTCATCTGGTCTTCGGAACTACTGTCCGTCATCTTTTGTACTTCCTTGTACGGTTCCTTAGTAGCCTTTTTGTTGTCGCTGGTCTTCTTCCCAGACCTGCAAACTCGTGCAATGTGTCCCATCTTCCCGCATTGCCTGCATATTTTGTCTTTGGACCAGCAGTCCTTCTGGTCATGGTTAGTTCTGCCGCAGCGATAACATTTTGCAAATCCCCGTGTCATTTCGTGGGTGCCGCATTCATGTGGTTTTTGTTGAATTTCTGCAGCTCCCCTGGCTGCTGCTTCATACGATACTGCCACGCTGAAAGCCTTATCTAGCGTCAGCTCTTTCTCTGAGAGTAACTTCTTCTGTGTTCCTTCACTCAGGAGTCCACAGACAAATTTGTCCCGTAGGGTATCTGCCAGTCCTGCTCTGAACTGGCAGTGCTTTGATAGCTTGCGTAGTTCCGTAAGGTACTCAGCATTGCTCTCATCTTTATGCTGAGTTCTCCTGTGGAATTTAAATCTTTCTGCTATCAACAGCGGTGCAGGGTTTAGGTGTTCCTGTAGGACAGCAACAATTTTGTTAAAACTCTTCGCCTTCTGTTTGGCTGTAGTAATCAGGTCCCGCAATATGCCGTACGTTCTAGCGCCCATTAAGTTTAGCAATATCGATGCCTTTTTCTCCTCCGCTATTTCGTTTGCCTCGAAATATACCTCGACTCTTTCCACATACGTGGTCCAGTCCTCTATTGTATTATCAAAAGCAGTGATACAGCCAGTCTTCGGCATCTTGCAAATCTAAAATGGCGCCTCCCGCGCTTTGCCTTCTTCCCCGATTTAACAAAATGGCGCCTCCCGCGCTTTGCCTTCTTCCCCGCTGATTAAGATGGTGCCTCCCGCGCTTTGCCTTCTTCCCCGCTGTTGTTAGCGCTGCGTCCCGCGGTTCCTGTTGCAACCTGCAGCTCCTCGCGGTTTCTTGCGCGTTTAATATTTCTTTTTTTTTAATTATCTTCCCGTCGTGGAACAACCCTGTGGGACTCTTGCCTCCCTCTTCACGGGTCTATACGCAGCCCGGCTTCGTAGCACCGGCCGCGCCCTGTGTGCTCCACCCTCTCTCTCTCTTCTTCCCGACAACGTTGCTCGGCCCCGTTGCAAACCACCCGCTCGAGTTCGCGACCGCCGCAGCCCAGGAAGGATCAGTGCACTACCTGCCACCAGCCCGATTAGCTGAAGCACCGTCGACAGGAACCAGGCCCCGCTTCCGACAGCTTCTCCAGCAATCTTCAACTCCGCAACACAGGGCGGATGCCCAGTCGACACCCGTTTCTACTGCCTCTTACTTTCTTTTCTTTCTGGCCTTGACCTCGGCTCACGTCGCTGTAGGAATGGATCCCAGGAGGTGGTGCAGACTGTAGGTAGGTTCGTATCTGCTCGTCGCCAGTATTACGCCCATGAATGATTGAGACACGGACAGCAGGAGTTGAACAAAACAAGTCTTTAATGATGGAAGTCAATAGTGAAACTGAAAACAACAGAGGCTCACTAGCGCCTTTTATACAGGGGTGGTCTCTGCCGTTACTGCAGTCTGAGACCAGTTATTCTCTTAAAGGTACATACACAAAAGTTTCCTTCTCAATACTTGCGTTTGTAAAAGGCAAACATTCGACTATGGTCGCATGGAATATCTCCACAGGGTCCACTGCAGGTGCTTCTTCCGCCGTAGGCAACGGTGGGCGCGACAGCCCATCAGCGTTTCCATGTTGTTTCGTACCTTTGTACTCTATGTCATACTGATGTGCCCCTAGAAAAAGTGACCATCTTTGCAGCCGTTGTGCCGTCATCACCGGAACGCCCTTCTTTGGGTTAAAAATTGAGACCAGGGGTTGATGATCAGTCAGTAGGGTGAATTTCTGCCCGTGCAGATAGTGATTGAACTGCTTCACCCCCCACACCAGGCTGAGGGCCTCCCTGTCAATCTGGGCATAGTTACGCTCGGCTGAGGTTAGCAAGCGCGATGCAAAGGCTATTGCCCTCTCTGAACCGTCACGGAATTCGTGTGACAGCACCGCTCCAATGCCGTAAGGTGACGCATCACATGCCAACCGAATCGGTCGTGTTGGGTTGTAGTGGACCAATACTTCTTTTGAAGTGATTTGGCATTTACATTCCTGAAAGGCACGCTTACACTCATCACTCCATTTCCATGTTACACCAGTTTGAAGGAGGGCGCTCAGTGCGTGCAGAATTGTAGATAAATTCGGCAAGAACTTTTGGTAGTAGTTCACCAACCCGAGGAACGACCTCAGTTGCGACACATTTTCTGGTGCTGGAGCCTTGACTACAGCCTCAAGCTTGTCCGGCGACTTATGCAACCCTTCCTCATCAATCATGTGGCCACAATACGAGATTTGTCTCCTGAAGAACTCGCATTTGGGACGGTTGGCTCGTAGCCCATATTCCTGCAATCTCGTGAGCACCTGTTCCAGGTTGGCAAGGTGTTCATTGTCATTTTCGCCCGTAGCCAGGATGTCGTCCAAATAACACTGGGTCCCCGGGATCCCTTGCAGGACTTGTTCCATTGCCCTCTGCCACATAGCCGGGGCCGATGCTACCCCAAATACCAGTCGGTTGTACTGGTAAAGGCCTTTGTGAGTGTTTATCGTGAGGTATTTCCTAGATGCTTCTTCCACCTCCATTTGTAGATACGCTTGAGCCAGGTCAATCTTTGTAAAACGTTTCCCTCCAGATAGTGAGGCGAAAATATCTTCTATCCGCGGAAGCGGATACTGTACTGTGTGCAGGACTGAGTTCACAGTCACCTTGAAGTCCCCACAGATGCGAACCTTCCTTGGCTCCCCAGGCATGCTGCTCAATGCTTTCTTCATTACAGGAATGATGGGTGTGGCCCACTCGCTCCAGTCCACCTTAGACAGCACCCCCGAATGCTCCAGACTCTCCAGTTCAGCTTCCACAGCTGGGTGTATCGCGTATGGCATCGGTCTGGCCTTGAAAAATTTTGGGGTTGCGTTATCCTCAATCTTTATGGTTGCCTTTACTCCTTTTAGAGTCCCAAGTCCTTGTTGGAACACCTCTTCCGCGTCAGATAGAATTTGTGACAGACGTCCAGGTGCGACGTCATCATTTTTTTTGTCAGTCACAGTTAGTGCCAGAATGGAATGCCAATCCAATTGTAGTCTTTGGATCCATTCACGCCCCAATAATGGTGGTCCTCCATCTCGTAGTATATACATGTATAGTTTCTGTGTTTCCTTTCCGTTATATTCAACTGGCACCCTTATTTTTCCTCTGGGGTAGACCTTTTGCCCCGTGTATGTCTTCAATACAATGGACGTGTCCTTTAAGGGTATGTGTAAGAATAGCCGCTCATAGTCTCGTCGATTCATGACAGTTAGGGCTGATCCTGTGTCCAATTCCATCTTCACTGGGGACCCTGCTATCATGAGGGTGACCCAAATGTTTCGGTGATCTTCTTTTGCGACCACGTTGTGTAACTTTAAAGAACTTAGTCGCCTGCTCCCGGAGTCCTTATCACTCTCCTGATCTTCTGAACTACTATCTGTCAGTTTCTTTATTTTCCTGTACTGTTCCTTAGTAGTTCTTGTCGTGTTGGTCTTCTTTCCCGACCTGCAGACTCTTGCTATATGTCCCATTTTCCCGCATTGCCTGCATATTTTGTCTTTAACCCAGCAGTCCTTCTGCTCATGGGTTGTTCTGCCGCAGCGATAGCACTTTTCGGCTCCATACGCCATTTCGTTAGTGCTGTATTCTTGTGGTTTCTGTTGTATTTCCGCAGCTCCCCGTGCTGCTGCTTCGTAGGATACTGTCACGCTGAAAGCCTGTTCTAGCGTCAGGTCCTTTTTTGAAAGTAGTCGTTTCTGGGTTCCTTCACTCTGGAGCCCGCAGACAAACTTATCCCGTAAGGTGTCTGCCAGTCCTGCTCCGAACTGGCAGTGCTTCGATAACTTGCGTAGTTCCGTAAGATAGTCAGCATTGCTCTCATCTTTGTGCTGGTTTCTTATATGGAACTTGAATCTTTCTGCTATCAGCAGTGGTGTAGGGCTTAGGTGTTCCTGTAAGATATGAACAATCTCCTCAAAACCTTTCTCCATTGGTTTAGCTGGGGTAATTCCGCAATAGGCCGTACGTATTCGCACCCATCAGATTTAATAATACCGACGCCCCCTTTCCATCGGCCACCTCATTTGCCTTGCAGTACACTTCGATTTTTTCTACATACGTGGTCCAGTCTTCTACCTCGTTGTCGAAAGCAGTGATACTGCCACTTTTCGGCATCTTGGGCGATTTAAAATGGCGCCTCCCGTGCTTTTGCTTCTTCCCCAATGGAATAAAATGGCGTCTCCCGCGCTTTTGCTTCTTCCCCTTACTGCCACGCTGCTCCTAGCATTCTACGGGGTAATGGCGGCAACCCGCAGCTTCGGCGCGTCTCGCTTTCCTTTCCCCCCGTTTAGTTTCTCTCCGCTGTCCTGTTCTCGAGCACCGACCACGCCCTGTGCGCTCCACCCTCTCTCTCTTGTTTTCTTTTCCCGGCGATGCTGCACGGCCCGATTTGTAGAGCCGCTCGATTGAGCTTGAGCCCGCCACAGTCCGGAAGGGTCAGCGCGCTACCTGCTACCAGCACGATTCGCTGGAACCACAGTCTCTCCCGCAATTCTCCAAACACCGATGGATTCTTTGGGCGGTTGCCCTCAGTTGACGCCCGTTGCTCAGACTACGACCTTCCAGGACCTTCCTTTCAGGCGAGATCCCCATGAGATGATGCCACACTGCAGGTGAATTCAAACTTACTCGTCGCCACTGTGAAGTCATCACCTCAATAATACACGGACTTCGGGAGAACAGTTTAACAGCTACTTTACTGAACAAGAGGCAGCTTGAAACTGAAACTACAGAAGCCTGCTAGGGCCTTTTATACAGGGGTGGTCTCTGCTGGTACTGCAGTCTAAGACCAGTTATTCCATTAAAGGTACATACACAACATCTGTAGTCTCAGCATCTGACATTCAGCAGCCTTCCACCAGCCTTGCTGCAGCCTCTGGGGCCCCATTACGGAGGAGCAGTAGGTTGGGAAGGGGGGAAGTGCGCAAGGGATGGAGGTCACCCTCGAAGGGCAAACAGTAGGAGGTCTAAATTAATGGTGGGAATGTTTTTATTAAAGGTCGAGGTTCGTCTGATAACTTTTGTTTAGTGTTTTGGCGTTTATCTCCAGCTTGTGAGAACCAGTTATGTTAATTAATGATTTGTTGTGTTTGTTTCTATTAGTTTGTCCTGAATAAATGACACACACAGAGTTTGTTAAATAAAAAAGTTGTTGTATTCAAAATGTAAATGTTTGGCCTTTGTAATCATTACTGCTTTGGCCGGCTATAGGGGTTGCGGGTTGCTTTCCATGATGTTGTTCTCCATGCCAGAAGCCATCTTCTGAGTAGGGGCCTAGAAGCGGTTTGTTATCAGCCGTTGATGGATGGCCCTTGCAGTGGCAACATTGTGGGCCTCCCTCTCGCCTTGGTGCTGCTGATGATCATCCTCCTCCTCTTCCTCCTCCTCTTCCTCCTCCTCCTCTGGTGGTGCTCCAAGGCTTGGTGGCATTGGCTGGGTCCTGAGGATTGCCAAGTTGTGAAGCATGCAGCATACAACTATGAAGAGGGAGACTCGCTCAGGAGAGTACTGCAGGACTCCACCTGAGTGGTCCAGACAGCGGAATCGTTGCTTGAGCATGCCAATCGTCTGTTCAATTATGTTCCTGTTGGCGATATGGCTCTCATTATACCGCGGCTCAGCAGGGGTGTTGGGGTTATGGAGCGGTGTCATCAGCCAGGTGCAGAGTGGATAACCCTTGTCCCCGAGGAGCCAACCACTTGGCTGATGTGGTGCCTGGAAAAGGTCTGGCACACCAGTCTGGTGCAGGATGAAAGCATCATGGCTGCTGCCAGGATAGCGGGCACTGATGGCGAGTATCAGCTGTCTCTGGTCACAGACCAACTGGATATTGAAGGAGTGGTAGCCCTTGCGGTTTCGGAAAACCTCTGCATTTTCATGCGGTGCCCACAATGCCACAAGCGTGCAGTCAATGGCGCCCTGGACCATGGGGAAGCCCGTTATCCTAGCAAAGCCACATGCGCATTCATGCTGTTTGGCCCGGGTCATGGGGAAAGAGATTTACTGGCGTCTCCTTTTAGAGAGGGCATTTGTCACCTCCTGGATACAGCAACGGACCATGAACTGGGAGATATTGGCGATGTCCCCAGTAGCTGCTTGAAAGGAGCCGATGGCCTAAAAATTCAGAGCCACTGTGACCTTCACTGCCACCAACAGAGATGTCCTGGTCCTCAGTTGAGGCTGCAGATCTGGTTGTAGCAGGTGGCAGAGCTCAGTGACCACCTCCTTGCTGTAGCGCAGCCTGCGCAACACTGCTCCTCAGACAAATGAATGTAGGAGAATTGTTCCCGAAATATCCTGGGAGGGTAAGGTCTCCTGTGCAGAGGCCTGTTGGCCCTCCTCCCTCTGACCATGATTGCCACTCTCTCTCTGCATCTCTGATGTCTCTGATTCTGCAGGTGCAGGATGACGCCCTGAATCAGTGCAGCCCCCACAGTCTCTTCTAAATCGATGCAAAAAAGGTCAAATCAAAAAGAACCTGCAAAGTGCTGCTCAGTACCCAAAACTCCTTCACACAGTGTTGAATCTCTCCAGAAGTCTCTCTCTCAGAACCTCTCTCTCTCTCTCAGAATGCGTGGTACAAAAATGTCTCTGACAAAAAAAGGCAGTAAGAGGCCGCCTTTAAATAGCGCTCCCCCAGCCCCTTCCCAACTTCAAAATGTTCCCCTCTACCTGTCATTGCTATTGGCAGGTGGAAAGGAAGAGGCCACCACTCAATATCCGGTCCGGGGCGCTACCGGGGTGTTGCATGCTCGACTGACATCACGATCTGCAGGCGCAGGAGATCATGGCGGTAGAGTTTAGCGCCGCTGCAAAAACTCTGGTCAATTTCGGCAGCGGCGCAAACATCGCCGGGCCTGGGCGCTAGTTGCTTTGCACCCCGTTAGCTCCCTCTTAGGGTGCAAATGGGAGGCGCTAATCAACCGAATTTTTCCCCCCATATCTTTTAATGAAAAAGAAACTACCATTGAGTTAGGCAGTTGAACTAAAGATTGGTTTCTAGCACTGGTATGCACAACAACCTGTTACATAACAACAGCCTAGATGTATGTTAGGCTTTTCAGGGAGCAGGCAGAAAAGCAATATTTTATGAAGTCAATCAGACACAGATAAGTTATTAATGCTGTTACACCTGGTGGTGCGATTGGAATACAGATGGTTGTAAGTCAAGTGTCAGTGGTGAGGGGAAGATGCAAACTTAAAGAATTAATATTGGCCCATATTTTCCGATCGGAGGCTTCCTGCGTGCGGAGGCCTGCGGTCTGGAAAAAATCTACGAACTTACCTGAGGACTCCTGAGGTGCATATACTTCCGCTCCTGGGCCTCTCCAAACTCGAAATGCACAGGGCCCAAGTATCCCAGAGGCACAGGCAGTTTGCAAGCGTCCCTGGGATCACGTGGGCCAGGCCAGCCAATAACAGAAGGGAATCTCCATTCATACACTTGACAGATAGACTTGTCAAAAGTATGAATGGCGATCACCCCAAAAACACAGTAATACATTAAATATATATATTTTTTTAAACACGTTTTTAAAATGAGTTAAAATTACAATAAATTAAATATTTTAAACAAAAATTTTATTTTGGAAAAAATAATTAAAGTTTTTTCCAGGACTTAAAATAAATTTACCTTTTTTAAAAGTATTTTTAAATTATAAATGAGCGGAAAAACATTTTTAAAAACTTTTTTCAACTCTTATGCTGGTAAAAGCAGGCCTTATGCTTGCTTTTACCAGGCGTAAGATTTCTAAGCGTTTTCTGTGGGTGGAGGTTCTCCAGAAAGCGGAACTATCCGCCCATCGAGGCCCTTCTCTAGGGCAGGTGCCCGATCTGTCAAGAGCATTCTTGACACCCGTAGGCATCGGAATATATGGCCCATTATTGATGAAATCAGCATGTTCTAATGTGATTCCGAAAGCTGACAATGATAATGGCCCAGTAATTCCGGGCACAACGCGTGAGTACGGATGGGGTACTCACGCGTGTGCCCGGAGGAATTGCCGGTTTTCAGCATGCACAGCGCATGCGCTGAAAACTGACATTTCCTGTCCTCTGACCCAAGGGGTTAAGAGGCAGAACGCGCGCGACTGCACAGTGAAATTCCTTTTTTTTTTCAGAGTTGCGCGTGTGTAAAGGCCTCTGGTCTTTACGCATTGAAAAACCACACATAAATACTTAGTTTTTCAGGTAAGTGGGCTTTTAGTACAATTGAGAATTTTTTTTCCACAAGTTTGTTATTTTTAAAGAATTTACAGTAAGGTAAGTTTAGTTTTAGCCCCGATTTAAAAAAAAAATGTTTTTTCAAATTTTAAAATTATTGTTTAAAATAGTTTTTTAGAGTTCTTTATTGTTCATTTAAGTAGTGCAATGTTTTTTTAAATTTTCTTTCAGGTTTAAGTAGTGTTTTGGGGCCAGGAGTTTTCATGAGTTTGACAGCTCTTACTGTCAAACTCATGAATGAGTTTCCCCTCCCCTGATTGGCTGCACAGTGCTCACCTGATCCCAGCCGGCACATCGCACTAACTATGCCGCTGGATCAGGTAAGCACATCGCGCCGACATCTGAACCGGGCCAGTGACAGGAAATGCAAGCAGGCCCGGGCTTCAGATGTCGGCGCGCAGGGTGAGTGCAGATCGGGGGCTTGCATGCACGGCAAGCACCCGATCCTAATTTCAGGGCCAATGTAAGTTAGTTGTGTGCGCTACTGCAGTGGAGGCTATCAAACCCCGCCTTCAAAATTAGGTAGGAAATAAAAAAGATATCAACGGTGTAGGTATTTTTTACCTCTTGAAACAAACTGCAATCTAATCATAAACAAGAACTTTTTAAACTGCAGAAATACCTCTTTCATGGTTTATTTTAATTTTAAAGTTATTTTTGGAGCTCCCCTAATGGCTAAGATGGATGAAGGCACCATCTGGGGGAACTAGGTAGTGCAACGAATTGGCTGCTGACATTTTGGCTCTCAGACCTGGGTTTCAAATTTCGACACAAATTGATAGGTTTGATCAACAGGCTCTGCTGTAAGAGTCCTATGTGAAATAAGTTTTGGAACTTTGAATCTCAATGCAATTTCTAGTAAGCATGGACCTGTCCCTAATTTTGCATGAATCGTCTCTCTCAATCAGAGAAGTAACAGGATGTTGGTTTAGGAAATGGAAAAAATACTACACTGTGCAGTCGGCGTGCTCTTCTGTGGTTGGAGCAGGGTATTACAACGTATTTACAGCTCAGAAATAGGCCATTCAGTCCAACAGGCCCATGCTGGTATTTATGTTCCACACGAGCCTCCTCCCACCCTTCTTCATTAACCCTACCAATGTATCATTCTAGTAGATGGAGCCTTACTCTAAATCCTGCTCTGTTTTATCTATATCTGTAAGAAATCACACAACACCAGGTTATAGTCCAACAGCTTTATTTGAAATCACAAGCTTTCGGAGCGCTGCTCCTTCATCAGGTGAAGTGGAGAGATGCATAAAAACACAGCTTATACATAAAAATACAGTTTTTCATACAGGCCCCAGCATCTGCAACATTTGACCCCTTGTGACCCAACCTCATTGTTCTTTGATGTAATGTTTTCCTGACTAACCTGTTTGGACACCATTTACACCTTTGATTGCTGTGATTATCTCTCTGCCGAGGTGTGATAAATGGCAGTTAGAAAGATTACCTGTAAACATCTGACATTATTCTCTGACTATATAAGCTGTGTTTTTATGCATCTCTCCACTTCACCTGACGAAGGAGCAGCGCTCCGAAAACTTGTGATTTCAAATAAAGCTGTTGGACTATAACCTGGTGTTGTGTGATTTCTTACATTTGTCCACCCCAGTCCAACACTGGCATCTCCACACCATTATCTATATCTGACATTGGAGTGCTTGAAATGGAAGATGTTTTATTCTCTTCATCTTCACCAGCACTAACATCCTTTATCTTGAATGGCAACAAATAAAATGAAAAAGGCACCATGTAGTTGTGTCAGACTAATACAAACCAGGTAGTCTCAGGTTCAATCTCCACTCTTCCTGTCTACTGTTGATCTTATCCAGGATAGTAGTAGGGTATGGCTGCTGAAGTAGGGAGGGAAAAATCAGTCACACTTCCTGTGTGCATGCCAGGTAAAGATAGGATAGGATCAGTCTAAGATCAGATGGTAGCCATTAATAAATTGAATGGCATCCTATCTCACCACCTTGCCCATCCTGACCTATTGACTATACAGAATTTCACTTTACAAAGTTAGCTGCTCTAACATCACCATCATTGTGGACATCTGATTTTAGGACGTAACACAATGGCCCAAAAATTGCTGTCAAAATAACGGTGAGGCTAACAGCGTATGCCGCTATTTAAGTGCAAATGCGATAGCAACTTCAGGCAAGGGCAGATGCACAACTAAATGTGGAAATCAAAAAGTTGCTGTTGGGGATGCGTCGTTCCCCCGTTAGCTTCATGAAAACAGCATCTCACTGGTTCCCCATTCAAATATATTGAGCGGCATGAAGTAGCTGCACTCGCACTGTGGACACAAAGTAAACACGCCGCAGAAAGTTAAATCAAATTATTTCAAGTCTTGAAGGGATAATTACAAGCCCAAGCCCTTTTCGGGCTACCCCAGATCAGGTGTATTCCTCAAACATTCACCTTCAACTAAAGTTAAAAATAGCTGAATTCTATAAGATGCTTAATTGGGTCTAAAAGTTCAGACTATCTCTCCCTAAAGGAAAGGAACATCATGAAGATGTTACCGTCCTCCAGATAGCACTTTTAATAAGTTTAACTAAACTGTAACCTTCCAGATATTATGAGGGTCCAGAATACCCCCCAGAATTCTGCAACTCCTTACAAAAGTGTGTACAGAAATTGAGTTTGCAAGGTTGATACAGAAATACTCTGTGAGACAATTCTAAAAATATATAGTTTTATTTAAGAGCTGACATTCAGTTAACAGTTGTTGAGTCAGTTGCAACATTAACAGTTCAAAAACAATTAGCTTAAACAATCTTATTCTAAGCGATCCTTATTCTCAAATCTTAACTTCATTACATTTCCACACTTCTACTTATTCTTAATCCAGAATATCCACCAAAATCATATACCTTGATTACCCAAGACTCAAAGTTAAAAACTTACCAAGCATGCCTGTGAAGTTGAGAAATGCTTGCCCTTCCAGCAACTTCTGACTTTCCGTTTGAAAAGGTCTATTTTTATATCCTTTTTGCAGCAGTAAATCCTTTGAAGTTTTCTGCTGATGTAAGCTAATTATCTCTGAGTCATCTTTATTGAATACTTTCTGATCTTACTGTCAATTTAACCATTAACTTTTAGAATCCTGTCTCTGTGTTTAGGTGTTTCAAAAACTTATCATAAAAACAATATGACAGTAGTATTTATTTGAAGTCATTCTTATCAAAGGTTATCCATTCAATTCTTAATATTGGCTTAACTGTTTATTAGCAGATGTTGTGTCTCCATGGTATTCCAAGTTCAATACAAACACAATGTAATTGCTTGGTGTATCTGTTGAAGTCATATTTTCAAAGTGTTCTGTAAATATCATATTTACAATATGTAAATAAAAGACACTTCAACTAGGGTGGTTACTTGTTTTCTAGCTATCTCAATGGTTATATTATAGTCTTATGTCTCCTGTCTTTCAAGTTTAACATAAAAACTATTTGACCAGCAGGTGTTTCTTTTACTTGATGTCATCTTTTCAAAGGCACATGCCTCTTTTAATGTTTCTGTGTTTCTCTTCAATGTGTTAGTTTATAACACTTTACTTGGGTCATTCCATTGTGTTTCTCCCAAACTCCAGACCTTCTGGAAGCGCCAAACTGCTATTTCAATAGGGCCTTCGTATTAGCATTAACAATCAATTCCCATTTCAAAAGCCTGGGGTTTTTTTACAGCTTGTGTTATCAAACCAACCCATCTCAGAAGCCTGTTTTGACACAGCTTGTGTCGCTGAGGCTTTAGATTTATAAACCCAGTATATCATGTATTAATAATGTCAGAAATCTATTCATATGATGGTGTATCTCTTGGAATATGGCTTATTCCATCACAGTCTAAACACCCTTTTAACCATGTGATAAATGTTAATTAATACCAGTAGGCATCTCTAGCATTGAAAATTAACTTTTATAAGTGAGGAGTCTCATTCCTTCAGGTTTTAATTGTTGTTGGAGAATTAAAATAATATTTATTTTTTTACTTTTTCTCTCTCTCTTAATCCAAACTTTCTTTCCCTCTTTTTATTTCTCTTTCTGTACCTGATCTGTCATTGAATTCACCCACTCTAACTTACACTTCCTTGTTCAGACCTTACGCTGTTCATGTCAGAATCTTTCAATCTGATTGGCTAAGGAGACACACAGTGGCTTACCCTGCTCGCTCAGATCCCAGATGTCCAGCAGAGGGTGGCGCGCCATTTTCATCTCGCAATTCCAGCAACTTGCAGGGAAAATATCATGGAGATTAAACGGGCAAGGACAAGTCTAACTAACGGCAGGCGCCGCTCGTTGGCTGGTTACAAGAATTTTTGGGCCAATAACTGTATTCCAAAAGATGAATTTGAAAATCTGAGTTAAATCCGATGAATGCATTAAGAACACCTTTTTTTGACCAGCTGCAATTTAATAACCAAACCAAAAATGTTTTGCTTATTCTATTAGTAACCCCACAATCATAATTGTTTGCAACTGATTTTACTAATATTTTTAACCCAAATTAATTTAAAACAAACCCACAATCAGAAGACTTAACCCTCACTCACTAAATTTTTAAAGACAAGAATTTCTGTCTTCCAAGCCAAAAAAATCTCAGTAACAAAGAAGCCTTAATAAAACCGCAGTGGTGCCCTCTGGTGCTCAGGTCTCTCCAGGCATCATCAGTTTGTTTGCCAGGCGAAGCCTCAAGCAACACAGATATTGCAGTATGGCTATTAACTAAAACCACAAGCACTATAACTCAAAGCTGCTTTGTTATATGATTTACACATCTGGTAGTTTATGCATATTGATGCATATTGGAGCATTACAGTATTTGAAATTCTGATTTATTTGTTTCAGTCCAATCTGTTTTTATTGGCAGTCCTCAAACCCCAGGTGTGTGGTTTACCTCCTGCACACCACTCTTCATTCTGTCCTGCCAGTTAGATATCTCTACTTTCACACGTATTTTACAGCTTTTCTGTAATACTGCAGATGTTACTTTTATTCTTCCAAGGAACTGGGACCTTCTTGGTCTGTGTGGCTTAGCAACACACCATAAAGTCTTTATTCATTAATCCTTGGAGGATGCCTATTTTCACTTTTTTGTAATGCCATTGCTTACTTACTTAATTTTATTTATTTCCTTTAACTTCCAGGGTGCCGATGACAGCATTGTTTATTTTGCCTTTGCGTTGTTAACAAGTTACCTTGCCAAGCTACCAGCGGGCCAATTATTGCTGTAAAAAACACAACAAAAAAATTAACCTGGTTCTTTTAGTCCTATGACTGGGTCAATTGTCAAATGTCCTGACAAATTGATTAGCTGAAAAAATAGATTTTAGAGTTAATTATCAGGCAATAAAAAGACCACATTTTACTGATGTGGATCCAAGTTTAGGAATAGTAAATAGATAAAATAAGTAAGTGAGAAGTCTATTTTATTAAAAATGTTGAGTTTGCATATTCTTCAGTTAGTTTGAATAGTCTATCAGTGCATTTTTTAACTATTTGATTTGTCTATCATAGGAACTTAGGAACATCAGTAGGCCATTCAGCCCCTCCAGCCTGCTCTGCCATTCAGCTAGATCATGGCTGATCTGTATTTTAACTGCATCTACCCACCCTGGCTCCGTAACCTTTAATACCCTGGGCTAACAAAAATCTATCAATCTATCACAATCTCAAGGCTCATGCCTGCATTATTTTCAGAACTATGTGATTGCTTTTTGAGAATGAAACAATGAAAGAATACCATGACAAAGAAGTGAGCCCCTGTTAAGCTTTAGATCTGTGACTGGTCTGTGAAACACATATAACCCATTCTCCCAATTACCTGTCTACAACATTTAGAAGTACACCAACAGGTCAGTAGCCTTTAATATCTATGGACCTGTTTTTCAAAAGCTTTTCCTAGATTCCTGAGTGAGTTTTAACTATTGAGGTTTAAAACAGAAACAGCACTCTAGTGAATTTGAGTTGCTTATTTCTCAGGTAGAATGAATATTTATTTGTGACTTTGCCATTGCAGGTATAAACTGTTTTATTCAAATTTAATTTCACCTTGTCTGTCTATATCTATATGTATGCATCTATCCCTCTCTCTATCTATCTATCTATCTATCTATCTACCTATCTAAATTTGATTCATGATCAGAGCTATTGGCTCACTTTTAACTGTTCAGATTTTAAGCGCTCCAATTAATTATTTAGTTTTTTTTTAATGTAGGCAGAATTCTGCATTTATTTATTAGTGACATTTCCACTATGTTCATATTTTGTTGGTGAGTCAGTTTTAAAGTGTAGTGAACTAGTTAGTTGATTTTTAATAAGTCAGATCAAACTAATCAGCTTTTTCAACAAAACACCCCTGCAACAGTAATATAAGGAGCTAATTTGCGTAGTTTGAGCTGTTGACATATTACAAACTCCAGCTATTTTAGGAGACATCAACCATTAAATGATTTTTTTTGTTAAGGACAACTGACATGCCTTCTTTAGTTCGTTTACATTGATGAATCATCATCGGGCCAAGACACCCTGAAATCAGGGTAGCTGCCATATCACAAGTTGTCCTTATAGGTCATTCCAACATAAAGGAGGAAAACTATTCAATAGGTAATGAGGGAACTCTGACATTTGGGATGACATCTGCTGGAAGGTATTACTCAGAGGCCAGTCATGATAACTTGTTTAAATATTCAGAGTTCAGTCTACCATGATTGGGTGGTAGAGAGGCTGAGACTCTGCACCTTCAACTGATGGGGCCACTATTTAGTTCTGTATAATGTGTGCTCATACTGTTATCAAGAGGATGATGGGAATGTGTTTACCTTTTAATCATAAGAACATAAGAAATAGGAGCAGGATTAGGCCATTTGGCCCTTCGAGCCTGCTCCACAATTCAATAAGATCATGGCTGATCTTCTACCTCATCTCCACTTTCCTGCACTATCCCCATATCCCTTGATTCCCTTAATATCCAAAAATCTATCGATCTCTGTCTTGAATATCCTCAGCTCTCTGGGGTAGAGAATTCCAAAGATTCACCATCCTCTGAGTGAAGAAATTTTTCCTCATCTCAGTCCTAAATGGCCAACCCCTTATTTGGAGACTGTGACCCCTGGTTCTAGACTCCCCAGCCAAGGGAAACATCCTCCCTGCATCTACCCTGTCAAGCCCTGTAAGAATTTTGTATGTTTCAATGACATCTCATTCTTCTAAACTCAAGAGAATATAGACCCAGTCTACTCAATCTCTCCTCAAAGGACAATCCCCCCAGGAACCAGTCTGGTGAACCTATGTTGCACTCCCTCTATGGCAAGTATATCCTTCCTTAGATAAGTAGACCAAAAGTTTACACAATACTCCAGGTGTGGTCTCACCAGGGCCCTATATAATTGCAGTAAGACGTCTTTATTCTTATACTCAAATCCTCTTGTAATAAAGGCCAACATATCATTTGCTTTCCTAATTTCTTGCTGTACCTGCATGTTAACTTTCAGTGATTCGTGTACAAGGATACCCAGGTCCCTCTGAAAATCAACATTTCCCAATCTCTTACCATTTAAAAAATACTGTACTCTGCTTTTCTATTTTCCTACCGATGTGGATAACTTCACATTTCTCCACATTTTATTCCATTTGCCATGTTCTTGCCCACTCACTTAGCCTGTCTATATCCCCTTGAAGCCTCCTTCCATCCTCTTCACAACTTACATTCTCACCCAACATTGTATCATCTGCAAACTTGGATAGATTACATTTGCTCCCCTCATCCAAATCATTGATGTAGATTGTGAATAATTGAGGCCCAAGCACTGATCCTTGCAGTACCCCACTATTGACAGCCTGCCAACCCGAAATGACCCGTTTATTCCTATTCTCTGTTTTCTTTGTGATAACCAATCCTCAATCCATGTTAATATATTAGCCCCAATCCCATGAGCCCTAATTTTCTTTAATAATCTCTTGTGTGGCACCTTATTGAATGCCTTCTGAAAATCCAAATACACCACATCCACTGGTTCCCCCTTATCTATTCTGCTATTTACAACCTCAAAAAACTCTAAAAGATTTGTCAAACATGATTTCCCTTTTCATAAATCAGTGCTGACTCTGTCCAATCCTATTATTATTTTCTAAGTGCCCTGTTTCCATGTCCTTAATAATAGATTCTAGCATTTTCCCTACTACTGATGTCAGGCTAACTGGTCTGTAGTTCCCCATTTTCTCTCTCCTTTGCTACCTTCCAATTCATGGGAACATTCCAGAATCTATGGAATTTTGGAAAATGACAACCAATGCATCCACTATTTCTATAGCCACCTCTTTCAAAACCCTAGGATGCAGTCCATCAAGTCCAGGGAATTTATCTGCTTTCAGTCCCATTAACCTCTCCCGTACTATTTTTTTTACCAATACAGGAAACTCTTTTTTATCCGGCACCGATGGGACTGGCGTGGTGCCGGTTGATCAAAAAGTCCGGATTACAGTGAGATATATTTACTAAGGTACGAGAGCCCCATACATGGCCACAGATCCAGGCATCCCTGTTGCATGGCAACAGGTGCAGGAACCCCGGTTACATGGCCACAGATCCAGGCATCTCTGTTGCATGGCAACAGGTGCAGGAACCCCGGTTACACGGCCACAGATCCAGGCATCCCTGTTGCATGGCAACAGGTGCAGGAACCCCGGTTAAACGGCCACAGATCCAGGCATCCCTGTTGCATGGCAACAGGTGCAGGAACCCCGGTTACACGGCCACAGATCCAGGAACCCTGGTTACACGGCCACTAATATGAAGTAAAACTTACCTGAACCTACTCCTGAGTTTTGTCGGTTAAGAGAGATTTCCGGTTATTTAGGTGCCGGTAAAAAGAGAGTTTCCTGTACGAATTTCTTTCAGTTCCTCATTCTCGCTAGAGCCTTGTTTCTCCAATATTTCCGGGAAGATTTTTGCGTCTTCTTCCATGAAGACAGACACAAAGGCTATGATTTTATCAATGGAGGTGGGTTGGATGCGGGTCCGGTGGTTTCCGGCTTGCAGTCCCACCCCCAGCTACATCCGGCCCACAGACGTGATTTTACGTTGATTGACCTTGTTAAGCCCGTCCTGTGGGCTTGCCGGCCAATTTTAGAGGAAGCCAGTCCAATGACATCATTTGATGATGCATCGGGCCAGAAATTCGGGTTGGAGGCTTCCCGCGGGCGCAAGCCCCCGACCTGCACTTACATAGCGCGCCTGCCGTTGTGCTATGTGGCCGCGTGGGATTACGATCCTGGGCCTCCTCCAGCTCCTGGTGTGCAGTGCTTGCGTATCCCAGTGGCAAAGTTATTTCGCAGCTTCCCCTGGGATCACGTGGGCCATGGGGAGCCAATCAGAGCAGGGAATCTCTATTCATAGATTTGACAGGAAGACCTGTCAAATCTATGAATAGAGATCGGCCCCAAAACCTAAGTAAAGCTTCAAATAATTTTTTTTAAATCACATTTTCCAAATAACTATAAATTACATAAATTAACTATTTTAAACAAAAGTTTAAATTTTTGAAAAAATTAATTAAAGTTTTTAATGCGGCTAAAAATAAACTTACCTTTCTTTAAAATATTTTAAAATGATAAACCTGTGGAAAAAATGTTTTAATTTTACTTAATTAACCTCTTACCTTGTTAAAAGCAGGCCTTGTGACTGCTTTTTTCATACGCAGCTGCTAGGGACTTAACCGCATGGAGAAACCTGTAAAAAAATCAGAAGTTCCAGGCATACGCGCTACCTCTCTGGCGCTCGCGTTTGACCTGTGAACCCCTTCCTTCAAGGGAATGGAAGTTCCGGTTTCCAGCGCATGCGCATTGCATGCACGAAACTGGCACTTTTGTTGGTCCTACGCATGAGTACACACCCGTGGGGACCTGAATTTCTGGCCCATCATCTGCCAGTTTTCTTAAAGGGAGCATGCACAAATTTTTTTTGACAGTTGATTTTTCAGTGTTTGTGAGCATTTGAGGTGCTGCAAAAACTGACAATCACTGCACAAAGGTAACCTCTTGCACCCAGGCTCTCCAATGTCTCACTCCATAGACTGGACTAAATGGCAGCTGCAGTTGAGGTGACAGAAGCGATCTGTCACTGGTGAGAGAGGTTCTCCCAATGTGGTGGCACTGGACATGGATTTCAAAACTTGTAGCCTAAAGAAATGTGTAAATGTATAAAAAATGCATTTCCCAACATTTTCTTACCTCTGAGACTCACCAGTACAACATGGGATCCTTCACATCACTTCTATAGCTGTCATCAATCCAGAAACATTACAGCAGACTCACAACACACCACACTTACCTGGTGTTGTTTTCAGATGTCGGGAAACCCGAGGCAGAAGCAGCAAAATTCAAAAATAGCCTGTCAACTACCAGCAACTACCTGTTAATAGGCAGGTTAATAGGCCTTTAATCCTCTTCCCACTGCTAGATGTCGGGTCCATGTGCAAATTGGGGACCCAACACTTGGGAAAATTGTTTGGAGGTGGGTTGACGGTGGGTTCACAACCCGCCGTCAATCTAAACAATTTTTCCCTTTGACCCACCTCCAAACCCACCCTCTGAGTGCTGGCAAAATCGCAGCCAAAGTATTTGCTTAATTTCTCTACCGTTTTCTTATTCCCCATTATTATTTCTCCGGTCTCAGCCTGTAAGGGACCCACATTTACTTTTGCTAATCTTTTCCTTTTTACATACCTATAGGAGCTTTTACAATCTGTTTTTATGTCTCTCGCTAGTTTACTCTCATATTCTATTTTCCGTTTCTTTGTCAATTTCTTGGCCCTCCTTTGCTGAATTCTAAAATCCTCCCAATCCGCATGCTTACTACTCTTTTAGGCAACATTATAAGCCTCTTCCTTTGATCTAATACTAGCTTTAACTTTGCTTGTTAGCCATGGTTGGGCCACATTTCCTGTGGGGTTTTTGTGCCTTAAAGGAATGTATATTTGTTGTAAATTATGTATTAATTCTTTAAACGCAAGCCATTGCTTGTCTACCATCATACCTTTTAATGTAGTTTCCCAATCTACCATAGCCAACTCGCCCCTCATACCTACATAGTTTGCTTTGTTTAGATTTAAGAGCCTAGTTTTGGATTTAACGAAATCACTTTCAAACTCAATATAATATCATGGTCTCTATTCCCTAAAGGTCCCATTACTACAAGGTTATTAATTAATGCTTTCTCATTGCACAATACCAGATCTAATCAGTTGTTCTTCTTGCACTGCTGCTCTTGAGAAGTTTGTTGTATCTGCTGTCCACTTAAAAGGGGTTCAAACTTGCACTTGTTGGTTGCCTGATGACCAACAAGTCATTATCCTGAAGGGAAGTCAAAGGGGTTTCTTTGGAGTCACGTTGGCTCAAAGATGACATGCTTGCAGATGAATTATTGGAAATCTCCCTTCCTGAGCCAAGTGTGTCCGCAATACTCCAGAGCATTTTTTATGATTGAACAGCCAGCTTTGCTCATTAATAGTATCTGGAAATGTAGACTTGTTACGGGAGCCTGAGTTCTTCACACTTGGCTCCAGATAACCCTGGAAGCTATTGGAATGTGCTATGGTCACTTAAGATGGACTCGCCAATTTGAACAAGACAAGGAGAGAAACACTTTTCAAAAAAATGACTTGGACAATTGAAATTTAAACATGTCTCTTAAACTTACAAAAGAGTTACCAATCAAACGTGTACACAAATATAATCTACAAATGCTGGTATTTGAATTGTGCACCGTGGCTGCAGTGTATACCATCTACAAGATGCTTTGCAGCAACTCGCCAAGGCTTCTTCGGCAGCACCTCCCAAACTCGCGAACTCTACCATCTTGAAGGACAAGGACAGCAGGCACATGGGAACAACATCACCTCCAAGTTCCCCTCCAAGTCACACACCATTCCAACTTGGAAATATATCGACGTTCCTTCATCATTGCTGGGTCAAAATCCTGGAACTACCTCCCTATCAGCACTATGGGGGTACCTTCACCACACGGACTGCAGCGGTTCAAGAAAGCGGCTCACCACCACTTTGTCAGGGGCAATAAACGCTGGCCACATCCTAGGAACAAATAAAAAAAATTGAATGGCTTGTTCCCTCTCTTAGGCAATTGGCCAGAAACCACATCTGTATTCTATGACTCTTGTATCAAAATAAACTGGACTGATTTCTGAGCATGAATCTGTTTTTTTCTTAACCCCAAAATATATCATTACAAAAAGAAAGAAGCCAATATTGTGACCTATTATAGACAAGTGCTTCACTTTTGCCGCAGGGTGATGCTGGACTGCTTGCTCGTTTGAATTTGTCATGAGGTTGAGTGTGGCTTTGTGCTAACGTTTCGTGATCTAATGAGATCATTGAAATGTTTGCAGCACTGCACCCAGGTCCTCCTGACCACATCCCTGCTTGTGCCCTCCTCTGCAATCTCCAACCAAGCTGTTTTGGTCTCTAGGGGAGGTCTTTTCCGCCCATCGGAAGGGAAGAGGACCTCGCAGCATACTGTGACTCCCGGAGGGAGTCATGGAAGAACCTGGGTGCAGCTCTCTGCCTCTGTGCAGTGATTGTCAGTGTTTGCAGCACCTCAATGCTGTAGAACACTGACAGCACAAACATCACAACTAAGGTGGCCAAGGTCCCTTTAAGGAAATCGGCTGATGACGCCTGGTTGGATAAACAGTGGAGAATTTACCATTGGTCCATGTTGGTAATCTGCCTGGTTTCAACCAATTGAAGTCCAACAGTGGACCAGTACATGTTTTGGGTCTCTAAACACCAGAGCTCAGGCAATAAACAGATGTCTCAATCAATAAATGGATTACAGAGGGCAGTGGAGTTTGTAATGGAACCTTCCAAAGAGGATTTGCGGCGGGACCCTTCATAGAAACTGATAAATCTTTGGTAGCTCTGATAGAAGCTCAACGCCCTGAAATGTTAACTCTGTTTTTCACTCCACAGAAGCTGCCAGACCTGCTAAGCGTTTTCCAACATTTTCTATTTTCATTTTTGAGGTCTTTAACCCATGGTATCTGCTATATAACCCTAAGAGGGGAGCGTGTACACTCAATCTCCAGAAAACCAAAGCTCTACCTGTATGTATTTATCAGTAGCTAGATTTGGAGATTCTTAATCATGGCGATGGGTTTCTGCATGGGTCAGACACCTGGCTAACTAAAATTAAAATGTATTTTTAAATAAAGCAATTTTAAGGAGGCAAATTTTTTATGTAGGCGTATCATAGTGTTGAGTTGCATTACTCCACCAGTGATTTTAGATCCCACAGCCAGTTTGTAATATTGATATTTGCCACATGGGCAGATTGAACAGAACATTTAAAATTCACTGTTGTTTTTTCTAAAATCAGAACTGATTCATCATCCATAGAGATTCATTTTAAATAGAAACATTGCAGAAGAATTTGATTGAAAATAATCACAGGATTGATTTTCCTGTTTTATTTTTTATCGGATGCACTTGTGAGTAATTCATATTCGATTTGGTCTTTGGTACTCAAAGACTAGGGGGAGCCTTGTATAAAGTACATGGCCTAGGAATTGGATAATGTGAAAAAATGGGCATTGGCAGTGCGGTCTGAGATAGGCTCATGCCCGTTCAAGGAGCGCAGGCAGCTTGTCAACATGGTGCTGCCTGCTAATTACAATGATTGCCGTGCACAGCCTGGAGCTGAACATGCTGCTGACAGGCTGTGCGCTCATTGTGGGCTGAAGTTCGGTTTGTTCGAGCGAGGCTAGCTTTACTTAAAGCTTTACTTAAAGCTAGCCTGGTCCTCTTAAAGGCAGTCTGCACCTCTTAAAGGAGAGCTGCCTTCTGCTGATGACATTTTTTTTTAAGTGCTTCAGCACTAACACTAATGATTCAACAAGCCAGCGAAGGGGCACCCAGGGTCTCACACGCAGTACTCCAGCAGTGTGCAGGGGGTCAGCACTGAAAGAGAAGTCCTCTACCCACAGGGGCCCAGGAGGCCCTCCAGAAAGAAGGATGTGGGACCAGACTGCCAAGGTGGTCACTGCCAACAGTGTCGCTCCCACAACCTAGTTCCAGTGCCCCGAGAAGTTTTATGACCTCAGACGAGTGATCATGGTCAATGAATGCATCTTCAAAATCCTTCTCCTACCAATTGCACCATGAGCCTCACTCACTGCTCAATGCATGACACTCCCCCCCCCACCCCAATCACTCACCTACAAACAAACACTACCAAATACAAGGCACACTTCACATTCCTAGTTTCACCTCACCCCCTTGGAGTAGATGGTACTGGACATTCTTGGCAGGGGCATAGCTGAGCCCTTGGCCAGCGGTGGAGCTGAAAGAATACAGGGTGCTGGTATCCTCATATGTCATCCTTCTTCTCACATCCCACTTTCCCTTCATCCCACAATCTCTTCTGATTTACAAGCAGCACATGGTGTAAGTATGCACCCCTTGCTTTCCCGCCCTCTCCTCACCACAACGCTACCCTTGTGCCTTCCTCATTTCAGACATCCAAGAAATCCAGCCTACCCAGCCAGTGGTCGACCAAGAACAGGGAGAAGAGAGTGAAGAAGAAGAAGAAAAACACCATCACTTGATTTCACACTCCCAGCCACCAGCTCTTGAAGGTCATTCTGCAAGGCCATCTGCAGTCTCCCCCACTAAAAGTCAGCAGCCTACCACCAACCATGCTGCAGCCACTGGGGTAGTACTGCATAAGAGCACTAGTATATGCAAAGGCACATGCAGGACACTCACTAAGGGAATTCACAAGGGTGATTAGTTGATTTTTCGATGTATTATTTAATGCATATATGGATAAAGTTGGATTGGAAAGTTTGATTTGTGGTGGCTTTTATTTCAGCACTGTGGCCAAGAGGACAGTGTGATGATCAGTAACAGAGGAAAGGTAAGGTGTGGGGCAAATGTTGAAAGGGGAATTAGACTTGTGTTGACTAGTGCCACAGGCGGATGATTTAATCCTGAATATCCGGGCCAGAATGGGACTGTCTGTGTTGCCTCCATCCTTCCGCTTTCTCCTCTTCTGCTTTTTCCTCTTCTGCTTATTTCTCTTCTGCTTCTTCCTCTTCCTCCTCCTCCTCCCTTTGCAAGTAGATTGTCCCCTTTGCTGCCTCTGCTCCGTCTCCATGTTATGCTGCAGCCCAAGGGGGACTGCAACTAGAGTCTCCAGGACTGGAAGCAAATTATGTTCTCAAAGGCCTTCCTTTAAAAGCCAAAGCCTTGCAAACATCCAGCAGCACTGCTTTCACACTTTAACAATGTTTTAAATGTATTACTCCAAGCTACTACTCCAATAAAATGCAAAGAAACCAGTACAAAAACAAAAATCTAAACTTACCTGAAAATTGCGTGTGTCCCTTTAAGAAGTGCTGGTAGGAGGTCTGTCGTACTGCTGCATGCACATTCTGCTGTGCATGCTTTAGAGAAGGTGTTAAAAGGAGTGTTGATGTCCAAAATACCAGATCGTGTGTCAATTCAGCGCTGTACGCCGATTGACGTCACGATCTGACTCATCTAAATATCTGGAGCAAGTGCAGGCAACGGCAGCGCTACCGACCCACCCAAAATGGTGTCTACTGTGTTCTGCACCGAAAGTGGGCGGGAGCGAGGTGGCCGCCATTTTTTTCTTCCAAACCAGCCTTAACAGCTGGCGCAAATGGGCCGAATTTCACGGCCATATATAATACAGTTATGAAAGAAGCATAAATAAGAGAAGTAAAGAAGTTAAGATACAAAAGTCACACTTATAGCATAGTCAGTTAAAGACAGATAAAACATGTTAACATCTATAAGGTTTCAAGTTGATCAATCTCATATGTTCTTGTGGTAACATGTGAGCAGCCAGTCTCGCTCCGAGAACATTCTAATATTCTATGCTTTATGTCTGCCTTATATACATTAAATCACTCATTATATTATGGGAACTTGAGCCTGCTTTTGTTCCCACATGTCAATAAATTTCATTTTTTCCCTGAGCTAAGCAGCCTCCCAACCACCTCTGCACATTCCAAGGTAGGAAGCCACAGTCAACCAACAGTTCCCATGCTATGACCCCATAAGATAAGATAACCACAGTAGACTAAGGCCTAGGAATTGGAGTAGGCCAAAAACCTGTCGGTGCCATGGCAGGCCAAAGTTAATGGCCGCCTGCAATAATAGTGCAGGCTGACTTCTAATTTAAATTAGCGCAGCGCAAAACCTGGAGTGCAACCCTATTTTACTGGCGGCAGTCTCAGCAGGAGTCCTAATGTAACGTAGCCGTAGCATTCCTGGAGCAAAGCAGGGCTCTCTTAAAACTAGCCTGTCATTTTAGAAAGCAGCTTTGATCCCTTAAAGGGGAACTGCCTTCTAAAATGAAAAACATAAAAACCATTTAAAAATAGGGGGCTAAAAATTAGATATGGCAGAGAAACCGGGCAGAGTCATGGTATGCAGCGTCGGGTCAAAATGGTCTATGCAGCACGGAATATTCGTGCTCAGTCCTGGAAATGGCGGTCACTGTGGGACCCGTTGGCAACAGGTAGAAGTGCGGCGGCTGCCATTTATTTCCCCGAACCTGGCAGTAATGGGTGGTGTTAAACCCCTGAATTTTTAGCCCTCTATAAATTTTTGTCTGCATAACTGTGCCTTAAATAAGTATGAATTTAGTTAAGCTCCGCAATAACATTACCAAATAGCAATTTTTAAAAATTTGTTCTTCAATGTAACCTTCATTTTCTTCCATTGGTAAACAAGAAAATGCTTCAAACCTTTAAATAGCGCTTTTTTAACAGTTGTAGCAACAGCCAAGTTCCTTTCCCTCTGACATTCCCATAGAATGGTTGTCAATTTACCATGTTGTGTTGCATTTTTCACAATTTTGTATTTCCTGCATTCCCATAGTATATTTGTTCATTGAGTCTTTCTAGCCCGAATTCCAACCCCCACCCCCTCCAAAAAAAAGAAGTAAAACACAATTTTTCTAAGGTAAATGGTGAGTGTATAGAAGGGTTTCTGAGTAATTTCACTGAAATTGTATCAGGTTTGATATGTGCTGGGCTTCTGAAGGTTCACGCAAGAGAGCACACCATATCTGTGTGTACCTTGAAAAGGATCCATGGATGCCTGGAATTTTCCCTGCCAGTATTTAGTAATAACAATGTCTAGCATTCAGTAATTCCACAAAACCAGATAATAGTCTGAAACCTGTTCTATTCAATTTGCTTTCAAATACTTGATACAGCATTTGTAACCTGTGACTCCCATTGCTATGCAGTTACTTAATATTATCAACTTTCTGCAGTAAGATTCCTTTTGGCATGCACAGAAATTGTGAGGCTTTGCTTCTCATTTTCTAAATGTACATTTATTGGCTAAGTTTTGTAGCCAGTGGTTTTCAATCAGAAGCTGCAGAAGGCTACAGTAAATCAATGTGCTTTAGGGTGTCAGCTGTGGCTCAGTGGTAGCACGCCAAGGAATTGAGCACATAAAATCTAGACTGACACTTCAGTGCAGTACCGAGGGAGGGTTGCATTGTCAGAGGTGCCGTCTTTCAGATGAG
This sequence comes from Somniosus microcephalus, assembly GCF_052327205.1. NCBI lineage: Eukaryota > Metazoa > Chordata > Chondrichthyes > Squaliformes > Somniosidae > Somniosus > Somniosus microcephalus. The sequence continues at coordinate 37,927,531 of NC_140996.1, forward strand.
ACATTAAACCGAGGCCCCGTCTGCTCTCTCAGGTGGACGTATGGGATCCCATGGCACTATTTCAAAGAAGAGCAGGGGAGTTATCCCCGGTGTCTGGGCCAATATTTTTCCCTCAATCAACATAACAAAAAACAGATTATCTGGTCATTATCACATTGCTGTTTGTGGGAGCTTGCTGTGCGCAAACTGGCTGCCGCGTTTCCCACATTACAACAGTGACTACACTCCAAAAATAATTCATTGGCTGTAAAGCGCTTTGAGATGTCCGGTGGTCATGAAAGGCGCTATATAAATGCAAGTCTTTCTTTCTTTCTCTCACCTCCAATGCATGAAGGATGTGAGTTCAAGCCTCACTCCAGGGAGTTGAGTACATAATCTAGGCTGGCACCCCATTTTGAGGGAGTGCTGCGCTGCTGGAGGTGTTGTCTTTTGGATGAGACGTTAAACTAAGGCCCTGTCATGTAGATGTAAAAGCTCCCATGGCAGTGTTCAAAGAAGATCAGGGGAGTTTTCCCAGTGCCCTGGCCAACATTTATCCCTCAACCAACAACTAAAGCAGAGGATCTGATCATTTATTTCATGGCTTCATGGTTCATGGTTTGTGGGAGCTTGCTGTGCACACATTGGCTTCTGAATTTTCTACAATACAACAGTGACTACACTTCAAAGGCTATATATTGGCTGTAAAGCACTTTGGGACGTCCAGTGGTCATGAACGACGCTATATAAATATGAATATTTCTTTCTTTGTTTTCTTTTTACAAAGAGGCTTTGGGGAACAGGACTGCAAAGCACTGGCAAAGCTGATTTCAGTAATTGCTTCTGAATTATCTGATTCATAGTCACACATATTCAGTTTGATCCATTTATGCAGGGTGTGGTGTCTTTGTCAGTGTCTATAGAGAAATCTTGCTGTAGCATTCATTTCATGTTTATTCAATGATCATCACCAAAGAGCTTGAGGTCAGTGAAGATTGGACTTTCTTACTGATTTGGCACAATCAATTTCACGAAGTGATTTTACTCAAATTTTTAATTACATTGGTTATTGCTTTTAAGGTCAGCAAATACAGTATTAAAGTGATCTTAGTGCTAAAAATCTACTTGGGCCGAGAACCAGGCAAAGAGAGGCCCGAAGCCAGGAGCGACTGCTAAGGACAGACCAGTGGTGGATCAGAGAGGCTGAAAATATGTTGCATGTTGACAGGACAGGCTGAGCTGAGACAGGGTTGTGGTCAGTTAAGATTGACCTGGAACGGGTCCTGCCAGGTTAGGTGGGCTTGGATTGGGTGCTGGCAAGTCAGAGTAGTTTGGGATGAGCCAGGCTGGTCTGGAAAGATTTGGGCCAGGTAGAGCAGCAGAGCTCACAGAACTCCAGGTGGGTGTGAACAGGCTATAAAAAGGAATAGGTCTGTGACATTGCTGCTCAGAGCTGCTCTAAGGGACCAAAAATTAGCCACACCAGTATGACAGAAAGTGGCCTTCGAGCCAAACTCAAGCATTAGGCCCTTGACATAGGTTAGGCCTTAGATGCCAAAATTTAATGGAGGCATTTTCAAAACGAGTTGGACATTTTTATGTGTATGTTGAAATTTATTTTGCAAATTATTTATGACATGTTTGTTATGTTATAGATTGTATTTATTACCTGTATGCAATTGGTTGGTTAAGGGAAAGCAACGGCAGCCTAAAGGATATTGATTTTCTTTTTAATGATTTGATTGGTTTGATTTCTATCTATTTTTACTGATAGATTTGCCTCACGACTCATAGTTACAGAGTTATGATTTGTCCTTCCATCATGAATATGAAACCTAAGCCAATCTGTGGCAAGACGTTTGAATACACAAAATACAATACTAGAACATAATGCCACAGTTTATTATCAGAGTATAACACAAGAAGTATGAATATGATGCCTAAATTGTGACACATTGGAAGAATGTACACATGTACCAAATTTAGAAAAATACAACCGGATGTTCTGTGCACTGCTTACAGTTAGTCAGAGGATACATTATTTTATAATAAAGGACAATTAAGCCATATGTTGACTTTCAAGATTTTTCACTATGTCACCACAGGAGGATCTTGATGTTATTAAGTTAAATATAGCACAAGTGTTTAAATTCACAGAGCAACAGAGCTGGGAAATGTAGATTATGATTCAGATCAAGTGACTTTAGACAATGAAAGGTAGTTTAGGTATCCCAGTGAATATTCACACTTTTTATCATAGGGATGACCTATTCATGTGAGCACAGCATGCAGTGTCTACCAAGAACCAATCCTAAGGGGGTGTAAGGGGTTTTAGATCGCAGAGGTTTCCCTGAGGTTTCTCTCTCTAGAGGCCTCTCTTTCTTGCACAGTAAACCTTGAGTGGTTCGACCCACTCACCCCTTAGATTCTGTACTCTGGACTTAGGCGCAGGAACTACAATGTAGAGAAAACTCGTGTAGACCAAGTTTGATGAAACAAAATGAAATTTTATTGCATAAGGAAAAATATCAAATCAAATGCAAGCAGATAAGGGAGTACATGGGAGGGAAAAACACATGAACAAAATCATAACGACACAGTACCAACTAAAGCAAATACAGGCATCTTATACTCTACAAAGATCATTATGAAATAAGGAAACACACGGAACATCGAGGGACAACAACTCATGTTAATTGTACCCTTAAATCCACCCCCTTATTAAACCTATCTAGATCTGATTGTGAAGGGCCAGAAACATGCTCACCAATCCCACTAGGAAGTGCAAGGTTTTGAAATCGAGTCTGTGTTTGGTCCTTTCAGGCGTTTCGTCTCCACGTGGATCGTGGAGCCCCTGCGAGCTGCGCCACACCTCTCTCCTGAGGTGGGGGTCGGGGGCGGCTGGACACCGGCGGGCCTGGATGTCGGCGGGGTCGAGGATCGTCGGCTCGACCCTGGTTAGAGGAGCCTTGGGCTGGCTCCCATCGCTTCTTCAGGTTCCTTTCCTCTCTTCTACCGAGCCGTGGTGGCTGGAAGGTTTCTTCGCTTGGGACCTTTATTTTTTTGTTTCTTCTCCCAAGCTGGGTCGATGGCCTCTCATTCCGGCAATGGCCGGGGACGGTCGATGATCTCCCGATGTGCTTCCCCGGGGCGGAACGCCTGCGATTGACTGCTCCTTCTTCTGGGTGTCCGGATTCAAGCTGCGTGTTTCCAGCTCTCCAACCCGGCGTGTCTGACTGTCCCGAGAGCTTGCTGCTGTTCGTACCTCTCCAAGCTTGCCCCAACTGCCGAAAAGTCTCTCCAGATATACCTTTCTTCCAGAGGCTTCACTTCCCGCCCAAAATCAGGTTAGTCTTTGTTTTAATTTTGGCGGGCTGTCAGCACAGTGGGGTCACCATTATATTTTAAAATGTCTTAAACGGCTGGTAACAGGCCCATCTCTGATTTGAAATTACCTCCATTGTTTTTAATGTCCTGCTGATCTCATTATCTAGTCCTGGGTGCTGTTCTCATGAATATGAAATTGTCCCCTTTTGTCTGGGGCAACATCTTGATGGCCTCTGTCTCCAGGCTGATCTTGACTAGATCTGCATCTATCCATATGCATACCTGTGGGTCTGGTTTTGTTCTCTCAGGAACGGCTTCCAGAACTTACTGTGGGTTGAATCCACAAAATCTGTCTGAGGTTGCGCAGGAACCATTTTAAAGTGTCCCAATAAGCTGGTCACATGGTATGGTGGCCATTTTGTATGCCCCTTTTTCTGGGCTTCTTTTAAAACAGTCTTTAAAATCACGGCCTCTTCTGCCATTTGACCCTTATTAATGTAAAGTCCAATTTTGCGAATCCTACAGGGGTGATTGAGGAGAGGGTAACGGTTCTATCGACAGGCCTACTGGTGAATCATTGACTGGGGAAGAAGTTGCAGGGACAGTCCTCCTCCTCCCTCCGCCCTGCAACTTCCTGTGATCAGGAGGAATAAAATAAGAGGAAAAACATATTCTGGGCAAATCATTCCATTTAGGTATGGCGAGGGAGCCGGGCCTAGCAAGATAACTCTCAATGATCTTAAGCTCAGAGATGGACAAAACCAAAAGGCTGACCAGGCTGAGGTGGGGAAGTTAAGTTAACCCACTAGTGTAGGGTGGTGTGGCATGCTTTATTACTTATTATGGCCTAGAAATTCGGTAGGCCTAGCGCCACATTTGAGGCGCTAGAGGGCCTAGCGCCGGAGTTATGGCCAGTTGAGAAATTCCCTGGGGCCCTAAATCGGCGTTGCACCGGTAGCGCTGCGCCGGCACCGATGACGTCATCGGTGTGCGCAGCGTCCCGGTTGCCGTGGTAACCCGGCCCCAGGCCAAAATTCAGTTGCGCCCGCCTCGCCCGTGGCAGGCACAACTAAGACTCTGGCAACAGAGTCTTCCCCCAGTGTGCGCCGGCGCATAAAGGTGGAGTGGCGGCCGGCCGCGTTCCCGGCAGCCGCCTGCCCGCACCTCCCTTCCCGGACTCCTGCATTCCCCCCCCACGGCCCTGATCAGTGTCTCATGCGAGCCCGGCACTTCCCCGAGGTGCCGGGCTCAGATGTCGGGTCAATCCGCCGGACAGTTGTCGGCTGCAGGCAGCTCCTCCTTAACAGGAGGAGGAGGCCTGCAGTTCCCCCGCCTGCCGCACCGCATCGGGTGCCGCAGCGGGGGATTAGCGCCGGGAAACCCAAGTTCACGCCCGTTTTGAGGCGCTAAAGGAGGGTTTTAGCGCCCGCCGCCGTCTGGGCCCGGCGCACCCGAATTTTCGTCGCGCGCTGCCGCATTACAGCTGGCGCAAACTTTCTGGCGCTACAGCCCTGGCAAGACCAGAACCCAATTTCTAGGCCATATTTCTTATTTATGAGGAGAGAAGTGAAGTTAAGCAAAGTAAGTGAAGTTAAGCAAAGTAACATACTCTGCATGTTCACTTGCTGTCTGTAAATGAAACAGCTGAATGATTTGTACCTGGTTCATCTCACTAAACCAGTTGCAGTCTGCCTACAGAAAAATTGAAGACGTGCATGTGAGCAAGGGCGAAAGACACATATCTGGTTCAGGCCACAAGGGGGTACTATTGTTACACCCCGGGTCATGCTATTGTATAATTGATATTGGGCAGTACGGATTCGCTGTTAGTGCTCGGACCACTTAATGGAGTGACCAGCACTGTTGAACCCAAGAGAATATCTAAATCGGACCTGAAATTTGTAATACCATGTAACACCTAATGTATTATCAGGGCCAGTGATTTAGGATGACTAAATAAGTTAAATTGCATTTTTATTGATTAGTGTTCTGGCATTGTTACCGATATTTGGGAGATTGACGGCAACCATTCAGAAGGAATTTTCAGAAAATGTGTTCAGCCAAGCTCAACCAAGTTTAAGCCAAGCACGCTGTTCATTTTTTGGTGAAAGCAGTAAATCAGTGGTTTGATCATTATTATATTTTGCTTTAGCTATGTAATCGTACTCAATGTCTTCTCTTTCCTTTTTAAAGGCTAGGATCAGCAAGATTTAGATGAGATTGGAGGTATTTTTCTGGCATATTAGCAGCACTAAGAAGAAGCTGGTGATGGGTTTATACCAGTGGGACTGTCAGAAATGTTTATGACACTATGTAGTCTTGGATTTTGACAGAACTGTGGTGGAGTTCCAAAGGTTTAGCATCAGTGGAGGCATCTAGTGTTTAGCTGTATTGAAGAGAGCTCAAACAGTAAATTCTGGCGTGCTCTGAATGGTGAATATTTTATTTTAAATGTAGAATGTTTCTCGGATGTATGCACCCTTTACCCCAGGTAAAGTCACAAAGTTCATGCTTTACATTTTCAATTTTTATACAATCAAATTCACTTATCTCACATGCTTCCAGGCTTTTCTATTGTATCGCTAGGGGGCGGTGCTTACAAACAGCAGGTCCTGGCACATTCCATGAGTGTTAGCTTTGAGTCACAAGAGAAGGACTTCTAACTGATGGAGCCAGAATGAAGACGGGATGGTCTTCACCTGGACGGCAACCATTCAGAAGGAATTTTCAGAAAATGTATTCAGCCAAGCTCAACCTTCTGTAGAAGGGTTTCGACCCGAAACATTGACTCTATTTCTCTCTCCACGAATGTTGCCTGGCCTGCTGAGTTTTTCCAGCATTTTCTGTTGTTATTTCTCAACCTAATAATTCAAGTTTAAGCCAAGTACTCCAAAATGATCCTTAGGCTTCTGACCCAGAATTAGGCTTATTAAAGAAATCATTTTCCAGAGATTTACATTGCTGCACAGGCAACTCTATAGAGGGAAAAAGAGGGAAAGGGGTAGCTGTATTAATTAGAGTTAACATAATGGCAGTAGAAAAAAGGGACATAACTAAAATTAATCTTAAAACATGTGGCAAATCCGAAAGTTGCAGTCAGTTTCAAAGGCGGAATGATGGCAAACTGGCAGTGTTCGCCGTCATCCGGATCGTAAATTCTGGGCCAATATGGCTTAAGATAAAGATTGAGAAAAACGTAAGTAAGACAAAGACCAAAGTAATAGGTGAGAAAAAAGCTAATTTTGAGGGGCTGAGAATGGAACTAGGGCAAATTAATTTCACAATTTTTAACTGGTTTGTCATATTATTAATTTTAGTTTTGCTTGTGAACTTTTGGCTAGGTGACAAATGTAAGTTAGAAACTCAAATAAACTTGAACATCCTAGAAGTAATTTGATTGATTCATTTTCTACTCTTTTGTTGGTAGATTTTCATCACTGCTCATTGTTAGAGTTTAGATAGGAACACTTTTTTGAACTTATCCCTACATCAAGTATCTGCAAAACAGCGAAGGGAGGAACTAAAAATCAGTAATTATATCTGGACACTGGCGATGCAATGGATCAGAAAGTGGTGCTTTCAATTATGGGTTTGAATTTAGTCCAGACTGATGGGATTAGTCTCTGGCTTTGCTTACTGCTGGGGTTCTATTTGGAATGAATTTGAAGAGTCTCAATCAGTAAGTGTAGGTCCCCAGCCTAACCTGTCCACAGAATCAGCAGTCTCACTCTCCAAAGCCACAAAGATGGCTGATATGGCAAGTAGAAAGATTCACTCCCGTGCAATAGGGGCAGCTTCACGGAGGCTTGGGCTAAGGTAAATTGTTAGGGCAGTACAGAGCGAACATATTCTGCAGCTGACTGTGGGATATCTGACTTGGCTGGGAGTGTCCAATGCTGGTGATGATGCCTAAAGTGAGAATGTATTCCACTCCCTAAAGTGGCACCTCTCAAAATTTACTAAAAAAGTTTAAACTGTGGAAAATAAAAGTTTTAATTGCAGCAACACAAATGGCATTTCTAAATAAAAGGAAAACACATTAAGCTTTGTTTGCATGGTATTTCTTGAATTAAAGGATATTAAGGAGAAGCACCTCGAGAAATATAATCTAAGAGATGCAATCCAATGACTGCCTGATATCCTAAAGCCAGAGCCCCAGTTTGTGGGTAAGGAAACCAAAACGGATACCAGGCATTAATGTGAGAGTTAAATTGATGTTGTTACACAAGGACAAATGGTTTGCATCACTTTTGATTTTGTTTCAAATTAGTAGTTAACAGGCGGTTAATAGGTTTTTCCCAATGTTTTGACTACTGCTGTGGTCTTCCCAACGTCAGGTAATACCCCACACCACTTCTGCAGCTGTCATCCAAACACCAACATAACAACAGACCCACAGCACGTGAGCAGAGGTGTGCTGTGGGTCTGTTGTTATGTTGGTGTTTGGATGACAGCTGCAGAAGTGGTATGAAGGATGCAATGGGACAATGGTTAGTATCAGAGGTAAGGAAATGTTGTGAATGTTATTTTTAATGTGGTTAGATATTTCTGCACGTGACAAAGTGTGAGGTGTTTGTGTAGCCTCATCTCATTGGGAGAAGTGACAGATGGCTTCTGCAATCTCAGCTGCAGCTGCCATCTGTTTTATCCTAAGGAGAGAGTAATTGGAGAGCCTAGGTGCAAGGGCTTACCTGTTTACAGTGATTGTCGGTGTTTGACAGCACCTCAATGCTGTAAAAAACTGACAATTCATCTGTCAAACAAGAGTGGTGCATATGCCTTTAAGAAAACTGGCAGATGAAGTGTCATCAACTGACGTCATCTGACACCGGCTTTCTTTTAATTAGCCGCCAAGCCCGCAGGGCAGGCTTAACAAGGCCAATCAGGGCAAAATAGCGTCTGTTCGTCAGACATCGCTGGGGGTGGGACTAGAACCCGGAAGGCAGTAGTCCCGCCCCCAATTCATCTCACTAAGTAAAATCCAGCCCTTTGTGTCTGTCTTCACCGAAGAAGGGGCAAAAATATTCCTGGAAGTAGTGGAGAATCAAGAATGAGGAACTGAAACAACTAGTATTAGTAAAAAAATAGTACTGGAGAAATTAATGGGACTGAAAGCCAATAAATCCCCTGGATCTAATGGCCTACATCCTAGGGTTTTGAAAGAGGTGGCTATAGAGATAGTGGATGCATTGGTTGTCATCTTCCAAAATTCCATTGTTTCTGGAACAGTTCCCACAGATTGGAAGGTAGCAAATGTAACCCCACTATTTAAGAAAGGTGGGAGAGAGAAAACGGGGAACTACAGGCCAGTTAGCTTGACATCAATAGTAGGGAAAATGCTAGAATCTATTATTAAGGACACTTAGAAAATAATAATGAGATTGGGCAGAGTCAACAGTGATTTATGAAAGGGAAATCATGTTTGACGAATCTGTTATAGTTTTTTGAGGTTGTAACAAGCAGGATAGATAAGGGGGTACCAGTGGGTGTGGTTTATTTGGATTTTCACAAGGCATTCGAAAAGATGCCACACAAGAGGTTATTAAACAAAATTAGGGCTCATGGGTTTGGGGGTAATATACTAGCATGGATTGAGGATTGGTTAATGGACAGAAAATGGAGAGTAGGAATAAATGGGTCACAATTTGGGTTGACAGGCGGTAACTAGTAGGATACCGCAAGGATCAGTGCTTGGGCTTCAGTTATTCACAATCTATATCAATGATTTAGATGAGGGGATCAAATGTATCCAAGTTTGCTGATGATACAAAGCTGGGTAGGAATGTAAGTTGTGAGGAGGATGCAAAGAGGCTTCAAGGGGATATAGACAGGCTAAGTGAGTGGGCAAGAACATGGCAATTGTAATATAATGTGGAGAAATGTGAAGTAATCCACTCTGGTAGGAAAAATAGAAAAGTGGATTATTTTTTAAATGGTGAGATATTGGGAAATGTTGGTGTTCAGAGGGACCTGGATGTTCTTGTACACAAATCACTGAAAGTTAACATGCAGGTACAGCAAGCAATTAGGAAAGCAAATGGTATGTTGGCCTTTATTACAAGAGGATTTGAGTATAAGAGTAAAGGGCCTAGAAATTCGGTGGAGCCCCAAATGGGGCGCCAAGCTCGCCTGGGCGGTGGAATTACCGCTGCGAATGGAGCTGTTGCACCTGCCGGAAATTCAGTTTGAGTGCCCCAAAAGGGACGCGGGGCGCTGCTCAAGGCGCCCCGCGTCCCTCTTGGGGTGCTGAAACTGAATATCACAGCGCAACGTGCCGCAGTGCCACATGCTGCGGCACGGCGCACTGCGGTACTTCAGGCCTTCCTCCCCTTCTTAAGGGGGAGGGGCCTGAACCAGCGCGATGACTGATTGCGAGTGCCGGCAAAAGAGACCGGCACCGAGGAGAACTGCCGGGCTCTCAGGACACAGACGGCACTGCCCGGGGGGGATCAGGAGGCCAGGGACAGAGGTGCTGGCAGGCGGCCACCGGAAAAAATGGCCGCCCCGCAACTCCACCTTAATTTGCGCCACTACCGCCACAGGTAGGCCCCGTGAGCTGGGCGCGATTTGCGACCGGCGTTACAGAGGCGGGCGCGACCAAATATCGCGATCGGGGTGGTAGCGGGGTGCTGCGCACACCGATGATGTCATCGGTGGTGGCGCAGCGTTACAGGCTAACGCCACCATTAGCAGCCCACTACATATCGTGGGAGGCATGGCCAGTGGTGCTAAAGCCACTGAGTGCCCTCTTTAGGTGCTAACTGGTGGCTCAGCCCACCGAATTTCTAGGCCAAGATGTCTTACTGCAATTATATAGGGCCCTGGTGAGACCACACCTGGAGTATTGTGTACAGTTTTGGTCTCCTTACCTAAGCAACGATATACTTGCCATAGAGGGAGTGCAACAAAGGTTCACCAGACTCATTCCTGGGATGGGGGGATTGTCCTATGATGAGAGGTCGAGTAGACTAGGCCTATATTCTCTAGACTTTAGAAGAATGACAGGTGATCTCATTGAAACATACAAAATTCTTACAGGGCTTGACAGTGTAGATGCAGGGAGGATGTTTCCCCTGGCAGGGGACTCTAGAACCAGGGGTCATAGTCTCAGAATAAGGGGTCAGCCATTTAGGGCTGAGACGAGGAGAAATTTCTTCACTCAGAGGGTGGTGAACCTTTGGAATTCTCTACCTCAGAGGGCTTTGAAGGCTCAGTCATTGAGTATATTCAAGACCAAAATTGATAGATTTTTGGATATTAAGGGAATCAAGGGATATGGGGATAGTGCAGGAAAGTGGAGTTGAGATAAAAGATCAGCCATGATCTTATTGAATGGCGGAGGAGGCTGGAGGGTCCGAATAGCCTATTCCTGCTCCTAGTTCTTATTTTCTTATGTTCTTATGTTGTTACCATCTAATTTCTTCTCAATTTCCCTCTTAGCTACATCCAGGTGGGCTATAAAGTAATGTCCAACAAAGAGCTGGCACAGACCAGTCCCCAAATTCCAACAATGACCATTGGAGTGCACCTCAATGTTAAGTTGCTTGTTGGATTAAAAAATGCTGACAAAATTTGACAACTTAAACAAAAAAGCACAACAAAATTCTGGTTGAAATGATACTTCTTCAAGTAATCTCTGGCTTGCCTCTTTGCTATTTGGCACATTTTCTCCAGATATTTATGTGGTCTCAGCAGCCAAGGTCATAATCAAGAGACATCTGTCCTTTTTCCAGTTGCCTTCTGCTGTTCCTTGGTTGTTATCACACACACATACACATATTATATTTTATGTATAATTGTATTCATATATATATACTAGTTGGGGGTGCCCGGCATTGCCAGGGCTTTTTTGGGCCGCGCGGTTTACAGCTGGGCGCTGCCGCTCCTGCGCTCTGTGTCACTCTTTGCCTCCCTGACCCTCTCTCTGTCCATCCCCCTCTCTCTCCCTGTCCCTCTCTCTCCCTGCCCCCTCTCTGTCTCCCCCCCTCTCTCTCCCTGCCCATGTATGTCCCCTCTCTCTCTCTCTCCCTGTCTCTACCTCTTCCCCTCTCATCTCCCTCCCTCCCCCTCTTTTGGCACCCGGGGAAGGGCTTTGAAAATTGAGCCAGGCCGCGGTGGCCGTGCGGGGCCTAGTGGTTGAGACCCGGCCGGGCTCTAGGGCCGAGACGGACCCCAGCTGATTACCCGGTGCGCCCGGCTGCCGCGCCGCAGGTAGCGCGGTTTATGGACGGCCGCTGACGCACCCCCGCCCGCTCTGTGTCTCGGGCCGAACGGTTGTGAGGCCCGGCCCGAGTGACTCCAACTCATCTCCCGCTCCCGGAGCCGCAATGTGGGGGTTTGTTTGGCTGGTGCTGTCGCTGTGGGGATGAAAAAAATGGCGGCGAAGTTTCGGGAGGCTGCAGGATTAGGCCCGCCCACAGACGGCGGATTGGTCAACCATCAGGTCTCTGAACTGTAGGATTGGTCAACCATTACGTCACTCAACGCTAATGAGCGGTAGGATTGGTCAACCGCTAATGAGCGGATTTTTGAGGATTTTTGAACGTTTTTTGCATAGTGTCCGAACAATTTTTGTCTGACCAAAAAGTAAATATGTCTATTAGACTCCCCTAATGATAAGCTTTCTTCTGATATAACATGCGTGTAGGTACGCTCTATAACTTTTGAGTGTATAGCGGACGGACAGACAGACAGACAGACAAACAGACAGACAGACAAACCAACTCGTTTATATATATATATTTATATATATATTCCACCCATTTGAATCTTAGTCTTAATTATAGTGTTATAACATCAAAATGCAGTTTATATATTTGTGACTTTCTCTCCCTTCAGTTATTTGTGTAGCTTATGCTATAGTCTAGTGTGTTTACACCACAGGTGATAGTGATGGTGACCTCAAGTGGAGTGCTGCAACATCACATTAACCACTTGTAGATGGAAACGATAAACCTGCTAGCAAAGCACAATTCCTAAGACCACAATCATGGTATTAAGATGTCAGTTGTGTTTTCTTTCCCTTCACTTTAATAGTGCTCCAGCAGAGGACTGACAAAACTCATCAAGCGAATTCAATGTCTAACCACAACATTGCCAGACTATTTTGTGCCTGCTTTTAAGCTGGATAAATGTATATACTCAACAGATCTGAGTACACTAATGTACACCTGTGCTGAAGGATTTGCCAGTTTCTCAAGAACTTGTGTAACACCCAGACAAAAGGCTCTGTATACACACAACAGTAGCGAGATTGGAAACTTTGACCAGATCACATCTGCATCCGTTACCACATAATGAACACTTTTTGTAAACGGAACTCCAAGAGAAATGTAGATTTTGTGATGAAGGAAATAAGCAGAGTCCATCAGCCACAAAATGAACAATTAACAAAGTTAGAATGACACAAGTATATCCAAAGTGTAGATATATTCTGAGTGTATAAGATAAAATAGGCCACTGAATATTATCCTCCCTTTTTTGTTATTGAATGCTTCCTAAGATACGTGCATTAAATTAGCTGCTTGTCTCCCAAGAAACAAGCTTCAAAATGCAATTTGTTGACATCAGATGCATTTTAATTATAGCTCTCATTTTACTTGTGTCAGTTTGGTAAGTGTTTCCAGTAACTGGCAGACTTACAGTCTCGCCCTTGTACTCCTGAAACGTGCTCAGTATTACAAAGGCTTCTGGTCACAAAGCTCTCCAGTCTGAGCTACTTCTTTTGAAAAACCTTATCTTGATTGCAATAGCATACTTAGAGGAGGAAGATTTCATAAGTAGTAAAGTAGAATTCGCATTCATTTTTCTACACTTGCCACATAGCGATTTTCTAAGATTTGGAACAAAGCCAATTTGACTCAGCCTCAGAATATGCATTTGATAAGTCTTTCTAAATATTGACTTTGTATAGGGTGATGACATTTCCAATCAGTCCCACAATTAGTCTGTGTAATTCAGTCTATAAATTTGATGCCTGTTATGTGCGTAACCTGCTACCAACCTTTATCAAGATTCTTTACTCAATTCATGTTTCCATCAAAACGTGTGTTACATCATAAATTATCCAATACATGTTTAAATAACATTTTTTAAAACTTCACGGTTTTATAGTATTTGGGTGAAATTTATTGCAGATGCCAATTAAAACATGATGAGCTCATTGAAAACAAACCCTGGCACCATACATACTTTGGACAGAAGTGAAGAAGAGGACTTTACATCTAAGCATATTTAGCTATCAGCAGTTGCATGCAAATAGTTAAGAGAGAACAGTATATTTTTAAGTAAAATGTTCACGTTTCACACAAGTTATTGCCAAAACCAGAACTCTATGAACATAACATACAATCAAAAATAAACTGGTCCTCATTTCTTTCCGTTTTCAATGAGATTTCAAGTAAACATTTTCCCATATAATGCATGCTCTATAAATGATAATGGTAAGAGGAGTTGCCTATCAGCTATAGAATCAAATTGAAAGTTATGCTGAAGTAGAAGTCATTCCTTTCCAGCACCACAGCTAGGAAACCACCAGAACTTGACATATTGAGAGGCAGGTTAGCAGTGTGATTTCTCCCTCTCACTGGTATAAAAACAGATGGTGGCGGTAAGACCACATCTATGTGTACAAATAAGAACCTTCTCCGGTTCTCATGTCAACACAAAGCATGCAGAAAGGCACAAAATGGTGAACCAAGGATGGAAAACGTTTATATTAAATATATATGATATTTTCTGAACACGAGCAGTGGTGCAAATTACCATAGTTAATGCTGTGCAAGTTGTATCAGTAAAAAGCATTCAGTCCCCAGAATCGGAAATGCTAGGGCAATGACATTTTACAATTTTGGATTATTTAAGATCTTTAATCTGAGGCATTAAACTGCCTGCTCAGGTGGTTGAAAAACATCCCACAGCACAATTTAAGAACAGAATGTTCTCCTAGTAATGACATTTCTCCCTCAGCGAACACCTTCAAAAACAGCTGATCAGGTCCTTCATCTAATGGATGTTTGTGGGAGCTTGCTGTATGAATATAAGAAGTTAAAAATTTGAAACATGAGTAGGCTATACGGCCCCTCGAGCCTGCTCCGTCATTCAATTAGATCATGGCTGATCTTTGACCTCAACTCCACTTACCCGCACAATCTCCATATCCCTTGATTTCCCTAGAGTCCAAAAATCTACCTATCTCAGCCTTGACTATATACATTGATTCAGCATTCACAGCCCCTTTGGGATACAGAATTCCAAATTCCTCCTCATCTCCGTCTTAAATGGCCAACTGTAGGTATTCGTGTTGACCTCTCGGGACGAATGCCTACTAAATAATTTAGTTCGAGTTCGGATGAATAATCACTAAGTTGTTTATTAACTGGAACTGACGAAATACAACAGGCAAGCTGGCTTTATACAGGAGCAATGCGAGATAGGTCTTACCCCGATGGGGACTCCACGAGGACTGAGTCCGTAGTCCTCGGGAGAGCGTGATGACGTCATCACGCTTAGTCACGTTTTCCCACTCTTCGGATGTCATGTGACCGCGTCCTGATGCTAGCGCGTTGGCCCGCGCTTGGGGCGGTCACGTGACCCGCGCCGATACATCGGCGCATTCACCCGGTGCGGAGGCTGGCCGTTGAGGCTGAAGTCACGACCGCGGTAGCAGGAGCTGGAGGCCGAGCTGAGCCGGCGCTTGCCGCGGGGGATCGCGTCGCTCATGTCTGCCAACCGATGTGGCCGAAGTCGCGGTAGGCCAGGCTGTGCCGGCGGCTGTCGCGCGTACGTCACGCAATGCGTGATGTGATGTCAGCGCGCTAGGGCGCGTCTTAAAGGGGCAACGGCCCCCACAGGTAAGTTAAAGGGGCAATGGCCCAAACAGGTAAGTAATACACGTACAGTTAGGTTAAAGTGAATTATATACATTATATATGTGTAAGGGACACCCGGTGGAACCGCCACACAACCCCTTGTCCTGACACTATGCCCCCTAGTTCTAGCTCCAGCCAGGGGAAACAACCTCTCAGCATCTACACTGTCAATTCCCCTCAGAATCTTATATGTTTCAATGAGATCACCTCTCATTCTTCTAAACATCAGAGAGTATCGGCCCAATCTACTCAAGCTCTCCTCCTAGTACAAATGCCTCATCCCAGGAATCAAGCTAGTGAACCTTCATTACATCGCCTCTAAGGCAAGTATATCCTTCCTCAGATAAGGAGACCAAATCTGTGCACAGTACTCCAGGTGTGGTCTCAATAAAGCCCTGTACAATTGTAGTAAGACCTCCTTACTCTTGTACTCCAACCCCCTTACAATAAAGGCCAACATGCCATTTGCCTTTCTAATTGCTTGCTGTACCTGCATGCTAACTTTCTGCATATCCTGCACGAGGACACCTAAATCTCTCTGAACACTAATATTTAATAGCTTCTTACCATTTAAAAAATATTCTGTTTGTCTTTCTACCTACCAAAGTGAATAACCTCACATTTCCCCACATTATAGGCAGCGTATATTTGCCACACCAAAGTTCTAATTGGTCCCCTTGGTTGACAAGACCAGATTTCTGATTGGTCCCCTTGGAGGACAAGACACACCCAGCAGTTTGTCTGGAATGTTTAATTAGATCCTGCCTGCCTGAGTAATCAAGTACTTTGCAATGTTTAATTTGATATATTCATTGTGATTGCCAGGTTCCAATCAGATCTCACATTGCTAACACTATTGCTTTAGAGAACAGACAGGGCTCACCCTCCTGGGTTAGGACCTTCACCACCCCCCCACAACAAGTTCCTGACCTACCCCCACTCCCCGAGTTCCTGACCTTCTTCCCCTTAAGTTCCTGGCCTTTCCCCTCCCCAACAATTCCTAACTTTCTCCACCGCCCACCGGGTTCCTGACCTTCTCCCTCCCCAACAAGCTCCTGACCTTCTTCCCCCCCCAACAAGTTCCTGACCTTCTCCCTCCACAACAAGTTCCTGACCTTCTTCCCCCCCAACAAGTTCCTGACCTTCTCCCTTCACAAGTTCCTGATCTTCTTCCCCCGCAACAAGTTCCTGACCTTCTCCCTCCACAACAAGTTCCTGACCTTCTCCCTCCACAACAAGTTCCTGACCTTCTCCCCCCCAACAAGTTCCTGAATGAAGGGACTGTGTGTGTGGGGTCCATGTGTGTGTGTGCGTGTCTCTGTCTTTCTGGGCTAGTTTGCCAGAAGCATCTTCTTTCTTTCAAATACACAAATTGAATTGATACAGGAAACTTTCTGGTATCCGGCACTAATGGGACCGAGCTGGTGCCGTTAGATCAAAACTGCCATATAAACCAGCGGCAATGTTAAAACCTACAGAGTTTTCAGCTCCATGTGAATCAACAAACCCTGTTGCTTAGCAACAGCTTCAAAACAGTCGGCTGCAGCTGCAAGCGTCTCTAACTGAAGCTGTTGCTTAGCTACAGACCTTGCAGAGCCTGACTGGGAAAAAAAAAGCAACAAGAAGTAAAAATACTTATAGGAAACGGCTCCTGAATTTTGCCGGTAGATAGAGCTTTCCGGACTTTTAACCTCCGGTTAAACGAAAGTTTCCTGTATCATGCTTACTATTCAGTTAAATGAGCAAGATTTATCAGTAACACTGTTACCTAAAAGTTTAATTTGGAATAAGTACAATACACTTATTCATAACAGTAGTGAAATCTAACCATATTTAGTGTACTTGGTACATATCAACTATGTTGCATCTCAGATATAATTGACTGTAACTTTAATACCAAATGGCCAAATTGTAGGAAAATGTGTATATGAATAATATGATAATCTATAGAGGTTCATTGATCAGTTGAAGAACTCACTGATTATTTTCTAATCAAATAATCCTTCATTTAATCTTCACAAATTTTTCCGCTGTTCTACATTTTTGCCATTTTTTTGTTATGGGTTATATCAGTATTGCCAAGCTCACAAAAAAACCACACCATTAAAATACCAACATCAGACAAGTCCAATATTTAAATAATTCATGGAAGGCAACATTTCCATATCCACTGAAGGAAGCTGCTTGTGAAATAATAATGAAAAATGCAGTTCGGATATTGCTACCATCAAAGACATCTGCATTTCAACAATTGTCAGTTAATGTACAACAAATATCTCATTACGGGACATTGGTTCAGCCTATTGCTTAGCAGAATCATCACCCACAATATTCTGGGCAAAAGTCCTGGATGCTCCTTTAGTATAGTTGTTGATTTTCAAAAGCTAACCCAAAAGCCCTTGTAGCTGGCAATAGTCACTGACCCAAATGATGCAGGATACACAAAACAAACACATGACATGGACAGAATCTCATGAAATTTATTGACACAGGACTCACAAGACAAACAAATGACATTGTTCAGCTTTCATGGATTTAATAGATACAGGGTTGACAAAACTCTCACCAGTCAATGTAACGACATGCACCAGCTAGCAGCTGCAGGCATCATGTCTCACTTCTGGGGAGGCAAAAACCCAGAAGGTAAACCACAATCTAATTTGTGGAAAAACTCTGGAAAATTCCTCCCCAACTCCCAAAGGCAATCAAGCAGAGCTCCAGGAGCCCGTGGTCAGCCACGATACATTGGCAAAATAAAATGTAGTGATAGCAGCACTAGATAACTGGCCTTGACCATGTGAGGACCGGTTCTGAGCGATTCAGTGCAAACATCCACTGTGCAGCATGTTAGGCATCCATCATGGAAAAGACATGGTTAACACGAGCACCGCTCACATATATATGTGTATGGAGTCACACTGGGAGGGAAGCAACAACGTTGAAAGAGCTGAGAGCACCCGTGCCCACATCGCACTAATAAAACCTCGAGCTCGATGCTCAGGTGGCAGGGAGGGTCCCTCAGGTGGCAGAAGCTGCAATGAGCCGGGGCAGCATTTCCCTCTCTTGACTTTTTCTTCTTATTGAAATGTCCCAAGCCTTTTGACCCCCTTGGGTGGCCTATTGGCTTAACAGACATCAATCGGCAACCTTCAAGTGCCTGGAGGTGAAACTGACCCGAGCCCCAGGGGTTACACATATTGAAATGTCCTGCGGCCATCTCTTGTGCTGGGCCAGGTGAGGCATCAGTCAGCCCCCGTGTGACAGGCTGCTGCCGGGGCTGCTCGGGTGTGCGAGGCAAAGTGGTGTGTTGCTGGAGCCCAAAGTGCCAGCTGCAGGAGGTGAGGGGGCAGGAGCTCGGTCAGCCATGGATGGTGGGGCGTCCTCCCCATGGGCGGGGGACCGAATCAGCAATGGCAGCTGGAATAGCTGGAACTGCCGTGAAGCTCAATGAGTTGTTGCTTGGCTCGACAGTCTCCTCTGAACTTTCCACACAAGGTTCCTCTCTTCGCTGCAACATGAGAATCTGGCTCCTGAGCCATTCCATGGTCCGTGTGAAGCGCTCTGTTCCACGGCTGGTCAGGATGGTCATCAGGTGATGCAATGCGTTGGATGCAAGTCGGTACTTCTGAGGGGACATGGGCAGGCTTATGACAACACGTGCATGTGAGTTTGCGATGAATGCCAATGGCTAGAGAGGGCAAGTCTCCCCAGAGGCAACCCCAAATGCCTCTCGACTACAACTGCATGTTTACAAGGGAGTAAATACTGTAGCCAGAAAGTGCAGCTGCAGGTAGTTTGACCATCACGTTTCTGCAGATTATATTCCTTGAAACCAGAGGTCACCGTGACTATATCAGCATTGTGCTGCTTAATGCTCATGCCAGCCACGTGCCAGTGATCCTTGCACATTTTCTTTGTGGCATACTCCGTGAACTCTTCACAGAGACTGTAAATCTGCTGGCAATTCTTCAAGGCACCTCAAAGAAGCATGCTGCAGGAACGTAGCATAGGTGCACTCCTTATCCAGGATGTCATTGTGGGAAACCAGGTTGTTGACACACTCTGCCATTGATGAGGAAGAATTGAGTAGTGTTTGATCTTCCCGTTCTCGGACTCAACGCGATTATTCGTACTGTTCCCAAATATTAACACAATTCTGCGTAGATACATGGCCCACATCTCCTTCTGCAGGATCCAGTTGGCCAACAGATATTTCTGAATTAAAAGAAAGGTGTTACAGCACAGGAATTAGCAGACTCACCCTTACATTTTTTATTTTCGTTCATGGGATGTGGGCATCGCTGGCAAGGCCAGCATTTATTGCCCATCATTAATTGCCCTTGAGAAGGTGGTGGTAAATCACCTTCTTGAACCGCTGTAGTCTGTGTGGTGAAGGTACTCCCAGAGTGCTGTTAGGAAGGGAGTTCCAAGATTTTGACCCAGCGATGATGAAGGAATGGCGATATATTTCCAAGTCAGGATGGTGTGTGACTTGGAGGTGGTAGTGTTCCCTTGCGCCTACTGCCCTTGTCCTTCTAGATGGTAGAGGTCACAGGTTTGGGAGGTGCTGTGGAAGAAGCTTTGGCGAGTTGTTACAGTGCATCTTGTAGATGGTACACACTGCAGCCACAGTACGCTGGTGGTGATGGGAGTGAATGTTTAAGGTGGTGGATGGGATGCCAATCAAGTGGGCTGCTTTGTCCTGGATGTTGTCAAGCTTCTTGAGTGTGTTGAAGCTGCACTCATCCAGGCAAGCTCTGCACTTAGTGATAAGCATAGGCCCACCTGCAGTGGAAGGTGCAGCTGCCCAATCCTGTTCATACAACTCTGCAGACTTGGTGCTTGCATGAACCATTTCTTTGCAGATTTGGAACACCTTCTCCTTGATCCTGTTGTGTACTAAGTAGCTGCTGATCTTCTTCTTTAGGTTCATCATAACATGGAACAGACATAGCAGAACGGTAACCCCTGGCAAATTCTACCTGACCGCATTAAATCTCCTTAATGTCCTTATCCACCATGACAGTCTTCACACGATCAATGCTGGATCCCATCAGTTTTACGAATGCTTCAACAATATTATTTAGCATCTCAGATGTCTCATTCTATACAAAGGCGTAGAAGGCAGCCCTGCTATGGTTGTCCTGCACCATGATTTGGTAAAAGGTATAGCCGGGCTTGTTTATCTTATAGGTGCCGTCAATGAACAAAATCTCGGGAAAGGTCTGAAACCAAGACCACATTGCATTTGTTGCAAAGGCATTGAAGTCGACATTATTTCTGTACATGCTAATATGCACCTGCCCGACCTCTGAGACAAGCTCCAATGCAGCTATTAGAGCAGCCATGCTTCCGTTCCCAAGCTTTCAGCCGTGAATTGATGCTCTTGATGTCACTCAAGATTGTGACCTTGTTGAACTTCTGCACAATTTATTCCTTCAACTGCTTGTTTTTTAGGTTGGAGCTTGGCCAACTCTGCCACATATTTCATCTCCTCTGGACTGAGATGCCGCCTGCAGGAGTGAAATGAAAGGAACTCCTTCCTCAGTATGTGGCGCGTGTATACAGGATGGCGTGATGTGATGGGCATTTTCAACTTCTTCCCGCTATAGGCCAGAGTAAGCATGGCCTCGCATCCCATTGGGAAGTACCTGAAACAAAATAGAATTGGGGTCAGAATTATCAGCTGCACACAATCGATTGATGCATACTCACAGTTTCAGTAGATCCCAAGCATCGTGTCCACAGCCTATTCATGCACAACATAGGTCACTTGTTGCGGTACTTAACCTGCATCATATGCATGGTTTGGGCGGGTTTAGGAGAGAAGTCAGCAGGTTTAATTACAGTGAGGGTGTGTTGAATTAACAAGACCACAGCAGAGAAACAATCAATCTATTTGAGGCATGAGGACTAGTAGTGCATGGTGGAGAAGCTCAAGATGCCCACCTGCTGGGCAACCATTTTACCACAGTAACCAAGCAGATGTATTAACACTTACCGCTGGATTGGTATAATCCCAGTTGACTGGATGCACGGCTGCCTGGAGTGGACACAGCACAGTTTCACAAGCATGTACTGGAAGCTTGTGGGGATTGGCATCTTCTGTCTCCTGTTCTCAAATGCCACTGTGTGTGAGGATGCCTTGTTAAAGAGGCTCCCAATCATCTGTGAGAAGGGAAGAGAGTTGATATTCACTGAAATCTGAGTCTTTCACCATAAATGTAAGATAACACAAAGCCTGCAGCTGAACACAATGGGAACAAAATACATAGACAAGCACAGGTACCTGTTGAAACTCCTCCAATTTCAAAGTAAACTCTTCATAGCTATCAAAATCCAATGTTGTGAAGATGTCCTTGAATTGCTGGGTGGTATCCATGGGCACGTCACTTGCCATCACTGACTGCAGCTCTACAAATCAACACATGGAACAAACGGCAACTACAGTGAATGACAGTGAACTCAAGTTAGGATGACAACATGGAAAAATAACTCAATGGCATACAGTGCAGTCTGAGTCAGAGTGACTTAGATAGCTTCTGTGAAATGAGGAGTGTGGTAGTGAGCAGGAAACGGTGACTAGCTCAGGCAGCTTCCATAGACAAGACCACAAGCAAAGGGCTGAGAGGCCTCGCTACAATATTCCAGTCAGCGGAGGTGGGGTGATTAATGGGGAGGGACATGAGGGGGTCAGGGCCATGATTGGTGGTGAGGAAGGTCAGGAGGCCATGGTGCCACAAGAGTCCATGATCAAGTTGAGGAGCTGGAATTGGCTCAGGGTTATCTGGATCGCTCTTCCTAGACACCCCCACCCCTATGCCCCACCATGCCACACATCAGGGCCCGATCAAGCAATGGAACAACATGTAACTCACTTTTAAAGCATCTAGGGAGCATAGCATACGGAGCACAAAGAGAAGTTCACAAAATTTTCACGTTCATTCGTCATTTCTAGTCGGCCTCTATTTTCAGTGACTATGAACGTGGTGTGGATGGTCTCTGGCTATGCTCTCGACCTAGAATGAGTGAGGAGGGAAAAAAACACGCAAAGAAATCTACATAGAGCTACTGATCACTGAACACCATTTTAATGCTCAGAATACTTGCAGTGTCCAGACAGCAGAATTCCAAAGGTTTTCTCTCAGGGCCAGGGTGCCTCTTGCAGCATCTCAAAATAAATGCTTCAGACTCAGTCTATGGGGGAGAAATTCAAGGTCACTGGCAACTGGAGTAAACGGCCGCTGAAAATGGCCGCAATGATAACGGAACAAAATTTGCCTGGGGGCCATGGAGATTGCTGGTGCAGTGCTCATCTACTGTGCAACGCTGTCCTGGTGGCATTACTGGAGGCATCCAAGATGAAGTTCCTGTCCAGGTGCAGCGTCGGGAGCTTCTCACAGCCTCTGGAGGCTCGAGAGGCCGAATGGCCTACTCCTGTTCCTATTTCTTATGTTCTTATGTATGGTGTGGGACAAATGTTGAAAGGGGAATTGGGGTTGGGACCACAGGCAGATGATTCCATCCTGATATCCCGGCCAAAAAGCGGCTGTCTGGGATGCATCCTTCCATCTGCTTCCTCCTCTTCTGCTTCCTCTTCTTTACCTTCTCCTCTTCTGTGCCTTCCTCTTCCCTCTGCCAATTGATGCAGTCAATGTGAAATGACTGCATAAAACACTGGAAATACTCAGCTGGTCAGGTAGCATCCTGACCTGAGACCTGAGACGTGAACTCTGTTTTCCTCTCCACGGATGTTGCGTGACCTGCTGAGGATTTGCAGCATGTTCTGTTTTCTCAAAGGCCTTCATTTACCATCTGAGCCCTTGCAAGTGTCCAGCAGCACTCCCTACACACTTAAAAAAAACTTTTCATATTTATTGCAGAAAGCCACCACTTCAAAAAAATTTCAAAAACTGTCCAAAACCTTAAATCCAAACTTACCTGCACAATGTGTATGTCCATTTAAGAGGTGCAGACATCACCATTGTCAGCCTGGGTTTACCTGTTGTGCTTAGGACCCAGGGCTGAAAGTGCTAGGGTCGAAGTTCACGTTGGTGATGTTAACTCGGCATTGCACACTGTTTGACATCACACCGCTGCCATTTTTTCTTTCAGGGCATTACCAGTTATTGGCAGCACAAAGGAGAACATGAATATGGCAGCCGCTGCGGGACCCACCACCAGCTGGTGAAAGAGCAGTGGCCGCCATTTTATCGCCGTTTCATGGCGCTACGGAGTGGCAATTAGTAGATGAATTTCTAGCTCTATGTTCCTAGAAGAAAATGAGAAAAAGAAACAAACACTAAGTACGGGTACTGTTTTTTACACAGATCATAGAATTACAAAAGGTCAGAAAACTTGCACCTCCCAGACAGCAGACTCCAAGGGCCGTCGCTTGGCAAATGGCAAACCTTGGTCCAGACATGGCAAATAAATGTACAAAAGGATGAAAATTGACCGAGATCCTTGCACCTGAAAGTAAGAAAACACAGCTCTCACAGTTGCACTACAAAGGAAATGAAAACACTGGGAAAATCACACAGAGGACAACTAACGTCCTGCAACTGCAGAGAACTGGCAGTGGGATGCCATTTGTACAGTGGACAATGGTGATCACCAGACAAAAGGCACGGAGAGGAAACTGTGGAGCAAAACAGAACAAACAAAATACACTGGCAGTTTCACATGGAGCGTACCAAATGCACTGAACACAATATGCGGCATATAGTGAACTATGCTCAGAGACTTTCACACTGTGACGATAACCGTACTGGTGGGCTTTCACAGAGTGGGGACCTGAAGGGTTCCTCAAGATGAATTGCCATAATATACTATGCTTAGGAAGACTAGTGCAATGAAGAAAAATACGAGACCACATAGAGCAAGCACTAGTCTGACTACTATGATTAATGCAGTCATTGGTGATACTGCCATAAAGCACTTCTGAGTTTAAGGTGCAACTAATAGGAAGCCACGAATCACTACTCTGATTAAAGCAGCAAGGAATCCAAAATCGGCTCATGTGTGGCACTACAAATTGCAAGCAAACAAGTCACCAACTGTACTTATAGCTACCACAGATTACTATTGAGGTTAACATGCAACTATCATGAACTCACAAAATACTACTGTGATTAAAGCGACAATCAATCCACAATTTAAGCACAGATTGATTTCTAGCAACACTACCATGAATTACTATTGAGGTTAACTACAAAGCAAAGCACAGCCAAAGGTACCAAGATCCAAGCAGCAAGTTGCAGCATCTCCAGGCTCACACATCAGCGGGCAATGCAAGGCAGCAGCTCCGAGCTCATCAGGCTCAGGTTCCAGACTCGGCAACGTGATTCTACAGGCCCCACTTCTGGTTTTGTCATCGAGGATCGAGTGTGCGCATGTTCAGCTCTGGTATACAGTGCGTATGCGCAGAAGGCCGCAAATGTGTTTGTGCAAATATTCACAGCACACATTATACTCCATCTGCCACCTTATTGCCCACTTACTTAACCTGACTATATCCCTTTGCAGGCTCTTTGTGTCCTTCTCACTGCTTACTTTCCCACCTAGCTTTGTATCATCAGCAAACTTGGATACATTGCACTCGGTCCCTTCATCTAAGTTACTAATATAGATTGTAAGTAGCTGAGGCCCAAACACTGATCCTTGCGGCACCCCAGTAGTTACAGCCTGCCGACCCGAAAATGACCCATTTATGCCTACTCTCTGTTTTCTGTCCATTAACCAATCCTCAATCCATGCTAATATATTACCCCCAACCCCATGAGTCCTTATCTTGCGTAGCAACCTTTTATGTGACACCTTATCGAATGCCTTTTGGAAATCCAAATATACTACATCCACTGGTTCCCCTTTATCTACCCTGCTAGTTACATCCTCAATAAACCCTAATAAATTTGTTAAACACGATCTCTCTTTCATAAAGCCATGTTTACTATGCAAATTGGCTGCTGTGTTACCCATAATAACAGTGACTGCACTTCAAAAGTAATCCATTGGCTGTTTTGGGACTTTGGGACATCCTGAGAACGTGATAAGGTGCAATATAAATGCAAGTTCTTTCTTTATGTGACGGGGAGAAAGTATAATAGCTGGACAATAATTATTAACAGCTACACAGAAGAAAATACCCAACCTTCTTAGATATCATTTTGTAGTTCACTAATAATTAAGATACTGAAGATTCATCAGAAATCTGCACATTTGGAAGAAATTAATGCTTATAGATACTGGAACACTTTTAAATCTTAACAGCAAATGGGCCTTGTTTTTTGTACAATCTGATTAATCTTTTATCTCCAGCTTATTAAATAGCACTCATATTTGGATTTAACAGCAGAACTACATCATGATCATAGTTAACTTGTACTTTATAATGCAAGCAATTTATAACCCTTAAGTACCACTGTTCTCAGTAATTTTAATTTCAATATCCCAATTTGGAATGACTAGGCATATTTTCAATAATCTAACATTTTGTAATGTTTCATTCTGTATTTTATCAAACTGATAGCTCTTTTTTCCCCCTCACATGGCAATATATAAAATATTTGAACAGTAATTTATTGAGCAATGCGCGGTTTTAGAGATCGGGCTCATTGTGGGAATAGGACTAATTGGGTAGCTCTTTCAAAGATTCGGCACAGGCGCGATGGGCTGAATGGCCTCCTTCTGTGCTGTATCATTCTACAATTCTATGAAATGGATGAATGAAATCATTTTTCAATGCACACAAGATGTTAAAGGAGGTTGATCTGTATAAAAAATCTTTAATAAACCTTTTTATTCTTTGTTCATTGACACAAAACCAAAGGTGTAAATTGTAAAAGTCATTATTGCATCATTTTGGATGTGATAAAAATAAGGGGCAGCTCTTCTGCTTTTTCATCAAAGAAAGTAAAGTTCACACAGCACGTTTAAAAAAAAGCACCACTCTAAACTATATTTTTTCAAAAAAGGTTCGAATTTTGAGAACTCTTAAGACAATGCCAGATCTGGTTTAGGTTTACATTAGCCTGCTTGCACATTGTTAACTCCATTTAAATGGCATTCAGCTACAAGTGAGTTAAGAGTGATAGCACAAGTCTTGCAACATTAGAGATGTTACACTTTGGAAGAAACAATTGAGGGACACATTTACAGAATGAATGGTGTTGAACTTCGCTAAAGAAGAAGATGAGAGAAATCTAGGAGGTGATAGCAAACTGGGTTGTAGGGCTGGAGGAGGTTAGAGATAGGGAGGGGTGAGGCCATGGAGGGATTTGAACATGAGGATGAGAATTTTAAATTTGAGGCATGATGGGAAACCAACATAGGTCAATGTGCACAGGGGTACTGGATGAGTGGGACATAGGATGTGTGGGTTCGGATACGGGCAGCAGAGTTTTCAATGAGCTTATGGGGGGTGGAAGATGAGAAGCTGGCCAGGAGAGGATTGGAATAGTCGAGTCTGGAGGTAACAAAACAGAATATAAGTGGATGTATAACACCAAGTTAATAGATAATATCACTCAGGACAATGTAGGAAACTGGCATGTAATTTGCCAGAAGTGCACTCAAAATGGAATTTCAGCTTAAAGGAGTCCAACAAAATGGAGTAAGAAGATAAAAGGTGCTGGAAATTGTTGGGAAATTGAAACTAATTGAAATCATGAAGGTTTATTTAAAGAAGATGTTCCCTACAAGCAATAGGAAGCATGGTGGAAGGCATAGACAGGAGATAGCTTGTTAGTGGGACATAAATATGTAATGCCTTATCTGGCCCAGTGTAGCACCCATTGTTAAAAGAAAGTTTGAGAAGTTAGGGAAGTAAAAGTGAAACTTGGCAATTCTAGGTATCCATGCATCATTAACTTGATATTTTCCAGGATACGTATTATTAGAACTGATTAAGAACATAAGAAATAGGAGCAGGAGTAGGCCATACGGCCCCACAAGCCTGCTTCACCATTCAATAAGGTTATGGCTGATCATCAACCTCAACTCCACTTTCCCGTCCATTCTCCATATCCCTTGATTCCCCTAGATTCCAAAAATATATCTATTCCAATCTTGAATATATTCAACGATTCAGCATCCACAGACCTTTGGCGTAGAAAATTCCAAAGATTCACAGCCCTGTATATGAAGAAATTCCTCCTCTTCTCAGTCTTAAATGGCCAACCCCTTTTCCTGAGATTATGCCCCCTAGTTCTGGGCACTTCAGCCAGGAGAAACAAACTGTCAATTCCCCTCAGAATCTATTATGTTTCAATGAGATCACCTCTCATTCTTATAAACTTGTCTATTCCAAAGCTCTCCTGGACAGCTGCTCCTTCACCAAATGAGGTGAATGCTTCGGACACATGTGTCACCTGATTGGTCAATTGAATGGAAATGGGTTTTCCTTTGAACTTAAGGTATATAAGAGCATGCTTGGTACATCTCTCAGCATATTCCTAAGTGAAGAGTTATGATGAGAGGGTTAAGGAGTCATCTGTTTCCTTGGTGTATTTGTCGGGATATCAAATCCAGTGTTCTTATAGCAGTATGTAAATGAGGTAAAGAAGGCAGCTACGGATGGAGCCGGGGTATTCTGGAGGGGATCTTGCAGTGACAGTAAGAGTAACTACTGGTGGAGATGTATTGGCTACATTAGAACATGTGGTAATGGAACCCTGTTAGGGCAATCGGCAGATCAAGATCATGGAAAAGAGATGGTAGAGGAGGCTGTTTGACTGTCCTGAGAAGTCAAGGAGGACCATTGCATTAAACATCATGATGAAATTTCCTCTTTTACGACCGATTATAATGATAACTAGCAATGTGGATTGATTGATGCGTTATATTCAGCAACTTTAGTGACAATCAGAATGCTGCAAAACTAGTCAGAACGTAATCACAAAGCGGAAAGGGGTTGCTTTTCTGCTCAATATTTTTAAGATGTCTCTTTGTTCCTTCATTTTTCTATCCTGTGAGGATCACTGACACTTGCTTCTTCTAGTAAAGCAATGAAACACCAATGGAGATATGAAAATCAAATTGACTAGTCATTATGGGGACTTACTGGACAGTGGTAGCTTCTAGCTTCTAGTATTTGGAAGGACAGAGTATGGAATGCCTGTATTATAATGGAGGAACCCTAA
The DNA here is from genome assembly GCF_052327205.1 of Somniosus microcephalus. Lineage (NCBI taxonomy): Eukaryota > Metazoa > Chordata > Chondrichthyes > Squaliformes > Somniosidae > Somniosus > Somniosus microcephalus. The sequence continues at coordinate 37,955,849 of NC_140996.1, forward strand.
TATTCTAGTTTCCATATGGTTATAATAATAGAAGACCATTAAAAATAAAGTTCAAAGTATTGAAAGTTTCTTGTGCAAATCAGGTGAAGGGTCCTGCATAAGAAAGGAAAGGAGGAATTAAGCTTCATCTAGAAGGGTCAATCCTTGCCAGTAAGGATATAGAACAAAACTAGGATTTTTATGACAAACATATTCAAAACATTGATTTAAAATTAGGCAACTAATTAAAATGGAATTTCTTCCTTAAGTAAAGGCAAATAGGCCAAAGAGTAGCAGAAAAGAAGAACAAATGAGAATAGAGGACTAATGAGCTTAGTGGAAATTTTTTTTAATTCATTGGATGTGGGTGCCGCTGGCAATGCCGGCATTTATTACCCATCCCTAATTGCTCTTGGTGATGGTGGTGAGCCACCTTCTTGAACTGCTGCAGTCTGTGTGATGAAGGTGAAGGTACTCCCACAGTGACTTTGTCATAGTGGTTTGTTACAACTGAGTGGCTTGTTACACCATTTCAGAGGACAGCTTAGAGTCAACCACATTGCTGTGGGTCCAGAGTCATATATAGGCCAAGCCAGGTAAGGATGGGCAGATTCCCTTCCCTAAAGGCTGTTAGTAAGCCAGATGGGTTTTTAACAACAATCATGGTCACCATTACCGATACTAGCTTTTATATTCCAGATTTATTTAATTAACTTATATTTAATTTCCCCAGCTACCATGGTGGGATTCTGAACTCAGAGGGATGGGTTTTCATTGAGGAGGCAGGTAGGAGGCGGGACTACAACTTTCGAGGTTGTAGTCCCGCCTCCATCGAGTTGTAGCCAACCCACGTGATTTTGACTTGATTGACCTTGTTGAGCCCACCCAGCCTCGCCAACTTGCCGTGGTTTGGAGCCATCAGGAATCCCACACTTCACCAATGAAAATAAGGATTAGGCTAAAAACCGCCCGTTAACTACCTGTTAACAGGCAGTTAATTGGCACTAATCCCCTTCCCACCTCGGGGAGGCGGGTCCCAGCGCGGGTCGGGCACCCACCTCCTTTGAAACTGGCATGGAGGTGGGTATGGGGCGGGATGGGTTTGTGCCACCTGATTTCAAGATTTTAACCCCCCACACACCTCCAATCCCGCCTCCACGGCTCAATGTAAATCCTGCCCACAGTCTCTCGATCATTACCCCCAAGCCACTGGATTCCTAGTCCCATAACATAACCACTATGCTACCGTTGCCAGTGTTTGGCTGTGCTGCATTGACTGTAGTATTGAATGAGTGTAACGAGCGAACTATAGATGAAGGCATGTTTAGCAAGATTCTATTTTTCGTCATTTTAAAATCTATTGCGACATTCAAAGTGTTATTATGCAAATGATTAATCACTGCACCGCTTAATGATTCCTTTCCCAGACAACTTTTATTGGATTTAAAACCTTAGCTTGGTATCACTTTATCACTACTGTTTGATTTATCTCATCTTGTTTTATTGGCCTAGAAATTGGGTTTTGGCTTAGCCAGGGCTTTAGCGCCGGAAGTTAGTGCCGGCGCTAAGTCCCCTGCGCGCGCCAAAAATTCAGTGGCGCCGCGCCCAAACGGCTGCCGGCGCGACTGAAGGGTCTTAGCGCCTGGAAAAGGGCGCTAACTGCCGTTTCGCGCCGCAATTCCGGCGCTGCGGCACCCGATGCGGTGCGGCAGGCTGGGGAAGTGCAGGCCTCCTCCTTCCGTTAAGGAGGAGCTGCCTGCACCCGGCCGCGGCCCGCGCAAATCTGCTTAAAAATGAGCCCGGCACCTCGGACAAGTGCCGGGCTTGCATCTGTTCCGGGGGGGGGGGGGAGAGAAGTCCGGGGAGGGAGCTGCGGGCAGGCGGCCGGCGGGAAAGCGGCCGGCCGCCGCGGGGCCTTTAATGCGCCGGCGCTAACTGCAGTAAGGCACCTCTGACAAAACGCTGGTTGCGGCTGCCACGGGCGAGGCGGCCGCAACTCAATTTCGGAGTTCGGGCGGGTTACCACGGCAACCGGGACGCTGCGCACACCGATGACGTCATCGGTGCCGGCGCAGCGCTACCGGAGCAACGCCGATTTAGGGCCCCAGGGAATTTCACTACTGGCCATAACTCCGGCGCAAGGCCCTCTAGCGCCTCAAATGAGGCGCTAAGGCTACTGAATTTTCAGCCGATTATTTTCCACTATGGTAGTGCCCTGCACTATGAATCTTGGACCTGCAGCTTGCCTTCTCAACAATAGCAGTAATAATAAAAATCTGAGGTAAACTGTAATGTTATCATGCAGATTAAACCTCTGCAGTCATAAAATATCTGCTAAAATACCATCTAGTTGCCTTTCTATATACAAAGAATATTAGAAAGAATTATTCTACTTTGCCTTGTGCTGTTGAAAATGAAATATTTTTTAGATATAAATAGCGGCTACTGAAGTGTTTTCATGAGCATTGAAAAGGTCAAGATTGGATCAGACACCTTCAGAGACTAATGTCTGGAGAAAAAGAGCAGGCAAGGGTGGATATTTAGTTAAACCAACAAAATCTACAGCTACACAATAGCAAAATACTGGGGATGCTGGAAATCTGAAATAACAACAGAAAATGCTGGAAACACTCAGCACATCAGCATCCGTGGAGAGAGAAACAGAGTTAACGTTTCAGGTCTGTGACTCTTCGTCAGAACATTAACTCTGTTTCTCTCTCTACGGATGCTGCCTGACCTGCTGAGTGTTTCCAGCATTTTCTGTTAAAATCTACTGCTACTATTTTATTGACAGAGTTAGAGTAAATGACACATAATGTGCAGTCTATGCACAGAAAATTAAATCTGGATATAATTGTGAAACCATTTGTTACTATCATAACGGTTGTGTAGAAGTGTTAACTTGAGAAATCTTTGCCAAAATAACCAACCTTTTTAGATTGTGACAGGCTGTAGATGTCAGTATTTTATTGTAATGTCTGTCATGAAACTAATGAAGAAAAATGCAAGCATAACTTCATTCTAACTGGAGGAATTTCTGGAGTTCTTTGAGGAAGTAACATATAGGGTGGACAAAGGGGAACCAGTGGACGTAGTGTATTTAGACTTCCAAAAGGCATTTGACAAGGAGCCACACAAAAGATTATTGCTTAAGCTAAAAAATTACGGGATTGGGGATAATATTCTGGCATGGATAGAGGATTGGCTATCTAACAGAAGGCAGAGAGTTGGGATAAATGGTTCATTCTCAGACTGGCAATCAGTAACTAGTGGTGTTCCGCAGGGGTCAGTGCTGGGTCTCCAACTCTTTACAATCTATATTAATGATTTGGAGGAGGGGACCGAGTGTAACATATCAAAGTTTGCAGATGATACTAAAATGGGACGGAAAGTAGTGAGTGAGGAGGACATAAAAAACCTGCAAGGGGACATAGACAGGCTAAGTAAGTGGGCAGAGATTTGGCAGATGGAATACAATACTGGAAAGTGTGAGGTTATGCACTTTGGCAGGAAAAATCGTAGAGCAAGTTATTATCTTAATGGCAAAAAACTGGAAAGTACTGAAGTACAAAGGGATCTGGGGGTCCTGGTGAACGAAACCCAAAAGGTTAGTATGCAGGTGCAGCAAGTGATTAAGAAGGCCAATGGAATGTTGGCTTTCATTGCTAGGGGGATAGAATATAAAAACAGGGAGGTATTGCTTCAGTTGTACAAGGTATTGGTGAGACCGCACCTGGAATACTGCGTACAGTTTTGGTGTCCATACTTAAGAAAGGACATACTTGCTCTCGAGTCAGTACAAAGAAGGTTCACTCGGTTAATCCCGGGGATGAGGGGATGGACATATGAGGAGAGGTTGAGTAGATTGGGACTCTACTCATTGGAGTTCAGAAGAATGAGAGGCGATCTTATTGAAACATATAAGATTGTGAAGGGGTTGGATCGGGTGGATGCGGGGAAGATGTTCCCGATGATGGGTGAAACTAGAACTAGGGGGCATAGTCTTAGAATAAGGGGCTGCTCTTTCAAAACTGAGATGAGGAAGAACTACTTCACTCAGAGGGTGGTAGGTCCATGGAATATGCTGCCCCAAAAAGCTGTAGAAGCTACATCATTACATAAATTTAAAACAGAAATAGACAGTTTCCTAGAAGTAAAGGGAATTAAGGGTTATGGGGAGCGGGCAGGAATTTGGACATGAGTCTAGGTTCGGAATGGTCATGGCCCTGTGGGTAGCGGAGCAGGTCCAGGGGCCGTGTAGCCTGATCCTGCTCCTATTTTGTGTGTCTAATTCTGTTAGATTCAGGAGATGGTTCCACGATAGTGGATTGGTGGTTAGGATCAGATCAGCCATGATCTTATTGAATGGCGGAGCAGGCTCGAGGGGCCAATTGGCCTACTCCTGCTCCTATTTCTTATGTTCTTATATTCCTACATATTTGCTATATTCCTACAGAGGTCTGACTATGAATATAGTTGATGGCTCTTGACATTGTTGTGCAGTTTTGGTCGCCTTATCTGAGGAAGGATGTTCTTGCCATGGAGAGAGTGCAGCGAAGATTCAGCAGACTGATACCTGGGATGGTAGGAATGACGTATGAGGAGAGATTGGGTCGATTAAGCTTATATTTGCTAGAGTTTAGAAGAATGAATTCTCTACCACACAAGGCAGTTGAGGCCAATTCATTAAATATATTCAAGGAGGTGGATATATTTCTTAAGGCTAAAGGGATCAAGGGATATGGGGAGAAAGCAGGGACAGGGTACTGAATTTGGATGATCAGCCATGATCTCATTAAATGGCGGAACTGGCTTGAGGGGCCGAATGGTCTACTCCTGCTCCTATCTTCTATGTTTCTATGTTTCTATGTGCTGAAGATGAATTTTCAGGAAGGAGCACTTAGCTATCCTGGAATATCAACTTCACCAAGTAATGGACAAGAGTTGTCTTCAGAATGCGACCTGCTTCCATCAACCTATGAAACAAAATTTTTATATGTGTGCACTTCCGATGCAGAGCCTTGCCCACCTTGAGCACAAATTAGGAATTGCGGGCCTGCTCCCCATGGATGGAAAATTATCACTACGTTTTCCCAATACGTGCTCCCGGCAGGCAAAGCTCTCTGCTGGGAGTATCTGCTCACAAAACCTACCTTATGGTGTCAGCTCTTCCCTCTTGTAGGACTATATTACATTGTCTGTACCCATATACAGAGTATTTCATTAGAATCAGATTAGAATGATTTTTGAATTTTTTACCGTTTTAGTTTTCATCAGAAAGTATAAAGACGATTCATCCCACCAAAAGTATTCCTTTCACAGAACCCACACAGTTTGCATTGCTTTACTGCTTTGTTCTGTTCCTTTTTACATGCTGTTTAATTGTAATACCTTCCACTTCTGATGAAGAGTCCCCACCTGAAACACAAACTTGTCTGTCCTCTCTGATGGACCTGCTGAGTGTTTCCAGCTATTTTTGCTGTTTTTCAGACAATCCAGCCCTCTTATTTCAATGCTCAATCATGCAACTTGTTAGTGTCTTGTGCTTGACTGGATTCCCTCAAAGTACAGGGTATATTCGATCCAGCCTTACGTGCCTCTGTGCACAATCTCCTGCCATTCATGAACCACAAGGACTTCCATTCTATTAGTATGTAGGTTGCCTTCATTTTATGGCAACCTACACCACCAGGATTATTTGATTGAGAAAGAAGTGTGCAGGGAGAACTCTTTAGTGATTTAAGGGTGAATTTCCACGATGATTTTCCTCCTTGCCCCCTGGATCTTTGGCAGAAAAGCTGCAGAAATCCTTGGAAAATGGCATAAGTGCCATTTACACAAGTGGATCTTGTTCTCCAGTGCTCACTAGGATTGTTCCCTATACACAGGCACTGTTCTCTGCCCCTTAAATGTGCTGCCTTGACCCCTTTCTCATATTCCCATTCTTGACCCCTCCAGCTATCACCCCAAGTCTAACCCCAAGCTCACTTGGCTGCTCTTCACCCAGCTCCATGCACAGCCCTTTCAAAATGTCCTTGCCAATCCCTTAAATCTGGATTCCACCTTCAGCTGTCTCAGTTTGACTGTCTGTCAATCCCTTGCACATGTCCTCTGCCTTGCTACCTCCCTCTCCTTGAAAAGCCTTTTCAAAATCTATCTCTTTAACCATGCATTCTGCCATCTGTCCCAACTCTTCCACTATTGCTTTGCATTTGTTTCGCCTCTGTGAAGCACCTTGGGATATTTATTATGTTAAAGACCTGTTGTTGTTTCCCTGAGGAAATGATTATTGATGAGATGCGTAGAGGAGGGGATTGAGATTGACCCATTCCCAGTAAGATCAGTATAATCTGATTAATCAGTATAACTAGTGCTACAGCAATGTGCAACATGGGTGTAAATTATAACCATAACTGACTTACTGGCTTCCAGGGATTGATTCATTGTCTTGCTGGTTGTCGCTGCAAGAGCTGAAACACATGCCTTGCTTCCCAAAGATTTAGTAAATAAGATTCATCCAGAGCATCATTGGGGTTTTGATAGAGTGAATAGGGAAAGACTATTTCCTCTGGCTAGGGATTTGGTGACCAGCGGTCATCAAAGCAAACTTGTCACTGAGAGAGTGAAGAGATAGGTTAGGAGAAATGTTCTTTACACAAAGGATTGTTGGACCATGGAATGCTTTGCCACAGGGAATGGTTGAGCCAGTGACCATCGCATCTTTGAAGGGAAAATTCAATAAATATTTGAAGTAGAGGAAGATACCGGGCTACGGGAACTGAGCGATATTCTATGGTTCTTTGCTGGTGATCAGTCGGGCATGGCTTGTGGAACTGGACTGGATTATTTGCCTTTCTTCGCCCCAACAGGTGGCAGCTCTTGCTGGTGGCATTTTGTCTATAATTCTGTTCTTGAGTAGCATTCTGGTGGTGTGCTGATTTCCCATGTGTATTAAAAACAAGAACTAGAAGGAGGTAGGAATTCTGGGCTAAAAATTGGATATAGCCAAGAAAGTGGCAGTGTTAAGATTAAATGAGGTTAAGCTGCACCACCTGAAATTGGTCCAGTTAAGATGCAGACTTCATCCTCACTCTTCATTAACATGATTTTAGTCATGATTTCAGTGCTAAAACTGCTGCTCATTGGCGTTATACTGAACAGGTGGACCAATATCAAGGACGATCTAATTTACAGTCATGATAGCCACAGGCATTTTCCACTACTTACAGCGAAGGTACATTCATGCTGCAGCACTTCATTGTCAGGCTGCTCAGCTGTTCAGCTGCCCCAACAACACAGTGAAGAGGCCGATGGTGAAGCAACACTTACAAGTAGTGATGGTAGAACATAGATGGAGGGAGGGTGCCTGTAGGTTCTCCGATGAAGTTCTCCAGGCATTGGTCTCCGCGGTGGAGAGGAGGTGGGCGGTGTTATACCCGCCAACTGGCAGGAGGCTCTCGCCACACACATCCAGGACCATGTGGCATGAGATTGCAGAGCCACCTAAGCTCTGACTTCTGTCATCGTCGACCGGGATGACCTCAGAATTATTATACGGTGCCCGCAAAGCCATGTGTGTGCACTCGATGGCGCTCTGCACATGGGGAAGCCCGCTCTCCTGGCAAAGCCACATGCACACTCGTTCCGCTTCTCTCTGCTGAGAAATAAGCCAATGTAGTCCCTTCTCCTGGTGTAGAGAGCCTCAGTGACCTCCAGATGCAGCGATGGATGGCGAACTGTGAGATGTTAGCTATATCTCCTACTATCGACTGGAAGGATCCTCTGGTGAAGAAATTGAGTGCCATGGTGAACTTGACTGCCACTGGGAGACCCGTGGTCACCCTGCTCTCAGGCTGCCGGTCTGGTTGCAGCAGGTGGCAGAATTCTGTGACCACCTCCTTGCTGAAGTGGAGCCTCCTAAAACACTGCTCCTCGCTTAAGTGGAGGTAGGAGAAGTGCTGTCGGAAGACCCTAAGGCCTCCTGTTGTGAGCCCTCATGGCCCTCATCGTCCTGCCTCTGTATGCAGGTTCCCATCTTCCTCGCTGCCTCTGCTCCCTCTGCCGTAAATCCTGGAGGGTGAGGTTGACTGCCAGTACAGCCCCCATGACTGTGAGAACGTGTTGTGAGCAGAAGCCTTTGAAAAATAACGAGGGACTTCTGCACTTGAATCAAAACTGCCTTTACCAAAATCTTGAAATAACTAAAGAAAGCTGTTTCTGTTGCAGGAAGTAGCAAACATCTGCTGAAACTGCTGAACCATGTCAGGTGCAATTGATTGGGGATGGTGCCTTTAAATATCACTGCTGCAACCTGCTTCCTCCTGGCAGATGCCAGCTCTCCCTGTCGCTGTTCTGTGCTGATGGTAAGGTAAGTGGCTAAATCCAATGTTGAAAATCGGGCGTCAAGTAAGCGTTGCACATTCATTGACATCACAATCTCTGTCATTTAAATCTCCCTGGTGCTAGTGTTCACCAGCAGCGTTACCGGCAGCTCGAAAATGGCCCACACCAATGAATCTGTCTCCAGCTAGCAGAAGAGCGCCAGCAGCGGTCTTTTCGCCATTTCATAGTGGTAGTCGCCGACGCTAAAGCTTCCAATTTCTCCACCAAAGGCTATTCTGTTATGTAATCCATGCTATTTCATCTTATTTGATCACCCTTTAGACTTCATTTGTTCCTTATTGCTTCACTGGGTAGCATAGAATAGGAAATTCAACGTCTGCTGATACTGCATGAAGCAATGGTTCCATGCAATTGTTTTTATCAAGAAGTTTTAGCTCTGATTTTAACCCCCTGAGCACCACTAGGATGGGGCATGCGGTGGGGCGGGGGGGGCTAAAATATAAGCAGCATGGCACACACCAAGCCCCATGCTATTTAACAGGCCGTGTGTGAGACCCTTGCCCAGAATGGGGCCGTTCTCATCAGGGAAACACAACGCTGAGGATCAGCAAGCACAGAAGAGGGCGAAAAACGTAAAATTATTTTAATTTTTAAAGGTTTCATTGGAGGCCAGGATGAGCAAGCATACTCCTCCAGGTCTCCCAAGGAATCCTTGGGTCACCCATGCCCTGGGATTGCCACGATTGCTTGGGTTCCTGCCATCTTCACCTACCTTTGCCAGGGACTGTTCCCAGCCTCCTGCCATGCTCGCCTGACTCTGCTTCGTAGACTGATGTCATTGACACCAAGTTCGGGTGGGAATTGGGCCTGGTCTATTTAAACGAGACCTGCAAGTTAAAATGGCCCAGGTCTCACGTCAGCGAGCTGGGGTAAGCATTACGCTCACTCCACCAGCCCCAAACTCCCCACCTGCCCCGAGTTAAAATCGGGACTTGTGTGGAGTTATCTGCAGTTAGTATTATAAATTATAACCTATTGCAATGACTGTATTTGGTTAATTAAATTTCAGAAATATAGTTGTGCCCTCAGACATTTGCTGTTGAACCTGATTAAGTTGACAAAGAATTGGTAATGTTATTGCTTAATGTTTTAACTAGGAGTTGGTTGTCACACCAAACTAGAGTATATTTTTTAAAAAGTTTGTCATCTGGACTACTTTATGCATGCAGAAACATCATTACTACATGTATAAAATGCGTAATTTTATTGACGAAATGGAGAACTGGCTCATGTATAGTGCTTTATGATGTCCATAGGGCATCCCAAAGTATGAATTGCTCTTTTAGCAATCACGCCATTGTTAATCTGTAGTGTGCCCAGCTTCTTTAAATTCAACAGAACAATAACTCTTAATCACTCTCCCAAAATGCCTTCCTACCACTTTTGAAATACATTGTACAGCAGTACAAAATCATGATTAAAAGGTGGATTTTCTGATTTCTTTTTTGTTTTGATTACAATGGATAGAAAATCTGATCTGCACTTGCCCCAGGATGTTCCATTACTATGGGCGAGGACTTTGGAAATCTACCCTAAACACAAAGGCCGGAATTTTACCCTTAAAAAATGGTGGATTTGGAGCATGGAGGTAGTTGAAGTGTTAAAACTGGGATTGGCGACCTGATCCCGCCTCCACCCCGCCCACTTCCGGTTTTAACAGAGGTGGGACTGGGACGGGACAGGAGGCAGGTGACCAACCCTGCTCCTAGGGAGCGGTACATCAATATTAAATATTAAAATGAGGCTGGAAGCCTCTTTTCTAACCTCCATTTTGAATTTAACTGCATGTGGACGGGTTTCGCACAATTCGTGAAACCCAGCAGTTAAACCGAGGTGGGGACTGCTGCATCCAGGAGGTAAGTGGCTTTATACCTACCTCCTGGATCCAGGATCTCTGCCTAACCCATCCTACTGTGATTGGAGACCCCACTAGGAGGCCACTGATCACATTCTCAGGCCTCCTCCCACAGGCCTCTGATCCCCACCATGATGCCTCTAGCCCCCAACCGATGATGCGGAGGCCGGCCACAATCCTCTGCTGGCCAGCCCCAATCCTCTCTCCTAACCTGCCGATCCCCGGCTGACACAGCCCATCAGGCTCCCAATCCTCCGGAACCCCACCCCCGCCGATCCCTGGTCGACTCCAATCCCCAATCCCCGGCTGACTACCCAGCCGTTTCCCCCACCCCCGCTGATCCCCGACCAAACCAGCCGATCCCCGGCACGCAGCAGTGGGGGAGGCAATTAAAATCATTAGTGGCTGCTTTACAGCCACTTAACAATGCTTTTTTCCCCCAGCTTTTTGAATTTGACAGGTCGCCTGCCTGTTTCCCGCTGTGCTTAGACCTCGTCTATGAAACTGAGGCGGGAGGTCATTAGCCATTGTTTAAGCTGATCAGTTGACAGCTTCAAATGTCAAGACATCTTCCCTTAGCCACTAGCTTCTCTAAAATGCATTTCCACTACAGATTCAGAATGCTGCAAGTTTTTACACAAGTCTCCATCTAGTCTGACCACATTACCTCTCCCACCATTGACAGATCGCATCTGTCATCTCTACTTCATCTGACATCTATTCCATCAGCATTGGTGCACTTAATAATCTCTCACCTTGGTCCACAGAACCCCACCATGATCAGCCCCAACACCAGCATCACCAGGCACACCAGCAGCACCAACAACAACACCAATCTTCTCCGCAATCAACTGATGCTGCGCAGGACACAGGGCATCAGCACCCAACCTCATTACTGCCCGGGACACCAGAGATGGCCTCACCATGGCCAGATTTACTTCACTTGACACTGTACACCCTGGCTGCCACATGATGCGCCAGGTTGGCATCACCTCACACCAACACCGTAAAGCATCCCTACAATGACCAATTCATTGTTTTCACACACATCACCATTGCGGGGGTTACCGTTATGTCTCGCCATTCACTGCAACTCACTAAGCCAATTCCAAAAGTCCACACAAATCTATCCAAGAATGCAAAGTGTTGAAAATAAAGATTTCAGTGTTTGCCAGCACATTAACAGAAACTTTACATGAATATTGGATAAAACAGCCAAGTGCCTACTCTTGTGTGTTGTTAGTTGGTATGATTGCACTGGTATGAGGATGAGTGTGAGGGGTAACTAGTGAGATGGGGATGTGATAATGTAGATAGAGGGGGATGGGTGGAGGTGCAAGGTAAGTTGGTGTGATTAAGGATGTGCAGGAGTAGGGTAGGGAAGGCAGAGTGATGGGGATGTGATGAGAGGCACAGCAGAATGAGGTTGAGTGTGGCTTTGTACTAACGTTTCATGATCTACTGAGATCATTGAAACATTTGTGACACTGCATCCAGGTCCTCCTGACCACATCCCTGCTTGTGACCTCCTCTGCAATGTGCAACCAGGCTGTGTTGATCTCCTGGGGAGGTCTTCTCTGCCCATGGGAAAGGAAGAGGACCTCCCTGTGTGCTGTGACTCCCTCCACTGCAGTGTGTGTCATTGTTTGCAGCACCTTAATGTTGTAGAACACTGAAAGCACAACTGTCAAATTTAAGTTGGACATGGTCCCTTTAAGGAAATCGGCTGATGACGCGTCATCCAAAGATGTCATCTGACCCGCTTCCATCAATTGGCTAGGAAACTCGCTGAGCAGGCTTAACAAGCCCAATCATGGTAAATTCATTTTACAGAGCGGGCTGGAGACAGCAGTGGGGCCACGATCCGCCACCGATGTTGTCCGTCACGGACCCGCCGAGATTGGTAAAATCCAGCCCATCTTTTCTACAGATCATCCTTCAGCCTTCTCTTTGCTAGAGAAAAAAGCTTCAGCCTGTTCAATCTTCAACCTTGTAAATCTTTTTTGCACCTTCCCTAACGTCTCTATATCGTTTTTATAATACGGCGACCAGAACTGTGCACAGTACTCCAAGGATGGGCTGCAAATGGCAGCGGGCAGATTGGGAGTGGGAATGAGGCAGTAATTCCGCATCATAATTTTCAGAACATCACCGCCCAATTCCCTTGAAGCAGCGGGAATGAAAGTTGGGGCCATCGTGTCACTTGTTGTCATAAATTATGAACCATGTGTTATTTAGCAGAGGAAGATAAGAGAATTAACACCTCTTTCTCTCTGTCTCTAGATATAATTTACTGAGGCTTAGTTCACTGCATGGTGCCTCATCACATGGAAGCATGGGTCAGAGATCAGCACTAAACATCAATTCTGTGAGCCATTACCTCACTCCACATTAGGAGTGGAACCTCAAAAATAAAGCCCTTGTGTGCCTCCTCCATATAGGAGATTGGTGACCTGTGTATTGCCAATCTTTCCATCCCCAACACATCTGGATATTATCAGCCTCTGATATTACTCTTTCCCATTCCATCACATTGTCCAATTATGTTATTCATTGCTTCTTGATCTTTCAGACAACAACTTTCCTTATGACACCAGATTAATATTTTCCTTATCATATTACGTCTTACTTCTTTTATTTCTTCTGCTAAATTTCCTCAAGAGCCCTCTTTTCTAACATGCCTTCAGTCACCTCTCCTAACTCTACTTTTACTGTTCAGCATCCTTTCTTCTCTATGAAATGCCTTGAGATGTTTTATTACATGAAAGGCAACATAAAAAATCTAACTTGTTTTTGTTGTTGCTAGGTCAAGGATTTTCATTCGTCAAACTTCCTTATATAGTGTTCATCAAATGTCTGTAACATCATAACTCAAACCCTAGTCTATTTACTTCAACTTCAAGGTCCAATATTCACAGCCATACAATGCTGTTTAAAATGTTCTACTTCTTAATGCAAGTAGCATCATGTCATGCCATCTATTTTTAAATGAACACAACGGCATTGATGAAGAGAAAGACAGGAGGAAAAACCTTGGCTCTACACAATTCAATGCACCTGGAAAATGTGGACCAGGAATTTCCTCAGAGCTGCTTTAAGTTTGTCACTTAATCGTTGCCGGAAGTGTAACGGAAACCTCATTTATGCACGTAAACGGGAGTACTGCTGCACTTTCGGAGTTATGGTGGTGGAGCTGGAGCAGATCCGATGAACAAACATATTAGCCACAAAGATCGGGAGTTGTCTCCTCAATGCATTCCGCACTTCTAGAAACAGCCAGAGGCACAGCGTATCTGGAAGAATTAAATCACCAAAAATTTGTACAATGATTTTCCATGCATTGGGATTCGGGAGAGGAAGCCGGGGATTTGTAATTGGGAGTCGGGAGAGGAGGCTGGGGATGGGTGGTGGGTGGGGGTCAGGCGTTGTGAGCGGTGGCGATTGGAAGGGTGGTTAAATGTGGGGTTGGGAGGAGCACTCCTGCTCCTCCCGGCTCCACATTCAGGTAAGTAACTTACCTTTTTCCTTGCAGGCGTTCTACATGGTTGGTTTCCGTGAGTGCAGCCCATGATGGCACTGACTGCCTCAGGTCAAGCCAATCTTGGATAGGAGACCTCAAGCAGGTGTTAGGCCCTTTATTTGCATATGCAAAGGGACCAATGGTTGCTTCAGGGTGGGAAATGATGCCTCTTGTTTGTCCTTACCCAATATAGTGGGCGATGCACTTTCAGCCGGATGTATGTGTGCGCTTCCTACCGGCCATTTTGGGGCCTTAGATGCAATTTCTAAGCAATAGACCGAGATAGCAGGAGCTGCAAGTGAAGATTGAAAAATGACGCTGTTGTCCTGAGTTTCTGATGATTGTCCATCGACATCACAACAGAAGATCAGAAGAACCATCACAGAAAGTCCAGGTGAAATAAGCACACAACCTAAGGTAAAAGCGCTTCCATTGTTGGAGGAATGGCTAACATCAGGCCCCTCGGAAGGAATGGTGAGGGAGCTCTGCAACTCCTAGGAAGACACGCTACAGAGCTTGTTGGACATGGACAAGCTAGAGAGCAACTATCAAGTTCAGGTTGGCAAAGGGCTGAATGATTTACACAACTGTGAGTTTTTGCATTCTGATGACTCATTCCCCAGTATTCCTCTCTCCCCCAATCCCCTATCTCCAAACCCTGTTCCCCAGACTCTCGCTCTCTTCAGGAGCCTGATCTCCAGTTCCCTGTCACCCTCTCCCTCTAGTCACGCCACCCTGTTCTAATCTCCCGATGTTAGATCCGTGGTTCAGTGGATAAATAATTACACGGATGCTGTATATAAACAAACAACAGGTCTTTACTGGAGGAGGGTCATCTCTAGACTGGGGTACAGAGGCATGAGCACAGCTTATATACTGGTGTGGTTACTGCCGGTACTACAGTATACAGGAGCTGTAAAAAGTAGTTCTGACTTAAAGCACACACGCTACAATTCCTCCCTTTTTAGATTAATAATACCCCCTTAATATTCAAATAACAATTACATTTTTACATGTACGTTTAATAACAAAAGTCCATTTATAGATTCAGTCTTTGGGGTGGCTTCCTGACCCTTTCGGGATAGCGCCTTTCCGGAGGTTCTTGTTCTTGGTGCAGAGGCGATTCTGACCCCTTTTCATCGGGTAGTTCATCGGTTTCCACTGCCACTGGGTCTGAAGTAGATGCTACCGGTATGTCGGGTTCATCCCCAGGTACTCGAGACATGGGGTTGACGCCTTCCTGTGACGCTAAGATCTGATCGACGTGGTGTCTCACAATGTTCTCCCCGACATCCACTGTGGACATTAATGGCCCCTGCCTTGTACATATCGTTCCGGGTTGCCACTTCTCTGTTCGATAGTCACGGGCCAAGACTGGTTGCCCTACATTGAAGCTCCTTGTCGGCTTCTCGTTGATGTGCTGGAATTGTTTGTCCTCAACATTTCTTCGCACATTTGGTCTGAGCAAGCCCAGACGAGATCTCAACCTTCGGTTAAAGAACATCATGGCTGGGGTCTGGTTGGTAACTGCATGTGTCGCGTTTCAGTAGGCTAATAAGAAATTGTCCATCTTATGCTGTAGTGGAATTTCCTCGTCACACATGGCCTTTATCGCCTTCTTAAAGGTTTGTACGAACCTTTCAGCCAATCCATTGGTGGCTGGATGATACGGGGCGGATGTGTAATGCCTTACCCCATTCCTTTTCATGAATTTTTGGAACTCGTTGGACACAAACTGTGGTCCATTATCAGAGCAGATCTGCTCTGGCAAACCGTTTCTGGCAAATATGGTCCGTAGGACTGCAATCGTTTTCTCTGTAGTGGTTGAAGACATCTTTATCACCTCAGGCCACTTTGAATGAGCATCCACTGCTATTAAGAACATTGAGTCCATGAATGGACCAGCAAAATCAATGTGCACCCATTGCCATGGAGAGGAGGGCCACTCCCATGGGTGTAGAGGGGCATGTGGTGGTGCATTTTGGACCTTCTGGCATCCTAAGCAGCTCTTTGTTAGGTCTTCGATTTGTTGATCGATTCCCGGACACCACACATAAGCCCTAGCAAGGCTTTTCATTTTCACTCCCCCCAGATGACCTTCATGTAGCTCCTTTAGCACTCTCTCCCTTAACTTGGGTGGAATCACCACTCTGGATCCACACATCACTGTCCCCTGGCATACTGACAGCTGTTCTCTTCTAGATGAGAATGCTGGCAACAGTGAGTCGCCATGTGTTGGCCATCCCCTCACCGTCAATTCATATACCCGTGACAGCGTCGGATCATTGCGGGTCTCCTTCTCTATATCCGCGTTTGTTACTGGCAATCGTTCCATTATCGACGAATAAAATATCTCGATAGGTTCCACTGCTGGTGCTTCCTCCACCGTAGGCAGTGGCAGGCGCGATAGCCCATCAGCGTTCCCATGCTGTTTCCTGCCTTTATATTCTATTTCATATTGATTCGCCCCTAGAAACAGGGGCCATCTTTGTAACCGCTGTGCAGTCATTACTGGCACGCCCTTCTTAGGATTAAAGATGGAGACAAGTGGTTGGTGGTCAGTCAGCAAGGTGAACTTCTGCCCATGCAGATAATGGTTGAATTTTTTTACTCCCCATAATAGGCTGAGGGCCTCCCTGTCAATCTGGGCGTAGTTGCGCTCGGCTGAGGTTAGTGACTGAGACGCAAAGGCCACTGGCCTCTCCAACCCGTCTGGGAATTTGTGCGACAGCACCGCTCCAATGCCGTAGGGTGATGCATCACATGCCAAACGAATTGGTAGTGCTGGGTTGAAATGGGCCAACACCTCTTTTGATGTGATCAATTCTTTACACTTCTGGAAAGCTCGTCTACATTCGTCATCCCACTTCCATGGTACCCCTGTTTGCAGTAGAGTGTTCAGCGGGTGTAGTACCGTAGACAAATTTGGTAAGAACTTGTGGTAATAGTTTACCAACCCGAGGAACGACCTCAGTTGTGACACATTTTCTGGTGCTGGAGCCTTGACTACTGCCTCAATCTTGTCAGGGGACTTATGTAACCCCTCTTCATCGATGACATGGCCGCAATACGAGATCTGTTTCTGGAAAAACTCGCACTTGTGGCGATTAGCTCGTAGCCCATATTCCTTTAATCTGGCGAGCACCTTCTCCAAGTTAGCGAGGTGATCGCCGTCATTTTCGCCCGTGACCAAGATGTCGTCCAAATAACACTGGGTCCCTGGAATCCCTTGCAGGACCTGATCCATCACCCTTTGCCAGATGGCCGGAGCCGAGGCTACTCCAAACACCAGCCGGTTGTATTGATAGAGACCTTTATGGGTGTTGATCGTAAGGTAATGTTTTGAAGCTTCTTCTACCTCCATTTGCAAGTACGCCTGGGCTAGATCAATTTTGGTGAAGCGCTTACCACCAGATAGCGAGGCGAAAATATCCTCAATTCGTGGAAGCAGATATTGCACCGTGTGAAGGAGTGGGTTCACTGTCACCTTAAAATCCCCAAAGATGCGGACCTTCTTTGGTTCCCCAGGCGTATTACTCAACGACCTCTTCATTACAGGGACGATGGGTGTAGCCCACTCCTCCAGTCCACTTTGGACAGTACTCCTGAACGTTCCAACCCTTCCAGCTCTGCTTCAACCGCTGGTCTGATCGCATAAGGCACTGGTCTGGCCTTCAGAAACTTTGGGCTTGCATTATCCTCTATTTTAATTGTTGCTGTTATTCCTTTTAGTGTTCCTAGTCCCTCCTGGAACACTTCTTTTGCGTCAGTTAGCATTTTTGACAGTCGTCCAGGTGTGATGTCGTCATCCTTTTTGGCCTCCACCTTCAGTGCCTGTATGGAATGCCAATCTAAATGTATCTTCCGGATCCACTCATGTCCTAGCAGTGGTGATCCTCCATTTGGCAATACATATATATCCATTTTAGGTATTTCCTGACCTTTATATGTCGCTTTCACCCTTATTATTCCTTTGGGGTAGACTTTTTGCCCCATATACATCTTCAAGACAATCTCTGTAGCTTTCAAGGGTATGTGTGAAAATAGCCGCTTGTAGTCTCTTTGATTTATGACTTAGAGCTGACCCTGTGTCCAATTCCATTTCCACTTGGACTCCGTCTATCTTGAGTGTAATCCAGATAGTCTGGTGATCCTCTATTTCGGTTACATTATGTAGTTTCAGACAACCGAGCTCCTTGCTCCCGGAGTCTGTATCACTTTTCTGTTCATCTGAACCACTGTCCATCACCTGGTGTACCTTTTTGTACTTCTCCAGTGGAGATTTCTTACTGTTGGTTTTCTTCCCAGACCTGCAGACTCTTGCTATGTGTCCTGCTTTCCCACACTGTCTGCACACTTGGTCCTTGAACCAACAATCTTTCTGGTCATGTGTTGTTCTGCCGCAGCGATAGCACTTCCCTGTTCCATAGGTCATTTCGTTGGTGCCGTATTCTTGCGGTTTCCGTTGTATCTCTGCAGCGCCCCTTGTGGCTGCTTCGTGTGATACTGCCATATTGAAAGCTTTGTCCAGCGTAAGGTCCTTTTCTGATAGAAGCCGTTTCTGGGTTCCTTCACTTTGTAGCCCACACACAAACTTGTCCCTTAACGTGTCTGCTAGTCCCGCTCCAAACTGGCAGTATTTCGATAGCTTGCGCAGTTCTATTAGGTACTCAGCATTGCTTTCGTCTTTGTGTTGGTTCCTTTTATGGAACTTAAATCGTTCTGCTATCAGCAGCGGTGTGGGGCTTAAGTGGTCCTGTAGGATTTCTACTATGCTTCCAAAATCCTTGTTTACCGGCTTCTCTGGGGTTATTAGATTTCACAGTAACCCATAAGTTTTTGCACCCATGGAATTTAATAGAACCAGTGCTTTATTAGCATCTGGCACTTCATTCGCCCTGCAGTACACCTCAATATGTTCCACATATGTCGCCCAATCTTCGACTTCATTGTCGAACGTAGAGATACTGCCACTCTTCGGCATCCTTGGTTGTGCGTTAACTATCCCCAATGGCGCCTCCCGCGCTTCCCCTTCTTCTCCGCTGGCACAAAATGGCATCTCCCGCGCTTTCCTTCCTTCCCGCGCTCACCCGTCTTCTCTGCTGCGGCTGCACAAAATGGCGTCTCCCGCGCTCTCCCTGCTTCTCCGCGGCTCAATGGCGCCTCCTGCGCTCTCCCTGCTCCTCCGCGGCTCAATGGCATATCCCCTTGCTTTGCCCCGCGGACCCTGATCAGCCCGTGATCCCTGGCTGTGCTCTGCGCATTCTTCTCTTGATATTTGTCGACGCCGCTCAGTCTAGAACCCGACTGTTTCTTACCCTCTCTCTCCGGTTTGCAGTATTTTTCCTTGACGCCGCTCGGTGATCAATCCCCGGCTGCGCCCTGCTCTCTTCACCCTCTTTCTTACCCGGTCGACGCTGCCCGGCTCTCTCTCTCTGCCGTCGGTCGGCTCCAGCCGCCGCTGCTCGGGAAGGGTCTGCTCTGGACCTGTCATCGGTCTCTTACTGCTCATTGTGGCTGGGGAACTAAACCCGGCTCTCCACAGCCTCCCCAGCGAAGTTGGATCTCTGCCTGACTGCTGGGCGGTTGCTCGCGGTCGACGCCCGTGTTCCTGGACTCGACTATTTTTTTTTTTTTTTTATGTTGCAGGTAGATTCGCATCAACACTCGTCGCCACTGTTAGATCCGTGGTTCAGTGGATAAATAATTACACGGCTGCTGTATATAAACAAACAACAGGTCTTTACTGGAGGAGGGTCATCTCTAGACTGGGGTACAGAGGCATGCGCACAGCTTATATACCGGTGTGGTTACTGCCGGTACAACAGTATACAGGTGCTGTAAAAAGTAGTTCTGACTTAAAGCACATATACTACACCCGACCTCACCTCCCTGAGCCCCAATCTCACCAAATCCACCCCCACCTCAGAATCCCAGTATCTGGGCACCCAATCTCCTGCCCCTTAGTCCCAGTTCACCGAATCCATCCTATCCCCACTTTGTGCTTCTCCACAAACTGCTCCCGTTTCCAGTCACTCCTCAGTAGGAGGGCTGAATCTTTGTGTTGGCAGGAGGGGGTCACTGATGTCATGGACCCGCTTGTAGAACGTTACTGTGGCTCAAAATTTGAAAGCGCAGGTCTTCCGGGCTGTAAGAAGCAGTACCCAGGAGACTTGGTATAACACACAGCAAGCTGGATGGAACTGTTCCATTGAGTTCCATATGTTTGACGCCCCTGGTCTACATAGTAACATTGACTGCACTTTGAAAGTAATTGCTTGTGGAACAGTTTCAGACCTCCTGAGGAAGTGAAAATTTTGATATGAAGGCAAGCTTTATGTGCTATATAAAAGTTTTCTTGCTTTCTCTCTTTCTCTCTTTCTCGCTTTCTTGCTTTTTAAAGTTTCACAGAGAATCGGCTTAAGTCTCCGCTGTTTAAGTTTACACAACAACATGGGTGCATCAGTAAATCTTATTTTACAGTACATGTTGGAAGAAGAAAGAGGACGAAGAAGAACAGCAGAGGAGAACCAGGAAGGATTGACTATTACCCTAGGCTGCATGCCTACCTCGGGCAACAAAGCTACCTCGATCTCACTGAACAGGAATATTTGCCGAGGCTATTCCACATGAAAAGAACCAATGAATAATTGTGCCATCTCCTGGAACCATGGCACAGCAACAACACTGTACTGCCAGTATCAGTAAAAGTGACAAAGGCACTTTATTGTCATGAATTCCTTCCCAGGACTTGAGCAAATATATCTAGTGCAGTACAGAGAGAGGGCTGCATTCTCAGAGGTGCCGTTTTTCGGATGAGACATTAAACCGAGGCCCTGTCTGCCCTCTCTGGAGGATGTAAAAGATCCCATCGCACTATTTCGAAGAAGATCAGTGGAGTTCTCCCCAGTGTCCTGGCCTACATGTGTGCCTCAATCAATATTAACACAAACAGATTATCTGGTCATTATCTCATCCCTGTTTGTGGTATCTTGCTGTGCTCAAATTGGCTGCCACCTTTTCCTAAATTACAACAATAACTACACTTCGAAATTACTTCCTTGTGTGTAAAGCACTTTGGGACGTCCTGAGGCTGTGAAAGACATTTTATAAATGTAATTCTTTTGGTTTTTTTCTTTTTTCCAGCCAACAGCAGAAGATTCAACAAGGATCAATCAGTTTGCAGTTCAAGCTACGTTACCCATAGCACTGACATCTTGATTTGACATGTTGGTGGATATATTAAAATTAGCACCATTGTGGAGTAATAGTGGCAGGAGAGGCTGAGAGAGTTTATTTTTGAAAATGTAGCATTTCTAGCTTACAAGTTTGCATTTGTTGCATCTACGATGACACTCAAGCATGTGTGCAATGTCCTATGTTATTCATCAACAGAAAATGACAGCACTTGATGAATGTCTGAATGATCTGTCATCACTGCCAAATCATTCTGCATGTCATAGAGTCATAGAGGCATAGGGGGAAACATTCAGTATCGCCCCATTTGGGGTGCCATTATCGGCCGTGCGCAAAGTTTAGCGCCTGGCGCTAATTATCGCCTCTGATGGCAAACTTGGCTTTTATCGCCCCTGGAGGTGATTGGAGCATTAAATCAGGCGCTTCACACCTGTCTTAAGGTGCAAAGGCCGAGGAGCGAGGCGTTACCTCAGAGCGCTGGCGAAGCAAGGAAGGGCAAATCAAAAGGAACCTGCAAAGTGCTGCTCAGTACCCAAAACTCCTTCACACAGCGTTGAATCTATCCAGAAGTCTCTCTCTCTCTCTCTCTCTCTCTCAGAATGCGTGGTGCAAAAATGTCACCAACAAAAAAAAGGCAGGAAGCAGTCGCCTTTAAATAGCAATCCCCCAGTCCCTTCCTGACTGCAAAACGCTCCCCTCAACTTGTCGTTGCTAGTGGCAGGTGTTGTGTATGTACCTTAAGAGAAGATCTGATTCTATACTGCAGTACCGGCAGTGACCACCCCTGTATATAAAGCCATAGAAGGCTTCTGTATTTCAGTCTTGAATTACTCTCTGTTCAGTAAATACCTGTTTTATTGTTCTCCTGCAGTCTGAGTATTATTGATACCCGGACACTACACTGGCGACGGGCAGGTTCGAACTCACCTGCAGTACTGCATCACCTCACGGGGATCTTTTCCCTGAAGAGAAGCTTCTTGGAGGTCGAAGTCAGAATGGCGGGCGTCGACCGCGGGCAACCGCCCAGGGATCCATCGGAGAGTTGCAGGGGAGGCTGTGGAGAGCTGGGCCTGGCTCCCCAGTCGAGGTGTTCCAGCAAGTTGTGCTGGTAGCAGGTAGTGCGCTGACCCTTCCGGACTGCGGCGGGCTCGGGCTCGATCGAGCGGCTCTGCAAAGGGGCCATGCAGCGGCGTCAGGAGGAAGAGAGAGAAGAGGGTGGAGCGCACAGGGCGTGGTCGGTGCTCAAGAACCGGGCAGCGTGGAGAGGATAGAACGAGGGGAAGGAAAAGTGATACGCACCGAAGCCGCGGGTTGCTGCCATTACCCTGTAGAATGCTAGGAGCAGCGTGGCAGCAAGGGGAAGAAGGAAAAGCGCGGGAGGCGCCATTTTATTCCATTGGGGAAGAAGGGAAAGCGCAGGAGGTGCCATTTTATTCCATTGGGGAAGAAGAAAAAGCGCGGGAGGCGCCATTTTAAATCACCCAAGATGCCGAAGAGTGGCCGTATCACTGCTTTCGACAATGAGGTAGAAGACTGGACCACATATGTGGAAAGAATTGAAGTGTACTGCGAGGCAAATGAGGTGGCCGATGGAAAGAAGGCGTCGGTATTATCAAATTTGATGGGCATGAGAACGTATGGCCTATTGCGGAATTTAATTACCCCAGCTAAACCAGTGGAGAAAAGTTTTGAAGAGATTGTTAATATCTTACAGGAACACCGAAACCCGACACCGCTGCTGATAGCAGAAAGATTCAAGTTCCATAAAAGAAACCAGCACAAAGATGAGAGCAATGCTGACTATCTTACGGAACTACGCAAGTTATTGAAGCACTGCCAGTTCGGAGCAGGACTGGCAGACACCTTACGGGATAAGTTTGTCTGTGGGCTCCAGAATGAAGGAACCCAGAAACGACTACTTTCGGAAAAGGACTTGACGCTAGAACAGGCTTTCAGCGTGGCAGTATCCTAAGAAGCAGCAGCACGGGGAGCTGCGGAAATACAACAGAAACCAGAGGAATATAGCGCTAACGAAATGGCGTATGGAGCAGAAAAGTGCTATCGCTGCGGCAGAACAACCCATGATCAGAAGGACTGCTGGTTTAAGGACAAAGTATGCAGGCAATGTGGGAAAATGGGACACATAGCAAGGGTCTGCAGGTCGAGAAAGAAAACCAATACTACAAGAACTACTAAGGAAAAGTACAAGAAAGTAAAGAAATTGACAGACAGTAGTTTGGAAGATCAGGAGAGTGATAAGGACTCCAGGAGCAGGCGACTAAGTTGTCTAAAGTTACACAACGTGATCGCAAAGGAGGATCACCGAACCATTTGGGTCACCCTCATGATAGCAGGGTCCCCAGTAAAGATGGAATTGGACACAGGAGCAGCCCTAACTGTCATGAATCGACGAGACTATGAGCGGCTATTCTCACACATACCCTTGAAGGACACGTCCATTGTATTGAAGACATACACGGGGAAATTTTTTTACCCCAGAGGAAAAATAAGGGTGCCAGTTGAATACAACGGCAAGGAAACACAGAAACTATATCTATATATACTACCAGATGGAGGACCGCCATTATTGGGACGTGAATGGATCTGAAAAATACAATTGGATTGGCATTCCATTAAGGTGCTAACTGTGACTGATAAAAAGGATGATGACGTCACACCTGGACGACTGTCAAAAATTCTAACTGACGCGAAAGAGGTGTTCCAACAAGGACTTGGGACTCTAAAAGGAGTAACGGCAATGATATAAATCGAAGATAACGCAAACCCAAAATGTTTTAAGGCCAGACCGGTACCTTTCGCGATCTGCCCAACCGTTGAAGCAGAGCTGGAGAGTCTGGAGCGTTCGGGTGTGCTGCCCAAGGTGGACTGGAGCGAGTGGGCCACACCCATCATTCCTGTAATGAAGAAATCATTGAGCAGCACGCCTGGGGAACCGAAGAAGGTTCGCATCTGTGGGGACTTCAAGGTAACTGTGAACCCAGTCCAGTACACAGTATAATATCCACTTCCACGGATAGAAGATATTTTCGCCTCGCTATCTGGAGGGAAACGCTTTACAAAGATTGATCTGGCCCAAGCGTATCTACAAATGGAGGTGGAAGAAGCATCTAGGAAATACCTCATGATAAACACTCACAAAGGCCTTTACCAGTACAATCGACTGGTATTCGGGGTAGCATCAGCCCCGGCTATTTGGCAGAGGGCGATGGAACAAGTCCTGCAAGGGATCCCGGGGACCCAGTGTTATTTGGACGACATCCTGGTTACGGGCGAAAATGACAGTGAACACCTTGCCAACCAGGAGCAGGTGCTCACGAGATTACAGGAATATGGGCTATGAGCCAACCGCCCCAAATGCGAGTTCTTCAGGAGACAAATCTCGTATTGTGGCCACATGATTGATGAGGAAGGGTTGCATAAGTCGCCGGACAAGATTGAGGCTGTAGTCAAGGCTCCAGCACCGGAAAATGCGTCTCAACTGAGGTCGTTCCTCGGGCTGGTGAACTACTACCATAAGTTCTTGCCGAATTTATCTACAATTCTGCACCCACTGAACGCCCTGCTGCAAACTGGAGTAACATGGAAATGGAGTGATGAGTGTAAGCGTGCCTTACAGAAATGTAAATGCCTAATCACTTCAAACGAAGTATGGGCCCACTACAATCCAAAAATACCGATTCGGTTAGCATGTGATGCATCTCCCTACAGCATCGGAGCATTGCTGTCACACAAATTCCTTGATGGTTCAGAGAGGCCAATAGCCTTTGCGTCGCGCTCGTTAGCCTCAGCCGAGCGTAACTACGCCCAGATTGACAGGGAGGCCCTCAGCCTGGTGTGGGGGGTGAAGAAGTTCAATCATTATCTGCACGGGCAGAAATTCACCCTACTGACTGATCATCAGCCCCTGATCTCCATTTTTAACCCAAAGAAGGGCGTTCTGGTGATGACGGCGCAACGGCTGCAAAGATGGTCACTTTTTCTAGGTGCACATCAGTACGACATAGAGTACAAGGGTACGAAACAGCATGGAAACGCTGATGGGCTGTCGCGCCTACCGTTGCCTACGGTAGAGGAAGCACCTGCAGTGAACCCTGTTGAGATATTCCATGCGACCATAGTCGAATGTCTACCTGTTACAAACTCAAGTATAGAGAAGGAAACCTGAAATGACCCAACACTCTCTCGGGTCCATGATTTGACGGTGAAGGGATGGCCAACACATGGTGACTCACTGTTGCCAGCATTCTCGCCAAGGAGAGAACAGCTGTCAGTGTGCCGGGGGACCTTGATGTATGGATCCCAAGTGGTAATTCCACCCAAGTTGAGAGATAGAGTGCTCAATGAGCTTCATGAGGGTCATCTGGGAGGGGTATAAATGAAGAGCCTAGCCAGGGCGTTTGTGTGGTGGCCGGGAATCGATAAAGAAATCGAGGATATGACCAAGAGATGCACAGGATGCCAGAAGGTCCAAAACGCTCCACCACAGGCCCTGCTACACCCATGGGAGTGGCCCTCATCTCCATGGCAACGGGCACACATTGCTTTTGCTGGTCCATTTATGGACTCAATGTTTTTAATCGCCGTGGATGCACATTCGAAATGGCCAGAGATCATCAAAATGTCCTCCACCACCACGGAGAAAACTATTGCAGTCCTATGGACCATCTTCACCAGGAATGGCTTGCCAGAACAGATTTGCTCCGACAATGGACCACAGTTTGTGTCCGAGGATTTCCGGAGATTTTTGAGGAATAATGGGGTAAAACATTACACATCTGCCCCATATCATCCAGCCACAAATGGATTGGCTGAGAGGTTTGTTCAGACCTTTAAAAAAGCAATAAAGGTGACGTATAACGACGACATACCACTACAACACAAGGTGGATAATTTCTTGTTTGCTTACCGGAATGCGACACATGCAGTCACCAACCAAGCTCCAGGCATAATGTTCTTCAAACGAAGGCTAAGATGTCACCTGGATTTGCTCAAACCAAACATAAGACGAGATGTTGAGGATAAGCAACTCCAGCACATCAATGAGAAGCCAACCAGGAGCTTCAATGTAGGGCAACCAGTCTTGGCCCGCGACTACCGAACAGAAAATTGGCAGCCAGGAACGATATGCACACAGCAGGGACCACTAATGTACACAGTGGACGTTGGAGAGAGCATCGTGAGACGCCATGCTGACCAGATTCTAGAG
The DNA here is from genome assembly GCF_052327205.1 of Somniosus microcephalus. Lineage (NCBI taxonomy): Eukaryota > Metazoa > Chordata > Chondrichthyes > Squaliformes > Somniosidae > Somniosus > Somniosus microcephalus. The sequence goes on from NC_140996.1 coordinate 37,982,030, forward strand.
TCACAGGAACAAGTCAAACCCATACCATGAGCATGCGCACCTGGTGATGAACCTGAAGTACAGATTGCGTCTACCTCAGAATCAGTGGTATTGGAAGCTGACGAACCAACCAGTGACAATGAGCCAGAATCGACTCCGCCGCAAGAACAGGATACTCGAGAAAGGCGCTATCCAGTCAGGATCAGGAAGCCTCCTCAAAAACTGAATTTATAAATGATTACTTCAGTTGTTGTATATAGTACAGAGAAAATTGTAATTGTAATTAGTTATTATTTAATTGTTAAATGAATGTTATGTACTGTTTATCAAAAAGGGGAGGAATTGTTGTGTATGTACCTTTAAGAGAAGAACTGATTCTATACTGCAGTACCGGCAGTGACCACCCCTGTATATAAAGCCATAGCAGGCTTCTGTATTTCAGTCTTGAATTACTCTCTGTTCAGTAAATACCTGTTTTATTGTTCTCCTGCAGGCTGAGTATTATTGATCCTCGGACACTACAGCAGGCAGTAAGGCAGGGGGTCCCACTCAATATCCGGTCCGGGGTGCTACCGGGGCGTTGCGCACTTGACTGACATCACGATCTGCCGGCACAGGAGATCGTGGTGGTAGATTTTAGCGCCGCCGCAAAATGTCTAGTTAATTTTTCGAGCGGCGCAAGCATCGCCGTGCCTGGGCGCGAGTTGCTTTGTGCCCCATTAGCGCCCTCTTAAGGCACGAACGGGAGGCACAAACAACTGAATTTTTCCCCCATAGAATCATAATGGCACAGAAGGAGGCCATTCGGCCCATTGAGTAAGTGCCGGCTCTCTGTAGAGCATCCAGTCAGTTGCATTCCCCCACTCTATCCCCGAAACCCTGCAAGTTTATTTCCCTCAAGTGCCTATCCAGTCTCCCTTTGAAAACATTGAGTGTCTCCATCTCCACCACTTCTGTCAGCAGCGAGTTCCAGGTCCTCACCACTCGTTGTGTAAAAACGTTTTTCCTCATGTCTCCCCTGTATCTCTTGCCCAAAAACTTAAACCTGTGTCCCCTAGCCCTTGTACCATCAAGTAGTGGGAACAGCCTTTCCCCGTCCAGCCTATCCAAACCCATCATAATCTTCTACACCTCTATCAAATCACCCCTCAACCTCCTTTGCTCTAATGAAAACAAATCCAGCTTCTCCAACCTGTTCTTGTAGCTAAGATCCCCCATCCCCAGAACCATTCTGGTAAATCTCCTCTGCACCCTCCCAATGGCCTTCACATCCTTACTAAAGTGCAGTGACCACAACTGGACGTAATACTCCAGTTGTCGCCTAACCAGCGCTTTATAAAGGTTCAGCATAACTTCTCTACTTTTGTACTCAATACCTCTATTTATGAAGCCCAAGATCCCATATGCTTTGCTAACTGCTCTCTCAATATGTCCTGCCATCTTCAGGGACCTATGCACATTAACTACCAATTAGCTTAGCCAAACACAATCTGCCTTTTACAAATCCATGTTGGCTCTCCTTAATTAGCTTAAACCTTTCCAAGTGCCCGTTAATTTTTTCCTTGATAATTGTTTCTAAAACTTTACCCACCACAGATGTTAAACTGACTGGCCTGTAGTTACTAGAATTATCCTTACACCTTTCTTGAACAATGGTGTCACATTTGCCACTTTCCAATCCTCAGGCACCTCCCCCGCATCTAAGGAAGATTGCAAAATTATGGCAAGCCCTTCCGCTATTTCCTCCCCCAATTCCCTTAGCAACCTGGGATGCAAGCCATCTGGACCAGGCAACTTATCCACTCTAAGTATACCCAGGCTTTCTAGTACATCCTGTCTATCAATTTTCACCCCTTCCATTGTTTCTATCTTTTCCACTTCTACCGATATTTTGTCACCATCCAGCTCCTTAGTAAACACCGATACAAAGTACTCATTGAGTATTCTATCCTTGCCCTGCTCCTCTAAGCATATATCACCTTCTTTGTCCCTAATAGGCCCCACCCCACCTCTTACTACCTGCTTACTGTTTACATGCTGGTAGAAGTTTTTTGGGTTCCCTTTTATGTTAACCGCCATTCTACTCTCATATCCTCTCTTTGCCAATCTTATTTTCATCTTCACTTCCCCTCTCAACTTATTGTATTTGGTCTGGTTCTCACTTGAAGAATTCACCTGACATTCATCGTACACCCTCTTTTTTTGTTTCATCATCTTCTCTATTTCCCTCGTCATCTAAGGAGCCTTTTATTTGGTTCCCTTACCCTTCCCTCTTGTTGGAATGTAACTAACCTGTACTTGGAACATCTCCTCCTTAAAGATCACCCATTGTTCTGTTACAGTTTTTCCTGTCAGCCTTTGGTTCCACTTTACCCTGGCTAGATCCTTTTGCATCCCATTGAAGTTAGCCCTATTCCAGTTTAGAAGTTTCACTCTAGATTGTTCCTTGCTCCTCTCCATTGCTAATCTAACTCTTATGATACGATGATCACTCGTACCCAAGTGTTCTCCCACAGACACTTGGTCGACCTGGCCCACCTCATTCCCCAGCACCAGATCCAACAATGCCTCCTTCCTAGTTGGGCCAAGAACATACTGGTCAAGGAAATTCTCCTGAACACATTTCAGAAATTCCTCCCCCTCCTTTCCCTTTACCCTAGCATTATTACAATCGATATTTTTGGTAATTAATGTCCCCCAATATCACCACTCTATGGCCTAGAAATTCACTAGCCTTAGCGCCGCTTTTGAGGCGCTAGAGGGACTAGCGCCAGAGTTATGGCCAGTTGAAAAATTCCCTGGGGCCCTAAAGCGGCGTTGCACCGGTAGCGCTGCGCCGGCACCGATGACGTCATCGGTGAGCGCAGCGTCCCGGTTGCCATGCCGACGGACCCCAGCGCCGAAATTCAGTTGCGGCCGCCTCGCCCGTGGCAGCCGCAACTAAGACTCTGGCAACCGAGTCTTACACAAGTTAGCGCCGGCGCATTAAGGTCGCGCGGCGGCCGGCCGCTTTCCCGCCGGCCGCCTGCCCGCACCTCCCTCCCCGGACTCCTCCACCCCGCCCCCGCGGAACAGATGCATCTGGCCTGCAAGCCCGGCACTTGTCTGAGGTGCCGGGCTCATTTTTGAAAAAATCAAACGGCCAGCGATCGGGTGAAGGCAGCGCCTCCTTAACGGGAGGAGGAGGCCTGCACTTCCCCAGCCTGCCGCATCGCATCGGGTGCCGCAGCGCCGGATTAGCGCCGCAATTCGGCACTCAGCGCCCATTGGGAGGCACTCATGCCCGCCAGTAGCGCCGGCAGCCGTCTGGGCGCGGCGCTACTGAATTTTTGGCGCGCGCAAGGGAATTAGCGCCGGCGCTAAATTTCCGGCGCTAAAGCCCTGGCGCGGCGTCAACTCAATTTCTAGGCCTATAGCTCTTGCATATCTCTGCAATTTCCCTGCAGATTTGCTCCTCTACCTCCCTCTCACTATTTGGAGGCCTGTAGAATATCCCCAATAGCGCGATCATACCTTTTTTGCTTCTCAACTCTAAACAAATGGATTCTGTCCTTGTCCCCTCAAGAACATCCTCCCTTTCCAACACTACAATGTCTTCCTTAATCAGCACAGCCACCTCACCTCCCTTTTTTCCTTCCCTATCTTTTCTGAACACCTTGTACCTTTGAATATTAAGGCCTAGAAATTCAGTAGGCCTAGCGCCCCATTTGGGGCGCTGGAGGGCCTAGCGCCGGAGTTATGGCCAGTTTAAAAATTCCCTGGGGCCCTGGAATCGGCGGTAGACCGGTAGCGCTGCGCCGGCACCGATGACGTCATCGGTGTGCGCAGCGTCCCGGTTGCCATGCCGACGGGCCCCAGCGCCGAAATTCAGTTGCGGCCGCCTCGCCCGTGGCAGCCGCAACTAAGACTCTGGCAACAGAGTCTTACACGACTTTGCGCCGGCGCATAAAGGTGGAGCGGCGGCCGGCCGCTTTCCCGCCGGCCGCCTGCCCGCACCTCCCTCCCCGGACTCCCCCACCCCCCCCCCCGCGGAACAGATGCTTCTCGGCTGCGAGCCCGGCACTTCCCCGAGGTGCCGGGCTCATTTTTGTGGCGATTTTACCGGCCAGCGGGCGGGTGCAGGCAGCTCCTCCTTAACTGAAGGAGGAGGCCTGCACTTCCCGAGCCTGCCGCACCGCATCGGGCGCCGCAGCGCCGGAATAGCGCCGCAATGCGGCGCGTAGCGCCAGTTTTCAGGCGCAAACACCCTTCAGTAGCGCCGGCAGCCGTTTGGGCGCGGCGCTACTGAATTTTTGGCGCGCGCAGGGGGACTTAGCGCCGGCGCTAACTTTCCGGCGCTAAAGCCCTGGCGCGGCGCCAACTGAATTTCTAGGCCTAAGTGTCCAGTCCTCACCATTTTTAAGTCCCATTTCCGTTATTGCTAGAGAGGGCCCACAATTCCGTATCATTGCTAGAGAGTGCCCACAATGCCCATATCTTAAGTGAAACATGGATTTTCCACTTATTGGAAGATAAGGACAATAAAATTAGGTTATCTGCTTGAAACATGCCTTAGGACATCAACAACAACAACTTGTATTTATATAGCACCTTTAACGTAGTAAAACGTGCCAAGGTGCTTCACAAGTCGTTAATAAAACAAAAACTTGACACCGAGCCACTTAAGGAGAAATGAGGGCAGGTGACCAAAAGGTTGGTCAAAGAGGTAGGTTTTAAGGAGCGTCTTAAAGGAAGAAAGGGAGATAGAGAGGCAGAGATGTTTAGGGAGGGAATACCAGAGCTTAGGGCCTAGACAGCTGAAGGCACAGCTATCAATTGTTGAGCGATTATAATCAGGGATGCTCAAGAGGGCAGAATTAGAGGAGCGCAGATATCTTGGCTGTTTGTGGGCCTAGAGGAGATTACAGAGAAAGGGAGGGGCAAGGTCAGGGAGGGATTTGAAAACAAGGATGAGAAGTTTGAAATCGAGGTGTTGCTTAACTGGGAGTCAATGTAGGTCAGCGAGTACAGGGGTTATGGGTGAATGGGAAATAGGAGGGGGCCAAGGATAGATCCTTGGGGGACACCAGAGTTAAGCAGAAATAAAAGCCATTGCAGGTGTTTCTCTGGCTACAATTAGATAAATAAAAATGTAACCAAGTGAGTGCAGTCCCACCGAGCTGGACGATGGTGGAGGGGTGTTGGAGGAGGATAGAGTGGTTAACCGTGTCAAAGGCTGCAGACAAGTCAAGAAGGACGAGGAGGGTTAGTTTACCTTTATCACAGTCACAAAGAATGTCATTTGTGACTTTGATGAGAACTGTTTCGGTATTGTGGCAGGGGCAGAAACCTGATTGGAGGGATTGAAATATGGAGTTGTGTGAAAAATGCGCACAGATCTGGGAGGGGACAATACGTTCAAGGACTTTGGAGAGGAAAGGGAGATTGGAGATGGGACAGTAGTTTGCAAGGACGGAGGGGTCAAGGTTTTTTTTTGAGAGGGGTGATGATGGCAGATTTGAGGGAGGGGGATCAGTACCTGAGGTGGGAGAACCGTTAAAAATGTCAGCTAACATGGGAGCCAGAATGGTCAGCATTTTGGTGGGAATAGCGTCAAGGGAGCAGGAAGTGGGTCTCATGGACAAGATGAACGTGGAGCGGTCATGAGGAGAGATTGGAGAGAAACTGGAGAAAGATGCGAGATCAGGGCTAGGGCAGGGGTGAACCTTAGAGGAAGTTTGGCCCGGTGGGCTAGCGAAGGAAGGGAAGTGGCAGAGGCAGCTCAACGGATGGTCGCAAACTTAGAGACAAAGAAGTCAATGAGCTCCCACACTTGTCGGAGTTGAGGGTGGAGGAGATAAGGGAGAGGGGTTTAAGAAGGCGGCTAGCAGTAGAGAATAGAAGCCGGGGTTTATCTTTGCATTCTGGAATAGTGAGCAGTTGTGGCAGAGAGCAGGACCCGATAATGCTTTATGTAGTCCAGCCAGATCTGGCGGTGAATGACTAAACCAGTTGTCAGCCATTTCCGTTCAAGTCTGCATCACTTGGGCTTAAGGGAGCAAAGATGAGGGCCGTACCAGGGGGAATGGACAGGGTGTGAGAGGGTAATTGTTTTAACATGGACTAGGGCATCAAAGGTGGTGGTGAGGGTGTGGTTGAGCAGCTAGGTAGCTGCAGAAATGTTGTGGTGAATGGAGGGCCAAAGGCTGGACAGTTGGGATTTTGTAAGTTGTAAGAGAGAGTTTTTTCCAGGGTCAGGCACAGAAGGAAGTAGGGTTGCGGCGGGGGGCGGGGGGGGGGGCGAAGGAGGATGTGGGTGGATGACGATACAAGGAAGTGCTCAGAGACGGCCTTATCTGTGATTGACACAATGAGAGTGCGATGCCACGAGAGATGACCAGGTTGAGGGGATGGCCATGAATATGGGTTGGGGCATTTACATGGAGGGAGAGATTAAGGGAGGATAAGAGGCTAGTGAACTCAGAGGAGAGAGAACATGATGAATTGAGATGGAGGTTGAAATCACCGAAGGTGAGAAGACACTCGGTGCAGAGGCTGAGGGAGGAAAGCAGTGAAGATAACTCAGTAATAACATTTTTATGGTACTTGGGTGGGCGGTAGAGAATGAGAATTTTAAATGAGTGGCGAGAGGGGTGGAATAAGGTGACATGCAAATCACTGTGCACAGGTTACCTGAATGTAAAGTATCTCGCCTACAGAAACATTTGAAAGAATAATTGAGAGCTGACTGATTGCATTGTAATTGTCTGCATTGTGTGTGTATAATGATCATCAATCTTCAATCTTTCATTTTTGGTTCTTCAGTTTGGTTCCACTGTGCCAGTTCGCAATTATACTTATTACTTTCTTTTAAGAACATAAGAACATAAGAAATAGGGGTAGAAGTAGGCTACTCGGCCCCTCAATCCTGCCCCGCCATTCACTAAGATCATGGCTGATTGAATCTTGGCCTCAACGCCACTTTCCTGTCCGCTCCCCATAACCCTTGACTCCCCTGTAGCTCAATTATCTGTCTATCTCCGCCCTGAATATATTCAATGACTCCGCCTCCACAGCTCTCTGGGGTAGAGAATTCCAAAGCTTCACGACCCTTTGAGAGAAGAAATTCTTCCTCATCTCCGTTTTAAATGGGTGACCCCTTATCCTGAAACTATGCCCCCAGTTCTAGATTCCCCCATGAGTGGAAACATCCTCCCTGCATCTACCTGTCAAGCCCCCTCAGAATCTTATATGTTTCAATAAGATCCCCTCTCATTCTTCTAAATTCCAATGAGTATAGGCCAAACCTGCTCAACTTTTTTTCATAAGACAACCCCTTCATCTCAGGAATTAACCTAGTGAACCTTCTCTGACCTGCCTCCAATGCAAGTATATCCCTCCTTAGTAAGGAGACCAAAACTGCATGCAGTTCTCTGTATTGATTTCTTTGTGGGTTCAATGACGAGACATTTATGAAAGAGAATGCCTTTTAATCTAAAGTATGTTCAACTCTTTTTAACAGCATTTACAGGAGACTCCATGCTAGAGATCCATCTAGAACGAAACTGAAACTAAACTCAAACTGCTTGTCTCTGTCACATGACCTCTGCTGGTCAGGCATAAGTAATCAATACATGCAAACATGCTGGTAAGGCATCATAATCAAACAGGCAAATAACATCACTATTTGCTGATATCATTACATTCTCCAGGTGTGGTCTCAAGACTTCTCTACTTTTATACTCCACCCCCTTGCAATAAAGGCCAACATTCCATTTGCCTTCCTAATTACTTTCTGTACCTGCATGCTAACTTTTTGTGTTTCATGTATGAGGACCCCCAAATCCCTCTGTACCACAGCATTTTGTAGTCTCTCTCCATTTAAATAATAATTAGCTTTTTTATTTTTCCTACCTAAGTGGATAACCTCACATTTTCCCACATTATACAGCATCTGCCTAATTTTTGCCCACTCACTTAACCTATCTATATTCCTTTGCAGACTCAATGGCCCGTATTTCCCGATCCCTACGGATGTGTATGAGGTGTGTACACACCTGTAGGAACATCGGAAATGACAGTTTCAGGCATGCGAAGACAGATCGGATGCCATCCCTGGAGAAGGGCCTCTGCGGGTGGAGGGTTCCGCTTTCTGCAGAACCTCCACCCGCTGAAATCGCTTAAAAATCTTATGCCTGGTAAAAGCAGGCGTAAGGCCTGCTTATTACCAGCATAAGAGTTTAAAAAAAGTTTTAAAAAAAATGTCACTCATTTATAATTTTAAAATACTTTAAAAAAAGGTAAGCTTATTTTTAGCCCTGTAAAAAACTTTAATTATTTTATTCAAAAAATTAAATTTTTGTTTAAAATATTTAATTTAATGTAACTTGAACTCATTTTAAAAACTTGATGGTTTTTTAAAAATTTATTTACTATTTTGATGTCTTTTTTCAGTGATCCCCATTCATACTTTTGACAGGTCTATCTGTCAAAAGTGTGAAGGGGGATTCCCTTCTCCCATTGGCTCGCCTGGCCCACGTGATCCCAGGGAAGCTTGCGAACTGCATGCGCCCTGGGATCCATGGGCCCTGCGCATTTCAACTGTAGCGAGGTCCAGGAGCAAAAATGGCCGGACCTCGGGAGCTCTCAGGTAAGGGTGTAGATTTTTTCCCGATAGGAGGCATCTGCACGCAGGAAGCCTCCTATTGGAAATTACGGGCCTTTGTGTCCTCCTCACAACTTGCTTCCCACCTGTCTTTGTATCATCAGCAAATTTGGCAACAGTACACACGGTCCCTTCATCCAAGACATTAATATATTGTAAATAGTTGAGGCCCCAGCACTGATCCCTGTGGCACCCCACTAGTTACAGTTTGCTAAGCTGAAAATAACCCATTTATCCTGACTCTTTGTTTTCTGTTAGTCAGCCGCCCTATTGAAGGCCCAGGCCCACCTAATATCATATTCAGGCAGGCCTGTAAATGGAACAGGCGTAAAGCTGCTTTATTATCAAAATTGGGGTCCTACTTACACAAAGCACGTTCCACACAGTTCTACCCAGTCTTGAATGGCTTAACCAGCAGTCCTTACAGGGCCCGCTGGAGACCGCTCAAAAAACGGCCACAAAACGTTCTCAAAAGTTATAATTTGGTGGAGCCAGAAGGAGCAGGACTCAAGGCTTCTCCCCCTTGACTTTACCTTCCCCTAATACCTGTGAACCAGGTCAGTGCCGGAGCTGAGCAGAAATCGTCAAACCCCTGACTGGCGAGTTGCATCGGGATACCGGTTTGCTGCCTACGGCTCATGGCTGCGATTCGAATGAGGCCCGATTTTGGTTTGGGCCTCAGGCCAGCATGCAGAGCAAATGTCCGCCAACCTGCTGCGCGAATTGGGCGCATGTCAAATGTCTCCCCCTTTAGGTGGAAACATAGAATTAGAAGTATGCTTATTAATTAAATATAAAGCAAAACTTGAGAAAACATTATTCATTTCATATTCTTATTTTATTATAATTGGCTCATTCACATTAACTTCTCGTTGCATCTGATTGTGATAACTGAGCTCTCATTTAGTTCGACTTGCCAGAGGGAATTTGGCATTGAGCAGATAGGTTCACAGGGAGTTGCTGCTCAGAAGATCTCACTGAATCTCCCATGCAAGCTTTGCGTTATTAGAATCGAAGCACGAAGACACTTGTTTGCATCCTAAAATTCTGGCAGCCCTAAAGTAGTCAGGTCAATGAATGCTTTGAAACGATGCCGAGTATTTTGTTCATAGTGGACCTTTCAGTCTGCTCGCCACAGAATTCCTCAGTGACTCAGTGCACAAAGAATAGAGTTTTCCCTTAAGAGATTTTTATCTCCTTATTTCGGTGTCCTTGACTTGTGGTGGATCTGACTCCCATGCACAGTTTTTCAGGGTTTTACTTTTCTTCTCTTCTTACCATACTTCTTGCTCTACACAAAAGAATGAGGCTGATTGTTACTACTGATAATGTGGGAATAATCACAGCATCAATGAGCGTGAATATTATTCAAGAAATTCAGAACAAGTGAAGCCCAGGCCACTGGAGGCCCTCAGACAGAGGAGCCATTGAAAGCCATTACACTGGTTTCAGTGACAGTCACAGATCTTTTTAAACTCGTGTGAGTCTGTCTTGCTACTGTGCTCAGCATGGGTTACTGTCTGTCATCTGATAGTTTATTGCTTCATTGGAGCATCGAAACCTAAGATGTTGAATTATTTTTCTTTTTACAGACACGATTCTGAAGAAGGATTTAAGAGCCTTCACCAAACAAAAATGGCTACTTGTATATTCCCTCATTTTCTCCAAGATGAGAAAAAAATCTAAAATTCAACAGTTAATTCCATAGTTAATTTTGGATGGTTTAAAAACAGAGCTAACTGCATTTAGTTTCTTGTTTTTCTATGCAAGATAGCACAATTTCATCAGGGGAAAAAGGATCCAAATAAAACAAACCTTCAGTGAATTAAGTCATTTTACTTTACAGTATTTGGTAACAACAATAAACAAAGTGAGAAGGACAGTGGATTTAGAAAGCTGACATCAGGCTTTGCCACAATCTCTTGTTAGTTCGCTACAGTGAAGGACCAATTTATAAAGGAAATGCAACAGTGTTCTCAGAATGCAGAAAACAAAGTTCAAAGCTTTGGACTGCATTTATCATGGATTTGCTGGCACAGCATGTTAAACGGTTGATTACAGAATTTATTTGATGAGTATGAAACACAAAACAACAGCAATGAAAGCTTTTCTGCAATCAAAAACCTCTATTCGGCACTATCAATAATGCGATATTTCCTTTCTTTCAAACTTTTCTCCTGTTATAAATAAGGCAAATACACATGGTGGGATCTTCAAACAGAATATTCCACAACAGCTTTTTAATGCAGCTGAAAGCATAGATTAAAAGAAAGAACATGCATTTATACAACACTTGTCACATCTTCAGGATGTCCTGAAATGCTGTACATCCGATAGATTAATTTGAAGTGCAGTCCCTGTTGGGAAAGATGGCAACCAATTTGCACAAACAAAGTCACACAAACAGCAAGTGTGAATGACCAGGTATTTAGTTTTTGGTGAGTTGGTTGAAGAAGGAATGTAGGCCAGGACTTATTAGGGAAACCTGGTGCTTTTTTATGAATGGAGCTATAGGACAGACTGGACCATCGTTTAACATCCTACCTGAAAGACAGCAAATCTGGCAGCCCAGCTGTTGAGTGTTAACCTAGATAATATGCTTGAGTCTGTCTCCTGGCTCAGTGTCGAGATTGCCACCAATTGGGCCAAACTGGCACTTACTCGTGTGTGGAGTACTATTCCCCATTGTTTGACTTAAATTGTTCTCCTTTTGCTATAGTAATGGCAAAACATTAGGTAATACCCCTTGAAAGAAAAATTCAAAGTCGAACACATGACTACCACTTCCCTACCTAAGACACTCTCGCGCTACCATTTTTGGTTCTTATACCCAAAAGGTAATGAAATATTTGGGACGAGTGAGAAATAGGATTCTATTCTTACAATTTAAAAAAAAACACTTAAAAGGATGTCCAGAGAAACTTTGCTTTTATATCCTAATTCATTCATATGTCAATAGATTAATGTACAAATGCTAATCTACAGAACAAACGGGAAACTGTTCAACCTCTGTTGGCTCCAGTCCAGATCCAAGTCCATCCCAACCTCTGTCATCGAATTACAGTATGCAGACAACGCTTGCGTCTGCGCACACTCGGAGGTCGAACTCCAAACCATCGTCAACACCTTCACCGAAGCATACAAGAGCATAGGCCTTACACTAAACATGCGTAAGACAAAGGTCCTCTACCAACCTGCTCCCACCACACAGCACTGCCCCCTAATTAGCTAAATCCACGACGAGGCCTTGGACAATGTGAACCACTTTCCGTACCTCAGGAGCCTACTGTCAACAAGGGCAGATTTTGATGACAAAGTCCAACACCACCTTCAGTGTGCCAGTGCAGCCTTTGGTCACCTGAGGAAGAGTATGTTTGAAGACCAGGACGTCAAACCCGGCACTAAGCTCATGGTCTACAGAACAGTAGTGATACCCGCCCTCCTGTATGCTTCAGAGACATGGACCATGTACAGCAGGCACCTCAAAGCACTGCAGAGGTACCACCAATGTGGCCTCCGCAAGATCCTGCAAATCCATTGGCAGGATAGCCGCACCAACGTCAGTGTTCTCGCTCAGGCCAACATCCCCAGCATCGAAGCTCTGACCATGCTGGATCAGCTCCGATGGACGGGCCACATCGTCCGCATGCCCGGTACGAGACTCCCAAAACAAATGATCTATTCGGAGCTCCAACACAGCAAGAGAGCCCCAGGTGGACAGAGGAAACGATTCAAGGACATACTCAAAGCCTCCTTGAAAAAGTGTAACATCCCCACTGACACCTGGGATTCCCTGGCCCAAGACCGCACAAAGTGGAGGAGAAGCATCCGGGAAGGCATGGAACACTTCAAGTCTCTTCGCCAGGAGCAAGCGGAAGTCAAGCACAAACAGCGGAAGGAGCGCACGTCAACCCAAGCACCCCACCCACCCGCCGTCTACCCCACCTGTGACAGAGACTGTAGGCCCCGCATTGGACTCATCAGTCACCTGAGAACTCATTTCCAATGTGGAAGCAAGTCAACCTCCGTTCCGAGGGACTGCCTAAGAAAAAAGAGAAGTGCACAACTGACAGTGCGAGTATAGGCCAATGTAAAAATCCAAACTGAGGAAACCAAATCATGCAGAAGCAAGATCAAGCAGGAACGCAGATGGCCAGATTAGTCAGTGGAAGATAATATTAAAGAACTAAGGCCTAGAAATTCAATATGGCCATGAAACGAGCAGTGTTAAGGCTTAATGATGTTAAGCTGCGCCACCTCAAAATGGTCTAGGTAGCACTAAAAAATGTGTGCTCACTCTTCAACAACATGATTATAGTCTTGATTTCAGTGCTAAAACTGCTGCTCATTGGCTTAATGCTCAACAGGTGGACCAATATCAGGGGCCTGTCTAATTCTCAGTCATGTGTGGTGCAGGCTTTACTCAGTGCTTAAAGGGGATGTGCATTGATGCAACAACACCTCATTGTCAAGCCAGTTGTAACTGCAGCTGCCAGAAAAAGAAGGAGAATAAGGAACTGCAACGCCATGGTGGGACGTCTTCAAAGGGAAAGAGCCCGGAGATTTTTTTACAAAGCTCTGGAGGCAATGGTTGTGGCTGTGGAGAGGAGACGAGCTGTCCTCTTCCCACAGACTGGAAGGAAGACCTCACCACACACCTCCTGAAGGCTGTGGCAGGAGATAGCTGCCCATGTGACGACCAGCACTGTGGTGCCAAGGTTGGCCATCCAGTGCCAAAAGAAGCTTAATGACCTCACACGAGTGGTCAATGTGAGAGAAGGCTTCAGCAATTGTCAGATCCCACCATCTGCACCACAAGTCTCAGACATTGCTCAATGCACCACACCTCCAGCACTCAACTACCAACAGTCTCTACCTATCACTACTTACACCTCACAATCGAGGCTTCACTTCACCTTCACTGCCTTACCACTGCTGCAACACTCACACCCACATTTTAGACCTTGCACACACTGACGCTATACAACCTTGGCAGGCACATCACCAAAACACGTTGCACCACACTCACTCACACACGTCTCTTTCTCTTGCAGGCCAAGGTCACACATAACCGCCGGGAACAGCGGCAGACAGGCAGGGGGCAGGTTGCCTTTCAGGAACTCAACCAGTTGGAGAAGAGAGTTCTGCAGATAATTAGGTGGCAGATCGTAGATGCTGTGGCAACCGGCGAGGTTGAACCCCTTGGGGACAGCAATGGAACGATCATTCCTAATCCTTCTTCTCACATCCCACTTTCACCATCTCCCACAATCTCTTCTCACTTTAAAGCTACTGATGCTGTTTGCATGCATACCTTGCTTCCCTCCCCCGACTCCCCTCACCGTAACCTGCCTCTTGTTCGTTTCCCCTTTCAGATAACCAACAATAAGCAGACTGTTCCCGAGGCGATGCATGAGAGCGATGGGGGAGAAGAAGGGGGCATGCTGGGTGCCTCAGAAGCCCAACAATCTGTGCTCAACAGATTGCTAGGAACGCTGAGGCGCCACCTCGGGGGAGTGGCAGTGAGTCAGTGGAGCAGGACCCTGCTGTCCTCTCTCAACATGGCAGCATTCCTGTTCCCACCACTGCCATGCTGCCATTGCCCTTGCTGCTACCTGTCAGCCAGCCAGCCCAGCCTACGGCTGCCCATGCCAAGGTGGTGCAGTCTGCAGCCTGGCCTTTTAGAGCCAGAGCTGCTTGAGGTTGTCCTGCAAAACCATCTGAAGTCTTCACCTTGGAAACTCGGCAGCCTTCCGCCAGCCGTGCTGCAGCCACTGGGGGAGCACTTTGTAGGAGCACTAGGACAGGAAAGGGCTCCTGAACGACAGACACTAAGTGATTGCACAAAGGTGATTAGTTCATATCATTACAGTAAATATGCTAGAATTGACCCACTTTTTATTAAAATTGGGCACCAAAAGTGTAGAAAAATGCTTTATCTTCCAGCACTAATATTCTTCACCTCAATGAGCCCAATATTCAGACAGAAATATATAACGGGAGCATTCATACATGCTCAAGTCAGTGGAGGATTAAATAGGACTAATGTATCTGCAGTCCATCTTTTATTTTTCCTGCAATGGAAATGGAATCAGCTCATGTTTTCAGAATGCACAAAATTTTCAATTTATCATCACTTTCTATTTCTGTTGCTGAGCTCTCCATCCAGTCATCTAATCTGCCATTATTTTGATGAGCCTCAGTATTCTTTATAAGCCTCATTATATTGAGCCTGATCAATTGCCTTCTGAAAATCTAAGTAGATTGTATTCATTGGATTACCCTAATCAATCTTGTCTTTTTGAACATATCTGTGAGGTACCTCGTGTTCTTCCTACATTCACGCTGATCATTCTTTATTGCATTCATGTTTTTTAAATGACCATACTATCATGTGTAAAATGCTGCTGAATATTTTACCACACCCAACATTCGGTTAACTTTTCTGCAATTTACAGGCTCATATCTCCCTTTCTAAAATGTCATTATATAATTCACTATCCTCCAGTCCTCAGGCACAGCTCCTATGTTTTTCAAAGTCTTAAAACAACTAACCAGCGCTTACCTATTTCCTCCCTTGTCCCCTTGAGGAATCCAAGCTGTATGCCTTCTAGACCATGGATTTCTTGGGGGAAAAATTCAGTATCGCCCCGTTTGGGGCGCAATTATCAGCCGGGCACAAAGTTTAGCACCTGGCGCTAATTATTGCCTCCAACAGCAAACTTGGCTTTTATCGCTAAAGAGTGCTAAATCAGATGCTTCACACCTGTCTTAAGGCGCTAAGGCCGAGGAGCGAGGCGCTACCTCAGAGCGCTGGCGGAGCTCATGTGATGTCAGTCAGCAATGGAACACAGACACAATGGCGCCAGCCAGTTCTTAAAGGGGAGGGTTGATCTTGCTCTCCATCCACATCCTGCTCATTGCAGCCTTGAATCTTGGCCTGGAGAGACCTGTACATCAAATCTGCTGGAAAAAACAATGGAGAGATCCAGGGAAAGAGCTCAGAGTGCAACCCCCACAGTCTCTTCTAAATCGGTACAAGGAAGGGCAAATCAAAATGAACCTGCAAAGTGCTGCTCAGTACCCAAAACTCCTTCACACAGCGTTGAATCTCTCCAGAAGTCTCTCTCTCTCTCTCTCAGAATGCGTGGTGCAAAAATGTCTCCAACAAAAAAAGGCAGGAAGCAGTCGCCTTTAAATAGCCCTCCCCCAGTCCCTTCCCGACTGCAAAACGCTCCCCTTAACCTGTTGTTGCTAGCGGCAGGCGGTAAGGCAGGGGGCGCCACTCAATATCCGGTCTGGGGCGCTACCGGGGCGTTGCACACTCGACTGATGTCACGATCTGCCGGCGCAGGAGGTCGTGGTGGTAGTGTTTAGCGCCGCCACAAAATGTCTAGTTAATTTCGTGAGCGGCACAAACATCGCTGCGCACGGGCGCTAGTTGCTTTGCGCCCCATTAGTGCCCTCTTAAGGCAGTAACGGGTGGTGCAAACCAAATGAATTTCCCTCCCCCCTTGTGTTTTTCATAATGTATGCTTTAATGAGGTCATCATATGCTAGAGTTCTCAAGCCAAAATCATTGGATCTGGAATTAGTCCATTTAGAATCATAGGCCCTGATTTTACCACCCCCACGCCAACCCTCGATGGGCAGGAAAGGATCAGGGAAGGGGTTAATATCCAAAAAATTAATGTAAGTATTGAAGAAATTAATGGCACTAAAGAGTGACAAATCCCCAGGACCAGATGGTTTCCATCCCAGGAATTTAAAGCAAGTAGGTGAGCACATTGCAGATGCCCTAACTATAATCTTCCAAAGTTCTCTCAATTCAGGAACCGTTCCTTTAGATTGGAAAATTGCACATGTCACTCCACTATTTAAAAATGTTGAGAGAGGGAAACCAGGGAATTACAGACCAGTTAGCCTAACATCTGTTGTCGGGAAATTGCGAGATTCTATAATTAAGGAGAGGGTGACTGAACACCTCAAAAATGTTCAGTTGATCAGAGAGAGCCAGCATGGATTTGTAAAAGGTAGGTCATGCCTGACAAAACTGATTAAATTTTTTGAGGCGGTGACTAAAGTAGTGGACAGGGGAATGTCTATGGATGTTATTTATATGAACTTCCAGAAGGCATTTGATAAAGTCCCACATAAGAGCCTGTTAACTAAGGTAGAAGCCAATGGAATTGAGGGCAAATTATTGACTTGGTTAGGAAATTGGCTGAGCGGCAGGAGACAGAGAGTAGGGATAATGGGCAAGTACTCTAATTGGCAGGATGTGACTAGTGGTATCCCGTAGGGATCTGTTTTGGGGCCTCAACTATTCATCGTATTTATTAATGACTTAGATGATGGTATGGAAAGTCATATATCCAAATTTGCTGATGACACAAAGATAGGTGGCATTGTAGGTAGTGTAGATGGAAGCATAAAATGACAAAGAGATATTGATAGATTAAGTGAATGGGCAAAACTGTGGCAAATGGATTTCAATGTAGGCAAATGTGAGTTCATCCACTTTGGGCCTAAAAAGGATAGAACAAGGTACTTTCTAAATGGTGAAAAGCTAAAAACAGTGGAGGTCCAAAGAGACTTGGGGGTCCAGGTACATAGATCATTAAAATTTCATGAACAGGTACAGAAAATAATCAAAAAGGCTAATGGAATGCTGGCCTGTTTATCTAGAGGACTAGAATACAAGGGGGTAGAAGTTATGCTGCAGCTATACAAAACCCTGGTTAGACCACACCTGGAGCACTGTGAGCAGTTCTGGGCACCACAGCTTAGGAAGGATATATTGGTCTTGGAGGGAATGTAGTAGAATAATACCTGGACTTCAAGGGTTAAGTTATGAGGAGAGATTACAAAAATGAGGGCTATATTCCCTAAAATGTAGAAGGCTAAGGGGTGATCTGATCAAAGTTTTCAAGATGTTAAGGGGAACAGATAGGGTCGATAGAGAAACTATTTCCGCTGGTTGGGAATTCTAGGACTAGGGGCATAGTCTAAAAATTAAAGCCAGACCTTTCGGGAGTGAAATTAGGAAACACTTCTACACACAAAGGGTGGTAGAAGTTTGGACCTTTCTTCCGCAAATGGCAATTGGTGCGAGATCAATTGTTAATTTTAAATCAGAGATTGATAGTTTTTTGTTAACCAAAGGTGTTAAGGGATATGGGCCAAAGGAGTTAGGTCATAGATCAACCATGATCTCATTGAAGGGTGGAAAAGGCTTGAGGGGCTGAATGGCCTACTCCTGTTCCTACATTCCTATCCTACTTCCAATCCACTGCATTCCTGGCTCCTGTCTTATTTACAATGGTGATTCGGGCCCTGGATGAGGCTCCCATTAAAAACAGGCATGGGCCTACTTAAGAGTCAGAAGTCATGTCCCGATGATGTCATCGGTGCTGTGACATAATTTTAAAGTTGACGTAGGGGGAGCCCTGCTGTCTGTTCACCGTCAGAGGAACTGACTGGCCAGAAGAGGCCCAGGTAAGTATTGAATTCCTTGTGGGTCAAGAGGAGCAGGAGAGAACTGAAATCAGTTCTGATGAAAGATCATTGACCTGAAAAGCGGACTCTCTTTCTCTCTCTACAGATGTTGCCTGACCTGCTGCGTGTTTTCCAACTTTTTCTGTTTTTATTTTAGATTTCCAGATTTCCCAGAATTTTCTTCTTTTTTCTTTTTTATTAGTTGTGTTCAAGCTGTGTTTTTCTCTTTTCCAATCAGATATTTTCTACCATTGTTATGTTTTCATTAGTTATCAATCATATTGTGCAAAACTTTTCACTCCAATTTCAGGTTTATGCATGATCATATTCTGCCAAAAATTAAGTTCCTGAAAAACAATGGGAGTTTTGCTGATCTCCTGTTGTAACTCCAGTAGGAGACTGGCGAAACTCACTGGAAAATGACAGATGGGACTCCACCTTTTCCAAGCACGGTGACATAGTGGTTAGCACTGTTGCCTCACAGCGCCAGGGACCCGGGTTCGAATCCGGCCTCGGGTGACTGTCTGTGTGGAGTTTGCACATTCTCCCCGTGTTTGCGTGGGTTTTCTCCGGGTGCTCCGGTTTCCTCCCACGGTCCAAAGATGTGCGGGTTAGGTTGATTGGCTATGATAAATTGACCCTTAGTGTTAGGGGGATTAAATACGTGGGGTTACAGTGATAGGGTGGGATATGTGTTGGTCTAGAGGTTACGGGGATCGGGTGGGATATGTGTCGGTGCAGGCTCGATGGGCCGAAATGGCCTCTATCTGCACTGTGGCGTTTCTGTGATTCTGTGATTCTTCAACATGCTTAGAAAGGGGCAGATCCTTTGCCCACCTATTCCATATAGATTGTGAATAGCTCAGGCCCAAGCACTGATCCTTCCGGTACACCACTAGTTTGAGCCTGCCAACCTGAAAATGACCCGGATGGACGAAAGTGGGCAACACTGTGGGAGAGGAAGGGTCCAGGCTCCAGTAAAGCACCCTGGACTCCTGCAAAAAGGGAAAAATGTTGCTTTTAACAAAGTTCTTCATCACCCCTGTGAAGGAATAGCCATGATTCAGCAAAATACACGATACTATGAACAGAATTCTAATATTATTAATACAGAATATACTGGGTTTAAAAGTCTGGAAAGCCTCGGAGACACAGGCTGTAAACAGAAATCCAGGCTTCGGAGAAAAGTTCAGTTGATAACAAAGTTGTAAACAAGCTTTGAAATGGGAATTAGTTAAATATACTAAAACAATGAAAGATTGAAGCAAACCATTGGTGCTTCCGAAAGGTCTACGGTTTGCAACAAACACAATGAGAATGCCCAGTTTAAAGTGTGAAGAGCTAACACGTAAAACTGAAATACAAACATTAAAAGAGGCATGTGCCTTTGAAACATGACATCAAGTAAAGAAACATCTGCTGGTCAAATAGTTTTATGTTAAACTTGGAAAACAGGAACCATAAGATTAAATATGCAACCAACTGAGATAGCTAGAAAACAAGTAAACACACAGCTAAAGTGGTTTTGATTTATATATTCTAAATATAATACCAGCAAGGACACTTTGAAGATATAACTTCAATAGAGACACCCAGCAATTGCATTCTGTTTTTATTCAACTTGCATCATCACGCAGTCAAAATGTCTGCTAAAAACCAGTAAAGCCAATATTAAGAATTGAATGAAAGCATTTTGCAGGAATGACATCAAACAGAATCCACAGCTGTCATTGTTTTTATGATGGTTTTTGGAACACCTAAATGTAGAGAATTAATTATGCATGCAATAGTTCAATTGACAGTAAGAATAGAAAGCATTCGAAAGAGGTATCAATAAAGACAATTAGCTGACATCAGCAGAGAACATCAAAGAAGAAACCACTGCCAAAACAGTATAAAAATAAGACCTTTTTCAACAGAAAAGTCAGAACTCGCTGAACAGGCAAAGCATTTCTCAACTCTTCAGAGGAAACTCTGTAAGTCTTTAGGTATGAGTCTCGGGAAGTCAAATTGATTGATTTTTGTGGATGTTTTGGAATTAGAAATAAGTAAGAAATAAGAAATGTAATGAAGTAAAGATTTGAGAATAAGGATGTCTGAGAAATAAAAAATGTAAGCTAATTGTATTTTGAATTGTTAATGTTGTGACTGATTCAACAGATGTTAACTGAATGTCAGCTCTTAAATAAAACTATATATTATTAGAATTGTCTCAAAGGGTAATTCTGTATAAACTCACGAACCCACAAATTCTGTACACTCTTTTGTAAGGAGTTGCAGAATTCTGGGGGGTATACTGGACTCTCACAATATCCGGAAGGTTACAGTCTAGTTCAACATATTAAAAGTACGATCTGGAGAACGGTAACATCTTCAGTCATTCCGTTCCTTTAGGGAGAGATAGCCTGAACCTTTACATAGAAACATAGAAGATAGGAGCAGGAGTAGGCCATTCGGCTGATCATCCAAATTCAGTACCCTGTCCCTGCCTTCTCCCCATATCCCTTGATCCCTTTAGCCTTAAGAAATATATCCAACTCCTTCTTGAATATTTTAATGAACTGGCCTCCACCGCCCTCTGTGGCAGAGAATTCCACAGGTTCACCACTCTCTGGGTGAAGAAATTCCTCCTCATCTCAGTCCTAAATGGCTTACCCCTTATCCTTAGACTATGACCCCTGGTTCTGGATTCCCCGGCCATCGGGAACATCCTTCCTGCATCTAGTCTGTCCAGGCCTGACAGGATTTTATAGGTTTTGATGAGATCCCCTCTCAATCTTCTAAACTCCAGTGAGTATAAGCCCAATCGACACAATCTCTCCTCATACATCATTCCTGCCATCCCAGGTATCAGCCTGGTGAATCTTCGCTGCACTCCTTCCATGGCAAGAACATCCTTCCTCAGATAAGGCGACCAAAACTGCACACAATACTCAAGGTGCGGTCTCACCAAGGCCCTGTACAACTGCAGCAAGACATTCTTGTTCCTGTACTCGAACCCTCTTGCTACGAAGGCCAACATACCATTTGCCTTCTTAACCGCCTGCTGCACCTGCATGCTTACCTTCAGCAACTGGTGCACAAGAACAGCCAGGTCGCTTTGCACTTCCCCTTCTCCCAATCTATTGCCAATCAAATAATAATCTGCCTTCCTGTTTTTGCCACCAAAGTGGATAACCTCACATTTATCCACATTATAGTGCATTTACCATGTTTCTGCCCAATCACCCAACCTGTCCAAATCGTACTGGAGTTTCACGACATCCTCCGCACAACATACCCTCCCACCCAGCTTTGTGTCATCTGCAAATTTGGAGATGTTACATCCAATTCCCTCGTCCAGATCATTAATATATATTGTGAACAGCTGGGGTCCTAGGACCGATCCTTGCGGTACCCCACTAGTCACTGCCTGCCACTCGGAAAATGACCCATTTATTCCAACTCTTTGCTTTCTATCTGCCAACCAGTTCTCTATCCAAGTCAATATCGTGCCACCAATCCCATGTGCCTTTATTTTGCATGCTAATCTCTTATGCGGGACCTTATTGAAAGCCTTCTGAAAGTCCAAATACACCACATCCACTGGTTCTCCCTTATCTATTTTACCAGTTACATCCTTAAAAAATTCCAGTAGATTAGTCAAGCAAGATTTACCTTTTGTAAATCTATGTTGACTTTGTCCGATCCTGTCACTGCTTTCCAAGTGCTCTGCTATTACATCTTTTATAATGGACTCTAGCATTTTCCCCACTACCGATGTCAGGCTTACCAGTCTATAATTAGACCCATTTAAGCGTCTTATGGAATTTGGCTATCTCTAACTTAAGTTGAAGGTGAACGCCTGGGGAATACGCCTGATCTGGGATAGCCCAAAAAGGCTAGGACTGTAATTATCCCTTCACCCCCTTTACACAGGGGGCCAAGGCAATCGTGGCTGAGTTCTGTAAGATTCGCAAAATTTCCACATTTCCCCAAAGGTCATTATGAATAAAAGGGACCCTGCATGGACATTTTAAAAAGGGTACCCAAAGATGGCGTCCGTACTTCGCGGCCAAAAGCCTGCAAGATTTAAAAGCTTGGACTCTGTGGCACAAGCAGCTTTTGGGGAAATCGAAACCTAAAGTGCAGTTTCTGTGAAGAAAGACTTTTGTATTTTGAATAGCAGACAGCAGGACTCTGAATTATGCATTAAGCCAAATCGGAGACAGACCAAACCAAGTTAGGCCTATACTTGAGGACATCAAGTTGTTTGCATAAATAATCGGAAACAGCTTAAGGAAGCCATCGAGGCTGGGCAGGCCGATTAAGATGCATTAATAACAAAACAACTCGATAATCAGGCCAGTAGGTGTGATCACCGGCCATCTAAAAACAGTGGCCTAGAAATTGAGTGGGGTTAGCGCCCATTTTGAGGCGCTAGAGGGCCTAGCGCCGCAAGTATAGCTGATTGAGAAATTCACTTGGGCGCTGCCATCGGCGTTAGCCGGTTGCGCTGCACCGGCACCAATGACGTCATCGGTGTGCGCAGCGTCCCGGTTGCCGTGGCAACGCGCCCGAATGCCGAAATTGAGTTGCGGCCGCCTCGCCCGTGGCAGCCGCAACCAACGATTTTTCAAAAGTTCGCTACGGGTCTTAGCGACGGCGCATTAAGGTCGCGCGGTGGCCGGCCGCTTTCCCGGCGGCCGCCTGCCCGCACCTCCCTCCCCGGACTCCTCCAACACCCCCCCGCGGCACAGATGCGTGTGGGCCGCGAGCCCGGCACTTCTCCGAGGTGCCGGGCTCATTTTTCTCCACAGATCAACGACCAGCGGTCGGGTGCAGGCAGCTCCTCCTTAACGGAAGGAGGAGGCCTGCACTTCCCCAGCCTGCCGCACTGCATCGGGTGCTGCAGCGGCGGATTAGCGCCGCAATGCGGCAGTCAGTGCCCATTGCGAGGCGCTGACACCCTCCAGTAGCGCCGGCAGCCGTCTGGGCGCGGCGCTACTGAATTTTTGGCGCGCGCAGGGGGACTTAGCGCCGGTGCTAAATTTCCGGCGCTAAAGCCCTGGCGCGGCGCCAACTCAATTTCTACGCCAGTCAGTTTAGATTGCTACAATTATTTAAACTAGCCCGCCAAGATTGGGACAATAAACTAACCTGATTTGGCGTGCAGATAAGGGCCATCCGAAAGAATATAATTGTAGGCCCACCAGCAACCGACGCTCTCTTCTCTCTGCTCTTGCTCTTGGCTCCTGCTCCGGCCCCTCGCCCTCGTGGCTGCTGCTCTTTCCCCGTCCCACGCTTACCGCCTGGCCACTGCCCGTGCCTTTCCCATCCCATCAGGAACGCCCGGCATTGCACCAGGCGGACACGGACAAACCAGGCCAGGCGAGGCGGGAGGAGACGAGGCGAGGTGTTGAGGCGAGATGAATTGGGAAGACGAATTGGAAGACAATTGAAGAAACGCTTCGAATAATCGGGCCTTCAATCCAGCTGACCTGCGACTATCTTCATGTAAACTCCAACTGCCACCCGAGGAAGAGGAACCAACATCCCTGCAAGGTAAAGTACCCAAGCAGAGACTTTAACCTTGGGGTACTTGTACCTGGACGACGCCTTTGCAGCGTGCTGAGACCACGTGACGATGGCAGGCACCAGCGAGCACAAAGAGCGAACCCCAGCATGAATTCTGTCCCCTCATAGCTTAATCTAGTTAGGTATAAGGGGTGGGATAAGGATAAGGGGATTGTTAAGATAGTTGTTTTCCCTCGATGTGACGTGTGTTCCCCATTCCCTGTATAAGTATAGTTATTTTGTATTTGCCTGTAATTTTATACTAGTAACTTTTCATAAGATTGTGTTCATTTCAATTTCAATAAAATCCTGGTTTTCTCACATCCAAACCATCTGTCTACTCGAGTCTTTTTTGTTTCGCCGCCTGTACCTAAGTCCGGTGTCTAGAACCCAGGGGCGTGGGAGCGATTCGAACCACTCACAAACAGTCAGGGGCATAACTGACTGGGCACACGTGCCAAACCACACCACCCCCTACATTTCTTAAGGGAAATGGCTTGGGCAACCCACCTAATGGCAGGCAAGAGCCAGATTCCCCAGCTGCGGAGGGAGGTGGGCATTGGAGATGCAGCTACGGTGCTTGTAACCCCTTGCTCATGCAAATTATGTGCCCTCCCATAGCCTCTACAAACTACCGTGCAGTCAGCACCGGCAGGTATGACCTCGATGGAATTGCTGGGATTATTCCTGAAGATATTGAGGGACAAAGCCTCCACAATTACATTCCAAAAAATAATGATTCTCCGAGCCACATGATCCTTGACAGCTCCTCACTCAGCCCACAATATACCCCAAAATGGAAAACATGGCACATTACAAATTTCACAAAAACAAAAATCACAAACTTACCCATAAGCTTGGTGCTAACAATTTCCCATTTCATCTTTTTCAAAAAAATCAATGGACACCATAAAGCTTCTGAAGATTGTGGGCTTCTACTACACTCACTCTTCCCCCAGTTCACAAATAGAGAATCAAGGCTTCCTCTCAGTTGAGCGGCTATCAAAAGTTAATGTTCAAGTATAACTGATGGGCACTCAATTGCAAGTATACTTGGACAAAGATATTTTGATTTGGCACTTAATTAAAGAGCTTGGGCCCAGAAATGCAGGATACAATGCTACTAAATTACCATTAATTACTAATGAATTTACAATATTTTCAGTTGAAAAAATTACAAAAATGGAACCATATTTCTATGCATTCTTTTGATGACTCTTATTTCTACCATTCACCTCTACATGATCCATAATTTACCATCCTCCAGAACACAGCCTAGCTTTAGGTTGCAGTGATGCATGTTCCCTGATCTTGACAACAAACAGCCCCAGAATTTCAACAGCTCTGGTTGAATGCTGTGGTATAGGTTTAACTACAAAAAAAAACATATTACTGAAGGTTCTTAATAACCTGGCAGCGTTGCTACAGGAGTTACCTCACAGAAAATTAAACTACAGCAGAGAAAAAATGTGTGACTGAAAGATTGATCCACAATCTGTCTCTATTACATAAGAACATAAGAAGTAGGAGCAGGAGTACGTCATACGGCCCCTCGGGCCTGCACCGCCATTCAATAGGATCATGGCTGATCCGAATCTGGACTCACGTCCACTTCCCTGCCCTCTCCCCGTAACCCCTAATTCCCTTGCCTGCTAGGAAACTGTCTACCTCTGTTTTAATTTTATTTAATGTTGCAGCTTCCACAGCTCTCTTGTGTAGCATATTCCATAGATTTACTACCCTCTGAATGAAGAAGTTTCTCCTCATCTCAGTTTTGAAAGGGCAGCCCCTAATTCTAAGATTATGCCCCCTAGTTCTAGTCTCACCCATCAGTGGAAACATCCCCCCCGCATCCACCCGATCATGACCCCTCACAATCTTATATGTTTCGATAAGATCGCCTCTCATTCTTCTGAACTCCAATGAGTAGAGGCCCAACCTACTCAACCTTTCCTCATACATCAACCCCCTCATCTCTGGAATCAACCGAGTGAACCTTCTCTGAACCGCCTCGAGAGCAAGTATATCTTTTCTTAAATATGGAAACCAAAACTGCATGCAGTATTCCAGGTGTGGCCTCACCAGTACCCTGTATAACTGCAGCAAGACCTCCCTGTTTTTATACTCCATCCCCCTTGCAATAAAAGCCAAAATTCCATTGGCCTTCCTGATCACCTGCTGCACCTGCATACTAACTTTTTGTGTTTCATGCACCAGGACCCCCAGATCCCTTTGTAATGTAGCACTTTACAGTTTCTTTCCATTTAGATAATAACTTGCTCTTTGATTTTTTTTGCCAAAGTGCATAACCTCACACTTTCCAATATTTATATTCTATCTGCCAAATCTCTGCCCACTCACTTAGCCTGTCTATGTCCTTTTGCAGGTTTTTTATGCCCTCCTCACTCACTGCTTTCCCTCCCATCTTTGTATCGTCGGCAAACTTGGATACGTTGCACTCGGTCCCTTCCTCCAAATCGTTAATATAGATTGTAAAGAGTTGGGGTCCCAGCACTGACCCCTGCGGAACACCACTAGTTACTGGTTGCCATCCTGAGAATGAATCATTTATCCGAACTCTTTGTTTTCTGTTAGATAGCCAATCTTCCACCTATGCCAGTATATGACCCCAATCCCGTGATTTTTTATCTGTATCAGTAATCTTTTGTGTGGAACCTTGTCAAATGCCTTTTGGAAGTCCAGATACACTACATCCACTGGTTCCCCTTTATCCACCCTGTATGTTACATCCTCAAAGAATTCAAGCAAATTTGTCAAACATGACTTCCCCTTCATAAAACCACGCTGACTCTGTCCTATTAAATTATGTTTATCCAAATGCTCTGTTACTGTTTCCTTAATAATGGACTCCAACATTTTGCCAACAACAGATGTCAGGCTAACTGGTCTATAGTTTCCAGCTTTTTGTCTATTTCCCTTCTTAAATAAGGGTGTTACATTAGCAGTTTTCCAATCTGCCGGGACCTTTCCTAAGTCCAGGGAGTTTTGGAAAATAATCACCAATGCATCCACAATCCCTACCGCCACTTCTCTCAAGACCCTAGGATGTAGGCCATCAGGTCCGGGGGATTTATCCGCCTTAAGTCCCATTATTTTACCGAGTACCATCTCCTTAGTGATTTTAATCATGTTTAGCTCCTACCCCCCCCCCCCACATTGCCCCCTGTTTGTCCAGTGTTGGGATATTTTTAGTGTCCTCTATTGTAAAGACTGATACAAAATATTTGTTCAGCATCTTTGCCATCTCCATGTTCCCCACCACTAGTTTCCCGGTCCCATCCTCTAAGGGACCAATGTTCACTTTAGCCACCCTTTTTCTTTTATATAGCTTTAGAAACTCTTGCTATCTGTTTTTATATTTTTGCTAGTTTACTTTCATAATCTATCTTCCCTTTCTTAATTAATCTTTTAGTTATTGTTTGCTGGCTTTTAAATGCTTCCCAATCTTCTATCCTTCCACTAGATTTGGCTACTTTATATGCCCTTGTTTTCAGTCGAATACTATCCTTTATTACGTTAATAAACCACGGATGGCTGTCTTTTCTTTTACTCCCCTTTTTCCTCAGTGGAATATATTTATCTTGAAAGATGTGAAATATCTCCTTGAATGTAGACCACTGCTCTTGTACCGTCTTACACTTTAATCTGTTTTCCCAGTCCACTTTAGTCAATTCTACTCTCACGCCTTCATAGTCTCCTTTATTTAAGCTCAGTACACTGGTTTGAGATCCAACTCTCTCACCCTCAAACTGAATTTGGAATTCAACCATATTATGGTCACTCATTCCAAGGGGATCCTTTACTAGGACATTTTTTTATTAATCCTGTCTCATTACAAAGGACCAGATATAAGATTGCCTGCCCCCTGGTTAGTTCAGTTACTTACTGCTCAAGGAACCCGTCCCTAATACACTCTATGAACTCTTCCTCAAGGTTGCCATGCCCAATTTGATTAGTCCAGTCAATATGAAACTTAAAATCCCCCATGATTATAGCTGTTCCCTTATTACAAGCCCCAACTATTTCCTGATTTATACTCCGACCAACAGAGTTGCAACTGTTAGGAGGCCTATAGACTACGCCCACTAGTGACTTTTTCCCCTTATTATTCCTTATCTCCACCCAAACTGTCTCACTATCCTGATCCTTTGACCCAATATCATTTCTGACTGTTGCAGTGATTCCATCCTTGACTAACATAGCAACCCCACCTCCTTTCCTTCCTGTCTGTCCTTCCTAATTGTCAAATACCCTTGTATGTTTAGTTCCCAGTCTTGATCATCTTGCAGCCATGTTTCCGTAATGACCACCAGATCATATCCATGAAGGTATGAGAGCGGAATGAGTAGAGTGGATTGGGAAAATAGAATAAAGGGTAAGACAATACATGATCAGTGGTGTACATTTAAGGAGTTATTTTACAACTTCCAAAAAATATATATTCCACAGAGAAGAAAAGGGTGTAAAAGAAAAGACAGCCATCCGTGGCTAAGGAAAGAAATTAAGGATAGTATTCGACTAAAAACAAGGGCATATAAGGTAGCCAAATCTAGTGGGAGGATAGAGGATTGGGAAAACTTTAAAAGACAGCAAAAAATAACAAAAAGATTGATTAACAAAGGGAAGATAGATTATGAAAGTAAATTAGCAAAAAATATAAAAACAGATAGTAAGAGTTTTTATAGTTATATAAAAAGAAAAAGGGTGGCTAAAGTAAATGTTGGTCCCTTAGAGGATGAGACCGGGAAATTAATGGTGGGAAATATGGAGATGGCAAAAACACTGAGTGAATATTTTGTATCAGTCTTTACAGTAGAAGACACTAAGAATATCCCAACACTGGACAAACAGGGGGCTATGGGGGGAGGAGCTAAACACGATCAAAATCACTAAGGAAGTGGTACTCGGTAAAATAATGGGACTCAAGGCGGATAAATCACCTGGACCTGATGGCTTACATCCTAGGGTCTTGAGGGAAGTGGCAGTAGGGATTGTGGATGCATTGGTAATAATTTTCCAAAACTCCCTGGACTCGGCAAAGGTCCCGGCAGACTGGAACACTGCTAATGTAACACCCTTATTTAAAAAGGGCAGTAGACAGAAGGCTGGAAACTATAGCCTAACATCTGTGGTAGGAAAAATTTTGGAGTCCATTATTAAGGAGACAGTAACAGGACATTTGGATAATCATAATTTAAAAGGACAAAGTCAGCATGGTTTTATGAAGGGGAAGTCATGTTTGACAAATTTTCTGGAGTTCTTTGAGGAAGTAACATATAGGGTGGATAAAGGGGAACCAGTGGATGTAGTGTATTTAGACTTCCAAAAGGCATTTGACAAGGTGCCACACAGAAGATTATTGCTTAAGATAAAAAATCACGGGATTGGGGGTAATATTCTGGTATGGATAGAGGGTTGGCTATCTAACAGAAGGCAGAGAGTTGGGATAAATGGTTCATTCTCAGACTGGCAATCAGTAACTAGTGGTGTTTCGCAGGGGTCAGTGCTGGGTCCCCAACTCTTTACAATCTATATTAACGATTTGGAGGAGGGGACCGAGTGTAACATATCAAAGTTTGCAGATGATACTAAGATGGGAGGGAAAGTAGTGAGTGAGGAGGACATAAAAAACCTGCAAGGGGACATAGACAGGCTAAGTAAGTGGGCAGAGATTTGGCAGATGGAATAAAATACTGGAAAGTGTGAGGTTATGCACTTTGGCAGGAAAAATCGTAGAGCAAATTATTATCTTAATGGCAAGAAACTGGAAAGTACTGAAGTACAAAGGGATCAGGGGGTCCTGGTGCACGAAACTCAAAAGGTTAGTATGCAGGTGCAGCAAGTGATTAAGAAGGCCAATGGAATGTTTTCATTGCTAGGGGGATAGAATATAAATATAGGGAGGTATTGCTTCAGTTGTACAAGGTATTGGTGAGACCGCACCTGGAATACTGCGTACAGTTTTGGTGTCCATACTTAAGAAAGGACATACTTGCTCTCGAGTCAGTACAAAGGAGGTTCACTCGGTTAATCCCGGGGATGAGGGGATGGACATATGAGGAGAGGTTGAGTAGATTGGGACTCTACTCATTGGAGTTCAGAAGAATGAGAGGCGATCTTATTGAAACATATAAGATTGTGAAGGGGTTGGATCAGGTGGATGCGGGGAGGATGTTCCCGATGATGGGTGAAACTAGAACTAGGGGGCGTAGTCTTAGAATAAGGGGCTGCTCTTTCAAAACTGAGATGAGGAGGAACTACTTCACTCAGAGGGTGGTAGGTCCATGGAATATGCTGCCCCAAAAAGCTGTAGAAGCTACATCATTACATAAATTTAAAACAGAAATAGACAGTTTCCTAGAAGTAAAGGGAATTAAGGGTTACGGGGAGCGGGCAGGAATTTGGACATGAGTCTAGGTTCGAATCGGTCATGGCCCTGTGGGTAGCGGAGCGGGCCCAGGGGCCGTGTAGCCTGATCCTGCTCCTATTTCGTGTGTCTAATTCCGCTAGATTCAGCGGATGGTTCTGTGATAGTGGATTGGCGGTTAGGATCAGATCAGCCATGATCTTATTGAATGGCGGAGCAGGCTCGAGGGGCCGATTGGCCTACTCCTGCTCCTATTTCTTATGTTCTTATGTTCTTATGCATAGTTATTTGTACCATCAACTCGTCTATTTTGTTATGAATGCTACGTGCATTCAGATAAAGAACTGAGGTTTTAAGGTTAAGAGGTTACCATGGTATCAGAAAAGAAAAACATGGATTGTAATGATATCAGCAAATAGTGATGATATTTGTCTGTGTTTGATTACTTATGCCTTATAGCATATTTGTCTGTGTTTTTGATTACTTGTGCCTAACCAGCAGAGGTCATGTGAGAGACAAGCAGTCCAGAGGAGTTTTACTTTCAGTTTCATTCTAGATGCATCACAGCATAGTGTGTTCTGTAAAAAGCTGTAGAAAGTCTTGAACAAGACTTTAGATTAAACAACATTCTCTTTCTAAAATGAGTCTTTATTGAACCCAAAAAGAAATCAAAACATGATGTCAGAAGTGGCTGAAAGAGAAAAAATCTGAAGTTAGCAACTTGATGGGACAGTGAAAGCAGTTGTGGCAAGTAAGCGAAATCAGCTCTCCACATATTAGCAAGCCAGAAGAGAACATCGTTGCTTACCATTAGAGAATAGCTAACGAAGTGAAAAAATGGAAGGTTTTCTCCCACCGGCGACGCTTCAATTAATAGGTAATGTGGCTGAAAATTGGAGAAGGTTCAAACAACGTTTAGAGTTGTATTTAGCGGCAATCAGAGCTGACAAGAAAAGTAATAAACAGAAATCGTCACTGTTCTTGCATGTCGTGGGTGATGAAGCGCTGGAGGTGTATAATAACTTCACATTCGCTGTTGATGGAGACAAAATGAAGCTAGATAAAATAATGGAACAGTTTGAGGCCTTCTGCATACCTAAATGCAACGTGACCTTTGAGAGGCACAAATTTTTCACATGTGTACAGAAAATCGGTGAGACTATTGATCAGTATGTGACTGAACTGAGAAACCGGAGCAAATCATGTGAATTTGGGGGACTCACAGACTCGCTGATAAAAGACAGACTGATGTGTGGTATTCGAGATAATGGTCGAAGGGAAAGACTGCTAAGAGAGCAAGATCTAGACCTGGGAAAAGCCATAGCACTGTGTAGGGTTACAGAGACTGTGAAGTTGCAGGCAAAGGAGCTGTTCAGTGACAGTAGCTGCAACATGGATGCAGTGAGAAAGAACGGATACAAACCGTTTAACAAAGAGAGCGCCAATGTGAAAAAAGAGACGTGGCCAGCAAACGAAAATGAAAGGGACAATCGGAAGTCATGTAGTCGATGCGGTACACAGCATCCACCAAGAAAGTGTCCAGCATATGGTAAAACTTGCAATAGATGCAACAAAAACAACCATTATGCCCGTTGCTGTAAGAACCAAGCGCAACAAAGCAAGGTCCATACAGTAGATGAAAGCGAGATAGAGGAATTCAATGCAGATGTTGTGTCTGAAAACAAAAAAGAGACTGGATGTTGACACTAAAAGTGAATGACATACACATTCCATTTAAATTGGATACTGGAGCACAAGTTAATGTGATATCAGAGACCGATTTTAAGAGAATTAGACCCAGACCAAAGTTACATGGAATACAAGTGAAAGTGATCGGATACTCAGGTACTGATATACCAGTGAAAGGAAAATGCATTGTCAAAGTAACACGCAAGGACAGAGAGCACACGCTAGCATTAATCGTGGTGCCAAAGGATGTGCAAGCCATACTAGGGTTAAAAGCCTGTGAGAGACTGAATCTGGTAAAGAGAGTCCTCGTTGTGGAAAGCGAAGGAGAGACAGTCTATGATGTACTCATGAAAGAGTACAAAGACCTATTTAAGGGTCTAGGCTGCATTCCAGGAGAACACACGATCAGAGTAGATAAATGTATGACACCGGTCATACATCCATGCAGAAAAGTTCCGTTTGCTCTTCAAAAGCAACTGAAGGCAGAGTTGGACAGGATGGAAAGCCTGAACGTGATTCAGAAGATAGATGAGCCAACTGAGTGGGTGAGTTCCCTCGTCGTAGTGGACAAAAAGAATGGAAAGCTCAGAATTTGCCTGGATCCAAGAGATCTAAACAGAGCAATAAAGAGAGAGCACTTCAAGCTTCCTACACGTGAGGAAATCATGGCACAGTTTGAAAATGCAAAATATTTCAGCAAGTTAGATGCGTCCTCAGGATTTTGGCAGATGAAGCTGGATGAAGCACGTTCAAGACTGTGCACGTTCAACAGTCCATTTGGCAGATACAGATTCCTAAGGTTACCATTTGGCATTGCCTCAGCTCCTGAAGTGTATCACAAAACTATTCAAATGATCTATGAGCACCTGGAGGGAGTTGATACATCAATGGATGACATCATAGTATGGGGAACCACGAGAACTGAGCATGACGAGAGACTGAAAAAAGTGCTGGAAGCAACAAGGAAAGTCAGGGATAGTCAACATGGCTTTGTCAAGGGAAGATCATGTCTGACTAATTTGATTGAATATTTTGAGGGGGTGACTAGGTGTGTGGATGAGGGTAACGCAGTGGATGTGGTATACATGGATTTCAGTAAGGCCTTCGATAAAGTCCCGCACAGGAGACTGGTCAAGAAGGTAAGAGCCCATGGAATCCAGGGTGCCTTGGCACATTGGATACAAAACTGGCTTAGTGGCAGAAGGCAGAGGGTGATGGTCGAAGGTTGTTTTTGTGACTGGAAGCCTGTGGCCAGTGGGGTACCACAGGGATCGGTGCTGGGTCCCTTGCTGTTTGTGGTCTACATTAATGACTTGGATATGAATGTAAAGGGTATGATCAGTAAGTTCGCGGATGATACAAAAATTGGTAGGGTGGTAAATAGCGAGGAGGGTAGCCTCAGTCTGCAGGACGATATAGATGGGTTGGTCAGATGGGCGGAACAGTGGCAAATGGAATTTAACCCGGAAAAGTGCGAGGTGATGCACTTTGGGGGGACTAACAAGGCAAAGGAATACACAATGAATGGAAAGACCCTAGGCAAGACGGAGGGTCAGAGGGATCTGGGTGTGCAAGTACACAGATCCCTGAAGGCGGCGGAACAGGTGGATAAGGTGGTAAAAAAGGCATATGGGCTACTTGCCTTCATTAGCCGAGGCATTGAATATAAGAGCAAGGAGGTTATGATGGAGCTGTATAAAACACTGGTTAGGCCACAGCTGGAATATTGTGTGCAGTTCTGGTCGCCACACTACAGGAAGGATGTGATCGCGTTAGAGAGGGTGCAGAGGAGGTTCACCAGGATGTTACCAGGGCTGGAGCGCTTCAGCTATGAAGAGAGACTGGGCAGGTTGGGTTTGTTTTCCTTGGAGCTGAGGAGGCTGAGGGGGGACATGATTGAGGTGTACAAAATTATGAGGGGCATAGATAGGATGGATGCTGAGGAGCTTTTTCCCTTAGTAGAGGGGTCGATAACTAGGGGGCATAGATTCAAGGTAAAGGGCGGGAGGTTTAGAGGGGATTTGAGAAAGAACTTTTTCACCCAGAGGGTGGTTGGAGTCTGGAACTCACTGCCTGAAAGGGTTGTGGAGGCAGAAACCCTCACAACATTTAAGAAGCATTTGGATGTGCACTTGAAATGCCATTGCATACAAGGCTACGGACCAAATGCTGGAATATGGGATTAGATTAGACAGGGCTTGATGGCCGGCGCGGACACGATGGGCCGAAGGGCCTCTATCCGTGCTGTATTACTCTATGACTCTATGACTCTATGACTCTAAACCTGAAGCTGAATAGAGAGAAATGCCAGCTCGGGGTGACAGAACTGACATTCGTGGGAGATATCCTTAGCAGTGAGGGCATCAGACCAGATCCCAGAAAGGTGTCCACCATTGAGAATATGCCAAGGCCACAATGCAAAAAGGACGTGCAGTGGTTTAATGGAATGATCAACTACATGGGTAAATTCATATCCAACCTCTCAGAAAAAATAGCGCCACTGAGAAGACTAACTGAAAAGAACATAGAATGGGAATGGAATCATGAGCATGAGAAGTCATGGAGCGATCTAAAGAAACTGCTCACAGAGGAACCAGTTCTGAGGTTTTATGACCCAGCGAGACCCATCAAGATATCATCAGATGCATCACAGAGTGGGCTCGGTGCCGTTCTTCTGCAACAATATGACTACTGGCAACCTATTGCATATGCATCGCGCTCAATGACAGACGCGGAGACGCGGAGACGCGATATGCTCAAATAGAAAAGGAGCTGCTCAGCATCACATACGCCTGTGAAAGATTTCACCAGTTTGTGGCAGGACAAGCAATCAGTGTAGAGACTGACCATAAGCCCTTGATTGCATTGTTCCAAAAGCCACTGAATAGCTGTCCGCTTAGAATACAAAGAATGATGATCAGGCTGCAACGCTATACACTGAGTGTTGCGTACACACCGGGTAAGCTGATGTATACAGCAGACACGTTGTCCAGAGCTGTTGACCCAAGTGAGCCCGCAAACACCACAATGGATGAAAAAGTGAACGCCTACGTGGACATGATCACAAGTGCACTGCCCATAGCAGATGCAAAAATGGAGCTCATAAAGACTGAGACAAACAAAGATGAAACAATGAGACGACTGAGAAAAAGCATCTTGGATGGATGGCCCAACATGAAGCAAGACTGCTCACCTGATATAGCAGAGTACTGGAACTGCAGGGCGGAACTATCAGTGGCCGAAGACATCATCTACAAAGGAAGTAAAATAGTTATCCCAAAGAGTCTGAGAAGAGAGATGCTAAAAAAGATCCATGGAGGACATCTGGGAATCGAAAAGTGTAAGAAAAGAGCACGAGAGGTGATGTACTGGCCACGAATCAACCAAGATGTGACAAATGAGGTGTCAAACTGCACAATATGCCTGAAATATCGAGCAAGCAATCCGGTAGAACCACTAAAGCCACACCCAGCACCAGACAGACCTTACCAGAAGGTAGGCGCTGACCTATTCGTATGTCAAGGGAAGGACTATCTTGACGTCACAGACTATTACTCCCTGTATCCAGAGGTTTGTAGACTGTACACCACCACTGCAGAAGCTGTGATAAGAAGTATGAAAGCCATATTCTCCAGACATGGCGTGGCAAGCGAGGTCTTCACAGACAACGGACCCCAGTTTAACAATGCAAATTTCCGACACTTTGCCAAAGAGTGGGGCCTAGAAATTGAGTTGGCGCCGCGCCAGGGCTTTAGCGCCGGAAATTTAGCGCCGGCGCTAAGTCCCCCTGCGCGCGCCAAAAATTCAGTAGCGCCGCGCCCAGATGGCTGCCGGCGCTACTGGAGGGTGTCAGCGCCTCGCAATGGGCACTGACTGCCGCATTGCGGCGCTAATCCGCCGCTGCGGCACCTGATGCGGTGTGGCAGGCTGGGGAAGTGCAGGCCTCCTCCTTCCGTTAAGGAGGAGCTGCCTGCACCCGACCGCTGGCCGTTGATCTGTGGAGAAAAATGAGCCCGGCACCTCGGAGAAGTGCCGGGCTCGCGGCCCACACGCATCTGTGCCGCGGGGGGGTGTTGGAGGAGTCCGGGGAGGGAGGTGCGGGCAGGCGGCCGCCGGGAAAGCGGCCGGCCGCCGCGCGACCTTAATGCGCCGGCGCTAAGACCCGTAGCGAACTTTTGAAAAATTGTTGGTTGCGGCTGCCACGGGCGAGGCGGCCGCAACTCAATTTCGGCATTCGGGCGCGTTGCCACGGCAACCGGGACGCTGCGCACACCGATGACGGCATCGGTGCCGGCGCAGCGCAACCGGCTAACGCCGATGGCAGCGCCCAAGTGAATTTCTCAATCGGCTGTACTTGTGGCGCTAGGCCCTCTAGCGCCTCAAAATGGGCGCTAACCCCACTCAATTTCTAGGCCTGGGACTTTGTCCACACAACGTCAAGTCCTCACTATCCACAGTCCAATGGACTAGTGGAAAAATCGGTCCAGACAGTGAAAAGACTGATGTACAAGGCAAAAGACAGTGGAACTGATTCTACCAAAGCATGCTTGTATACCGCACAACGCCGCTCGAGTGTGGTATGTCACCAGCCCAACTCCTGATGGGACGTCGGCTAAGGTCAAACCTACCCATCCCGGAGAACCTCCTGAAAACAAAAGAGGGGGAGAAAGTGAGGAAGTTCAAAGAGCAACAGAAAGAAAAGCAAAAGTACTACTATGACAGAGGAACACAAAACCTACTTGAACTCCACACTGGTGACCAAGTAAGGTTGAAAGACAAAACAAACACATGGACTCAGAAGGGAACTGTCCTGAGTGAAGTTCAACCAAGATCATACACCATTCAGACAGATGAGGGTGCTGTTCTGAGAAGAAATCGTCAAGATCTTCTCATGGGACCAGCCACAGCAGGTCAAGAGACTGGTACTGGTGAACAACCTGATCGCACAGCTGAGAACTAATCATCTGAGGCAACAACTCAGATTCAAGGACAATCAATCAGAAAATCCTCAAGACACGTGAAGCCTCCTGAGAGACTCATTGAGCAAATTTAAGGACTATTGTTAAAGAAGGAAGTAATGTTATCTTATTCTTTCTTCAAGTTCTAGTGTATTGACATATTTCATGTGGACACACAAAGCAAGGGTAAAAAACCTTGATCATGATAATGATAATGTAAGTTCATTAAATGTTGTTAGTTAAAAGTAAAATACTTTTGTTTTAAGAAAGGGAGATGTAATGATATCAGCAAATAGTGATGATATTTGTCTGTGTTTGATTACTTATGCCTTACAGCATATTTGTCTGTGTTTTTGATTACTTGTGCCTGACCAGCAGAGGTCATGTGAGAGACAAGCAGTCCAGAGGAGTTTTACTTTCAGTTTCATTCTAGGTGCATCACAGCATAGTGTGTTCTGTAAAAAGCTGTAGAAAGTCTTGAACAAGACTTTAGATTAAACAACATTCTCTTTCAGAAATGAGTCTTTATTGAACCCAAAAAGAAATCAAAACATGGATGATGTTTTAAACATTGCAAGACAGAAACTCTTGGGGCTGGAGAGGACAGAGAGTGGGCACATCACCTGCCAAGGGGTCAGAATTTGGACCAAACCCATTTTTACCATGTTTGTGCCTTGTTTAATTGCTGCCCAAAGTTTGACTGGAGAGAGATGTGGTGAGTCTTTCAGTTGCCCACCTACCTGAAGGGGGTGTGGCTGGAGAGCTCCCAGGATATTCTGGGAATTCCATACCATTGTGTCTTTGCAAGGCCTCAACAGAACTGTTGCCAGTTAAAGCCCTGCATGAGTTCTTAGAAAGGCCCCAAAAATCACAAAGGAAATGTTAATCATTTGCAGGGGGGATTGCTCACCATTCAAACTGTGCCACCTTCGGAGCATTAAAAAAATTACCATG
This sequence comes from Somniosus microcephalus, assembly GCF_052327205.1. Classification (NCBI taxonomy): domain Eukaryota; kingdom Metazoa; phylum Chordata; class Chondrichthyes; order Squaliformes; family Somniosidae; genus Somniosus; species Somniosus microcephalus. The sequence continues at coordinate 38,019,696 of NC_140996.1, forward strand.
CTTCTCTTCAGCACTTCCTGGGTTATTAATCCACCATCAGAATGGCTATGGGTAGCTCTGACATACACTGATGGATCGGGGATTGTTGTTCTGACATACACTGATAGATCGGGATGGGATGCTCTGACATACACTGATGATCGGGGATTGTTGCTCTGACATATACTGATGGATCGGGGATTGTCGCTCTGACATGCACTGATGGATCGGGGACTGAAGCTCTGACATACACTGATGGATCGGGGATTGTAGCTCTGACATACACTGATGATCGGGGATTGTTGCTCTGACATACACTGATGGATCGGATATTGTCGTTCTGACATACACTGATGGATCGGGGATTGTAGCTCTGACATACACTGATGGATCGGGGATTGTAGCTCTGACATACACTGATGGATTGGGGATTGTAGCTCTGACATACGCTGATGGATCAGGGATTGTAGCTCTGACATACACTGGTGGATCAGGGATTGTAGCTCTGACATACACTGATGGATCGGGGATTGTAGCTCTGACATACACTAATAGATCAGGGATTGTCACTCTGACATACACTGATGGATCGGGGATTGCAGCTCTGACATACACTGATGGATCGGGGATTGTAGCTCTGACATACGCTGATGGATCGGGGGTTGTAGCCCTGACATACACTAATAGATCAGGGATTGTCACTCTGACATACACTGATGGATCGGGGATTGTAGCTCTGACATACATTGATGGATCGGGGATTGCAGCTCTGACATACACTGATGATCGTGGATTGTAGCTTTAACATACGCTGATGGATCGGGGATTGTAGCCCTGACATACACTGATAGATCAGGAATTGTCACTCTGACATACACTGATGGATCGGGGATTGTAGCTCTGATATACACTGATTGATCGGGGACTGTAGCTCTGACATACACTGATCGATCGGGGTGGGTCGCTCTTACATACACTGATGGATCGGGGATTGTAGCTCTGACATACACTGATGGATTGGGGATTGTCACTCTGACATACACTGATGGATCGGGGATTGTTGTTCTGACATACACTGATGATCGGGGATTGTTGCTCTGACATACACTGATGGATCGGGGATTGTAGCTCTGACATACACTGATGGATCAGGGATTGTAGCTCTGACATGCACTGATGGTTCGGGGATTGTAGCTCTGACATACACTGGTGGATCGGGGCTTGTTGCTCTGACATACACTGATGGTTCGGGGATTGTAGCTCTGACATACACTGGTGGATCGGGGATTGTAGCTCTGACATACACTGCTGGATCGGGGATTGTAGCTCTGACATACACTGGTGGATCGGGACGGGTAGCTCTGACATACACTGATGATCGGGGATTGTATCTCTGACATACACTGATGATCGGGGATTGTAGCTCTGACATACACTGATGATTGTGGATTGTAGCTGTGACATACACTGGTGGATCGGGGATTGTAGCTCTGACATACACTGATGATTGTGGATTGTAGCTGTGACATACACTGATGGATCGGGGATTGTAGCTCTGACATACACTGATGATCGGGGATTGTAGCTCTGACATACACTGATGATCGGGGATTGTAGCTCTGACATACACTGGTGGATCGGGGATTGTAGCTCTGACATACACTGATGATCGGGGATTGTAGCTCTGACATACACTGCTGGATCGGGGATTGTAGCTCTGGCATACACTGATGATCGGGGATTGTAGCTCTGACATACACTGCTGGATCGGGGATTGTAGCTCTGACATTCACTGGTGGATCGGGATGGGTAGCTCTGACATACACTGATGATCGGGGATTGTAGCTCTGACATACACTGATGATCGGGGATTGTAGCTCTGACATACACTGATGATTGGGGATTGTAGCTCTGACATACACTGATGATCGGGGATTGTAGCTCTGACATACACTGGTGGATCGGGGACTGTAGCTCTGACATACACTGATGGATCGAGGTGGGTAGTTCTGACATACACTGATGGATCGGGGTGGGTCGCTCTGAGATACACTGATGGATCGGGGATTGTAGCTCTGACATACACTGATGGATCGGGGATTGTAGCTCTGACATACACTGATGATCGGGGATTGTAGCTCTGACATACACTGGTGGATCGCGGACTGTAGCTCTGACATACACTGAAGGATCGGGGTTTGTAGCTCTGACATACACTGATGGATCGGGGACTGTAGCTCTTACATACACTGATGATCGTGGATTGTAGCTGTGACATACACTGATGGATTGGGGATTGTAGCTCTGACATACACTGATGGATCGGGGTGGGTCGCTTTGACATACACTGATGGATCGGGGTGGGTCGCTCTGACATACACTGATGATCGGGGATGGTAGCTCTGACATACACTGATGGATCGGGGATTGTTGCTCTGAAATACACTGATGGATGGGGTGGGTCGCTCTGACATACACTGATCGGTCGGGGTTGTAGCTCTGACATACACTGATGGATCGGGGATTGTAGCTCTGACATACACTGATGGATCGGGGTTGTAGCTTGACAGACACTGATGGATCGGGGATTGTAGCTCTGACATACACTGATGGATCGGGGTTTGTCGCTCTGACACACACTGATGGATCGGGGATTGTCGCTCTGACATACACTGATGGATCGAGGTGGGTAGTTCTAACAGACACTGATGGATCAGGGATTGTCGCTCTGACATACACTGATGGATCGAGGTGGGTAGTTCTAACAGACACTGATGGATCGGGGATTGTCGCTCTGACATACACTGATGGATCGGGGTGGGTAGCTCTGACATACACTGATGGATCGGGGTTGTAGCTTGACAGACACTGATGGATCGGAGATTGTAGCTCTGACATACACTGATGGATCGGGGTTTGTCGCTCTGACATACACTGATGGATCGAGGTGGGTAGTTCTGACATACACTGATGGATCGGGGTGGGTCGCTCTGAGATACACTGATGGATCGGGGATTGTTGCTCTGACATATACTGATGGATCGGGGATTGAAGCTCTGACATACACTGATGATCGGGGATTGTAGCTCTGACAGACACTGATGGATCGGGGATTGTTGCTCTGACATACACTGATGGATCGGGGATTGTTGCTCTGACATACACTGATGAATCGGGGTGGGCGTAACTCTGACATACACTGATGGATCGGGGTGGGTCGCTCTGACATACAGTGATGGATCGGGGTGGGTCGCTCTGACATACACTGATGGATCGGGGTGGGTAGCTCTGACATACACTGATGGATCGGGGATTGTAGCTCTGACATACACTGATGGATCGGGGATTGTCGCTCTGACATACACTGATGGATCGGGGTGGGTAGCTCTGAAATACACTGATGGATCGGGGTGGGTCGCTCTGACATACACTGATGGATCGGGGTGGGTAGCTCTGACATACACTGATGGATCGGGGTGGGTCGCTCTGAAATACACTGATGGATCGGGGACTGTAGCTCTGACATACACTGATGGATCGGGGTGGGTAGCTCTGACATACACTGATGGATCGGGGTGGGTCGCTCTGAAATACACTGATGGATCGGGGACTGTAGCTCTGACATACACTGATGGATCGGGGATTGTAGCTCTGACATACACTGATGGATCGGGGATTGTCGCTCTGACATACACTGATGGATCGGGGATTGTAGCTCTGACATACACTGATGGATCGGGGTGGGTAGCTCTGACATACACTGATGGATCGGGGTGGGTAGCTCTGACATACACTGATGGATCGGGGTGGGTAGCTCTGACATACACTGATGGATCGGGGTGGGTAGCTCTGACATACACTGATGGATCGGGGATTGTCGCTCTGACATACACTGATGGATCGGGGATTGTCGCTCTGACATACACTGATGGATCGGGGATTGTCGCTCTGACATACACTGATGGATCGGGGATTGTCGCTCTGACATACACTGATGGATCGGGGACTGTAGCTCTGACATACATTGATGGATTGGGGATTGAAGCTCTGACATACACTGATCGATCGGGGTTGTAGATGACATACACTGATGGATCGGGGATTGTCGCTCTGACATACACTGATGGATCGGGGTGGGTTGCTCTGACATACATTAATGGATCGGGGTGGGTAGGCCTGACATACACTGATGATCGGGGATTGTCGCTCTGACATACACTGATGGATCGGGGTGGGTTGCTCTGACATACATTAATGGATCGGGGTGGGTAGGCCTGACATACACTGATGATTGGGGATTGTAGCTCTGACATACACTGATGATCGGGGATTGTAGCTCTGACATACACTGGTGGATCGGGGACTGTAGCTCTGACATACACTGATGGATCGAGGTGGGTAGTTCTGACATACACTGATGGATCGGGGTGGGTCGCTCTGAGATACACTGATGGATCGGGGATTGTAGTTCTGACATACACTGATGGATCGGGGATTGTAGCTCTGACATACACTGATGATCGGGGATTGTAGCTCTGACATACACTGGTGGATCAGGGACTGTAGCTCTGACATACACTGAAGGATCGGGGTTTGTAGCTCTGACATACACTGATGGATCGGGGACTGTAGCTCTTACATACACTGATGATCGTGGATTGTAGCTGTGACATACACTGATGGATTGGGGATTGTAGCTCTTACATACACTGATGATCGTGGATTGTAGCTCTGACATACACTGATGGATCGGGGACTGTAGCTCTTACATACACTGATGATCGTGGATTGTAGCTCTGACATACACTGATGGATCGGGGACTGTAGCTCTTACATACACTGATGATCGTGGATTGTAGCTCTGACATACACTGATGGATCGGGGTGGGTCGCTTTGACATACACTGATGGATCGGGGTGGGTCGCTCTGACATACACTGATGATCGGGGATGGTAGCTCTGACATACACTGATGGATCGGGGATTGTTGCTCTGACATACACTGATGGATGGGGTGGGTCGTTCTGACATACACTGATCGGTCGGGGTTGTAGCTCTGACATACACTGATGGATCGGGGATTGTAGCTCTGACATACACTGATGGATCGGGGTTGTAGCTTGACATACACTGATGGATCGGGGATTGTTGCTCTGAAATACACTGATGGATGGGGTGGGTCGCTCTGACATACACTGATCGGTCGGGGTTGTAGCTCTGACATACACTGATGGATCGGGGATTGTAGCTCTGACATACACTGATGGATCGGGGTTGTAGCTTGACAGACACTGATGGATCGGGGATTGTAGCTCTGACATACACTGATGGATCGGGGTTTGTTGCTCTGACATACACTGATGGATCGGGGATTGTCGCTCTGACATACACTGATGGATCGAGGTGGGTAGTTCTAACAGACACTGATGGATCGGGGATTGTTGCTCTGACATACACTGATGGATCGGGGATTGTCGCTCTGACATACACTGATGGATCGGGGTGGGTAGCTCTGACATACACTGATGGATCGGAGATTGTAGCTCTGACATACACTGATGGATCGGGGTTTGTCGCTCTGACATACACTGATGGATCGAGGTGGGTAGTTCTGACATACACTGATGGATCGGGGTGGGTCGCTCTGAGATCCACTGATGGATCGGGGATTGTTGCTCTGACGTACACTGATGGATCGGGGATTGTAGCTCTGACATATACTGATGGATCGGGGATTGAAGCTCTGACATACACTGATGATCGGGGATTGTAGCTCTGACAGACACTGATGGATCGGGGATTGTTGCTCTGACATACACTGATGGATCGGGGATTGTCGCTCTCACATACACTGATGAATCGGGGTGGGCGTAACTCTGACATACACTGATGGATCGGGGTGGGTCGCTCTGACATACAGTGATGGATCGGGGTGGGTCGCTCTGACATACACTGATGGATCGGGGTGGGTAGCTCTGACATACACTGATGGATCGGGGATTGTAGCTCTGACATACACTGATGGATCGGGGATTGTCGCTCTGACATACACTGATGGATCGGGGTGGGTAGCTCTGAAATACACTGATGGATCGGGGTGGGTCGCTCTGACATACACTGATGGATCGGGGTGGGTAGCTCTGACATACACTGATGGATCGGGGTGGGTCGCTCTGAAATACACTGATGGATCGGGGACTGTAGCTCTGACATACACTGATGGATCGGGGATTGTAGCTCTGACATACACTGATGGATCGGGGATTGTCGCTCTGACATACACTGATGGATCGGGGATTGTAGCTCTGACATACACTGATGGATCGGGGTGGGTAGCTCTGACATACACTGATGGATCGGGGTGGGTAGCTCTGACATACACTGATGGATCGGGGTGGGTAGCTCTGACATACACTGATGGATCGGGGTGGGTAGCTCTGACATACACTGATGGATCGGGGATTGTCGCTCTGACATACACTGATGGATCGGGGATTGTCGCTCTGACATACACTGATGGATCGGGGACTGTAGCTCTGACATACATTGATGGATTGGGGATTGAAGCTCTGACATACACTGATCGATCGGGGTTGTAGATGACATACACTGATGGATCGGGGATTGTCGCTCTGACATACACTGATGGATCGGGGTGGGTTGCTCTGACATACATTAATGGATCGGGGTGGGTAGGCCTGACATACACTGATGATCGGGGATTGTCGCTCTGACATACACTGATGGATCGGGGTGGGTTGCTCTGACATACATTAATGGATCGGGGTGGGTAGGCCTGACATACACTGATGATTGGGGATTGTAGCTCTGACATACACTGATGATCGGGGATTGTAGCTCTGACATACACTGATGGATCGGGGTTTGTCGCTCTGACATACACTGATGGATCGGGGATTGTCGCTCTGACATACACTGATGGATCGAGGTGGGTAGTTCTAACAGACACTGATGGATCGGGGATTGTTGCTCTGACATACACTGATGGATCGGGGATTGTCGCTCTGACATACACTGATGGATCGGGGTGGGTAGCTCTGACATACACTGATGGATCGGGGTTGTAGCTTGACAGACACTGATGGATCGGAGATTGTAGCTCTGACATACACTGATGGATCGGGGTTTGTCGCTCTGACATACACTGATGGATCGAGGTGGGTAGTTCTGACATACACTGATGGATCGGGGTGGGTCGCTCTGAGATACACTGATGGATCGGGGATTGTTGCTCTGACGTACACTGATGGATCGGGGATTGTAGCTCTGACATATACTGATGGATCGGGGATTGAAGCTCTGACATACACTGATGATCGGGGATTGTAGCTCTGACAGACACTGATGGATCGGGGATTGTTGCTCTGACATACACTGATGGATCGGGGATTGTCGCTCTCACATACACTGATGAATCGGGGTGGGCGTAACTCTGACATACACTGATGGATCGGGGTGGGTCGCTCTGACATACAGTGATGGATCGGGGTGGGTCGCTCTGACATACACTGATGGATCGGGGTGGGTAGCTCTGACATACACTGATGGATCGGGGATTGTAGCTCTGACATACACTGATGGATCGGGGATTGTCGCTCTGACATACACTGATGGATCGGGGTGGGTAGCTCTGAAATACACTGATGGATCGGGGTGGGTCGCTCTGACATACACTGATGGATCGGGGTGGGTAGCTCTGACATACACTGATGGATCGGGGTGGGTCGCTCTGAAATACACTGATGGATCGGGGACTGTAGCTCTGACATACACTGATGGATCGGGGTGGGTAGCTCTGACATACACTGATGGATCGGGGTGGGTCGCTCTGAAATACACTGATGGATCGGGGACTGTAGCTCTGACATACACTGATGGATCGGGGATTGTAGCTCTGACATACACTGATGGATCGGGGATTGTCGCTCTGACATACACTGATGGATCGGGGATTGTAGCTCTGACATACACTGATGGATCGGGGTGGGTAGCTCTGACATACACTGATGGATCGGGGTGGGTAGCTCTGACATACACTGATGGATCGGGGTGGGTAGCTCTGACATACACTGATGGATCGGGGATTGTCGCTCTGACATACACTGATGGATCGGGGATTGTCGCTCTGACATACACTGATGGATCGGGGACTGTAGCTCTGACATACATTGATGGATTGGGGATTGAAGCTCTGACATACACTGATCGATCGGGGTTGTAGATGACATACACTGATGGATCGGGGATTGTCGCTCTGACATACACTGATGGATCGGGGTGGGTTGCTCTGACATACATTAATGGATCGGGGTGGGTAGGCCTGACATACACTGATGATCGGGGATTGTCGCTCTGACATACACTGATGGATCGGGGTGGGTTGCTCTGACATACATTAATGGATCGGGGTGGGTAGGCCTGACATACACTGATGATTGGGGATTGTAGCTCTGACATACACTGATGATCGGGGATTGTAGCTCTGACATACACTGGTGGATCGGGGACTGTAGCTCTGACATACACTGATGGATCGAGGTGGGTAGTTCTGACATACACTGATGGATCGGGGTGGGTTGCTCTGAGATACACTGATGGATCGGGGATTGTAGTTCTGACATACACTGATGGATCGGGGATTGTAGCTCTGACATACACTGATGATCGGGGATTGTAGCTCTGACATACACTGGTGGATCAGGGACTGTAGCTCTGACATACACTGAAGGATCGGGGTTTGTAGCTCTGACATACACTGATGGATCGGGGACTGTAGCTCTTACATACACTGATGATCGTGGATTGTAGCTGTGACATACACTGATGGATTGGGGATTGTAGCTCTGACATACACTGATGGATCGGGGTGGGTCGCTTTGACATACACTGATGGATCGGGGTGGGTCGCTCTGACATACACTGATGATCGGGGATGGTAGCTCTGACATACACTGATGGATCGGGGATTGTTGCTCTGACATACACTGATGGATGGGGTGGGTCGTTCTGACATACACTGATCGGTCGGGGTTGTAGCTCTGACATACACTGATGGATCGGGGATTGTAGCTCTGACATACACTGATGGATCGGGGTTGTAGCTTGACATACACTGATGGATCGGGGATTGTTGCTCTGAAATACACTGATGGATGGGGTGGGTCGCTCTGACATACACTGATCGGTCGGGGTTGTAGCTCTGACATACACTGATGGATCGGGGATTGTAGCTCTGACATACACTGATGGATCGGGGTTGTAGCTTGACAGACACTGATGGATCGGGGATTGTCGCTCTGACATACACTGATGGATCGGGGTTTGTTGCTCTGACATACACTGATGGATCGGGGATTGTCGCTCTGACATACACTGATGGATCGAGGTGGGTAGTTCTAACAGACACTGATGGATCGGGGATTGTTGCTCTGACATACACTGATGGATCGGGGATTGTCGCTCTGACATACACTGATGGATCGGGGTGGGTAGCTCTGACATACACTGATGGATCGGGGTTGTAGCTTGACAGACACTGATGGATCGGGGATTGTCGCTCTGACATACACTGTTGGATCGGGGTGGGTAGCTCTGACATACACTGATGGATCGGGGTTGTAGCTCTGACATACACTGATGGATCGGGGTTTGTCGCTCTGACATACACTGATGGATCGAGGTGGGTAGTTCTGACATACACTGATGGATCGGGGTGGGTCGCTCTGAGATCCACTGATGGATCGGGGATTGTTGCTCTGACGTACACTGATGGATCGGGGATTGTAGCTCTGACATATACTGATGGATCGGGGATTGAAGCTCTGACATACACTGATGATCGGGGATTGTAGCTCTGACAGACACTGATGGATCGGGGATTGTTGCTCTGACATACACTGATGGATCGGGGATTGTCGCTCTCACATACACTGATGAATCGGGGTGGGCGTAACTCTGACATACACTGATGGATCGGGGTGGGTCGCTCTGACATACAGTGATGGATCGGGGTGGGTCGCTCTGACATACACTGATGGATCGGGGTGGGTAGCTCTGACATACACTGATGGATCGGGGATTGTAGCTCTGACATACACTGATGGATCGGGGATTGTCGCTCTGACATACACTGATGGATCGGGGTGGGTAGCTCTGAAATACACTGATGGATCGGGGTGGGTCGCTCTGACATACACTGATGGATCGGGGTGGGTAGCTCTGACATACACTGATGGATCGGGGTGGGTCGCTCTGAAATACACTGATGGATCGGGGACTGTAGCTCTGACATACACTGATGGATCGGGGATTGTAGCTCTGACATACACTGATGGATCGGGGATTGTCGCTCTGACATACACTGATGGATCGGGGATTGTAGCTCTGACATACACTGATGGATCGGGGTGGGTAGCTCTGACATACACTGATGGATCGGGGTGGGTAGCTCTGACATACACTGATGGATCGGGGTGGGTAGCTCTGACATACACTGATGGATCGGGGTGGGTAGCTCTGACATACACTGATGGATCGGGGATTGTCGCTCTGACATACACTGATGGATCGGGGATTGTCGCTCTGACATACACTGATGGATCGGGGACTGTAGCTCTGACATACATTGATGGATTGGGGATTGAAGCTCTGACATACACTGATCGATCGGGGTTGTAGATGACATACACTGATGGATCGGGGATTGTCGCTCTGACATACACTGATGGATCGGGGTGGGTTGCTCTGACATACATTAATGGATCGGGGTGGGTAGGCCTGACATACACTGATGATCGGGGATTGTCGCTCTGACATACACTGATGGATCGGGGTGGGTTGCTCTGACATACATTAATGGATCGGGGTGGGTAGGCCTGACATACACTGATGATTGGGGATTGTAGCTCTGACATACACTGATGATCGGGGATTGTAGCTCTGACATACACTGATGGATCGGGGTTTGTCGCTCTGACATACACTGATGGATCGGGGATTGTCGCTCTGACATACACTGATGGATCGAGGTGGGTAGTTCTAACAGACACTGATGGATCGGGGATTGTTGCTCTGACATACACTGATGGATCGGGGATTGTCGCTCTGACATACACTGATGGATCGGGGTGGGTAGCTCTGACATACACTGATGGATCGGGGTTGTAGCTTGACAGACACTGATGGATCGGAGATTGTAGCTCTGACATACACTGATGGATCGGGGTTTGTCGCTCTGACATACACTGATGGATCGAGGTGGGTAGTTCTGACATACACTGATGGATCGGGGTGGGTCGCTCTGAGATACACTGATGGATCGGGGATTGTTGCTCTGACGTACACTGATGGATCGGGGATTGTAGCTCTGACATATACTGATGGATCGGGGATTGAAGCTCTGACATACACTGATGATCGGGGATTGTAGCTCTGACAGACACTGATGGATCGGGGATTGTTGCTCTGACATACACTGATGGATCGGGGATTGTCGCTCTCACATACACTGATGAATCGGGGTGGGCGTAACTCTGACATACACTGATGGATCGGGGTGGGTCGCTCTGACATACAGTGATGGATCGGGGTGGGTCGCTCTGACATACACTGATGGATCGGGGTGGGTAGCTCTGACATACACTGATGGATCGGGGATTGTAGCTCTGACATACACTGATGGATCGGGGATTGTCGCTCTGACATACACTGATGGATCGGGGTGGGTAGCTCTGAAATACACTGATGGATCGGGGTGGGTCGCTCTGACATACACTGATGGATCGGGGTGGGTAGCTCTGACATACACTGATGGATCGGGGTGGGTCGCTCTGAAATACACTGATGGATCGGGGACTGTAGCTCTGACATACACTGATGGATCGGGGATTGTAGCTCTGACATACACTGATGGATCGGGGATTGTCGCTCTGACATACACTGATGGATCGGGGATTGTAGCTCTGACATACACTGATGGATCGGGGTGGGTAGCTCTGACATACACTGATGGATCGGGGTGGGTAGCTCTGACATACACTGATGGATCGGGGATTGTCGCTCTGACATACACTGATGGATCGGGGACTGTAGCTCTGACATACATTGATGGATTGGGGATTGAAGCTCTGACATACACTGATCGATCGGGGTTGTAGATGACATACACTGATGGATCGGGGATTGTCGCTCTGACATACACTGATGGATCGGGGTGGGTTGCTCTGACATACATTAATGGATCGGGGTGGGTAGGCCTGACATACACTGATGATCGGGGATTGTCGCTCTGACATACACTGATGGATCGGGGTGGGTTGCTCTGACATACATTAATGGATCGGGGTGGGTAGGCCTGACATACACTGATGATTGGGGATTGTAGCTCTGACATACACTGATGATCGGGGATTGTAGCTCTGACATACACTGGTGGATCGGGGACTGTAGCTCTGACATACACTGATGGATCGAGGTGGGTAGTTCTGACATACACTGATGGATCGGGGTGGGTCGCTCTGAGATACACTGATGGATCGGGGATTGTAGTTCTGACATACACTGATGGATCGGGGATTGTAGCTCTGACATACACTGATGATCGGGGATTGTAGCTCTGACATACACTGGTGGATCAGGGACTGTAGCTCTGACATACACTGAAGGATCGGGGTTTGTAGCTCTAACATACACTGATGGATCGGGGACTGTAGCTCTTACATACACTGATGATCGTGGATTGTAGCTGTGACATACACTGATGGATTGGGGATTGTAGCTCTGACATACACTGATGGATCGGGGTGGGTCGCTTTGACATACACTGATGGATCGGGGTGGGTCGCTCTGACATACACTGATGATCGGGGATGGTAGCTCTGACATACACTGATGGATCGGGGATTGTTGCTCTGACATACACTGATGGATGGGGTGGGTCGCTCTGACATACACTGATCGGTCGGGGTTGTAGCTCTGACATACACTGATGGATCGGGGATTGTAGCTCTGACATACACTGATGGATCGGGGTTGTAGCTTGACATACACTGATGGATCGGGGATTGTTGCTCTGAAATACACTGATGGATGGGGTGGGTCGCTCTGACATACACTGATCGGTCGGGGTTGTAGCTCTGACATACACTGATGGATCGGGGATTGTAGCTCTGACATACACTGATGGATCGGGGATTGTAGCTCTGACATACACTGATGGATCGGGGTTTGTTGCTCTGACATACACTGATGGATCGGGGATTGTCGCTCTGACATACACTGATGGATCGAGGTGGGTAGTTCTAACAGACACTGATGGATCGGGGATTGTTGCTCTGACATACACTGATGGATCGGGGATTGTCGCTCTGACATACACTGATGGATCGGGGTGGGTAGCTCTGACATACACTGATGGATCGGGGTTGTAGCTTGACAGACACTGATGGATCGGAGATTGTAGCTCTGACATACACTGATGGATCGGGGTTTGTCGCTCTGACATACACTGATGGATCGAGGTGGGTAGTTCTGACATACACTGATGGATCGGGGTGGGTCGCTCTGAGATACACTGATGGATCGGGGATTGTTGCTCTGACGTACACTGATGGATCGGGGATTGTAGCTCTGACATATACTGATGGATCGGGGATTGAAGCTCTGACATACACTGATGATCGGGGATTGTAGCTCTGACAGACACTGATGGATCGGGGATTGTTGCTCTGACATACACTGATGGATCGGGGATTGTCGCTCTCACATACACTGATGAATCGGGGTGGGCGTAACTCTGACATACACTGATGGATCGGGGTGGGTCGCTCTGACATACAGTGATGGATCGGGGTGGGTCGCTCTGACATACACTGATGGATCGGGGTGGGTAGCTCTGACATACACTGATGGATCGGGGATTGTAGCTCTGACATACACTGATGGATCGGGGATTGTCGCTCTGACATACACTGATGGATCGGGGTGGGTAGCTCTGAAATACACTGATGGATCGGGGTGGGTCGCTCTGACATACACTGATGGATCGGGGTGGGTAGCTCTGACATACACTGATGGATCGGGGTGGGTCGCTCTGAAATACACTGATGGATCGGGGACTGTAGCTCTGACATACACTGATGGATCGGGGATTGTAGCTCTGACATACACTGATGGATCGGGGATTGTCGCTCTGACATACACTGATGGATCGGGGATTGTAGCTCTGACATACACTGATGGATCGGGGTGGGTAGCTCTGACATACACTGATGGATCGGGGTGGGTAGCTCTGACATACACTGATGGATCGGGGTGGGTAGCTCTGACATACACTGATGGATCGGGGTGGGTAGCTCTGACATACACTGATGGATCGGGGATTGTCGCTCTGACATACACTGATGGATCGGGGATTGTCGCTCTGACATACACTGATGGATCGGGGACTGTAGCTCTGACATACATTGATGGATTGGGGATTGAAGCTCTGACATACACTGATCGATCGGGGTTGTAGATGACATACACTGATGGATCGGGGATTGTCGCTCTGACATACACTGATGGATCGGGGTGGGTTGCTCTGACATACATTAATGGATCGGGGTGGGTAGGCCTGACATACACTGATGATCGGGGATTGTCGCTCTGACATACACTGATGGATCGGGGTGGGTTGCTCTGACATACATTAATGGATCGGGGTGGGTAGGCCTGACATACACTGATGATTGGGGATTGTAGCTCTGACATACACTGATGATCGGGGATTGTAGCTCTGACATACACTGGTGGATCGGGGACTGTAGCTCTGACATACACTGATGGATCGAGGTGGGTAGTTCTGACATACACTGATGGATCGGGGTGGGTCGCTCTGAGATACACTGATGGATCGGGGATTGTAGCTCTGACATACACTGATGGATCGGGGATTGTAGCTCTGACATACACTGAAGGATCGGGGTTTGTAGCTCTGACATACACTGATGGATCGGGGACTGTAGCTCTTACATACACTGATGATCGTGGATTGTAGCTGTGACATACACTGATGGATTGGGGATTGTAGCTCTGACATACACTGATGGATCGGGGTGGGTCGCTTTGACATACACTGATGGATCGGGGTGGGTCGCTCTGACATACACTGATGATCGGGGATGGTAGCTCTGACATACACTGATGGATCGGGGATTGTAGCTCTGACATACACTGATGGATCGGGGATTGTAGCTCTGACATACACTGATGGATCGGGGATTGTCGCTCTGACATACACTGATGGATCGGGGTGGGTAGCTCTGACATACACTGATGGTTCGGGGTGGGTCGCTCTGACATACACTGATGGATCGGGGTGGGTAGCTCTGACATACACTGATGGATCGGGGTGGGTCGCTCTGACATACACTGATGGATCGGGGACTGTAGCTCTGACATACACTGATGGATCGGGGATTGTAGCTCTGACATACACTGATGGATCGGGGATTGTCGCTCTGACATACACTGATGGATCGGGGATTGTAGCTCTGACATACACTGATGGATCGGGGTGGGTAGCTCTGACATACACTGATGGATCGGGGTGGGTAGCTCTGACATACACTGATGGATCGGGGATTGTCGCTCTGACATACACTGATGGATCGGGGATTGTCGCTCTGACATACACTGATGGATCGGGGACTGTAGCTCTGACATACATTGATGGATTGGGGATTGAAGCTCTGACATACACTGATCGATCGGGGTTGTAGATGACATACACTGATGGATCGGGGATTGTCGCTCTGACATACACTGATGGATCGGGTTGGGTTGCTCTGACATACATTAATGGATCGGGGTGTGTAGGCCTGACATACACTGATGATCGGGGATTGTCGCTCTGACATACACTGATGGATCGGGGTGGGTAGCTCTGAGATACATTAATGGATCGGGGTGGGTAGCTCTGACATACACTGATGGATCGGGGTGTGTCGCTCTGACATACACTGATGAATCGGGGTGGCTATCTCTAACATACACTGATGGATCGGGGACTGTAGCTCTGACATACATTGATGGATCATTGCAGATGGTTCTTATGAGTCCTTGCAGCTGCAGGCTATCCACCCTCATGATGCTATTGACTCCATCCATACAAGTAGTGACGTGGTCTGCACCCCTCTGTAGAGGTGCCTGTGATGAAATAACTCTGTGTTCTGGCATTTGTATTGTTGTTGTTGTTGTTGTTGTACTTGTTAATGTCTGGAATGTTCCACCGGTGTAACCACTAATGCTCCTCCCTGGCCCCGCCCCTCTTCTGGAATGTTCTACCAAGGGCTGGGTCAGTGATGACTGTGTTAACTTGATGCCATGTTCTTACTTAATAAAAGCCTTTAGTTTTAAGCTTTAACCTCATGGATTCAGTCAGTTATTTGGCACATCAATTTTATTAAGTAACAACTTTTGGAAGATGGATCGATTTTTGAAACCAGAGCGTCTGGATATCGATCCCCATTCGGCAGATGCGTCGAAGAAATTTACGCATTGGCTTCGATGTTTTGAACACTTCATCGCATCGGTCGATTCGACGGTTAACAAGTTGGGTCTTCTCGCCAACTTGGTAAGTCATCAAACTTACTCAATAATTGAAGATATTACTACATATGAAGAGGCCCTCGCAGCCCTTAAGGCCCGGTACCTTAAGTTGGTTAACGAAGTATACACCAGGTATCTTTTGTCTACTCACAGGCAATTACCCGAGGAATCTCTGGACGATTTCCTGCAGGACCTTAAGGCTTTGGCTAAGGATTGCAACTACAAGGCTGTCTCTGCCATAGTGTATCAGGAAGAAGCCATCCGCGATTCTTTCATATCTGGCCTCCGATCTAATTATATTAGACAGAGACTCCTCGAGAACGACTCGTTAGTTTTAAAAATGGTCGTCGCTACTGCTCGATCATTTGATGTAGCCCAGAAGAATTTAGAAGTGTATGCATCAGCCCATGCGTCTCTCTCAGCCTCGTGTGTTCCGAGTATGGAGGCATCCATAACACCAATGGAGCCTCCACTTAATCCTATTGTTGCGGCTGTACCCCATGGGTCTAAGTTTTATTTTTGTGGCCAATCTAAACACCCCAGGCAAAGATGCCCAGCCAGAGAGGCTACCTGTTATAAATGTAAGAAACGGGGACATTTTAGTAAAGTGTGTAAGGGTAATCCTGTACCCGATGTCTTTTCTGCTGCCGCCCATCGTTTTACTCTAGCCTCGGCTA
Source organism: Somniosus microcephalus (assembly GCF_052327205.1). Lineage (NCBI taxonomy): Eukaryota > Metazoa > Chordata > Chondrichthyes > Squaliformes > Somniosidae > Somniosus > Somniosus microcephalus. The sequence continues at coordinate 38,036,963 of NC_140996.1, forward strand.
CAGTTGACCAGACCATACCGTGTTCCTTGTCGAAATCTATGATGGACATCAAGATTAATGGTCATCCTACTGGGTGTTTGATAGACTGTGGCAGTGCTGAAAGTTTTATACACCCCAACCTTGTTAACTCCTGTTCATTGAAGTTGTATCCTACTCGAAGTGAAAATGTGATGGCGTCCAAGTCCCTTACTTCGGAGGTAACTGGATATTGTAAAGTCACATTGACCGTTAAGGATACGGAGTATAAGGACTTTAAACTCCTCATATTACCTCAGTTGTGTGTGAACTTAATTTTAGGCTTGGACTTCCAGTGCTAGCATGAGAGTGTTACCCTTAAGTATGGTGGATCTCAGCCTCCACTCACAGTCTGCAGTCTTTCTACTTTAAAAGTAAGTCCGCCTTCTTTGTTCGCGAACCTTGCTCCTAATTGTAGACCTATAGCGACTAAGAGTCGACGATATAGTTCAGAAGATAAAACGTTTATAAAAGAGGAAGTGGAAAGGCTTCAACGGGAGGGAATCATCGAACACAGTAATAGCCCATGGCGTGCCCAGGTGGTGGTGGTTAAAACTAATGAAAAGAAAAGACTTGTGCTCGATTATAGCCAGATTATAAACTTGTACACCCAATTAGATGCCTATCCTTTGCCTCGTACTTCTGAGATACTAAATACTGTGGCTACAAGAGCAGGCCAGAGGCTGGGAATTCTGCAGCTAGTGTCTCACCTCCTGACTCCCCAAAGCCTTTCCACCATCTACAAAGCACATGTCAGGAGTGTGATGGAATACTCTCCAATTGCCTGGATGTGTGCAGCTCCAACAACACTCAAGAAGCTCGACACCATTCAGGATAAAGCAGCCCGCTTGATTGGCACTCCATCCACCACCTTCAACATTCACTCCCTCCACCAACGGCGCACTGTGGCTCAGTGTGTACCATCTACAAGATGCACTGCAGCAACTCGCCAAAGCTCCTTCAACAGCACCTTCCAAACCCACGACCTCTACCACTTAGAAGGACAAGGGCAGCAGACGCATGGGAATATCACCACCTACAAGTTCCCCTACAAGCCACACACCATCCTGACTTGGACCTGTATTGCCGTTCCTTCACTGTCGCTGGGCCAAAATCCTGGAACTCCCTTCCTAACAGCATTGTGGGTGTACCTACACCATATGGACTGCAGCGGTTCAAGATGGTGTCTCACCACCATCTTCTCAAGGGCAATTAGGGATGGGCACTAAATGCAGGCCTAGCCAGCGACACCCACATCCCATCAATGAATAAAAATTAAAAAAAGATGGTGAACCAGATAGCTCAGTATCGTGTGTTCTCCACCATTGATTTAAAGTCTGCCTACCATCAACTCCCCATTAAAATAGAAGATCGACCTTATACGGCCTTCGAAGCTAATGGGCGCCTGTACCAATTCCTTAGGGTGCCCTTTGGAGTGACGAATGGGGTATCCGTCTTCCAACGGGAGATGGATCATATGGTGGATGAATACGCGTTGGAAGCAACATTCCCGTACCTGGACAATGTTACTATCTGTGGGCGCGACCAACAGGAGCATGATCAAAATCTCGCGAAGTTCCTAGAGACTGCAAAGAGGTTAAACCTGACCTAAAATGAAAACAAGTGTACCTTCAATACTACACGTTTGTGTATTCTTGGTTGCGTTGTAGAGAATGGGGTAATCGGGCCAGATCCTGAAAGATTACGCCCACTTAAGGAATTACCTTTACCTCACACTGTAAAAGCTTTAAGAAGGTGTCTGGGATTCTTCTCGTACTATGCCCAGTGGATGGCTAACTACTCAGATAAAGTCCGACCTCTTATTAAGTCAACGTCTTTTCCGCTATCGGCGGAAGCTCTGGAGGCTTTCCTTAATATCAAACGGGACATTGAGAAGGCAGTGGTATGTGCCATGGATGAGAAGATCCCTTTTCAAGTGGAAAGTGATGCATCTGATTATGCGTTGGCAGCAACTCTTAACCAAGCTGGTAGACCAGTAGCTTTCTTCTCTCATACATTGCAAGGACCAGAAGTTCGACATTCTTCAGTGGAAAAGGAGGCACAGGCGATTATCGAAGCAGTCAGGTATTGGAGACATTATCTGGCTGGCCAATGTTTTACGCTCATTACTGACCAGCGGTCCGTGGCCTTTATGTTCAACACTAAGCAGAGAGGCAAGATCAAAAATGATAAGATTTTAAGATGGCGAATAGAACTGTCAACATATGACTATGATATTCAATACAGGCCTGGAGTATTTAATGAGCCATCGGATGCTTTGTCAGGAGGAGTATGTGCTCGTCTAGGTATAGATATGCTTCAAAGTCTCCATGATGCACTCTGCTACCCTGGGGTTACCAGAATGAACCACTTCATTAAGTCCCACAATCTACCCTACTCTGTTGAGGAGGTCCGGACAATGACCAGAACCTGTCGTGTTTGTGCTGAATGCAAACCCCGCTTCTATAAGCCGGCCGAGCCAGCTCATCTTATTAAAGCAACTCGACCATTTGAGCGTTTGAGTCTCGATTTTAAAGGTCCCCTTCCATCAAGCGACCGTAATGTCTATTTCCTTAATATTATAGACGAGTACTCTCGGTTCCCTTTTGTTATCACCTGTCCGGATGTGACTAGTGCTGTTGTAATTAAATGCCTCTGCCAACTGCTTTCCTTGTTTGGCGTACCTAACTATATACATAATTGATGTGCCTTCAATAACCACAAAACTAGAAGTTATAGGCTTAAACAAGTTGGCTTTTAATCACTAAGATCAGAGCTACATCTCAACACACCGACTGGCTCACAGGAATGAGTCATACAGATCCTGAGATCTTTATGTAAGAGAAGTCAGGGGCGGAGCCAAGAGCCAAGACCTGGAACCTTCCAGGTTAGTCAGGAAAAAGGAAGTGAAACTATACACAGTGTGGGGGAGGGTAATATACATGAGTACAGGAAATACAGGATCAAGACAAACAGATTTAATTACATTCACCCCTTCTTTAGATTTAGTCCATCGGGGTGATGTTTCTTAAAAGTTGGTATAAGTGAGTCTGTCAGGAGGTTTCGCGGTTCTCAGTGATCGGCGCAAAGCCAGTTGGGGTGCCTCTAGGGGAGTGGATTCTGGTTCCTCCGCTGTCCGGGCCTCCGCAGTGTCTTCCAGGTTATCTGCAGTGTCCTCCAGGTTAAAGTTGGGTATTGATACCTCTGGGCGTCCTGTCTCTTTTTGGTGTAGGTCTTCCTTGGGTAGTCTCTCATCGTTCTCTCCGCTCCCCGAGGGAGCGAGGTCTTTTATGGAAACAGTGTCCTCTCGCCCATCAGAGTATTCGATATAGGCGTACTGAGGGTTTGCATGGAGGAGCTGTACCTTTTCCACAAGGGGGTCCGTTTTATGGCCTCTCACGTGCTTCCGCAATAGTACTGTCCCCGGAGACGTCAGCCACGCGGGTAGAGATATGCCCGAGGTGGATTTCCGGGGGAAAACGAACATCTTTTCGTGAGGGGTAGCGTTAGTGGCTGTACATAACAGAGACCTTATGGAGTGGAGCACGTCTGAGAGGACTTCCTGCCAGCGGGAGGTCGGAAGGCCTTTTGACTTTAAGGCTAACGTGACAGCCTTCCAAACAGTAGCATTCTCCCTTTCCACTTGCCCTTACCCCGGGGGTTGTAGCTAATGGTTCTGCTAGTGGCTATCCCATTTGAGAGCAAGAACTGTTGCAGTTCGTCACTCATGAATGACGTCCCCCTATCGCTGTGTATGTAGTTCGGCATGCCAAACATGCAGAATAGATTACAGAGACACTTGATGACCATGGCACTGGTCATGTCTGGGCAGGGAATGGCGAAGGGGAAGCGGGAATATTCATCGATGATATTGAGGAAGTATACGTTACGGTCGGCAGAGGGAAGGGGTCCCTTGAAGTCCAGACTTAGGCGCTCGAATGGCCGTGTGGCTTTGATAAGGTGTGCACGGTCAGGCCTGTAGAAACGAGGCTTGCATTCCGCACAGATGCGGCAGGTTCTGGTCATTGCCCTGACCTCCTCGATGGAGTGGGGCAGATTGTGGGACTTTATAAAATGGTATAGTCGGGTGACCCCTGGGTGACAGAGGTCGTTGTGGAGACCCTGTAATTTGTCCGTATGAATGCTGGCACACATTCCCCGCGATAGGGCGTCTGGGGGTTCATTAATGGCTCCCGGCCTGTACATAATATCATAGTCGAACGTGGATAGTTCGATCCTCCACCTGAGTATTTTGTCATTCTTGATTTTCCACCTTTGTTTGTTATTAAACATGAAAGCCACCGACCGCTGGTCGGTGAGCAGGGTGAAACGTTTGCCGGCTAGGTAGTGTCTCCAGTGCCGCACTGCCTCCACTATAGCCTGTGCCTCCTTCTCTACAGAAGAGTGCCTGATTTCAGGTCCCTGAAGGGTTCGGGAGAAGAAGGCCACAGGTCTCCCAGCCTGATTGAGGGTCGCAGCTAAGGCAAAGTCTGACGCATCGCTTTCGACTTGAAAGGGAATACTTTCGTCCACTGCACACAGTGCAGCCCTTTCAATGTCCTGTTTGATACTGGTGAAAGCCTCCCGAGCTTCAGCTGATAGTGGGAAGGACGTCGATTTAATGAGGGGTCGGGCCTTATCAGAGTAATTGGGCACCCATTGGGCATAATACGAAAAAAATCCCAGGCACCTTTTAAAGCTTTGGGATTGTGTGGCAGGGGCAGTTCCTTTAGGGGGCGTAATCGGTCAGGGTCCGGTCCAATTACCCCATCTTCCACCACACAGCCGAGGATACAGAGACGGGTTGTGTTGAAGACACATTTGTCTTTGTTGTAGGTTAGATTCAGCTTTAGGGCAGTTTTTAAAAATCTCACAAGATTTAGATCGTGGTCTTGCTGGTTGTGCCCGCAGATAGTGACATTGTCCAGATAGGGGTAGGTAGCTTGTAGTTTATTCTCGTCAACCATGCGGTCCATCTCACGTTGGAAGACCGAGACCCCATTTGTTACCCCGAAGGGCACTCTGAGAGAATGGTAGAGGCGTCCGTTCGCCTCAAAGGCGGTGTATGGGCGGTCCTCCATTCTAATGGGGAGCTGGTGATACGCGGATTTGAGGTCGATAGTCGAGAAGACTCGGTATTGCGCAATCTGGTTGACCATTTCTGATATGCGGGGTAAAGGGTAGGCGTCCAGCTGGGTATAAATATTAACAGTCTGGCTGTAGTCAATTACCATCCGTTTCTTTTCGCTATTTTTAACTATGACTACTTGGGCACACCACGGACTGGTACTGCATTCAATAATGCCTTCCTGCAGGAGTCTGTCCACTTCCGCCTTGATAAAGTGTCTGTCTTCCAGACTGTACCGTCTACTTTTGGTCGCTAAGGGCCTACAGTTCGGAGCGAGATTAGCGAATAAAGAGGGCGGGCTGATTTTTAAGGTTGATAGGCCACAGACTGTGAGTGGCGGCTGGGACCCGCCATATGCTAGCGTGACACTTTCGTGGTGGCACTGGAAGTCCAGGCCCAAGATTACATTAACACAGAGTTCTGGCATCAGGAGGAGTTTAAAATCCTTGTAGTCCGTGCCTTTTACAGTCAGTGTTACCACACAGTAGCCCAAAATGTCCGAAGTGTGGGGCTTAGCAGCCATAGCAAGTCTGCTCCGTGTAGAGGTTACCGTTAATGAGTGCCGCCATACCAGGCTAGAGTGGATAAAACTCTCGGTACTCCCACAGTCAATTAAACATTTCGTTAAATTCCCGTTTACCTGTATGTCCATCATGGATTTTGTCAACGGGTGTGGCCTGGATTGATCCACCGTGATCGAACCCACTGTTGGGCCCTGGGCGGCCGTTGAGTCGGGAAAAGATGGCGGATCCCAAGATGGCAGCCCGCATGGCACGCACGAGGCGGTGACGGAGTTGGAAATCGGATTTCCCCTGCAGACTTTGCTAAAATGCCCCTTTTTCTTACATTTGGAGCATGTAGTGTCCTTCGCTGGGCATCGTTGTCTGGGGTGCTTGGCCTGGCCGCAGAAGTAGCATTTCGGGCCTCGAGACATTGCCGCTGTAGTAGGACTCCTGGGTGAACTTCTGTGTGGGGACTCCGGCGGTGTAGAGCTGGTCTGCGACCTGGATGGGGAAGATGGCTGATTCCAAGATGGCGGCCCGCTCAGCGCGTACGAGGCGGTGAGGGCCGCATGGCTGGAAGAATAAGAGTCAGAGTTTTTCTGGGCCACGTCCAGCGATCGCGCAGTGGCCACTGCCTTTTTTAAGTCCAGGACCTCCTTCTCCAGCAGTCTCTGCCGGATATAATTCGATTTGAGGCCCGTAATGAAGGAATCGCGGACCAATTCGTCAGAGTACACATTGGCCGTCACGGCCTTGCAGTTACAGTCCCGGACCAAGTCCTTTAGGCCCTGTAAGAAATCGTCCATTGATTCCTCAGGTCGCTGCCTGCGTGTAGCCAGCAGATGTCTGGCGTACACTTCGTTTACCGGCCTCTGGTATTGGGCCTTCAGGATAGTGATGGCCTCCGTGTAAGAGGTGGCGTCCCGGATGAACGAATAAATCCGATGACTAACGCAAGTAGTCAGTAGACTCAGTTTATCTACCTCGCTAGCGGATGAGGCCCTCGCGAAGAGTTCGAAGCATTTGAGCCAGTGTCCAAATTGATTTGATGCTTCAGCAGAATGTGGATCCAAGTCCAGACGCTCTGGTTTTAGGAGTCGATCCATCCTAGTATTTTTAGTGATTAAAATGGATGTGCCTTCAATAACCACAAAACTAGAAGTTATAGGCTTAAACAATTTGGCTTTTAATCACTAAGATCAGAGCTACATCTCAACACACCGACTGGCTCACAGGAATGAGTCATACAGATCCAGGGATCTTTATGTAAGAGAAGTCAGGGGCGGAGCTAAGAGCCAAGACCTGGAACCTTCCAGGTTTGTCAGGAAAGAGGAAGTGAAACTATACACAGTGTGGGGGAGGGTAATATACATGAGTACAGGAAATACAGGATCAAGACAAACAGATTTCATTACAATAGTGATAGGGGTTCTTCCTTTATCAGCGAAGAATTGGGACAGTTTTTGCTATCGAAAGGGATTGCAATGAGTAGAACTACCAGCTATAACCCTCATGGTAATGGGCAGGTTGAGAAAGAAAATGCGACAGTGTGGAAGGCTATCGTACCGTCTCTGAAGTCGCGAGGCCTGCCAACCTCTCGCTGGCAGGATGTCCTGCCAGACATGCTGCATTCCATAAGGTCTCTTTTGTGTACAGCGACGAATGCCACCCCTCATGAAAGGATGTTTAGTTTTCCAAGAAAAGCTACTAATGGAGTAATGTTACCCACATGGTTGACGACCACGGGCCCTGTGTTGTTGCGCAGACATGTGAGAGGCCACAAGACTGATCCACTGGTGGAGGAATTACAACTCCTTCATGCTAATCCCCAGTATGCATATATTCAATATCCGGATGGGCGAGAGGATACGGTCTCTATTAAAGATCTTGCACCTGCTGGAGCTCGAAAAGAGTTCGACTCTGAGAGTAGAGTTTTCAATCGTGGTATTGGACCTTCAGAAACACAAACAGCGTGGAAAATACTGATGATTCTGGGAATTCGAATGAACTGGAGTTAGTACTCTGGGAGGAGCCTCGGCAAGAGTTACGTCATTCCCAGAGGATTATCAGACCTCCTGACAGACTGAATCTATAGCAGGGGGTGAAATTGATGTATTAACTCTGTGTTCTGGCATTTGTATTGTTGTTGTTGTTGTACTTGTTAATGTCTGGAATGTCCACCGGTGTAACCACTAATGCTCCTCCCTAGCCCCGCCCCTCTTCTGGAATGTTCTACCAAGGGCTGGGTCGGTGATGACTGTGTTAACTTGATGCCATGTTCTTACTTAATAAAAGCCTTTAGTTTTAAGCTTTAACCTCATGGATTCAGGCAGTTATTTGGCACATCAGTGTCCAGGTGTTCTCCTCCACTACACTTGCACTGGCAGTGAGACTCGCAATGTCATAGGAAATATCACCTCTGTAACTTTACGTCAACAATGTGGCCATGCTTACAAATGGAGTTCATTGCTTTGTGAATTTGGTTCTATGAAATTAAAATAAACAATTAAAATATTGTAATATACAATGAATAGTGAGAATCCACAGGATTTGATTCAGATCCAATGTATTTGCTGATTTGTTAACTCACAAGCGACAAATTTAACAAAGAACTACAGTCAGTGAATGATACTTCGTTATGGATTTTGTTCTATGTATGCCACATGCTTGATAAGCAATTTAATTGATGGAAGTTATGAATTTTAAATGCAAACTACATTGAGGTGCAGCTTGTGGGGTTTTTCCTGTAATTGCACTGTGAAACACTGGGCCAAAGTTTACTGTCAAAGTCTAATGGCGCTCACCATTATTTATGCGTAAATAGTACACCAACTTCAGAGGAGGGGCAGATGCGTGGTTAATCTCAAATATTCAAAGTTGCTGTCCGAGCTGAGCTGCTCTGCTGTTGGCTTTGGGAAAGCGGCATCTCGCTGTCTGCCTCACCATTGAAATGCATTGCATGGTGTGAAGTTGCTGTATTTGCGCGATAGATATGAACTAAACTCGCCACAGAAAGTTATATCTTGTCTATTTCAGTCTAAGTACCCTTAAAACGCTGTGATAAGTGTTAATTACAGCCAAGCAATGTCTCTGACACTGAAAATAAACTATTACAAGTGTGGAATCTCAATCCTTCAGGTTTCAATTGTTTTGGAGATTTTGAAGATGTTTAAAATTTAATTTTTTTTTTACTTTTCCTTTCTGTCTCTTTTTATTCTCTCTCTTAATCCAATCTTTCTTTCCCTCTCTGTATTTCTCTTTCTGTACCTGATTTGACATTGAATTCACCCACTCTAGCTTATACTTCCTTCTCAGTCCTTGCACTGTTTCCTTCTCAAACCTTCAGTTGGATTGGTTAAGGAGATATACAATTGCTTGCCTAGTTCACTCAGGTCCCAGATGCCCTGTTTCCCTCACTGTGATGTTATCAGCTCAAATACAAACTATAGTGCGTGGAGCTGACATCAAGTATAGTATTTGAGAAAGTTTAAACCATTTGCAGTTGGCCATTCCAATGTAATTCTATAGTGCAGACGTGAAGAGCGGTTTAAGAAAGTAAAAGAAAAGAGAAGGTAAATCAGGAAGTAGGGATTAAGTTAAGTCAAGTTTTGGTTTGTAAGAGGCAGTAATAACGTAGAGCAGTTTTGAGCTTGTGGGAAAGAGTGAATTAAAGTTTTGGGTGAGTGTTAATTACTGCCCAGCAATGTCTCTGGCACTGGGCATTTGTGTATAGTTTTGGTCTCCTTACCTAAAGAAGGATATACTTGCCATAGAGGGAGTGCAACAAAGGTTCACCAGACTGGTTCCTGGGATGGGGGGATTGTCCTATGAGGAGAGATTGGGTAGACTGGGCCTATATTCTCCAGAGTTTAGAAGAATGAGAGGTGATCTCATTGAAACATACAAAATTCTAACAGGGCTTGACAAGGTAGATGCAGGGAGGATGTTTCCCCTGGCTGAGGAGTCTAGAACCAGGGGTCACAGTCTCAGAATAAGCGGCCGGCCATTTAGAATTTAAATTAGGAGAGATTTCTTCATTCAGAGGATGGTGAATCTTTGGAATTCTCTACCCCAGAGGGCTGTGGAGCCTCAGTCGTGAGTATATTAAAGACAGAGAGATATAGATTTTTTGAATATTAAGGGAATCAAGGGATATGGGGATAGTGCAGGAAAGTGGAGATGAGATAGAAGATCAGCCATGATTTCTGCAGAGCAATCCAGCCAGTACTCCTCCCCCGCTCCATCCCCACAGCTCTGCAAGTCCACCTCCCCCAAGTGCTCGTCCAGTCTCCCCCTGACAACATCAAGGGGTCAATTTTAACTCAGGTGCGGGGAATTAGCGGGTTCTCCGAATTTAGTGTTTCCCACACGAATGTAAATGAGTCTGTGAAATTGATGCAATTTTAACTCAATTGGCCAATTGATTTCCAACATGTGGGAAGCCTTGGCAATTGAATATTTCCAGTCAGAAAGTCACAGAATATGACGTCATCATTGCTGCTGCTTTTAAGGACCACAGCAAGCCTTGCTTCTTCTGCAGGCTCCCAAACTTCACCATTAAGTTGGCACATGAGCCTACAGGAGCAATGGCCAGCAGGAGGGCAGGAGCTGCCCCCAAGTTTGATGAGGCTTCACTCCAGGCATTGCTGGATGGTGCTAGGGCCCACAGGGAGGTCATGTTCCCTTCTTCAGGGAGGAAGAGGCCTCCCAGTCAGACCAAGGCTGTGTGGCTACAGTTGGCTGGTGAAGTCAACTCCTTGGGGCTCACACGGTGCACCTGGATGCAGTGCTGGAAAAGATTCCATGACCTTCATCGCACTGGAAGAGTAAGTACTGTATGAAGTTTCCATTACCCTCAATCTGATCCCCATTGCCTTTCATCACCAGCACTCAGCTTTAGCAATCTCTTCCTCCACATCCCACTAGACACTCACATCCATGCACCCTTACCCATTCCCTCTCTCTCTCTATGCTCACATTCACTTAACTATTCCACCATGCAGCCCTCACGCTCCCTCTCACTCTAATGCTTTGAACACAACTGACAACACACAGGGAGGGCCCTTGGTCTTGCAACCTCACTCCATCTTTGTCTCCTTCTAAGTATCTATGCTATGCAGTCTCTGCACTCACTCCTTCATTCTCACTCAACCTCCACTTGTCTCCCTCATTGCAGGAAAAGAGAGCTCACAACAGGAGAGAGCGAGCCAGGACAGGAGGAGGGCTGCCCTCATTAGCCAAGCTCACCCCCTGGGAGGAAGGTGTCCTGGAGATTGTTGGGGCTGACAGAGATGCGGAAGTTGGGGAAGGACAGACAGGTGCATCCCCGCAGGCTGGTGACAGAATAGGTTTCCATCTCTCTCATTGGCATTGCATGAGTCGCTGATAATGATTCTGAAGCTATATCATATGGACTTATGATCATCTACAAAATGCAATGTGCATGTAACCTTGGCATCACATCGCTAACTTTTTCCTTGACTCCCCCACAGGACCATCAAGAGCCCCCGTCCCCAGTGTGCAGGAGGAAGAGCCTGAGATGCCGGACTCCTCAGAGGAATCTGCAACCTCTGAGGGCGCAGCATCAGCAGAAATAAACGCACCCAGCACCAGCGCAGACACTCACACCTCGGTGGGACCTTCGGGACATAGAGTAGAGTTGTCACCTGGTGTATCACAGCTCACAAGCGAGCATCAGCAGATTGTGGAGAGAGGGACAGCAGTGGAGTGTCCTCGTCGGAGGGCACAGGACTCTGCCAGCTCGGCTCAGCTGCATGTCGACCTTTTGCCTCTGGGTCCATCCGTAAGATCAGAGGTAATGGAACTCCATGCCGACCCCCAGGTTTTGCAATTTTAACCCCCCACACGCCTCAAAGCCCGCCTGACAGCTGAGTTAAAATTGAGCCCCAAGTGTCTCCGCCTCCACCACCCCCGTCGACAGCGAACTCCAGGCCATCACCACTCGCCGCACAAAAAAGCCTCTCCTCTCCTCTTCTGTTGTTGGAAACAGGCTAATAGGCTGCTCAGCCATTTACAGGCTCTCCTGAAAATTATAACAGGTGAGCTTTGGGCATCAATGGGTGGCTGAGGTGCCCCTCCCACCCCCACCCCCCGCCCTGCCCCACTGACCTCACTTTTTCAACGGCCAGGTGCCTATTTTCAGTTGACTGTTGATCTTCCCCATCAGCTTTCTCATGGCTTCAAATTTTCTCTTGGCACATTGCTTATAAAAATCAGCTCCTGCTTTCATCCTGAGTTAGTTACCTCATATTTGAAGAGAGTAGGTGCCATGGAGAAAAAGTAGAAGTTTGATAAACAATTCCAGTTTTGTATTTATATGGGAGCTGATTTCCTTTGTATTGATTTCTGCTCCGCACAATGTCCTCCTGCAGCCATGGTAAGATTCACCACACAGGCCCATGGCTGAATCTCTTGAAATTGCTCTGCCTCCCTCTGGGAAAGTGCCAAGCAGTGTCACAGCTAAGAATGGGAGCTTAGCGTATGAAGCAAGTCCACTGTAACAGATGTGAATCCACATCCAACTACTGCAGTTTGTGATGTATTCATGCTGCAATATACAGCACCACCACACAGACAGAAAATTGCCAGCTTGTTGTTGCTTACATCTTCAGGGAGAATGTGCAAATGTTAATTGTTCTGTTTCACATATCACATAAATTCCCAGTTTCCCAATCAGATGCAGATGAGATGTACGGATGTAGTCTGTATCCAATATTTCACATACGATTCCCCATGTGGAAAAACAGCAAGTGGGGTCTGTAATAGGCATGTTTTCACGCGCTGCAGATGAACAACTTGGTAAAGGGTTGTTTATTATTTGCTTTTGGGGATATGGAACAGGAATGCAATTTAACCTGAAGCATCACTGTTTTAGTTCAGACTCAGGTTGAAATCCGGTAAAGGAAATTGAAATGAAGACTATTAATAACCTAGTTGATCTCTTGTAGTGTTAATGATGAACATAATTGCATTCCTTTCTTGGCATTATTGTCCCTATGCTTGTCTTTCTCCACTTATTTCGGTTTTACTCAGGCGAATTTCCACAATCCTGTGCTCCCATCAGGGAAGGAATGTTCCAAAGGAGATGAGGTCAAATATGGACTGTAACATTGTAGCTTCTATTCTCTGGCCCATGCTACCTTTGAGGGTAACTCTATACTGTTAACACAGGATTTACCATATGTCACCTGCCTTTTTGTGTTTGTTTTTCCACTTCTTCCTTTTTCGTCTTTCTTTCTCTCTCTCGCCCTCTCTCTTTCTGTTCCCTTTTTGTTATGTCCGTGTAATAATCAGACACAGACTGCAGAGAACGGTACAACGGTGTTTACTCAACGTGGCTCACACTGCAACTGATCTGTGCAGATTACTACTCAGTGTTATATATAGGTGTGGTCACTGCCGGTACTGCAGTATACATGAGCTGTAAAACATAGTTCCCCCCCTTAAAGGTACATACATTACAATTCCTCCCCTTTTAGATTAACAGTACCATAACACTCATTTAACAATTAAATATCAAACTAATTACAATTAACACTTTTAGCATGCAACATAAGCTGAAAATAGTCTATTTATATATTCAGTCTTTGGGGAGGCTTCCTGATCCTTTCTGGATAGCGCCTTTCCCGAATGTCTTGCTCTTGGTGCGGAGGCGATTCTGGCCCCCTGTCGTCGGTTGGTTCATCAGCTTCCGATGCTACTGTTTCTGGAGTAGATGCGACCTGTACGTCGGGTTCATCACCAGGTATGTATGGGCGAGGCATGGAGTTGACTTGTTCCTGTGACTCTAGGATCTGGTCAGCATGGCGTCTCACGATGCTCTCCCCAACGTCAACTGTGTACATTAGTGGGCCCTGCCATGTGCATATCGTTCCTGGCTGCCATTTTTCTGTTCGGTGGTCGCGGGCCAAGACTGGTTGCCCTACATTGAAGCTCCTTGTTGGCTTCTCATGGATGTGCTGGAATTGCTCACTCTCAACATCTCTTCGCACGTTTGGTCTGAGCAAATCCAGGCGAGATCTTAACCTTCGGTTAAAGAACATCATGGCTGGGGCCTGGTTGGTGACTGCATGTGTCGCATTCCGGTAGGCGAACAGGAAATTGTCCACCTTGTGCTGCAGTGGAATGTTGTCATTGTACATAGCCTTTATTGCCTTTTTAAAGGTTTGTACAAACCTCTCAGCCAATCCATTTGTGGCTGGATGATACGGGGCGGATGTGTAATGCCTTACTCCATTCTTTTTCAAGAACCTCCGGAACTCTTCGGACAAAAACTGTGGTCCATTGTCGGAGCAAATCTGTTCTGGCAAGCCATTCCTGGCAAGAATGGTCCATAGGACTGCAATAGTATTCTTCGTGGTGGTGCAGGACATTTTGATGACCTCAGGCCATTTCGAGTGCGCATCCACGGCTATTAAAAACATTGAGTCCATGAATGGACCAGCAAAATCAATATGCACCTGTTGCCATGGAGATGAGGGCCACTCCCATGGGTGTAGAGGGGCCTGTGGTGGTGCATTTTGGACTTTCTGGCATCCTGAGCAGCTCTTGGTCAGGTCCTCAATTTGTTTATCGATTCCCGGCCACCACACATAAGCCCTGGCTAGGCTTTTCATTTTTACCCCTCCCAGATGACCCTCATGAAGCTCATTGAGCACTCTATCCCTTAACTTGGGTGGAATTACCACTCGGGATCCACACATCAAGGTCCCCCGGCACCCTGACAGCTGTTCTCTCCTTGTCGAAAATGCTGGCAACAGTGAGTCGCCATGTGCTGGCCATCCCTTCACCGTCAAATCATATACCCGAGACAGTGTCGGGTCATTTCTGGTTTCCTTTTCGATACAAGCATTAGTTAGCGGTAGGTATTCAACTATAGTCGAATGGAATATTTCGACAGGATCCACTGCTGGTGCTTCCTCCGCAGTAGGCACTGGCAGGCGTGATAGCCCATCAGCATTTCCATGCTGTTTCATGCCCTTATATTCAATCTCATAGTGGTGCGCCCTTAGAAAAAGTGACCATCTTTGTAGTCGTTGCGCATTCATCACCGGAACGCCCTTCTTTGGATTAAAAATGGAGACAAGAGGCTGGTGATCAGTCAGCAAGGTGAATTTCTGCCCGTGCAGATAGTGATTGAACTTTTTCACTCCCCACACTAGGCTGAGGGCCTCCCTGTCAATCTGGGCGTAGTTACGCTCGTCTGAGGTTAGTGATCATGACGCAAAGGCTATTGGCCTCTCTCAGCCATCCGAGAATTTGTGCGACAGCACCGCTCCAATGCCGTAGGGTGACGCATCACATGCCAACCGAATTGGTAATGCTGTGTTGTAATGGGCCAATGCCTCTTTCGATGTGATTAGTGTTTTGCTCTTCTGGAAAGCTCGTCTACATTCGTCACTCCACTTCAATGGCACCCCAGTTTGCAGTAGGGTGTTCAGTGGGTATAGTATTGTAGACAAATTTGGCAAGTACTTATGGTAGTAGTTTACCAGCCCGAGGAACGACCTCAGTTGTGACACATTTTCCGGTGCTGGAGCCTTGACTACTGCCTCAATCTTCTCTGGGGACTTATGTAACACCTCTTTATCGATAACGTGGCCACAATATGAGATCTGTTTTCTAAAAAACTCGCATTTGGGGTGGTTAGCTCGGAGCCCATATTCCTGCAATCTAGTGAGCACCTGCTCCAGGTTGGCAAGGTGATCACTGTCATTTTCGCCCGTGACCACGATGTCGTCCAAATAACACTGGGTTCCTGGGATCCCTTGCAGGACTTGTTCCATTGCCTTCTGCCAAATAGCCGGAGCTGATGCTACCCCGAATACCAGCCGGTTGTATTGGTAGAGACCTTTATGGGTGTTGATTGTGAGGTATTTTTTTGATGCTTCTTCTACCTTCATTTGCAGATACGCCTGGGCCAGATCAATCTTAGTGAAGCGCTTCCCTCCAGATAGCGAGTCAAAAATATCTTCAATCCGCGGAGGTGGATATTGTACGGTGTGAAGGACCGGGTTCACTGTTACCTTAAAGTCCCCACAGGTGCGAACCTTCCTTGGTTCCCCAGGCGTGCTGCTCAACGACTTTTTCATCACAGGGACGATGGGTGTAGCCCACTCGCTCCAGTCTACCTTGGACAGTACACCTGAATGTTCCAGACTCTCCAGCTCTGCTTCGACGGCTGGTCGGATCGCATAAGGTACAGGTCTGGCCTTAAATAATTTTGGGCTTGCGTTTTCTTCAATTTTAATCGTCGCTGTCATGCCTTTTAGTGTCCCGAGTCCTTGCTGGAACTCTTCTTTTGCATCAGTTAGGATCTTTGACAGTTGCCCAGGTGTGACGTCGTCATCCTTTTTGTCAGACACAGTCAGTGCCTGTATGGAATGCCAATCCAGTTGTATGTTATGGATCCATTCACGTCCCAGTAATGGTGGTCCTCCATCTTGCAATACATACAGGTCTAGTTTTGGTGTTTCCTTACCGTTATATATAACGGTCACCCTTATTTTTCCTTTGGGGTAGACTTTTTGCCCTGTGTACGTCTTCAAAATAATTTTTGTGTCTCTCAAGGGTATGTGTGAGAATAGCCGCTCGTAGTCCCGTCGGTTTATGACTGTTAGGGCTGATCCTGTGTCCAATTCCATCTTTACCTGGACTCCTGCTATCTTGAGAGTGACCCAAATGGTTCGGTGATCCTCCATTGTGATCACATTATGTAGTTTCAGACAACTCAGTTCCCTGCTTTCGGAGTCATTATCACTCTTTTGTTCGTCTGAACTATTCTCCGTTATCTTATGTACCTTCTTGTACTTTCCTTTGGTCGGTTTCTTATTGCTGGTTTTCTTTCCCGACCTGCAGACTCGTGCTATGTGTCCTACTTTTCCACACTGTCTGCACACTTTGTCTTTGAACCAGCAATCATTCTGGCCGTGTGTTGTTCTGCCGCAGCGATAGCACTTCTCTGTTCCATATGACATTTCGTTTGTGCCATATTCTTGCGGTCTCTGTTGTATCTCTGCAGCGCCCCGTGCTGCTGCTTCATATGATACCGCAATGCTGAAAGCCTTTTCTAGCGTAAGAACCTTTTCAGATAAAAGCCGTTCCTGGGTTCCTTCACTTTGAAGCCCACACACAAACTTGTCCCTTAAGGCATCTGTCAGCCCCGCTCCAAACTGGCAGTGTTTCGATAGTTTGCGCAGTTCTGTTAAATAATCAGCATTGTTTTCATCCTTATGCTGGTTCCGTTTGTGAAACTTGAATCCTTCTGCTATCAGCAGTGGTGTGGGGTTTAACTGTTCCTTTAGTATCGTTACTATGTCTTCAAAACTCTTTTCCATTGGCTTCGTTGGGGTTACTAGATTTCGTAATAAATCATACGTCGTTGCACCCATTAAATTTAACAATACCGACGCTTTCTTGTCATCTGACACCTCATTTGCCTCGCTGTACACCTCTATTCGTTCGACATATGTAGTCCAATCTTCGACTTCATTGTCAAATGCGGTGATACTGCCACTCTTTGGCATTTTGGGTCTGGTTTAAAATGGCGTCTTCCAATGGCTTAAAATGGCATCTCCCACGCTTTCCTTCCTCCCCCGCTGCTGCCGACGCCGCTCCTGGCGGTTCTCGTGGCAATGGCGGCGCCCTGTAGGTTTTGCGCGCTTCTCTCTCTTCCTGTCTCCGATGCTGCTTGGCCCCTGAACACCGGCTGTGCCCTGTGCGCTCTGCCCTCTCTCTCTCTCCCCCGTCGACGCTGCTCGGCCCTTTTGCTGTGCCGCTCGGTCCGGCTCTAGCCCGCCGCTGTCCGGGGAGCGTCTGCGCACTACCTGTTGCCAGTCCGTCTCACTGGACCACCTCAACTGGAAAGCCAAGCCTGGCTCTCGACAGGCCCCCCCGCAATTCTCGAGTCTCTGCTGGATGACTGGGCGGTTGCCTGTGGTCGACGCCCGAGTCTCTGACCTTGACCTCCAATCCACTGATCTCCAGGAACGAATCCCCGGGAGGTGATGCAGAGTTGCAGGTAGGTTCGAACCTGCCTCGTTGCCAATGTTACATCCGTGTAATAATCAGACACAGACTGCGGAGAACGGTACAACGGTGTTTACTCAACGTGGCTCAGACTGCAACTGATCTGTGCAGATTACTACTCAGTTTTATATACAGGTGTGGTCACTGCCGGTACTGCAGTATACATGAGCTGTAAAACATTGTTCCCCCCCTTAAAGGTAGATACATTACACTTTTCCCCTCTGTCTGCCTCTTACACAATGAATGGCATTGTTAGGGATTGCCTTGGAACATCTGGTCTCGGCACTGCTGAAAGTATTACAGTGCTTCTTTTGCAGATCGTACCTCTAAAACAAAACATGAAAGTTGTGACTTTCAAGCCCTACCCCACACTTAAGTTCTTTGGATTTAGGTAACTGGTCTGTGTCCTGAAGGAGAGAGTCTGCACTCTACAATGGGCAAACAGATTCCCTACACGTGGGTTCAGATTTCTCAGTATCATTAACTGGAGACCCTTAGAAATGATGATGGATTTTCATGTATGTTAAACACATATTTGATCAAAATGCCACTGATCAATGTTCTCTCATTGCTGTCTCTGTCTCCAATTCTACTTTAACATAAGAACATAAGATATAAGATGTAGATGCAGGAGTAGGTCATTTGGCCCCTCGAGCCTGCTCCGCCATTCAATAAGATCATGGCTGATCTGATCTTGGCCTGAACTCCACTTCCCTGCCCGCTCCCCATAACCCTTGACTCCCTTACCTTTCAAGAATCTGTCTATCTCCACCTTAAATATATTCAGTGACCCAGCCCCCACAGCTCTCTGGGGAAGAGAATTCCAAAGATTCACGACCCTCTGAGAGAAGAAATTCCTCCTCATTTCCGATTTAAAAGGGTGCCCCCTTATTCTGAAATTATGCCCCCCCAGTTCTAGATTCCCTCACGAGGGGAAACATCCTCTCTGCATTTACCCTGTCAAGCCTTTCAGAATCTTATACATTTCAATAAGATCCCCTCTCATTCTTCTAAACTCTTTCTGCTTCTTTCTGCTGGTCTGTTATTCCTTCTGTCACTTTGGGTGCTTTTGTGAATAAAGGAGCAGTGGACGGGCAAAGGCCTGAAAGTGAAGGAAAGAGGGCAGCTAGTCATTACAGACACAAAACATTTTATTACATGGATGATAATAGTTAGATAGATAGATAGATAGACATAGATAGATAGATGGATAGATGGATACTAGATGATAGATAGAAAATACAAGTAGAATAAGAATATACCAGACTTAGATTTTTCATAATAAGTACAATTATTGCTCCTTTTTTAATTACTGCAGGTGATGCAATATAAGCTCTCCAGTTAGGCAATGCAGCATTATGAATAATATTCAATCAACTGCACCTTTACTTTTTGAATTTTAGTTATGATTACCACATACATAATTATTTGTAACCTATTCATTACAAATATTCTATTTAGGAGATTTGACATTTAAAATAATAATATATTACAAGTGGAGGGAAATGCTTTTCAGTTTTTTTCTAATTATGCGCTCACAAGAATTCAGGCCTGGAGTTCACCACTCCCCACCCTGACTCTGGGCTCTGGTGAATCCGACTCCCAATTTCACAGCCACTCACTCTCAATCGTTCACTTTGTTATTGCCTCCAATTCCTAACCTTCCCTCCCCCAACTAGGGGACCACAGTAGTGGTGAAACCCAAGGGCTGGGCAATGGTGGTGAGGGTCACAGCTAGGAACTGGTAACAGCGAACTCCAGGAAGCAGCAATGCCAAAGGTTGATGCCAGAGTCAGTGGTAAAAAATTTACAGATAACTACACTGAGTTGATCCATTGGTTAGCTCTCCATACTAAAATCCCAAATAAAGAATCAGTGGTAGAAAACAATATCAGCCTAAATATAAAATACTAAAAAATGTTTAAATGGCTGCTCTGTTTCGTTTTATGGGGATCTAATTACGAGGTGGTCTGACATCGTTAATATGGACCAATCAGGAAAATTAGAAGCTCACCACAATATCACATACACTCTGACATAAGAGGATAAATTCACAAATCCTGCAATTCCGAGTGGGGAGCCACATTCAGTGGGATCATGGGTCGGAGAGAGAGCGCTACAATGCCACTTCTCCAACCTGTGCTGTTTTCAAACGCTTTTCCCTACTGAAAGTGTGGGATCAGTGAATCAACTCTTAGCTTTTTGATGATATGTAGATTCATACTGATTCTTTCTCACACTTTTCTAATGTACTGTACCTTGATAAATTTGACATTTGGCATGTGTATTTTGATTAGTGACAGATCAATTTCTCTTAGCATGGGAGCATTTACTGTCAGTGTTATGAATCAGACCATGAAAATGCTTCTTTCACACAATCACTTTTAAACTTACCTCCCATGGCACTATAAATACAGTTGTGTGCCTAATTCTTGGTTTGTAAGCTCTGATAATTCACAGTATGATGGAAAGTCCTGCCAGTTTCTTTATTATTAGAAGGAATTGTCACACAAAAGATTAATTCTTAGACAGATTGCATCTAAGGAAAACCTCTGAATGCCCTTAGCCAAGAAACCATGGCCTGCAATCACATGATACAAATGCAGAGGGCTGGATTTTACCAACCTCGGCAAGTCCGGGACGGGTGACGTCCTTCACGTGTGGGGACCTCGCATCAGTCTCGATCCCGGCCTCCAACAAGATTTTTCATTGATTTGGCTTGTTAAACCCGCCCTGCAAGGTTCCCGGCTGATTAATAGGAAGTGGAACTGATGACGTCATTTGATGACACATCATGAGCCAGTTTCCTTAAAGGAGCCATGTCCACAATCATTTTGACAGTTGTGCTGTTAGTGTTCTGCAGCATTGAGGTGCAGCAAACACTGACAAGCACTGCAGAAAGGTGCATGGCTGCACCCAGGCTCCCCCATGACTCCCTCCATAAGCATACAGAACACAGGGAGGTTCTCTTCCCTTCCAATGGGCGGGCGACACCTCCCCAGGAGACCAACACAGCTTGGTTGCACAGTGCACAGGAGGACACAAGTAGGAATGTTATCAGGAGGACCAGGCTGCAGTGACGCAAACCTTTCAATGATCTCAGTAGATCACAAAACGTTACTGCAAAGCCACACTCAACCTCATTCTGTTGTGCCACCCATCACAACCCCATCACTCTGCCTTCCCTACCCTACTCCTGCACATCCTTAATCACACCAACTTACCTTGCACCTCCACCCATCCCTCTCTATCTACATTTTCACTTCCCCATCTCACTAGCCGCCCCTCACACTCACCCTCATCCTTGTCCAATCATACCAACTAACAACACACAAGGGTAGGCAGTTGGGTGTTATCGCCAATGTTCATGTAAAGTTTCTGTTAATGTGTTGTCCAACATTGAAATTTTTATTTTCAACACTTTGCTTTCTTGGACAGATCTGTGTGCACCATTGAAAGTGGCTTAGTGAGTTGCAATGAATGGTGAGACATAACAGTAGCAGCCCCCCCCCACCCCCCAATGGTGATGAATGTGAAAGGAATGGCTTGGGCATTGCAGGGATGCTTTATGGTGTTGGTGTGTGGTGGTGCCAACCTGGTGCATCCTGTGGCAGCCAGGGTGTACAGCATCAACTGAAGTAAATCTGGCCATGGTGAGGCCATCCCTGGCCTCCCGGGCAGCAATGTCATCGGGTGCTGCTGCCCTGTGTCCTGTGCAGCATCAGGTGATTGCAGAGAAGGTTGGGGCTGTTGTTGGTGCTGCTGGTTGTAGTGTATGTAACCTGTACCACCTTAAGAGGATACCTTAAGGTGATGGACTACTTTTTGATGGCTCCTGTACATTGTAGTACCGGTGGTGACCACACCGGTATATAAACCCTGTTGAGCAAAGTGTATCCCAGTTCAGCCTTGACCCTCAATCACTAAAGACCTGTTTGATTACTTCTGTAGTCTGTGTCCTATTATTCAGCATAACTACATTTGAAAACACAGACTCAACAGTGGCGACGAGTCTGATCTTACTTAGCGGCAGTTGCATCAAAGGAAGCTTTGCCTCTGAAACGGGCGTCGAACAAGGACATCCACCCTCAACATCCTGCTGGGCACTGCATCGCACGGGAGGCCATCGGGAACCCAGGTTGGTTTCTGGCCACGAAGTCAAACATCAGTGAACATCCCTTCGACGACAGCGGCGGGTAAGCCCGATCGAGCGGCATGGGGGGGGAAGTCGGCCGAGTTGTCAGTAAGAGAAGGGGAGGGAAACGACGAAAAGGGCGGAGAACACGACTGCAGCCGGTGTCAGGGGCCGGACTGCAATCGAGGCAGAGACGCGCAGCAGCCAGGGAAGCGTTTATGACCACAAGGACCGCGGGAGTGGCGGGGAACAAGAGCAGCAGCGTAGGGGAAAATAAAGGAACGCTGGGAGGCGAGAACGGCAACAGCGTGGTAATCGCCATTTTGAGTCGGCGGGGGAAGAAGACAAGCGCGGGAAAAGCTGCCAAGCGCGGGAAAAGCCGCCAAGTGCGGGAAGCCGCCATTTTGAAAATAAATAAATAAATAATTAAATAAATAAATAAAATAATAATCATATCCGAAGGAAAGGAAACTCAACAAGGATGCCAAAAATGGGTAACATCACTGCTTTTGATAGCGATGTGGAAGATTAGGCCACTTATGTGGAACGCATCGGTTTACTGTACAACGAATGAGGTACCGGAGGATAAGAAAGCACTAACCCTATTAAACTCGATGGGTGCGAAGACGTACGGTTTATTAAGGAACCTTGTAACACCAGATAAACCAGTAGGAAAGAGTTTTGCGGATATTGTTACTATCCTGCAAGAGCATTTAAACCCCACGCCGCTGCTGATAGCGGAACGATTTAAATTCTACAAAAGAATTCAACTCAAAGAAGAAAGCAATGCTGAATTCTTAACCAAACTGCGCAAGTTATCAAAGTACTGTCAGTTCGGTACAGGACTAGCAGACGCACTGAGAGATAAGTTTGTGTGTGGGCTCCTAAGGGAAGGAACCCAGAAGCGACTGCTAGAGGAAAAGGATCTTACGCTGGACAAAGCTTTCAGCATTGCAGCATCGCACGAGGCAGCAGCACGAGGTGCTGCAGAGATACAGCAAAGGCCATTGGAATTCAGCACCAATGAAATGGCATTGGGCGCAGTAAAGTGCTATCGTTGCGGAAGGACAACGCATGACCAGAACCAGTGCTGGTTCAAAGATAAAGAATGCAGGCAATGTGGCAAACTTGGTCACATAGCGAGAGTATGCCGGTCAGGAAAGAAGACCAGCAGCAAAAAGTCGCCGCAGGAGAAGTACAAAAAAGTACACAAGGTGACAGAGAACAGTTCGGATGAACAGAAGATGGATTCAGACTCCAGCAGTAAGGAACTGGGTTGTCTAAAAATACATAATGTGGGTAACACAGCAGACCACCAAACTATCTGGGTCATGCTTCGGATAGCAGGAGTCCAAGTGAAGATGGAATTGGACGCTGGATCGGCATTAACGGTCATGAATAAGCAAGATTACAAAAGGTTACTCTCGCACATTCCCCTGAGGGATACGGAGATTGTATTGAAAACATACACGGGGCAAATAGTATACCCCAAAGGAAAGATAAAAGTAAATGTGGTCTACAATGGTAAAGAAAGTCAGAACATGGACTTGTATGTGTTACCTGGTGGAGGTCCGCCACTACTGGGACGGGAATGGATCCGGAGAATAAATGTGGACTGGCATTCCATACAAGCACTGACTGTAGATGCCTGTAAAGAGGATGACGTCAAACCTAAACGACTGTCCGAAATATTAGACGATGCTAAGGAGGTGTTCCAACAGGGATTGGGAACACTGAAAGGAATTACGGCAAACATCAAGGTTGAAGAACATGCAAACCCAAATTTTTTGAAAGCCAGACCGGTACCTTATGCGATACGACCTGCTGTGGAAGCAGAGCTGGAAGGGTTAGAACGTTCAGGAGTACTGTCCAAGGTGGACTGGAGTGAATGGGCCACACCCATTGTTCCTGTCATGAAGCGTTCGTTGAGCAACAAGCCGGGGGAACCTGGGAAGGTTCGCATCTGTGGCGATTTCAAGATCACTGTTAATCCGGTTCTTCACACGGTGCAATATTCACTTCTGCGGATTGAAGATATCTTCGCTTCGCTGTCTGGTGGGAAACGCTTCACCAAGATAGACCTGGCGCAGGCGTACCTACAGATGGAAGTTGATGAAGCGTCACGCCAGTATCTCACGATCAACACACATAAGGGCTTATATCGGTATAATAGACTGGTTTTTGGAGTGGCATCGGCTCCAGCGATTTGGCAAAGGGCCATGGAGCAGGTATTGCAGGGAATTCCAGGCACACAATGCTACCTGGACGACATCCTGATTACAGGAGATGATGATAAGGATCACCTCTCGAATTTGGAGCAGGTGCTCACCAGATTGAAAGAATATGGGCTCAGAGTTAATCGCCAGAAATGTGAGTTCTTTCAAAAGCGAATCTCGTACTGCGGCCACGTCATTGACCAGGAGGGGCTCCATAAGTCACCTGACAAAATCGAAGCTGTTGTGAAAGCTCCTGCTCCGGAAAATGTATCCCAGTTGAGGTCGTTCCTTGGGTTGGTTAACTATTACCACAAGTTTCTTCCAAATTTATCCACGGTGTTACACCCGCTGAACACTCTTTTGCAAATGGGAATACCATGGAAGTGGAGCGATAATTGTAAGCGGGCTTTTCAAAAGAGCAAGGCACTGATCACCTCTAAGGAAGTGTTGGCTCACTTTACCCCAACGCTGCCTATTCGCTTAGCTTGTGATGCTTCTCCATATGGTATCGGGGCAGTGCTCTCACATAAGTTTCCTAATGGCTCGGAAAGGCCAGTCGCGTTCGCATCCAGATCATTGACCTCCGCAGAGCGCAACTATGCTCAGATAGATAGGGAGGCTCTCAGCCTCGTGTGGGGAGTTAAGAAATTTAACCATTACCTGCAAGGCCAAAAGTTTACGCTGCTGACAGATCACCAGCCGTTGGTTTCCATTTTCAACCCTAAGAAGGGTGTTCCGGTAATGACGGCGCAGAGGCTTCAGAGATGGTCCCTTTTCCTAGGGGCACATCAATATGATATTGAATTCAAAGGTACAAAGCAACATGGTAATGCTGATGGGCTGTCGCTCTTGCCACTACCTACAGCGGAAGAGGCACCGGCTGTTGACCCTGTCGAGATATTTCACTCGACCATCATCGAATGCTTACCAGTCACCAATGCGGGTATTGAGAAAGAGACCCGAAACGACCCGACACTGTCTCGGGTCTATGATTTGACAGTGAAGGGATGGCCAGCACATGGCGACCCACTGTTACCAGCATTCTCAGCCAGACGAGAACAGCTGTCCGTATGTCAAGGAACATTGATGTATGGAACAAGGGTGATTATTCCTCCTAAATTAAGGGAGAGAGTTCTGAAGGAATTGCATGAAGGTCATCTGGGGGGAGTCAAGATGAAAAGCCTTGCTAGGGCTTATGTGTGGTGGCCAGGTATTGACAAACAAATAGAGGATCTGACTAAAAGCTGCTCAGGGTGCCAAAAAGTTCAAAATGCACCTCCAATTGCACCGCTGCATCCGTGGGAATGGCCTTCAACCCCATGGCAACGTGTGCATATCGACTTTGCAGGTCCATTCATGGATTCCATGTTTTTGATAGCAGTAGACGCACATTCTAAATGGCCAGAAGTGATTAAGATGTTGACCACTACCTCTGAGGAGACGATCGCAGTTCTAAGAACCATATTTGCAAGGAATGGGTTGTCGGAACAAATATGTTCACAGTTCGTGTCAGAAGAATTCCAGAAATTCATGAAAAAGAATGGGGTGAAACACTATACATCTGCCCCATATCATCCGGATACAAATGGGTTGGCCGAGAGATTTGTACAAACGTTCAAAAAGGCGATAAAGGCCATGAGCAAAGACCATATTCCACTACAACACAAGGTGGACAATTTCCTGATGGCATATCGAAACGCCACGCATGCAGTGACAAATCAAAGCCCTGCCATAATGTTCTATAACAGGAAGTTGCGGTCCCGGTTGGATTTGTTAAAACCCAATGTGCGAAGGGAAGTCGAAAACAAGCAATTCCAGCACGTAAATAATAAGGCCACTCGGAGTTTCGAAATAGGACAACCAGTGTTGGCCAGGGACTATATGGATGATAAATGGCAATCCGGAACAATTCGTGCCCGACAAGGACCCTTGATGTACACGGTAGACGTTGGAGAGAACGTAATACGACGTCATGCTGACCAACTTGTGGAATCGATAGCAAGGGTCGACCCCATGTCTACGGCAGAGACACCAGTTGAAGAAGTTATTGAGCCTGTAGCATCTACCTCAGAATCGAACGTACATGATGATGTTCAATCCATAGGAGATCAAATGGATGAGTCACCCCAGCAACGAGAACCAGAGACCCCTGAAAGGCGTTATCCGGCCCGGATCAGGAGGCCTCCTCAGAGACTGAATCTTTGAACAGTTTTGTGTGAAAATTGTATATATGTTATCCATGTAATGTTTAATTTGGGGTGTACACTGTTAAGCTAAAAGGGGAGGAATTGTAGTGTATGTAACCTGTACCACCTTAAGAGGATACCTTAAGGTGATGGACTACTTTTTGATGGCTCCTGTACATTGTAGTACTGGTGGTGACCACACTGGTATATAAACCCTGCGGAGCAAAGTGTATCCCAGTTCAGCCTTGACCCTCAATCACTAAAGACCTGTTTGATTACTTCTGTAGTCTGTGTCCTGTTATTCAGCATAACTACATTTGAAAACACAGACTCAACACTGGTGTGCCTGGTGATGCTGGTATGCCTAGTGATGTTGGTGTTGGGGTTGATTGTGGTGGGATTCTGAGGACCAAGGTGAGATTCTTTCAAGGGCACCGATGCTGATTGAATAGATGGCAGCTGAAGTTGAGATGACAGAAGCAATCTGTCAATGGGGAGAGAGGTTGCTCCAAGGAGGTGACACTGGACAGAGAATTTGCTCCAAACACTTCAAACCTCCATAAAGCTGAAAAGTGTGTTCCAAATCCTGAAGACTCCAGCCTTTGGCCAGATTTACTTCAGTTGACGTTGTACACCCTGGCTGCCACGTGATGCGCCAGGTTGGCACCACCCCACACCAACACCATAAAGCATCCCTTCAATGCCCAAGCCTTTCCTTTCACACTCATCACCATGGGCGGGGTGGGCGGGGGGAGGTACCGTTATGTCTCACCATTCATTGCAACTCACTAAGCCACTTCCAATGGCGCACACAGGTTGGAAATGGAACAGCTGTGAAATGATAGCTTTTATACCACTTTTGTAGCTGTCAACTATTCACAGCAATGCAGAGTCATTATGAACTCGATACAATTAACTGGCGTGATCCCTGAGCGCCGTGAACCTCGTAAAAAGCATAGAAAAATCGTTAGGACCTGGTAAAATGCTGCTTAAATACCTTTAAGCAGCTTCTTAAGTATCGCAATTGCTTGACCTGCCGCTTAGTGCCGGGTGTGCAAACCGCAGGCAGAGCCGACACTTGGAAAATTAACAAGGACGGCGGGTTTAGAGCAGATTCCACCCCGCTGTCAATCACTGTCATTTTGACAGTGGACCCGCCTCCGAACCCACCGACAAAATTCAGCCCAGAGTGTGAGAATGAATCCTCTCCTCTCCCTGTCATACAGCAGCTACAGAATTTTAGATAACTGTGTTGAGTTGATCCATGTCAGCTCTCTGTACTAATATCCCAAAGAGAGAATTGGTACTTGGTATGGGAGCATTTAGCCATACAGTATTCATTTAAAATAATTTATGAGACCTGTTATAACATTTACACTAGAGTTCATAGATTTCACAAAAAATAAAATACTATGGTATCTTAATGATATATTTATAGATGAATCTTTCTCTAGTTTCTCTCCTGTCTCCCCTCATGCCCACTCCAAGCTCATCTTGTCTATGGGATCCACCTCCTGCTTCCTTGATGCAATTTCCAGTAAACTCCCTTTCAAAACTGACGTCATCATCCTGGCTTTTATTGCAGCATTGTGGTCAAGAGGACACTGTGATGGTCAGTAACAGAGGGAAGGTGTGGGACAAATGTGGAAAGGTGAATTGTGGTGTGGTCACTGGTACTGCAGGCGAATGATTCAATCCCAGATATCCAGGCCAGAAGGGGGCTGTCTGGGTTGCATCCTTCCTTCTGCTTCTTCCTCTTCTGCATCTTCCTTATCTGCGTCTTCCTCTTCCGCTTCCTCCTCTTCTGCTTATTCCTCTTTGCTCTGCGAGCAGCTTCTCCCCTTTGCTGCCTCTGCTTCATCTCCATGTGCCCCCGAAGTCTGTGAACAAGTGATCCTCTCAGAGGAAAATACTGCGGATGCTGGAAATCTGAAATAAAAACAGAAAATGCTGGACATACTCAGCACGTCAGGCAGCGTCTCGACCAGAAATGTTAAATCTGTTTCTCTCTCCACGGATGCTACCTGACCTGCCAGCACTTTCTGTCTTCTCAGAGACCTTAATTTACCATTCAAAGCCTTGCAAGCATCCAGCAGCACTCCCTGCACACTTTAACAACTTTTCGAATGTATTGCACCAAGCCACTACTTCAATAAAATACTTTAAAAACTCTGAAAAATGAAATCGAAACTTACAATAGAGATACACCCTGCCACCTTCTCCCGAAACCATCCCCCCCGCAACCCCGCAACTTCCCGCCACACCCCAGAGCCATGTAATCTCCTGGGAGAGGCCAATTAGGGAAAAAACTCTGGAAAATCCCTCTATGAACCCTTTACATGATTGAAATTAGTCGAGGAGATCCTAATTTATTTATAGGATACCTACTTCTTGCATGAGCAAAAAACAGATCCAGCTCTTTCTTGAAGGAATACAGTGAATCAGCATGAGCCAGCAACCTGTTCCACAGGCCCACTATTGTCTGGAAAGATCCATTCTAGTTCTGCCCTTTGTAATGATCAGTAACATGTCATCCTAGGATGGTACACTAGGTGGAGCTGTATGTATATAAGAGTGGGCTACCCATGATGCACTAGGCTACCCACAAGGCAGTAGTCAAGATGGATGCTGTATAGAAGTCCACATGGCTGAATAAAGTGACTAGCTCAAGCTAGCTGTTCATAATGAAAATGTCTATTTATTTATGAACATAACACCCTTATTTAACTTATAAACGTGACCCCTGGTCCTCCCTAACCTATCCAGTTGAATCAATTGGTCCACCAGAACATAATCAAGCCCCTTCATTATTTTATCAACCTCGATCAAATCACCACTGAATCTCTGCTTTTCTAAAGTATACAGACCCAGCTCTTTGGGAGAGAAATTCATTATAGCCGCGTTTGGGCGCTACAACTTCGAAAGCTGACAAATTAGCGCCAGGCGCTAATGATAATAGGCTCCTGTGAAATTCAGTTGTCGCGCTCCAAGAGAGAAGTGGAGCGCTAACCACTTCTCTTAGGGTGCTAAAGTCGGCGAGCGGGGCGGTACTGGCAGAGCGCGAGACAATTTGCATTCCAGACAGCACTCTTCAATCACAGGGGCTGCTTTCCTCGCTTAAAGGGAAGGGACAATACTGCACAAGAAGCTATTTGTCAGCACTGCAGTCTTGCAAGGCGACTGCCAATACAGCCCCAAACACTGTCACGAAGTGAAAGGCTTGGACATCCTGCAACAATGAAAGAGTGAAAACTTTGCGCAGGCACCAGACTGGTGCAAATAATAATGGTTCAGCGATCTGAAAAGCATTCCCTTTAATTACAGCTCCCGAAGCGGCCATCCAACTTCAGAATGTCTCCTCTTGCTGCCGTTGTCCGCGCAAGGCAATACTGCAGGGGGCGAAAGTCAATTTCACATCCGAGGCAGTAACAGGGCGCAGCGCACTTGATGACGTCACGATCTCCGGGGCGCTAGAGACCGAGGTGGTAAGTGTTAGCGCCAGTGCCATACCACCAGGGAAGTTCATGGGCATTGCTGAATTCACTGCGCCTGGCCGGTAACCCCTTAGTGTCCTGTTTTCGCCACCCGCAGGCGCTAACGGGAGGCGCAAAGCAGCCGAATTTCTAGCCCTTTGAGCCTATCTGGGTAATGAAGGTGTTTTAAACTAGGAATTAATCTTGTGGCCCTCCTCTGCACCCTTTCCAGAGCCTCAAAAGCCCCCGCATGTGAGGAGACCAACACTGGACACAGTATTCTAACTGAGGCCTAACTAGGGTCTTGAATAAGGACAAAATGGCATGCTTTGTTTGATATAGAATTGTCCTGTGAATACAACCTAGAAAAATGTTTGCTTCACCTATAGCTTCACGGCATTGTTCATGAACATTTAGAGCATGATGCACTAAAACACCCAAATCTCTTTCTTCTACCACTGGCTTTAATTCTGTTCCATGAAGGTTGGAAGTAGATTCAACAGTTGATCTGCCTAAATGCATATTGTTGACTTCCAGATATGGCAAGGCCTCCTGTTTTAAATGTTGAATAAGATTTATATTACATTTCAATTATTCCAATAATATTATTTCCTCAAAAGTAGCATTAGGCTAGCTTCATATCATTGAACAATATGATCGGCGGCTTCATCTGCCTCCTCTCCTCTTCGTATTGCTGTATCCAGCTGGAGAGAAATTAAAGATAAATTAGCTGATTCATGCCAGCTTAACACACATGTATGGTGATAGATAAAAGATAGGGTGATAAATATTTCTATAGTTGGTGTGGGATTCTGAAGAAGAAATGTAATCTCAAACATGCACTACTCTCGTACCTCCACGCTTATTTTTAATTTCAATTTGCAGCTACAATAATAGGAGATAAATCTGTTAAGTAGGCCCTGAGAATGAGCTGGATTTTGTAATATTTGCTGGAGGCCAAATTTGCTCATTCTGCTATTGCTTGCTTCTGAGAGTTTTGCCTGGTAGACACCTAGAAGCAGGATTACATAGAACTGGAGGCTGTGCTGCTTCAGGCCATAAGCCAATGACTCTCTAAACCAACTGTTAAACAAAACCTTTATTTAGAAGATATGCAATGGATTTGGTTTGTTTTCAATGCTTAGAATCTTTTTAAAGTAATGCTAATGTACTTCACTTGTTAAAATGTTTCTAAAGCCAGAATATGCATCCAAACATAACATAACAACAGATGGTGGCTGTAAGGGGTTTTCTCTCCGAGGTCGCAGAGGTTTCTCTCGCCAGAGGCCTCTCGCTCTCTTTTGCACAGTAAAACCTTGAGTGGTTCGACCCACTCACCCCTTAGATTCTCGACACTGGACTTAGGTGCAGGAACTACAATGCAGAGAAGACTCTTGTAGGCCAAGTTTAATGAATGAAAATTGAATTTTATTGCATAAGGAAAAACAAATCAAATGCAAGCAAATAAGAGGATACATGGGAGGGAAAAACAAATCATAACAATACAGTACTAGCTAACATAGATACAGGCATATTATACTTTACAAAAGTCATCATGAAATGGGAAACACACGGAACATCGAGGGACAACAACTCATGTTAATTATACCCAAAATGACCACCCCCTTTAACCTATCTACATCCGATTATGAAGGGCCAGAAACATGCTCACCAGTCCAATTGGAAAAGTATAGAGTTTTGAAGTCTTGCATTTTGATCCTTTCAGGCGTGCTATCTCCACATGGTTAGTGGAGCCCCAGCGAGCTGCGCCACACCTCTCTCTCTCTCTCTCAAGGTGAAGGTCACGGGCCTGGATGTCGGCGGGGTCGGGGATCGCCTGCTCGATCCCGGTCAGAGGAGCCTCGGGTTGCCCCCCATAATTTCCTTCTGCAGTTTTTTATTGTCTCTTCCCCCGATCCGGGGTTGGTCGATGGCCTCCCAACGGTTACCTCGGGGCGGGATGTGGACTTAGAACTACTTTCTTGATGGCTGCCTGGTTTTCTTCTACTTCCCCTCCGATGATGGAGCCACGCTGATCTTCTTCCAAGCAGCCCCTCTCTGCCAAGCTCCCCAAAGCTGATAAACTGATCAAGCTCATAACCTTCATTAAGCTTTCTTTCTACCCGGGTGTCTCCCAATTATACTTCTCAGCAGAAGCCCTTATCTCGCGCCAAATCAGGTTAGTCTTTTGTTTTAATTTTGGCGGGCTGGTTGCACAACGGGGTAGTTATTATATTTTAAACTGTTCTTGGATGGCCGGTAAACGGCCATCTCTGGTCTGGAATGACTTTCGTTGTTTTTAATGTCCTGTTGATGTCCTTAACGGGTCCTTGATGCTCTTCTCATGAATGTGTAACTGTATTCCTTTGTCTGGGTAAACATTTAGATGGCCTTTATCTACAGGCCGATCTGTTTGGATCTGCATCCAATCTATATGTATATGTAAAAGTCTGGTTTTGTTTTCTCAGAATTGGCTTCCAGAACCTACTGTGGGTTGAATCCACAAAGCTGTCTGAGGACTGCAGGAACCATTTTAAAGTGTCCCAATAAGTTGGTCACGGGGTCTGGCGGCCATTTTGAATGCTCCTTTTTCCTGGGCTTCTTTTAAAACAGTCTTTAAAATCATGGCCTCTTCTGCCATTCGACCCTTATTAATACAATATCAATTTTGCGAATCTTACGGTCCTCCCTGATGATACTATAACTTGCTTGAAGTATCATAATTCTGGGTGAGCAAAATTTTCTGACCTTCCACAATCAAACCATCCCCTGTGATTACCTATCTATGACCCTACGACACATGCATTTCCCATTTCAGAAAACCTACAGTGTGCATAAAGCATCTATAGATGGCAATACATTGGGTTTAAAATCTGACACATTCACTTCCAGGTGTGGAGGGGGGGCCTAATACCCCTACACCACCTGGTTCATACACATTGGCCTAGAAATTGGGTTTTGGCTTAGCCAGGGCTTTAGCGCCGGAAATTAGTGCCGGCGCTAAGTCCCCTGCGCGCGCCAAAAATTCAGTGGCACCGCGCCCAAACGGCTGCCGGCGCTACTGAAGGGTCTTAGCGCCTGGAAAAGGGCGCTAACTGCCGTTTCGCGCCGCAATTCCGGCGCTGCGGCACCCGATGCGGTGCGGCAGGCTGGGGAAGTGCAGGCCTCCTCCTTCCGTTAAGGAGGAGCTGCCTGCACCCGGCCGCGGCCCGCGCAAATCTTCTCAAAAATGAGCTCGGCACCTCGGACAAGTGCCGGGCTTGCATCTGTTCCGGGGGGGGGGGGGTGGGGAGAAGTCCGGGGAGGGAGCTGCGGGCAGGCGGCCGGCGGGAAAGCGGCCGGCCGCCGCGCCTCCTTAAAGCGCCGGCGCAGACTCCGGCAGCACTCGTTTGCCGGAGTCTTAGTTGCGGCTGCCACTGGCGAGGCGGCCGCAACAGAATTTCGGCTTGGGGCCGGGTTACCACGGCAACCGGGACGCTGCGCACACCGATGACGTCATCGGTGCCGGCGCAGCGCTACCGGTCTACCGCGGCGGAAGGGCCCCAGGCAATTTCGGCGCCGGCGCCAATTGCAGCGCTAGGCCCTCTAGCGCCGCAAAATTGGCGCTAAGGGCACTCCATTTCTAGGCCATTATCTTTTATTAATACCAACTCACTTAATAAACTTCAATAATAAAGAATACACACCTTAAACTTAATTTATGTACAGCGCCGCCCGTCCCCGGGCAGCTTGCCTAATCCCTGATTGGACTTCAGCTCGCCGCTCCTTGTGGTGGGGCTGCACTGACCTGTGGCTTGGGTTCCCCGCAGCCTTTTGCTGTCAATCGGGGACTGCATTTTGTCAGGGATTTCCCAAGTCGGCGTTTACTGAAAATGGGGGAATCGGGCCAAGGTTTTACCGGCTGAGGCATTCGAGCCGACCTGCGAAGAGGTACTTTGGGCGTGGCTCCCTCAGTGAGCGGACCTTCGGTTGGGACTTTAGCCCTCACAGCCCGTGGCACTTCCACGGCTGCCGGCTTCGGCTTCCTTCCCTCAGACTCCGCCCTTTGGGATTTGGGTCTGTGGCAGATGAAGCCTCCTCACCTGTCCCTACAGGTGGAGGATCTCCGCCCCCAATTTTTACCTCCCCTAAGCTTGAGTCGAGGGCCGGACCTCCGTCCTCCGACTCCACCTCCTCCAGAATCGTGTCAAGGGCGGGGCCTAGCTGTTCGGGCTCCCCCCCGATGGAGTTCGGATCAGGAGGAGGGCCTAGCTGTTTGGGCTCCTCCTCGTCTGAATCACAGGCCAGTGGGGAAACCTCCCAGGTGGGCGGGACAGCTTCTCCCTCCAGGCAGGCTGCGGTTCCAGCCTGTGTGGTCTGTGACTTGT
The DNA here is from genome assembly GCF_052327205.1 of Somniosus microcephalus. Classification (NCBI taxonomy): domain Eukaryota; kingdom Metazoa; phylum Chordata; class Chondrichthyes; order Squaliformes; family Somniosidae; genus Somniosus; species Somniosus microcephalus. Next base: position 38,071,034 of record NC_140996.1, read on the forward strand.
TGCACGCCTCAGGCTGAGGAATTTTACCCTCAGACCTGGCCTCAGTTGTTGGCTCTTTCGCACCCGACTTAAAGAGTTTGCACTGATTGATGTGAAACCATTATTGCGTCGGGGTACCTTCACTACGTGACTGGCGGGGACCGGTTGATCTTGCACCGACTCCTGTCTATCCTGGTCCGTGTCTCTCTCGCCAACGCAGAGGGTCAGACCCAAGAATTTTACTTTCCGCCAGCTGACCCGTGCTTTCGTTGGGCTGGCCTTGGCATCCTCTATCCCTTTCACACTCGCACCCGCTCCCCAGAGACAGTGATTTCTCAGGTCCAGGAGGATCCCGTGGGCTACCAAGAAATCAGACCCAAGGACTCCCGTTCCACCCCCCACCTCCCACTTCATTAGTGTACACTTCCACGTGGTGCGGAGTGGTCCTAAATGAATGGAGAGGGGAATGGAATGTGCGCCAGCCTGTTCTTCACCCGTGAAGTCCGACAGAAGGTATGGGACCCCGGTTGGCAGAGGCAAGGCGGTGGGGTTATCTGCGTGGATCACGGTACATGATGCCCCCGTATCCAACAAATAGGTCCCTGTTACCTCCTCCACCTCCATCTCCACGAGGGATCGCCTCCATACATCATATCGCAGCGCACACAGGTAGATGGGCTGCGCTGGCTCTAGTCATTAGGGCACAGGACGGGAGTCGGGGTTTCGGGAACGACAAGGCCAGTGGTGAGAGCTATCTTCCCCTGCGCGATCATAAGAGACCGCATTGTCTCTAAAATTGATTCTATCGCAGCGGGATCCATAGCCGCACCGGCTCCCTTTGCTGGGACAGGAGCTGCGGCTTGTGTTTGGGCTGGTGCTGGGGCGGCGGTCTGGGCTTGGGTTTGGGCTGTGGGAGATTTCCCTTATTATCCTTCCACGGATTTCTACAGTCCTTGCGCCAATGTCCATCCTTCCCACACCCGTAGCAATTGAGCTTGGCTTGGGCACTCCTTCTTGCTTGGGGCTGCGGGTCTTGCCTCATGCACCTTTCCGTTAGAGGGAGGTGTCTCCTGACCTCTACAATTCTTGTATGCCACGGTGAGCTGGCGGAGCACCGCTTCCTCCGTGACACCGGGACCTTGGGGGTCAAACCAAGATTTGGCTAGGGCCTGTATCTGTGGCAAGCTGTTGGCAACCAAGCAACGGAGCCAATGAACCCACTGTTCGGCGCTCATTCCAACCCGTTCAGGCATGCCCGGACAACTGCTTCGATACACTGGCCACAGCCTTTCTGCGAAAACCCGAGGGGGTTCTCCAGCTAGCTGCACAGTCCCTTCCACCCGTTGGAACGGATTACCGTCGTCCCCTCCCATAAATTCCAAGACCTCACCCCTGAGATCCGTATACCCTTCCCGTCCCCTCTTACTCTTGTCTGAGAGGCACTGAAGGATTGTGCTATCCAGGGAGAAGAGCAGCATCTTTGCCTGTTCAAGATCATCACAATCATTGATGGCGGCTGTCTCCTCTATCTCCCTGAAATGGACTGAGGGATCTCCCTTTACTGTGAGTCTTGGGAGGTGGCTCACCGTGGATCTTAGTTGTGGGGCAGCGTATGGCACCACGAGCTGGTTCATGTGGGGTCCGGGATCACCATTGTCCTCGTGGGGACTGAACCTCTGGTGCCGAGCAGGACACATTGGTGCCGGCTCCGGCTTTGCTACCAGGGGCTGTTCCTCCTCCTGTACCATCTCGGCTACCCTTTCTTCCACCACCCCCTTTTCGGGCCAAGCCTCACTATAGCTTGGCGGGGCTGAGGGTTCAGTGGCTGGTGCCACAACTACTTCGCAAGGAACCGGATGTTTGGACTCCTGCAAAAAGTCAATCTGACTTGCTGTTGAGCTTACGAGGCATACCATGCCTTTTGCCTTAACCAGGGCCGTTCTCAGGTCCTCTATGGTCTTTTGGCAGGGGCCATGGTCTGCGCTCTCAAACCCATGTTCAAGGGACAGTTTGTAAGCTGCCTTGACTTCCACTACTCTCTCCTCCTGCGCTCTTAGCTGTTGTGCGAGGCGGGCGTTTTTCTCCCGTATTCTCGCTTCATGGATCTTTGCCTCAGTAACCTGGCATTCCAGATACTCTATTCTAGCCTGATGTTGGCTGGCTACAACTTGGCGTTCTTGATTCAGTGCGTGAAGCGCTGTGATGAGATTTTCCCCATCCATGGCCTTTTCCTCTATCTCTGCTGCCTGGGCAGTGATTTTGGCTGCCTGTGCTGCAACGACCCGGTCCAAAATCTGGACCTGTTTCTTGTAGCACATCAGCCACACTGCCTTTTCCACTGGCTTCTTCTGCTCTTTGCTCTCTGTCCACCTGATGGCTGCATCCACCGGACGCCCATCCAGTAAGAGATCGGAAATCCACTGCTTAGTGAGATTTACCTTACCAAAGACATAATCTGCTATCCTCTCATCCATTGCATTTCGACCATGCAAACTTGGGTCTAATACATTGCAATCCTGCTGCCAGTGTCCTGCCGCGGTCGCCATTTTCTGTAAGGGGTTTTCTCTCCGAGGTCGCAGAGGTTTCTCTCGCCAGAGGCCTCTCTCTCTCTTTTGCACAGTAAAACCTTGAGTGGTTCGACCCACTCACCCCTTAGATTCTCGACTCTGGACTTAGGTGCAGGAACTACAATGCAGAGAAGACTCTTGTAGACCAAGTTTAATGAATCAAATTGGAATTTTATTGCATAAGGAAAAACAAATTCAATGCAAGCAAATAAGAGGATACATGGGAGGGAAAAACAAATCATAACAATACAGTACTAGCTAAAATAGATACAGGCATATTATACTTTACAAAAGTCATCATGAAATGGGGAAACACACGGAACATTGAGGGACAACTCATGTTAATTATACCCCAAATGACCACCCCCTTTAACCTATCTAGATCCAATTATGAAGGGCCAGAAAGATGCTCACCAGTCCAATTGGAAAAGTATAGAGTTTTGAAGTCTTGCATTTTGATCCTTTCAGGCGTGCTGTCTCCACATGGTTAGTGGAGCCCCAGCGAGCTGCGCCACACCTCTCTCTCTCTCTCTCTCTCTCTCGAGGTGAAGGTCACAGGCAGGCTGGACACCGGCTGGCCTGGATGTCGGCGGGGCCGGGGATCGTCTGCTCGACCCCGGTCAGAGGAGCCTCGGGTTGGCCCCCATAGTTTCTTCTGTAATTTTTTATTGTCTCTTCCCCCGATCCGGGGTGGGTCGATGGCATCCCGACAGTTACCTCGGGGCGGGATGCGGACTTAGAACTACCTTCTTGATGGCTGCCTGGTTTTCTTCTACTTCCCCTCCGATGATGGAGCCATGCTGATCTTCTTCCAAGCAGCCCCTCTCTGCCAAGCTCCCCAAAGCTGATAAACTGATCAAGCTCATAACCTTCATTAAGCCTTCTTTCTACCCGGGTGTCTCCCAATTATACTTCTCAGCAGAAGCCCTTATCTTGCGCCAAATCAGGTTAGTCTTTTGTTTTAATTTTGGTGGGCTGGTTGCACAACGGGGTAGTTATTATATTTAAAGTACATTTGGGATGGCCGGTAAAGGGCCATCTCTGGTCTGGAATGATCTTCATTGTTTTTAATGTCCTGTTGATGTCCTTAACGGGTCCTTGATGCTCTTCTCATGAATGTGTAACTGTATTCCTTTGTCTGGGTAAACATTTAGATGGCCTTTATCTACAGGCCGATCTGGTTGGGTCTGCATCCAATCTATATGTATATGTTAAAGTCTGGTTTCGTTTTCACAGAAACGGCTTCCAGAACCTACTGTGGGTTGAATCCACAAAGCTGTCTGAGGACTGCAGGAACCATTTTAAAGTGTCCCAATAAGTTGGTCACGGGGTCTGGCGGCCATTTTGAATGCCCCTTTTTCCTAGGCTTCTTTTAAAACAGTCTTTAAAATCATGGCCTCTTCTGCCATTCGACCCTTATTAATACAATATCAATTTTGCAAATCTTACAGTGGCAGATCTGTAGAATTGTCAGTAATGCAACTAGTAATGCCAGACTTCACAGTACTCAATGTAAAAATGCTTAATAAACATTACATTATTCCGTAAACTTTACCATATGTTCCTGCCGCAGTATTCTCTACATTGATTACCTGAAGTAGAAAATAGATATGTGTTGAATTCTACCAAGATATAGTAATGTGTATTGTACTGTCCAACTTTCAGTGTAGAATTATAAATTTAACAAGGTCCTGTGCCACCAGCAGAGCCTTAAAACATTTAGTAGTGTGTAACATTTAAGATGTACAATTAATTCTGTGGGGGGTAATTTTGACTTTGGGCATTAATGTAAAACTGCAATATTAGATTAACCATCCATTATGCGTAGCTCCTGAAATGTGTGGCTGATCCAATATCACCCCTTTTACATTATTGTCCCAGGTCAAAATTCCCCTTGTATTTCATATACTTTACTGTACTGTGCCATCTTTGCCAGTTGGTAGCAGTCTTGCCTCTGAGTCATTTTGGGACTTTCTTCTACATTATAGGTGCTATTTAAATGCTATTGTCATTGTTGGCTCATTAGCATGTTGTAGGGCCGCCTCTGGCCTGGCAGCCGGCCGAATTGATAGCCTGGCCAGCGGGCGGGAGAAAACACTAGGGGCAGGAGGCCGCTGCTGGCCATAGCTGGGGACTCGTGGGGATGGTCGCTGGCACTGAAAAGAGAACATCAGGTCCAGGCCACGATCGGGAGGGCTGGGGAGGCTGCCGATTGAGAGGATTGGGGGAGGCTGGTGATTGGGAGGGCTGGGGGAGGCTGGGATCGTGAAGGGTAGGGGAGGCTGAAGGCTTCCTTGACAGGCTTTGGAGAGCACTCCTGCACCCGCTGGCCCACAAGGAGTGCTGAAAGAGCCACTTATCTCGCTGAGCCAGAAGCTCCTGCCTTGGATCAATTGCCAGGAATTCAACAGCTCGGGTCTCTCCCTCACTTACTGTTAAATTTAAGTCATGGCACCGATGAGGTCATCAGGCTGTGACTTTGGTATGTTAATTAGCCTCCTGCCTCATCCATGACCTTTAAAATTTAAGGAGATGGGAATGAGGTTGAGTTGGGGTCGTGGTCCCAATCTGGTATTTTAATCCCTACACCCACCCCCTGACCCTCTCCTGTCCATTGGGGGGTGGGTTGGGGGGGGTTAAGATTGAGGCCAATATATTTCAATGCAGGACACAACTCAAGTGACAAAATATCGGGGCTATTTTGAGTGCGGGTGAAAAACTGACGGTTGCACACCCGACGCCCGTTATATACCCCACCTGGTTTATCTTCTATTGACTTCATCAGGTGGGGTGTTTAATGAGTGGCTGAGCTGCAACTGCCAGTTTTCCGCTCGAGCTCAAAGTGAAAATTATCCCCATAATTTCTAGATTTTTTCTGCATCAATGATGAAATAAATGGAGTAATTTTCTAATTACGTGCTGGTGGTGCGTAACCTCACCTGCTGCCAGCGTACATCACAGGCACACTGATTTCCTGATTGGCACGACTGCCAGCATGTGCTCAGAAAAAATAGGCCAAGGAATTATTTTCTTCATTTCCCCCCCCAATTTCACAATACTGGATGCTTATAAATATCAATAATAATAATTATAAATATCAGATCATTTGTATTTGTTGACCTGATATGCACTGTTTACAAAGATGCAGAATTAACCATTAAACACTGGCCCAGACTAATGGAATGTAAGGGTCCTCTTTCTGCTGGAGAATGAGTTTGAGGAGTCTCAGCCCAGTTCATACCAAGCATGGCCCACAAACGTAAAGCTGCCTCTAAAACATCCCTAGCTTGAAGAGCATAGAAAGGAGAAAAATATGTCAAATGCTAAAGGGTTTATATGATCATTTAGAAGGCTTTGTAGATAACGCTCACACATTCTGGTGGTGTCAGTGTAGGTGATCACTATGCTGAACTACACAACCGGCCCCTTTCCAACCCGAGAAGAAATAATTAAACCCAAGAGCAATAATTAGGATCAGTCAGTCAACATTGTTCAAAGTCATTTCTCAGGTCATCGTTGCTGTGTTCAGGAGCATACTACATTATACTAGCTTCCTAGCATCTCACATGCAATGAGAGAATCAAAAAGGTATTCTCTGTGATTATTGACTACAATACTACCCACACATAGACCTACAGATTATTCACATGCCAAATGTAACAGGGAAAGGCATGATTTTGATGAATACGCAGACAATATATATTGGCCCCAATTTGCTGGAGCGTTCTGTTGATCTCCTACAGTAACTCTGGTCAAACACCAAGGAAAATGGTGGTGACCCAGTTGCACCAGGTCGCTGCTATTTTTTGGAGGTTTTGCAGCTGCCTTATATGGGTGGAATCGCCTTTTTCCACTTACAAAGCAAATGATGGCCAGGGAGCAGAGATTCCGCTCCTGAGCCTGGGAGCGAATCTGACATTCCTGTGGTGGCCATTAAGCTGAGTGTATATACTGATCTCCATCAGAGCCTTTTTGGGCCCCACTCATGAGGCACAGGCTAAGCAGGTAGTATGGTCCCTCATAGACTTCAGAATTTAAAAAAAACTTACCCAGTCTGTCCCCTTCCTCAGGGGACAGAAAAGAACAAGCAGGGATCAAGGTGGTGACCTGGACAATTCCCCATGACTCCAGGATGGGCAAACAAGTGAGTTTACTTAGGGAATGCAGTAGACAGGCAAATCTCTGGTGTCCATCTGCCCTATACCCATTGAAACTCTTTTGTCCACCTGCCTGGGAAGGAGTGGGGAGCTTGTCTATGGCCAAGTTCTCTGTCTTTGACTACCTCTAGACCTCTTGAGCAAAAATAAATCTTAAGTGTGCCGGCCTGGATGCCCCATTACAAAACAGCCAGAAAACTCCCAATAATGATGGACACCCACCAGAGACTGACAGAACCCATGGACGTTTGGGGCCAATGTTGAGAATATCAGCTTGAATGTGTGCACTAATTATCCTGGCAGCAATCAAAACACATTTAGAGAAGTAGCTCATTTACACGAGGAGAACTAACTAGTTGATTTCTGTTCGATAAGACGTTAGCACATGGATCTCATTGCTTGTGTTCAGTTGATAGTTTAATGCTTTATTAAAACATCGTATATTCAGCAAATGACCCAGGCTATGTCCAGAAACCACTGATCCTGCATATAATTCAGAATGCTTTACCCTTCTCAAAGCTTTCTGCGAATAGAAATTCCTATCTCTTCTCATTGAAATATTCCTCATTTCTTTTGGAAAAAATCACTGCCACTGTTGATATCTTTGTCACTTTCTGCTGCTATTTTGTCCCAATGTTATATTCTGATAGACCAGTGACTTGCTGTACCCCTTTAGAACATAGTGCATATCTAAGTTGCAGTCCATTCATATCTTACACTTGATTAATGAATATACCTACAGTATCAGTGCCATGTGCATCAAACCAGGAAATTCAATTCTAAAGTGTGTCATAGTACACATAATAAATATATTAAACCATGGGTGTGTTTTGTGTTTTGCATATGTTTCAATGAAAACAAAACATAAAATTTAGTCCTTTTGTGGTTGTTCTATAATCATAATTAGCACCACATCGACCACCTTAAACATTCACTTCCTCCACCACCGGCGTACCATGGCTGCCATGTGTACCATCTACAAGATGCACTGCAGCAACTCACCAAGGCTTCTTCAGCAGCACCTCCCAAACCCGTGACCTCTTCCACCTAGAAGGAGAAGGGCAGCAGGCAGGTGGAAACACCACCACCACCAAGTTCCCCTCCAAGTCACACACCATCCTGACTTGGAAGTATATCGCCGATCCTTCATCGTCACTGGGTCAAAATCCTGGAACTCCCTCCCTAACAGCACTGTGGGAGTACCTTCACCACACAGACTGCAGCAGTTCAAGAAGGCGGCTCACCACCACCTTCTCAAGGGCAACTAGGGGTGGGCAATAAATGCTGGCCTTGCCAGCGACGCCCACATCCCATGAACAAATATTTTTTTTTAAATCCCATTTTGGGAGTAAAGTTTTCTCTGTACTTGGAATAATGCTTCATGTGGCATTATCTCCAGCACTGAGTCCCTTGGGAGAACCTGACTTAGTCCACACAGTCAAGCCGTTCCTTAGTGTGTTATTGCTTGCTTGCAGATTGACTAGTCATAATTTGAAAGGAAGAGAAATAACTAGATTTTGCTTCATAGTACTAAGAAATGGTTGTTCTATCTGGCTGAGGGAATTTATTTCTGGTACTTCGGTTGTTAAGTGACATTTTTCTTTGACTTTACACCCGCTTCTTCTCCAATATCAGATTGTAGCTATGTGTGGCCTCGATGATAGACTCTCAGTTTTTCATTCTTCTATATTGCTTACTGTTTCATGACCTTTTATGGAGCTGTACAGTAGCTTACAGATGTGGCCTAATTATATACTTGAACGTGCAGTGCTTTTTCATTTCTACTTGTGTACAGGAAGCTTTCGATTAACCGGCCACTAAATAACCGGAAATGTCGGTTAACCGGCAAAATTCAGGAGTCGGTTCAGATAACTTTTTTTACTTTTAGTTACTTTTTTTTACTCATTTCTGGCTGTGCAAGCGTCTAACTGAAGCTGTTGCTAAGCTACAGAGACGCTTGCAAGCTGTGCTGATTGTTTTGAAGCTGTTGCTAAGCAACAGGGTTTGTTGCTGGATACGGAGCTCAGAAGCTCCGTATGTTTTAACTATAGCGCTCGATTCTCCGGCATTGTTGATAGACCGGCACCAGCTTGGTCCCATCCGTGCCGGATATCAGAAAGTTTCCTGTAATTGATTATTCCTTCAAAAAAAATTACTTTAATAAATGTGAAAAACTGCATTGCAGCAAGCGCAATAAAGCTCTAAGCATAAACCTCTAAATATTTGATGAGTAGCAAATTTTTCCCTTTACCCAAATATTATGGACTGTTTGATAAATAATTGTGTATTAGAACAGATGTATTTCAGATTCCAAGATGCTGTAATTTATATTTCATCCTATTGTTGCTTTTGCAATATTAGAAAACATTGAAGTTGCTGCATTGTATGGTTTCACCCTGTGCACGCTGATCTGCTTTGGCCTCAATCAACAGCAATGCCTCGATTTTAAAATGTTATTCTCGTGTTCAAATCCTTTCATGGCTCACCTCTCCCTTTCTCTGCAACCTCCGTCAGCCCTACAACCCTCCGAGAACTCTATGGGCTAAAAATTCAGTTTGGGGCGCCAAGCTCGCCTGGGCGCCGGAATTACCGCTGCGCGCGGAGCCACTTGCGCCATCCGGATATTCAGTTTCTGCGCCCCAAATGGAAGTGGGTCATTAAACGAGGCTTCCCGTGCCCCACTTGGGGCGCTGAAACTGAATATCGGCGCGCTAAGGGCCGCAGCGTCACACGCTGCGGCACGGCAGGCTGCGGTACTGCAGGCCTTCCTCCCACTGTTAAGGGGGAGGTGCCTGCAACAGCGCAATCCCCGCTCGCGAGTGCCGGCAAATGAGCCCGGCACCAAGGAGAAGAAGTGCCGGGCTCTCGGGAAACAGCTGGCAATGCCGCGGGGGGGGGGGTGTAGGAGGCCGGGGACGGAGGTGCGGGCAGGCGGGCACCGAAAAAGCAGCCGGCCGCACCTCCACCTTAACTAGCGCCACTACCGCCACAGGTAGGTCCCTGTGTACCGGTCGCTATTTGCGGCCGGCACTGAAGAGGCGGGGGCAACCAAATATGGCCAGCGGGGCGATAGCGGGGCGCTGCGCACACCGATGACGTTATCGGTGGCGGCGCAGCGCTACAGGCTAATGCCGCCATTAGCGCCCCGCTAAATATCGTGGTAGGTGTGGCCAGTGGCGCAAAAGCCACTGAGTGCCGTCTTTGGGCGCAAACTGGCGGCGCAGGCCACTGAATTTCTAGGCCTATGTTCCTTCAAATCTGTCCCCTTGCGCATCAATCATTTCCTTCGGCCCCACCATTAGCGGCCATGCCTTCAGCTGACTAGGCCCTCAGCTCTGGAATTCCCTGCCTAAACCTCTCCGCCTTTCTACCTCTCCTCCTTTAAAACGCTCTTTAAAACCTACCTCTTTGACCAAGCTTTTGGTCACCTGCCCTAATCTCTCCTTATGTGGCTGGGTATCAAATTTTTGGTCCTGTGAAGCACCTTGGGATGTTTCACTACATTGAAGGCGCTATATACAGGAAACTTTGGTTTATCCGGAGGTTGTATGGCCAGAAACCTCGATCTGACGGCAGAAATCAGCAGCCGTTTTGTTAGGTTTTTTTTCTTTTTTTTTCTTCTCCTAGCATTTTTTTAAACAGTCAGTCTCTGGAAAGCCTCTCTGAAGCTGTTGCTAAGCTACAGAGACGCTTCCAAGGTACGGGCCGACTGTTTACAAGCTGTTGCTAAGCAACAGTGTTTGTTGTCAGATACGGAGATGAAAACCTCCGTATCCTTCAACATTAGCGCAGGTCTGTCCGGAAGTTTTCATAGATCGGCATCACGCCGGTCCCGTCGGTGCCGGATATCGCGAAGTTTCCTGTAAATACAAGTTGTTGTTGTTGATGATCCATTGTTGTTTAGGTTTTTGCCCTGCAAGAGACATGGCACAATATTCCTTGACAAATCTTTGTTATGATACTGTAGGAACGCGGGTTCCTAACTAAAAGACTGAGTCCTACTCAGGCGATCAAACAAAATGAACGTTAATGAAACAAATAGGTTTTAACAAGAAATTGCAGGATAACATCGAATGTAGGTCTGCACTCTCTGGAGGCTCCACGAGGACTGCCCCTGCAGTCCCGTGGCTCACGTCATGACGTCATCACGTTTTCCCGCCAGTGGGGAATCACGTGATGAATGGCGTGACGTCATCACGCTTTAGCCTCGCTGTTAAAGTAACCACGCTCTGTACAGTTAAACAGCATAAATAAAGATACAGACTCAGGCTGTAGCTAACATGTTGTTAAAGGAATTATATACAAACGATTTGAGTCCTTTGGTGGCTCCGCCACAATACATTAGTAAAGTTTTATTCTGTTTACATGAATCTTAAGTCGAGCTATCTGCAGGTGTAAGTTTCTACACATTCTTCTAATAGGCTAATAGACTACCTGCTATGCTCATTCCAAAGTATCATCAGGGAATGGCTCCACACAACTCTGACATGTTTCTGCATGCTTTCTAAACAGAATATAATGTTTGCTTTCGAAAGGTATTATTTTTCATCCAAGTAAAAAGTCAACAGCTGTTCTGGATATAGAGAAAAACAGATTGGAGCACAGGGGTTAATTAAGAAAACACAATTAAAATATGTTACTCCAGTCCCACATCAATGTGGTTGACTCCTGATTACCCGTTGAAGTGGCCTAACAAGCAACTCAGTTGTATCAAACCAGTGTAATGCAAGAGGGCGGCCCACCATCAACTTCTCAAGGGAAATTAGGGCTGGGCATCTCCCAAGAATAAGTAAAAAATAAGGCTGCCAATGAACAAAAACCTGAAGGATCAAACCTTCCTCGTAAAAAGTGGACAACCATCAACCGCCTCAGAACCGGTCATGGCAGATGCTGCCACCTTCTCCATAGATGGAAGATTAAAGCATCCCCATCATGCGACTGTGGAGTTCCTAATCAGACCCTGGAGCACATCATTGAGCGCTGCCCTCAGAGGAAATTCGCAGGCAGCCTACAAGGTATCCACGCTGTTACACCAGAAGCTTTGGCCTTGAATTCTGACTTAGATAATGACATTTGATTTGCTTTGCTACTACCACATGAAAGAGGTTAGAAGAATAAAATCCTACAATAGAAAATAACAAGTAATTTTAAGGATTAAAGGAGTTGATAGGGTAGGTAGAGAGAAGCTATTTCCTCTTGTGGGTGAATCCAGAACAAGGGGGCATAAATTTAAAATTAGAGCTAGGCCATTCAAGGATGATGTCAGAAGCACTTCTTCACACAAAGGCTAGTGGACATCTGGAACTCGCCCTCAAAAAGCTGTTGAGGCTAGGTCAGTTATAAATTTCAAAACTGAGATTAATGGGTTTGTGTTAGGCAAGGGTATTACGGGTTACAGAACCAAGGCAGGTAGGTGGAGTTAAGATACAGATCAGCCATGATCTAATTGAAGGGCAGAACAGGCTTGAGGGGTTGAATAGCCTACTCCTGTTCCGATGTTCCTATATATGTAAAAGGCCCAGAATCAAACAAAAACAACTCCATTTTGCTTGTAACAGAACTACCTAGTTTGGAAGCCAAAGGTTAAGCTGAATTCTGTACTTCTCCCATCTAGCATTTCACTTCTGAAGTGTTGTTATAATATATGCAAGACAGTAAATTCTTAGAGATAGTAAAAACAAGCAAGGCTTGTTACAGGACATAATGAAGGCGAAATTCAGTATCGCCCCATTTGGGGCGCAATTATCAGCCGGGCGCAAAGATTAGCGCCTGGCGTTAATTATCGCCTCCAACTGCAAACTTGGCTTTTATCGCCCCTGGAGGTGATTGGAGCGCTAAATCAGGTGCTACACACCTGTCTTAAGGCACAAAGACTGCGGAGCGAGGCGCTACCTCAGAGCGCTGGCGGAGCTCATGTGATGTCAGTCAGCAATGGAACACAGACACACTGGCGCCGGACAGTTCTTAAAGGGAAGGGTTGATCTTGCTCTCCATCCACATCCTGCTCATTGCAGCCTTAAATCTCGGCCTGGAGAGACCTGTACATCAAATCTGTTGGAAAGAACAATGGAGAGGTCCAGATAAAGAACTCAGAGTGCAGCCCCCATATTCTCTTCTAAATCGATGCAAGGAAGATCAAATCAGAAAGAACCTGCAAAGTGCTGCTCAGTACCCAAACCACCTCAACACAGTTTTGAATATCTCCTGAAGTCTCTCTCTCACTCACAATGCGTGGAGCAAAAATTTTGACGACATAAAAAGGCAGGAAGCGGTCGCCCTTAAATAGCACTCCCCCAGTCCCTTCCCGACTGCAAAACGCTCCTCTCAACCTGTCATTGCTAGCATCAGGCGGTAAGACAGGGGGCACCACTCAATATCCAGTCCGGGGCACTGCCGGGGCGTTGCACTCTCGACTGATGTCACGATCTGCCGGCGCAGGAGATCGTGGCGGTAGTGTTTAACGCCACCGCAAAATGTCTAGTTAATTTCATGAGCGGCGCAAACATCGCCTCGCACGGGCGCTAGTTGCTTTGCGCCCATTAGCGCCCTCTTAAGGCGCTAACAGGAGGCACAAACCAACCGAATTTTTCCCCCAATAAATCTTCAAATCTATATCATTAAAATGCTCATTTAATTTATACAACAACATGTGCCATTAGTTTCACCTTCAAGTGAATCAGTCTGCGTCTCCATTTTCTAATCAGCACATTGTAATGTGGAGGTAAGAAATCATGGGCTGGAAATTCAGTTGGCTTTGCGCCCAGTTTTCGCCCAAAGAGGGCTTTTGCACCAGTAGGGGTGGTAGCGCGGATATTGAGCGCCGCGGTAATGGCGGCGGTAGCCGGTAGCGCTGCGCCGGCACCGATGACGTCATCGGTGTGCGCAGTGCCCCGGTTCCGCCCCGCTACCGCCCCGACCCCCATATTTAGTTGCGGCCGCCTCCTCCGTGGTGGCCGCTACTAACATCCGGAGACCAGGGCCTTCCTGCAGCCTTAGTGGGGCGCATAAAGGTGGAGGTGCGGCCGGCTGCTTTTTCGGCGGCTGCCTGCCCGCACCTCCTTCCCCGGCCTCCTCCACCACCCCCCCCGCGGCATTGCCGGCTGCTTTCCGTGAGCCCGGCACTTCTCCGTGGTGCCGGGCTCATTTGCCGGCACAATCCAGCGGCGATCGCCCCGTTGCAGGCACCTCCACCTTAAGAGAAGGAGGAGGCCTGCAGTACCGCAGCCTGCCGCACCGCATCGGGTGGCGCAGTGGCACCTAGAGCACTGAAATTCAGTTTCAGCGCCCCAAGCGGAGGCGGGCACACCCTGGAACAGCGCCCGGTTCCGACTTGGGGCACAAAAACTGAATATCTCACGGGCGCAACTGGCTCCGCGCGCAGCGCTAACTTTTGGGCGCACGCCAGCTGGCGGGCCCAAACTGAATTTCTAGGCCCATGGCCTAGAAATTCAGTGGGCTTTGCGCCCAGTTACCGCCCAAAGAGGGCTTCTGCGCCAGTCTGCAAACCTCGGGCGAACTTCATTGACGCGCTAATTGCGGCGGTAGCCGTTAGCGCTGCACCGCCACCGATGACGTCATCGGTGTGCGCAGCGCCCCGGTACCGCCCCGACACTGGCCCGACCCCCATCTTCAGTAGCGGCCGCCTCTTCCGTGGCGGCCGCTAATAACATTCGGAGACCGGGTCCGTACAGCAGCCTTAGTGGGGCGCTTTAAGGTGGAGGTGCGGCCGGCCGCTTTTTCAGCGGCCGCCTGCCCGCACCTCCTTCCCCGGCCTCCTCCACCCCCCCCCGCGGCATTGCCGGCTGGTTTCCGGGAGCCCGGCACTTCTCCGTTGTGCCGGGCTCTTTTGCCGGCACTCGCGATCGGGGCTCCGGCTGCTGCAGGCACCTCCCCCTTAAGAGAGGGAGGAAGGCCTGCAGTACCGCAGCCTGCCGCTCCGCTGCAGGTGGCGCTGCGGCCACTAGCGCGCCGATATTCAGTTTCCGCGCCCCAAGCGGGGGCGGCCACACCCTTGAACAGCGGCCGTCCTCGACTTTGGGCGCTGAAACTGAATATCGGCTGGGCGCGAGTGGCCCCGCGCCCAGCGGTAAATTCTGGCCGCCAGCGAGCTGGCGGGGCTATAGCTAATTTCTAGGCCCATATTTCAAAACAAAATCCACTCTTTTACATCCATTATAAACAGTACTAAATACCTTTGCATGAGTCTAAACAACTGATACAATCTCAGAGTTCTGATGGCCTTCATAGTCATAAGACTGAACTTTGAGAGCTTTATGTCATCACCTGAGCCACATCATTTGGATTACACTTAAGCAATGCGCCTGGCGTGGTGGAACTCATAATGGAACTTTATGGCCACTTGTGATGCAAATATTCATAGCTTGTATCTTTCAGCACAACTGCTGCTCCACGTATCTCTCGGCCTTCATTAACAGCAGAGAGACAAAGAAAATGAAATGCCTTGGACAAAATGTTGTTGGCCCAGAAATTCGGGTCCCCACGCTGGGTACTCACCCGTAGGCCCAACGAAAGTGCCGGTTTCGTGCATGCACTGCGCATGCGCGGGAAGCCGGAACTTCCGTTCATTTGAAAGAAGGGGTTGACAGGTGGAACGCGTGCACCGGAGAGGCAGCGCGTGCGCATCGAACTTGCTTTTTTTTGCAGGTTTCTCCGGGAGGGTAAGTCTCCAGCAGTTACACATATAAAAAGCAGGCGCAAGGCTTGCTTTTAACAAGGTAAGTGGTGAATTAATTAAAAGTAAAACATTTTTTCCACAGGCTTATTATTTTTAAATACTTTAAAGAAGGGTAAGTTTATTTTTAGCCCTGTTAGAAAATGTAATTAATTTTTTCAAAATTTTAAATTATTGTTTAAAATAGTTATTTCATGTAATTTATAGTTATTTTAAAAATGTGATTTTTAAAAAATTTATTTGAAGTTTTAGTTATGTTTTGGAGCTTATAGTATTTATAGGTTTGACAGGTCTTCCTGTCAAATTTATGAATGAAGCATTCCCTGCTACCATTGGCTCTCCATGGCCCATGTGATCCCAGGGGACGCTTCGAACTAACTGCGCCCCTGGGATACGCAAGCACTGTGCAATGGCAGTTGGAGGAGGCCCAGGATCAGAATATCACGCAGGCCCACAGCACAACGGCCGGCATGCAAGGTAAGTGCAGGTCGGAGGCTTGCACCCGTGGGAAGCCTCCGATCCGAATTTCTGGGCTATTGACCTAGACATACCTACTTATTCCTGAATGAGGACCGTTCTAACAATGACAGGGAAAGACTTCTTCTGTGTGCTAGGTGTAGGGTAACTGAGCACATTTATGGTTTCATTACTCCTAGTACAAGGAGGACATTTTCCTCTTCTGCAACTACAATTACCTTTATATCATAATGCAAAGTAATCTCCACTGACTCGAACCCTGTTTTCACCACCACTAGAACTCAGGGCAGTTTGGCATGATAAGTAAGAAGTGATTTTGTTTTAAAGCTGAATGAATCAAAAGCATAAGTCTATATATAGTCAAAAATAAATGAAAGGGAAGAGTTAAAAGCATCAACACAATGCTAAGGATTATTTAGCATGAGAATTAAGCATACAGGAAGTTATGTTCAATCTGAACAACTAAAATAGTAACACATACTGTGGAAAACAGTGGAAGGTCTTAAAGGGCTTTTTCCTTTGGCTCATGAAACAACCTTGGCCTCTCAGCTGTACTGATGATTAGTCTATCCATCAGAGCCTTACATAAAGATAAGGGACAGGATTATTTCATTTTTCAGAAGTGGATTTCAAACCATCATTGTGTTTCATGACTCCAGAAATCAATCATTAAGACCCCTAATAGAAAGGTCTTTGAGGCCACATTTTTTGTAATAGTTAACACTGTGTTGTAAATGAAAATGCACAAAAATATAATTTTACTTCAGAACAAATCTTGACAATGTTGTGGCATATGATCTATTTGTAATGAATGTCCTGATTTTGTGTCATAACATAGTTAAATTACAACTTTCGACAAGTTATAAACTCATAGTTGTACAAAAACATGTGTAGTGTGTTTACCACCAGGTGGAGCTCTAACACTACAATTCAGCTGCACCAGAATATATTTAATGGTAATGGGAGATCCAAATGAATGATTATTCAATGCAAAACAAACTATTAAAGTCAGTTTTAGAATTGTAATTGTGTTTTTCACTTTCTCCTACTGTTCTGACTTGTTAACCATCTACCATGTAACATTATCTTAAGTTTTCTGTCCTTTTCTACAGTTTCCACTGGTGTTTATGATGTCACTTACAGGACATGTTTATCTGTTCTGGGATGCTACAGTATAAATGAAAAGTAGTGACTGCACGTGAAATGCAAGAGAAACATTACAGGCAATTCCAAAGGTTCTCAGTAGATACAGAACAAAGTGAGTTTGATTCCTGTCCTTGCAACCACAAGATCAAAGATTGAGTCCAAAGATTGTATGAATTTGACCTCACTTTAATAAAGGTACTTTGGGAGATTATTTTGATGAATCTCAATTTAAGACAGTTTGATTTAGACTTAGACCATTTGAAATTCAGATAGTCTGAATTCAACTGCTAAAAAAAGTAATTTTGCATATAAGTGGGAAGAGCATCCCTAGATCAAAAAGGATGAAAAAATAAACTTGCATTTATATAGTGCCCTTCACGACCTCAGAGCATCCCAAAGGTCTTCATAGTCAATCAAGTACTTATTGAAATTTACTCACTGTTGTAATGTAGGAAACACGGCATCCAGTTTGAACACAGCAATGAGATAATGAACAGATAATGGCCTAGAAATTCAGTTGCTTGCGCCACCAGTTTGCGCCCAAAGAGGCCACTCAGAGGCTTTAGCGCCACTGGCCACAACCACCGCGATATTTAGCGGGGCGCTAATGGCGGCGTTAGCCTGTAGCGCTGCGCCGCCACCGATGACGTCATCGGTGTGCGCAGCGCCCCGTTACCGCCCCGAACGCCATATTAGGTCGCGCCCGCCTCTTCCGCGCCGGCCGCAAATAGCGACCGGTACACAGGGGCCAACCTGTGGTGGTAGTGGCGCGAGTTAAGGTGGAGGTGCGGCCTGCCCGCACCTCCGTCCCTGGCCTCCTACACTCCCCCCCCCCCCCCGCGGCATTGCCGGCTGTTTCCCGAGAGCCCGGCACTTCTCCTTGGTGCCGGGCTCATTTGCCGGCACTCGCGATCGGGGATCGCGCTGTTGCAGGCACCTCCCCCTTAACAGTGGGAGGAAGGCCTGCAGTACCGCAGCGTGCCGTGCCGCAGCGGGTGGCGCTGCGGCACTTTGCGCGCCGATATTCAGTTTCAGCGCCCCAAGCGGGGCGCGGGAAGCCTCGTTTAGTGGCCGGCTTCCATTTGGGGCGCAGAAACTAAATATCCCGATGGCGCAAGTGGCTCCGCGCGCAGCGGTAATTCCGGCGCCCAGGCGAGCTGGGCGCCCCAAACTGAATTTTTAACCCAATCTGTTTTAGTGATGTTGGTTGAGGGATAAATATTGGCTTGGATACCAAAGAGAATTCTCCTGCTTTTCTTTGAATAATGCCATGGGATCTTTTACATCTGCCTGAGATGGCAGTCTCTCAGTTTAACGTCTCATCCGAAAGACGGCACCTCCTACAGTGCAGCACTCCCTGAGTACTACACTGAAGTGTCAGCCTGGATAATGTGCTGCAGTCTTTAGAGCTGGACTTGAACCCATGGGCATTACATAGTTGGGAGTTAAGGCCTCCTATTGGGTGCAATTATGAAAGCACAAGAAATTCAAGTGTCTGTGGCTCCCTAAAGGGTCTGGATCATCTTGGGGCTTTGGGATACCCTGTGGAGGGAACAGGAAAGTCTGATCTTGGGTGAGCAATGTGGAAACCTACAACTTGAAGATAAATATCTTGTAGAGCTTCTGAGAAGTGATTTTTTTGCAAGAAGATAATTGTTAAAGGGGCAGGGCAAAGGAGCAAGGTTTTATGGTTACAGTTAAAAAAATCAGTTTGAAATCTATCAGCATGCCAATAAACAGGGCTGGTCACATAAGGGCAACCTGTCTTGATCACGAGACTATTGAACATCTGTTGCAGGAAGTACAGGAAACTTTTTTTTATCCGGCACCGACGGGACCGACGTGATGCCGGTTCATCAAAAATTCCGGATAACCGAAAGCTATAGTAAAAGATAGGGAGAGCTGACAGCTCCGTATAAAGCAACAAACCCTGTTGCTTAGCAACAAGTGCAGAACAATGGCCACAAGTTCCAAGCGTCTTTGTAGCTTAGCAACAGCTGCAGCCACACCCTTGCACAGCAACAGATCAAAGAAGGCAAGTACAATATGAAGTAAAACTTACCTGAACCTACTCCTGAATTTTGCCGGTCAACCGAGATTTCCGGTTATTTAGGTGCCGGTAAATCGAAAGTTTCCTGTAGAGCAGTGGAGGGATGCCCTACTTCCTTGTAATGGAAGGAAGGCCATGAAGGTCATAGCATGTAAAGAATGCCAAGAGGTGGCAAAGCCCATCAACCAGTATGGCACTATGCCAGAGCCATGGTGCAATATGAACATATGAAAATGACAGTCAGGATAAAAACAACTGGTCCATATAGTTGTGATAACTTATAAATCATGATCCAGACACTTGCTACCCACCAAAAGAAATTACATGACTTCACCAAGAGAGTGTGAACCTTTCTACAGATTTTACAAATACTTGTGAACTTTGTGGCAACTACCTAGTTTTCACTCAGTGTAATGATCTGGTTGAAATAGCATCATGTAAGGCCAGTACAGCCTCATGCACAATAAGGACTGACTCATTGGACACAAGTCCCATTCACTCCATAAGGTCCTGTGCTCCTGATCTTTAGCCATCCGTTCTGGAGGGGGCGGGCAAGTCAGAGGAACTCCTCGAGGGTCTGCTCCTGGGCCTGGCCAAGGTAGCCATCTATAGGTCCAGATTGGACGCGGCCTGTGGGGGTGGTTGCTTGCCTCTTTTCTGTGGTCTTCTCCGTGCCTGGGTGGTCCTGGAGAAGGAGCACGCAGTGTCCGCCGATACGCTTGAGACCTTCCGCGGCCAGTGGGCACTGCAGGGCCTGGATTGTATAGTGGACACTAGGTATAATATTATTATTTAGTTTGATTAGTTTCCATTTTCCTTTTGTTTAAGTTCTGTTATCTTTAAAAAAGGGGCATATTTATTATTTGGTTTTTAGTTGATGTCACTGGGGTAACCCCGTGCATCCTTATAGGTTAAGTTATAAAAGGCATTCACTCCACACAAGCATCTGTAGCGATCTAATGCATGAAAGACCAGTCAAGCTGCAGCACCTTCTCAGTAATGGCAACGACTTCTGAATGCAAAGGAAAACGGCACTGTGAATGTTATAGGGGGCCATGGTGATGCAGTATGTCATGGCAGCTGCTCCAGAGGATTCCTGTGAATTTTGAAAAACTTTCAAGAATATCAACAATCATCAGGGTACGGATGCCAAAGTCTATCAATCTCAGTTTTTAAATTTTCAATTGGCCCCCAGCCAATTGGGGGAGAGAGTTCCAGAGTTCCAATATCCTTTGTGTGAGGAAGTCCTTCCTGACATCAACCCTGAATGGGTTAGCTCTCATTTTTACTTTATTATCCCCTTGTTCTGGACTCTCCCACTAGAGGAACTAGTTTCTCTCTATCTACCCTATCAGCTCCTTTAATCCTCAAATTACTTGCTATTGTCTATTGTAGGATTTTATTCATTGGCAGCCTTATTTTTAATTTATTCTCAGGATATGGGCTTTGCCCATCCCTAGTTTCCCTTGAGAAGGTGATGGTGGACTGCCCACTTGAATGGTTTTATGCGCCCTGGTTCTGGACTCTCCCACCAGAGGACATAGTTCCTCTCTATCTGCCCTAGCAAATCCTTTAATCATCTTAAACACTTCAAATACGCCACAAGAACCCGAGAATCCACCAGGAACTCTAAATATTGCTAAGTATAGTGGGAAAGCTCCAATCCAGGAGGACTTCCATAATCCAACAGAGAAAAGAAGATTCATCATGACCAGGAAACTTTAAGGGCTCGATTCTCCACAGCCTTCAGGACAGTGCAAAACCTCAACTATCAGGTAATACAATAGGTTAGCAGCTACTAAAATCAGATTACAGTACTAACTTTAGTATTTTCTTAAATGTTAGCACAAGCAGGGGTAGATTTTGAAGGCAAGCACTTGAGAAGTTAATGATAAGGGGCTGCAGGGCAGAGGAACTGAGGTGAAAGAGAAGTCCTGTGGGAAGCAGAGGACAAAGGAGACCACCCAAGACAAGTCAAAACGCATGACAACACCTGGTGGAGATAAAAAGTAATACAAAACAACTGAAAGAAGTAAATATTTAAAGGGAGCAGGGGGACCAGATAGAAGCAACATCTAAAGTGAACACTTAGGATTAAGAAAAAGTTAAACCAAAAGAGGCAACTGGAGAAGTAAGAGAAGTAAGAGAAACAGCTGAGAAAAGTATACCTAAGATGGAGACAATGAGATGTATTTGCTGTGGGAAGTTCACAAATGAGACAGTGAAATACAATAGAGAGGTGAGGTAATGGAAACAAATGTCTGTTAATAAGTAAGCTTAAAGAAAGTGTTAGGGCTTTGGAAAGCAAGGTACAGAAACTTACAAGGGCAGACAGAAATCAGGAGATTTTTGCAGAGGACTAGATGCAATTAAATTGAGCTAGTGAGTCAGCTGAGGTAAATGATATGTCCAGGCTGGCATCAAAACTTGAGAGTGAACCTTCAGGGATTGGGTGTGGAGAATATTATAATCAGAAACAGCGTTGTCATGACAACTGGACAAGTACTGAGTCAATGCAATCGAAATTCTGTCAGAATTAACGTTGATAAAAGAAGCAAGAAAGATAGGCAACCCTTTATAAGTACCCAAGAGATTATATTAGTGAACATAAAATTGGCACTGTCCAATATTGCAAAAGGTAATAAAGTCCCAGAAGAAGCTATCTAGAAAGCCAGTGAGGAAAGATTGGACAAAGATGCAGTTTGTAAGTCACACAGGAATTATAGTCGTGTGATTATTTGCACACGAATGTGGGTAGGAATGTGTATTGTAAGGACAATACCTATAGGATTGTGAGATGTCTACCAGGAGCCAGAGCAGTATATATTGAGGAAAGGTTGGAAGATTTATTGAAGGGACTAGATAGGGACACCGTGGTAGTAGTCGCTGTCGGGGTAAATGACATAGGTAGAAATAACATAGTAGCTTGACTTCCCTATGGTTTATATGGAGCCTCTCCTTCTTCATCTACAAGATCCTCTTCTTTCTCCTAGAATCATAGGGGGAAAAATTGGGTTGCTTTGCCACTCCCGTTAGCGCCCACGGGAGGTGCAAAGCCCCTTGCGCCTGGGCGCAGCGCCACTAATGCCTCCCGCGAAATTCAGCGAGGGCTTAGCGGTGGCGGTAGCCAGTAGCAACCTGCGGCACTGCCCCTCCGGCGATGACATCATCACCGTGCACAGCACCCCCACTGCAAACTTTGGTTGTGCCCCCTGCCCTACCACCAGACGATATGTCCGACAGGGTCAGGGTGGTGCTTTTGCAGCTGCGGTGGTGCAAACTAAATGGTAGGCAGCCTTTTTTTTTGGGCCGCCTGCCAGCACCTGCCCCCTTCCGCTTTTTCATGCGGGGTGCCGGCCGCAATCGGTGGTCCAGCAGGGCCACGGTGTGCGTTGTGCTAGGCCCCTCCCCTTTAATCAGGGGAGGGAGGCCTGTAATACCGCGGCGCTACACACCGAGGCACGTGGTGTTGTTCCACATAGCGCTGCAATATTCAATGGTAGCACCCTAGGAAGGAGGGGGAGTGCTTCCAGTAGCACCCCGCCTCCTGCTTCGGCGCTACCACTGAATTTATGGCGCGGGACGCTAACATTTTCGGGGTGCTAACGGTAGTGCCCCGGCGTAGTTAGAGCCCCAAAGGGGGCACGACCAAATTTTTCCCCCATAGAATCATAGAATGGTTACAGCACAGAAGGCCGCCATTCAGCCCATCGAGCTCGTACTGACTCTCAGCTAGTCCCATTA
Source organism: Somniosus microcephalus (assembly GCF_052327205.1). Classification (NCBI taxonomy): domain Eukaryota; kingdom Metazoa; phylum Chordata; class Chondrichthyes; order Squaliformes; family Somniosidae; genus Somniosus; species Somniosus microcephalus. The sequence continues at coordinate 38,093,846 of NC_140996.1, forward strand.
CCCCGCCCTTTCCCCATAGCCCTGCAATTTTTTTTTCCTTCAGATACTTATCCAACTCCCTTTTGAAAGATAAGATTGAGTCTGCCTCCACCACCCTTTCAGGCATTGCATTACAGATCTTAACCACTCACTGCGTAAAAAGTTTTTTCTTATGTCACCTTTGGTTCTTCTGCCAATCACCTTAAATCTGTGTCCTCTGGTTCTCGACCCTTCTGCCAATGGGAACTGTTTCTCTCTATCTACTCTGTCCAGACCCCTCATGATTTTGAACACCTCTATCAAATCTCCTCTCAATCATCTCTGCTCCAAGGAGAACAACCATTCTATCAACATAACTGAAGTCCCTCATTCCTGGAATCATTCTCGTAAATCTTTTTTGCACCCTCTCTAAGACCTTCACATCCTTCCTAAAGTGTGGTGCCCAGAATTGGACACAGTACTCCAGTTGGGGCCGAACCAGTGTTTTATACAGGTTCACCATAATTTCCACACTTTTGTACTCTGTACCTCTATTTATGAAGCCCAGGATCCTGTAAGCCTTTTTAACTGCTTTCTCAACCTGCCCTGCCACCTTCAACGATTTGTGTACACATACCCCCAAGTCTCTCTGTTCATGCGCCTCCTTTTGGATTGTACCATTTAGTTTATATGCCCTCTCCTCATTCTTTCAGCAAAAATGTATCACTTCGCACTTTTCTGCGTTAAATTTCATCTGCCACGTGTCCGCCCATTTCATCAGATTGTCTATGTCTTCCTGAAGTCTATCACTTTCCTCCTCACTGTTCACTATACTTCCAAGTTTTGTGTCATCTGCAAATTTGGAAATCGTGCCTTGTACACCAATGTCCAAGTCCTTAATATATATCAAGAAAAGCAGTGAACCGACCCCTGGAGAACACACGCTGCCTGCCACTATGATCCTGGATACCTTCCTCACATTATATTCAAGCAGACCCCCATAATGATCCCGGTATCTGAAACTCTGCTTCATACTTCCAACTGTGTTCTCAGTGATCACCCCAGTGGAAGCAGTAGCTTCATTCTATCTCTGCTCCACACCATTAAATGGAGTTCAAACCAATGTCTGGCAAAACTCGATAGCCAATGTCCCCACACAGCCAGCTCTTCAATCCTTGCCTTTCACCAACCAAAAGTGGAATGGTTGATTGTCTGAGAATGAAAACATCAAGTGACCTGCCAGGGAAACTGATACTTCCCTGCAGAAATACAGCAACTTCACGACATTGGGGGAGATTTAGTGACTGGGGGCGCGTTGGAGGCGGGTCTGCTGCTTGCCGGGTCGATGTTCCGCCTCCATCGATTTGTGGCCAAGCCACGCTATTTTCCCTTGATTGACCTTGTTAAGCCCGTCCAGCTCTGTGAACCTGTCAAACAGTGACAATCTCTGCAGTTTGATGAGGTCTTGCATACAAGACCTCAGCAAACTTCTTTGTTTTACAGAAATGAGATGTTTGCTGCATCTGAGAATGCGACGGCCATCTCTCATCTGCAACAGAGGTCTGAGACTCACCGCAAACAAACCGGCTGAAGCCTGCTGGAAGAAGGAAAGGTAAGTACACTTTTAAAAACACTTAGGACTTACCTCAGATACTCACCTCTACACTCTAGCACCCATCACTTACCTTCACACCACACATTTGCAACCCCCCCCCGACCCCCGCAGACCCAGCACTCGCCTCGCTGAGCTGGCGGGTTTTGGAGCCTTCGGGAAGCCCGCACTTGTGAGGGCAAAAAGGGGATAATCCTATTTCTGCCTGTTAACTACCTGTAATCACTCCCATTCAATGGTGAGGCAGACAGTGAGATGCCAAAAAACTTTTCAACCGGGCGTTGCTAATGACTCCCGCTAAATTCAGTGGGAGTTTAGTGGCGGCGGTAACCGGTAGCGCCCCATTCCGCTGCACAGGTGATGATGACATCATCACCGTGTCGCGTTTTCACCCTGCCTGCAAAATTGGCCCTTGCCCTCTGAATCTGTGCCGGGCAATGACAGTGACTGTTTCAGGGGGCGGGAATGGAGCAGCAGGAGGCTCGCGAGGTGGTAAGTAAAGGGGAGGTGACGGACGGGGGGGATAAAAAAATCGTCCGACTTACTTGTAGCGACCCCTTGCATATTTCAACATGGTGTCCATGCCGCGATCTGGCAGCACAGCACCCCGGTTGCCGGTGGTCCAGGTAAGGCTCTGCAGAGTTGTGGACTTGGGCCCTCCCCTTTAATGAGGGGAAAACCCCTTCCATGCGGCAGCGCTACATGGCCCAGTGCGTAGTGCTGCAGAATGCACCGCCCCGATATTCGGGGTTAGCACTCTAAGAAGGAAGTGGAGTGCTTGAATTAGCGCTCCACCTCCCTCTTGGGGCGCTAAAACTGAAGTTAACGATTGCCGGCACTATTTTTCGCTGGGCACTAAATTTAGCGACTCAGAATGGCCGCTGGTGAATTTTCCCCCCTTTGGTTTTTGTTGGTATTCTTTGTTTAATGTGGGTGGCTATAACACAGATCTGTGACTGGCATTGGGACCAATGTTCCCTCTAAAATGTCGATGTTGTCCGCGGCCAGTTTTTTCAATGCACGGTACCTTAGTGGCCGAGCACGCGGGGTATTTGAGAGCTTGTGAGCAGCCTGCGTGGTACCTTCAAGATAGCTGCGCTTACACACACACAGCCTAGAGGGAAAGTTGGTTGGGACAGGAAGTTGGTTCACAGATCATTCTGATGTCATAAGTTCAACAAAACTGAAATATTTGTGCAATAAGGTACTTTAATTTCCCAGTTATTCAGAGCCCTAGAGGTGATCTATCTAGTATTGAGTGGGGGACAGATGAAAGACTTGTAGATTTATATATGATTGTTTCCTTTTACAACATGCTAGTGAGGAACCTATAGACAATCAGGTACTGAAGCGAGTTTTTACTAATGACTGTGTTGCAGTGTCAGACCCCCATAGATCACATGAGTAACACTGACCATAATATTATTAGACTTAAATTGATCAGAGAAACCATAGCTGCTGAAAATTTATTGCTAGTGCTAGATTGTACGATGATTAAATTTGTCCTATTGGGTGGAAGTGATACAACACTGAAGATCGAATGCTTTCAAAATCAGCCTTATTCAACAGGAAATCATGTACAGTATGTCCTTAAAAATTAAATAAATGCACATGGTAAAACCAAACCAAACCAAACCAGCTAACTGATCATGTGCAAACGCAAATTAGAAATATTTTTATAGGCTTAAAGAAAATAAATCTCAGGAGAAAGGGATAGTCTTAAACTCAGTTGAATGCAACTAAAGCTACCATCAGCAGCCAAAAGGTGTCATCGTTAAAATCTGTTTCAGCTATATTAGAAGTCAGGGGGAAATTAAGGACTGTACAAGGTAAATGAAGGATTCCTCAGGGCAGACTCTGGTACACTCCCAGTATATGTCAGAGGTCTTAAATGGCTTTTGAAGATGATGCTGGGTTACTGTAATAATAGGTTGATGCTATACTTGAAAATGTCAAAGCGAACGTGACATAATCCTGGCTTGAATAAGGAATCTCAAAATGGATCAGGCTGCTCACTTGATGACAGCATTCACTCGAGGGAGCTGAAAGAAATGGGGGCTTAGTTCGCGTTGGCCTGCTGGCATGAAATAGGCACAGGGAATGATTCCTTTCATCGGTACAGGTGGGCCTCAGGCCGGCGAGCTGCAGATCCTGCTTGGTGTCACCAGGCAGCTCACCGGTGAAGAGGATTTCAATTTCAGGCAGTTGCGTCGCCGGCAGCGGCTCTCGGGCAGGTCCTGGGAGAGGGGGCAGCAATCGGGAGAGAGAAGGGGGCAATGATTGGGAGAGGGCTATTGGGAGGGGGCCGAGCAGGGGCCAGCAAAGGTATGTGAATGAAGCAGTGAAGAGCAGTCCTGCAGCTCCCGGCTTCGTATTCAGGTAGATTTTTTTTTTAATGACCTCCTTGGTTGTGGCCTGCAGCGGTCCCTTTAAGCAAGGTCTGGTGAGGCACCATCTAATTTCTAGGCCGGGGTCTGTGCTCTATCAGCAACTTGCTCTTATATTTAACAGCTCATCAGGATCAGCACAGAACTTTGCACACCAGAAGTGCATATCAGGAATTCAGGCACAGTGGTCATTGGGCCCACAGGATTTTCCATCCATTATGACCAATGGTCAGAAAAGTGAGGTTTTATAATTATAACCAGCTGCACCTTAATTCCTCATATGTGCTTCCTACAGGCAAGATTCCACAGCAGAAACACAAATTCATAAAATCTACCCTTACTACCTCACTTACGAACTGATCTCCCTGGTGAGATATCCTTCACCAGTTTCTAATCCTTGTCATAATTGTTATTCAGATCCATGGGCTCATATTTCATTCTACTCGAAATCCATTAGTCCCCAAAAAATAAAAAAGAATTTGGGGCTCTGCGATTGGTAGGTAAATCAATGTTTGGGCAACATAGCAAGTCCTTTCCTAGGGCTCATACTGTCACTACAGAAACTGAATGATGGAATGATTCATAACTACACAACATGACATTAACATTAACATGAACCAATTCAACCTGTCAACGGCAGAAAAATCGCAAGCAAACAAACACTTCAATACATTACAATCCAGGATGTACATATAGAAATGCCAAAAATTCCCACTGTACACATGCTGCACTTTTTTAAAAGATCCATGTTACAAATTTGAATCTGTCATAGATACCTTCTCAGATTGTGATACCAGTTATTCTCATAAACAGATTGTCTGCCCCATATGTACCATAATTGCCTCATACTGCCCAATATCTACTACCCAGGATACAATAATAATATAACCTTCTGATCTGAACTGGATGTTTGTGCCTTTTAGACATGCTCCACTGTAATATTTTTGAAGGTGGACTGAGACAACATTTAGGGCCAGATTTTGCTGGAAAATAACAGTGTCTGAATGACACCCATGACTATTAATGCTCAAATCGGCCAGCAATTTTTGGTGAGAAAGACATACCCCATGAATTGTGAATCACCACAAGTTGCTGGCAGATTTGCGCCACTCTGCCATTAGCTTTGCAAAAATGGTATATCGTGCTTAACCTTCCTGTGATTTTCATGAAATTACTGCATTTGCACATTAAATTCCCATTAAACTTGCCACAGAAAGTTAAGTCTTGTAATTAACAGCAGAAGTACCATTTTAATGATGTGATAATTGTTAATGACTGTCAATCAACCTCACTTGACCAGAAAGTGATCAATAAACATCTGGCATCTCATTCCTTCAGGTCGTGAATGGTTGTTGGAGATTTTAAAAATGTCAAATATTTAATTTTTTTTCCCCTACTTTTCCTTTCTGTCTCTTTTCTCTCTGAATCCAAAATTTCTTTCCCTCTCTTTATTTCTCTTTCTATACCTGATTTGACATTGAATTTACCTACTGTAATTCACTCTCCTTCTCAGTCCTTCCTCTGTTTATTTCTCAATCCTTTAATCTCATTGGTTAAAGGGATAAACTGTTTGTCACATTGTTCACCAAGGTCCCAGATGCCCTGTTGCCCTCGCCATGTTGTTACATACTTGCACTTCCAGCAAGTTTGTGGGCAGAAAATGTTAAAAACCAAAATGTGCCCAAACATGTCTAACTAATGGATGCTGCGAGATGCATCGATCCAGCAAAATCTGCCCCATGGTAAGATGAGGACAGATACAAATTCTTAACCTGCTTTTTTTTCAGAGCAAGTAAACATACAGAAGAACTGTTATGATTATACTCATTTACTTTGATCAATATAACTTTTTACACATAATCACCAAAACAATTAAGATGCTATGCTTCCCTATAAAAATGGGTGATCTTACTTGACCTAAACAAAATAACTTTGAACTACCTTCCTGCATTCTCCTCCTGGTGAAAACTTGCCCTCAGATTTTTGTTTGAAAAATTGACTGAGTGCTTATCCATCTCTCTTTCTGTTTCTCTCTCTCCATGTATTCACTGAAAGATGGTCCTGCTGAGCATTCGTGACCAGGGGCCCCAGAAAAATGGGTGTGAGGCATTTATCGATTTCTGAGACAGGCTAATGAATTTCTTATCATTTACAGTCTCTGCAGAAACAACATCAAAGTTTATCTCATTTGCATTTTAACTATCTTTCATCCCAGTACCATTTTTTAACTTGTGTGAATGCTTTCAGATGTTAGAGTTGACTCAGTAATGACATGCTTGCCTCTGATTCAGAAAGTCACAGGTTCAAGCTCCACTCCAACTTGAGCACACAATCTAGGCTAACGCTCTTAGTGCAGTACTGAGTGACTGCTGCACTGTCAAAAGTGCTGTCTTTCGGATGTGACGTTAAACCAAGGTGGACATAAAAGACCCCATGGCACTATTCGAAGGAGAGCAGGCGAGTTCTGCTGATGTTCTGGCTAATATGTATCCCTTAAAAACAATAACATTAAAATAGATTATCTTGTCATTTATCTCATTGCAGTTTTTGGGGCATTACTATTTGCAAATTACCTGCTATGTTTACCTATATTACAACTTGACTTAGCGTCAAAAATACTTAATTGCCTATGAAGTATTTTTGGGATGTTCTGAGGTTGTGAAAGGAATTATATCAATGTAAGTTCCTTCTAAACAACCATTAAGTGTAACATTTTCCTTCAAGTTTCTTGATATAGAAAAATGATCAAAAATCTCAAAGTTTCATACCTTGCTAATACTGTATCCAAATTTGTTAAAAAGGAAGGGTGCTTAACAAGCCAAACACCATTGAAATGAGATGTGCATTAATCTAGTCCTGAGAGGAATTTTGGGAGCACTGGGCAAAAGTGCACTAATACTCCATTAAAGCTATTACACCAAATTATCACAAATGAATACACATTTAGTACTTGCTTTAGCTCTATTGAACAGAGTAATTTTGTGCCCTAACGGGATATATCTACATTAAAAAAGCATCCAAGTTTCCCAACAGAATTTTGCCAATAGTGTAGGACAGCATCAAACATATTTGCTGAGTATTGTAAAAACTTGCTTATAAGTTGAAAGGCCAAGTCTCCTCTATTTTAGACCCATATAATTGATACAGCATCTTCTTTTATAATAACCTAGCATAATACACAAGTTCACAAGATTAATGCAGGAAGGCTTTTCAGCCTTTCTTAGCTCATCCATCCATGAAAGAGCTTACAGTCTCCTCCACCACAGCTTCCAAATATTTCTTAAATGATCTTCAGTGTTCTGTCTCCACCATCCACTTTGTTTAGTTTACTTTATTGGGGCAAGCTTGACTTTGTGTGACAATCTAAAATGGGTGATAGCAAGTCGGAGCCCATTTTAAATCTCTCCCAATTTTTGACTTCCATTAAAATAATTTTTCACACTCTCTACTGTTCAGTTCATTTCAGAAGATACTTGTTAATGCAAAACGCTAAAAAAAAGAAAAAGGCACTCTGGCGGAAAATCTCCATGGGGCCTTTCCCGCTCTCTCACTTTAACTTTGGCGGAAACTCCGGAGAAACGGCATGACTAGTCATTTACATGGTTTCCCCAGAGTCTGTGCTGACCTTCCACCAAAGTTATGGCAGGAGATCAGGAAAACCCCATGGAAATTCTGCCCCCTGCATTTTTCTTGATTGCAGAATAGTTATTTCATTTTTGATTCCTTTTGGAAATTATTCTTTTATATTAAGAATAACTAATTTCCCCCCTGCCTAACCCAAGGTCACTTAGCCAATTGTAGCACCCCAAATGCTACCCCAGCTTAGATAAGCTAATTTAGCTCAGACCAAATCTAGAAACTTTATGATCTGTGCAGCTCAGTATCATACAACATGGCTTATTGATCCATTGAGGCACCGAGGCAACTCCGTAATTTTTCTAATAATTATATGTGGAAATTTAAAAAACACAAATGGACATGAGGCAGTTAGAATTTTTAGAAAGAAAGACTTGCATTTATATAGCGCCTTTCACGACCACCGGACGTCTCAAAGCGCTTTACAGCCAATGAAGTACTATTTAAAGTGGAGTCACTGTTGTAATGTGGGAAATGCGGCAGCCAATTTGCGCACAGCAAGCTCCCACAAACAGCAATGTGATAATGACCAGATAATCTGTTTTTGTTATGTTGGTTGAGGGATAAATATTGGCCAGGACACCGGGGATAACTCCCCTGCTCTTCTTCGAAATAGTGCCTTGGGATCTTTTACGTCCAGCTGAGAGAGCAGTCGGGGCCTCGGTTTTATGTCTCATCCGAAAGACGGCACCTCCGACAGTGCAGCACTGCAGTGGAGTGTCAGCCTAGCTTCATGTGCTGAAGTTCCTGGAGTGGAACTTGAACCCACGACCTTTTGCCTCAGAGACAACTACTGAGCCACAGCTGATACTTTTTCTCTCGTCAATACAGTTAATTTCCGGTTGTAAATATAGAAGGGCTTTGGTAGTTTACATTCCACTCAGACAGTTCCTTACATTCCACTCAGACAGTTCCTCTGTCTATAATTCCCAGTTTGCCTTAACCTGTAGACTGCTGAAAATCTAGAGATCTGTTTAAATACACAATAGAAATCCTTTGGCAGCAGACTAAATGTTAAATGCCAGGACATCAAACCCAGCACTAAGCTCATGGTCTACAGAGCAGCAGTGACACCCGCCCTGCTGTATGCCTCAGAGACATGGACCATGTACAGCAGGCACCTTAAAGCACTGGAGAGGTACCACCAATGCTACCTCCCCAAGACCCTGCAAATCCATTGGCAGGATAGGTGCACCAACATCAGTGTTCTTGCTTAGGCCAACATCCCCAGCATCGAAGCTTTGACCATGCTCAATCAGCTCCGATGGATGGGTCACTTTGTCCGCATGCCCGATACGAGACTCCCAAAACAAGCGCTCTACTCGGAGCTCCGGCACGGCAAGAGAGCCCCAGGTGGGCAGAGAAAATGCTTCAAGGGCACCCTCAAAGCCACCTTGAAAAAGTGTAACATCCCCACCGACACCTGGGAATCCCTGGCCCAAGACCGCACAAATTGGAGGAGAAGTGTCCGGGAAGGCGCCGAACACCTCGAGCCTCTTCGCCAGGAGCAAGCGGAAGCCAAGTGCAGGCAGCACAAGGAGCGCACGTCAACCCAAGCACCCCACCCACCCGCCCGTTCAACCACCGTCTGCCCCACCTGTGACAGAGACGATAGGTCCCGCATTGGACTCATCAATCACCTGCGAACTCATTTTTAATGTGGAAGCAAGTCATCCTCGGTTCCGAGGGACTGCCTAAGAAGAAGAAGAAAGGTTAAATCATGCTGTGCCTTCAAATAATTTCAACCTAGCATCAGCTGGATTGCAGTAGGGATATGAAATTGAATGAAATACAGGTGTCTGAATCATCTCCAATACCATCTCAGGCAGGTTTCCCAGTGCAAACAGCCCCTATACAATTCATAACCATGAATTCTCAGGTGTTAATTGTTGCCTTACAGGTCATATATTTGAAAAAGCCAATGTAATTAGGATTTCATCCAATCTTAGTTTGCATTTAACTCCTACTAAGGTTATTTTAAGTCAACAACAAACTGGGTTAAATATTTGTCATGAATAGAGCAAATGTCAACTATTCATTTAAGTTCAATAAATCAAATAGTTGGAAAAGAATATACAATAGCAAAATACTGCAGATGCTGGAAATCTGAAACAACAACAGAAAATGCTGGAAATGCTCAACAGGTCAGGCAGCATCCGTGGAGAGAGAAACTGTTGTGTATGTAATATGTATGTTGCTTTAAACCTATGGCCAGGGCAGCACTACTTTGTAGGGCGTAGTGATGCCGTAGTACCACCCCTGGCCATAGGGGTATAAATAGTACTGTGGGTACTGATTTCCCCTCAGTTCCCGCCTGTTGGTATTAAGTAAAGACCTACGTTGAATATTCCAAGCTGTCTCTTCATTATTGGATTAAGTATAGTCACATACTTTACACTGGCGATGAGTAACGTTCGAACTCACCAGTACACGGTGCAACAAAGCAACGGCAGCAGTACGGAGAGAGAAGGAGAGACGCTTCTTACCAGCCAGCCTGCAGGGTCCAGCGGCGACCAAAGGAAATCGCCCAGCACGCCAGGTTCGGAGGAGCAGACTCCAGCGTCGACCAAAGGAAATCGCCCAGCACTCCAGGTACGAGAGGCGCAGAGTCCAGCGGCGGCCAAAGGAAATCGACCAGCACTCCATGTACGAGAGGTGCAGAGTCCAGCGGCGACCAAAGGAAATCGACCAGCACTCCAGGTACGAGAGGTGCAGAGTCCAGCGGCGACCAAAGGAAATCGACCAGCACTCCAGATACGAGAGGAGCAGCAGCAACAGAGAGGGGCGCTCCAGCCATGGGGCAAAAGTCCACCCAGGGCCAAGTAACTGAAATCCTTCCCGGGGAACGGGTGCTGCAAGGAATGGGCAGGCAAGCTGGGGAATAAACGGAGCCACGAGGACTAGCACGCCATCTAGTGGACAAAAGGGGAAAAGTTTTTTCTCTTCAGCAGTTAAAATGTCTAAAGAAGGGTGGTTGGCACCATTTGTGGAGGACACAGAAGAATGGGAGGCCTATATCGAAAGGCATGAACTTTATTGCATAGTAAACAAGGTGGAAGATGACCAAAAGGTAGCAACCTTATTAAATTTTATGGGGGCAAAAACATACGGGCTGCTGAGGAATCTTCTTACTCCAGAAAAGCCAGCGGACAAAACGTACGCCCAAATTGTTGATACGTTAAGGGAACATTTAAACCCTAAGCCACCATTAATAGTGGAAAGGTACCGCTTCTACAGACGCGACCAAAGGAATGATGAGTCGCAGGCAGCATATTTAGCTGAGCTCAGAAGGTTGTCCAAACATTGCCAGTTTGGAGCCATATTGACGGACGCGATCAGAGACAGATTTGTCTGTGGCATGTTAAATGAGAATACACGTAAACAGTTGCTAGCCAAGAAACAGCTCAGCCTAGATCAGGTGATTGAAATAGCATCTGTCCACGAAGCAGCAGCACAGGGTGCGGCTCAAACACGACAACACACAACCGGCTATGACACCCATGAGGTGACATTTCACAAAGGTAAATGCTACCATTGTGGCAAAACCACCCACGACCAAAGTAATTGTTGGTTTTGTGATAAAATATGCCGGCAGTGTGGGAAAAAGGGGCATATAGCGAAAGTTTGTCGGTCTGGTACGAAACCCAATCGTGGGGGTAATCCGAGCAGTACCAAGGCAAGGACAAAAATACATAAGATGTCTGACAGTAGCTCAGACGAGTCACAGGAAGGCACAAAAGCAGAGCCTAAAGGTCTAGGAAGTCTCAAGTTATATGGTGTAGACAAAACGGAGGACCACAGCACAATGTGGGTTAAAATGACGGTAGCAGGCGTCGAAGTTAATATGGAGCTGGACACGGGTTCAGCCCTATCAGTAATTAATGAACAAGATTATAACAGGCTGTTCAAAAGCATTCCCTTAAAGGATACGGAAATTAAATTAAAAACATATACGGGACAAAAAGTTTACCCGAAGGGAAAAATGCAAGTAACAGTTAAATACAACGGCAGAAAAGTGCCAGGACTTTATTTATATGTCCTACCAAACGGTGGACCACCACTTTTGGGCAGGGAATGGATAAGAAAAATCCACTTCAACTGGAAGTCGATACACGAGTTAAAAGTAGAGACCACCACGGATGACGCAACCAGTACAAGCAGGCTGTCGAAACTATTGGCAAAAACTCCAGAGGTGTTCCAACAAGGGCTGGGGACCTTAAAGGACATTAGAGCAAAAATAACTATTGCTCAAGACGCAAACCCCAAGTTTTGTAAGGCCAGACTGGTGCCTTATGCCATTCGGCCAGCGGTGGAAGCAGAACTGGACGCCTTAGAGAGTGCAGGTGTCCTTACAAAGATTGAGTGGAGCGAGTGGGCCACGCCCATCATCCCAGTTATAAAGAAATCTGCAAATAACACACCGGGGGAACCAAAGAAGGTTCGCATTTGCGGGGATTTTAAGATAACTATTAACCCAGTCCTGCACACGGTACAGTGTCCACTGCCGCGGATAGAAGACATATTCGCATCGTTAGCTGGGGGTAGACACTTTACGAAGATTGACCTTTGTCAAGCTTATTTACAGATGGAGGTGGAGCAGGACTCGAAAAAGCTCCTAACGATTAACACACACAAGGGATTGTACCAGTACAATCGCCTGGTATTTGGTGTGGCGTCCGCCCCAGCAATATGGCAGAGGACCATGGAACAGGTCCTACAGGGCATTCCAGGAACGCAATGCTACCTGGATGACATCCTGGTGACAGGACAAACGGATAACGACCACCTCGCTAACCTGGAGCGAGTACTTCTGCGGTTACAACAATACGGACTCAGGGCGAACAAGCAGAAATGTGAGTTTTTCCAGGAACGTATCTCATACTGTGGTCACATTATAGATAAGGAAGGCCTGCATAAGTCCCCGGAAAAGATCGAGGCAGTAGTGAAGGCCCCGCCCCCTGAGAATGTATCTCAGTTACGATCATTCTTAGGCCTTATAAACTATTACCATAAGTTCCTCCCCAACTTATCGTCCATTTTACATCCACTAAATTCATTGCTGCAAAGGGAGTCTCCTGGAATTGGGACGAAGCGTGTGAGGCTGCTTTTAAAAAGGGTAAACAACTCATCACATCAAAGGAAGTGCTCGCACAATTTGACCCAAAAATGCCAATGAGGTTGGCATGTGACGCCTTCCCGTACGGTATGGGGGCAGTTGTCACACAAATTTCCCAACGGGACGGAGAGGCCAATAGCATTTGCCTCAAGGTCGTTAACTACAGCCGAAAGAAACTATGCGCAAATCAACAGGGAGGCCCTCAGTCTGGTGTGGGGTGTAAAAAAATTCCACCACTACCTGCATGGGCAACGTTTCACACTACTGACGGATCATCAACCGTTGGTGTCGATATTCAATCCAACAAAAGGGGTGCCCCTGATGACGGTTCTCTATCTGAATGCACGTAGCATTCGTAACAAAATAGATGAGTTAATGGCACAAATAACTACATATGGGTATGATCTTGTGGCCATTACAGAAACATGGCTGCAGGGTGACAATGCCTGGGAATTAAACATACCAGGTTATTTAACGATCAGGAAGGTCAGGCAGGAAGGAAGGGGAGGTGGGGTGGCTATGTTAATAAAGGAAGGAATCACTGTAATACAGAGAAATGGTATTGGGTCAAAAGATCAGGATAATGAAACAGTTTGGGTGGAGATAAGGAATAATAAGGGGAAAAAAACACTAGTGGGCGTAGTCTATAGGCCTCCGAACAGTTGCAACTCGGTTGGACGGAGTATCAATCAGGAAATAGTTGAGGCTTGTAATAAGGGAACATCTATAATTATGGGGGATTTTAACTATCATATTAATTGGACAAATCAAATTGGGCAGGGCTGCCTTGAGGATGAGTTCATTGAGTGTATTAGGGATGGGTTTCTTGAGCAGTATGTAACTGAACCGACCAGGGGGCAAGCAACCTTAGATCTGGTCCTGTGTAACGAGACAGGATTAATTAAAAATGTCCTAGTAAAGGATCCCCTTGGAATGAGTGACCATAACATGGTTGAATTCCATATTCAATTAGAGGGTGAGAAGGTTGGATCTCAAACAAGCATGCTAAGATTGAATAAAGGAGACTATGAAGGTATGAGAGCGGAATTGAGTAGAGTGGATTGGGAAAATAGATTAAAGGGTAAGATGATACATGATCAGTGGTGTACATTTAAGTAGTTATTTTACAACTTCCAAAAAAAATATATTCCACTGAGAAGAAAAGGGTGTAAAAGAAAAAACAGCCATCTGTGGCTAAGTAAAGAAATTAAGGATAGTATTTGACTAAAAACAAGGGCATATAAGGTAGCCAAATCTAGTGGGAGGATAGAGGATTGGGAAAACTTTAAAAGACAGCAAAAAATAACAAAAAGTTTGATTAAGAAAGGGAAGATAGATTATGAAAGTAAATTAGCAAAAAATATCAAAACAGATAGTAAGAGTTTTTATAGTTATATAAAAAGAAAAAGGGTGGCTAAAGTAAATGTTGGTCCCTTAGAGGATGAGACCAGGAAATTAATGGTGGGAAATATGGAGATGGCAAAAACACTGAATGAATATTTTGTATCAGTCTTTACAGTAGAGGACACTAAGGGTATCCCAACACTGGTACAAACAGGGGGCTATAAGGGGGGGAGGAGATAAACACGATCAAAATCACTAAGGAAGTGGTACTCGGTAAAATTATGGGACTCAAGGCGGATAAATTACCTGGACCTGATGGCTTACATCCTAGGTCTTGAGGGAAGTGGTGGTAGGGATTGTGGATGCATTGGTAATAATTTTCCAAAACTCCCTGGACTCAGCAAAGGTCCTGGCAGACTGGAAAACTGCTAATGTAACACCCTTATTTAAAAAGGGCAGTAGACAGAAGGCTGGAAACTATAGACCGGTTAGCCTAACATCTGTGGTAGGTAAAATTTTGGAGTCCATTATTAAGGAGACAGTAACAGGACATTTGGATAATCATAATTTAATAGGACAAAGTCAGCATGGTTTTATGAAGGGGAAGTCATGTTTGACAAATTTGCTGGAGTTCTTTGAGGAAGTAACATATAGGGTGGATAAAGGAGAACCAGTGGACGTAGTGTATTTAGACTTCCAAAAGGCATTTGACAAGGTGCCACACCAAAGATTATTGCTTAAGATAAAAAATCACGGGATTGGGGGTAGTATTCTGGCATGGAAGAGGATTGGCTATCTAACAGAAGGCAGAGAGTTGGGATAAATGGTTCATTCTCAGACTGGCAATCAGTAACTAGTGGTGTTCCGCAGGGGTCAGTGCTGGGTCCCCAACTCTTTACAATCTATATTAATGATTTGGAGGATGGGACCGAGTGTAACATATCAAAGTTTGCAGATGATACTAAGATGGGAGGGAAAGTAGTGAGTGAGGAGGACATAAAAAACCTGCAAGGGGACATAGACAGGCTAAATAAATGGGCAGAGATTTGGCAGATGGAATACAATACTGGAAAGTGTGAGGTTATGCACTTTGGCAGGAAAAATCATAGAGCAAGTTATTATCTTAATGGCAAGAAACTGGAAAGTACTGAAGTACAAAGGGATCTGGGGGTCCTGGTGCACAAAACTCAAAAGGTTAGTATGCAGGTGCAGCAAGTGATTAAGAAGGCCAATGGAATGTTGGCTTTCATTGCTAGGGGGATAGAATATAAAAATAGGGAGGTATTGCTTCAGTTGTACAAGGTATTGGTGAGACCGCACCTGGAATACTGCATACAGTTCTGGTGTCCATACTTAAGGAAAGACATACTTGCTCTCGAGTCAGTACAAAGAAGGTTCACTCGGTTAATCCCGGGGATGAGGGGATGGACATATGAGGAGAGGTTGAGTAGATTGGGACTCTACTCATTGGAGTTCAGAAGAGTGAGAGGCGATCTTATTGAAACATATAAGATTGTGAAGGGGTTGGATCGGGTGGATGCGGGGAGGATGTTCCCGATGATGGGTGAAACTAGAACTAGGGGGCATAGTCTTAGAATAAGGGGCTGCTCTTTCAAAACTGAGATGAGGAGGAATTACTTCACTCAGAGGGTGGTAGGTCCATGGAATATGCTTCCCCAAAAAGCTGTAGAGGCTACATCATTACAAAAATGTAAAACTGAAATAGACAGTTTCCTAGAAGTAAAGGGAATTAAGGGTTACAGGGAGCGGGCAGGAATTTGGACATGAGTCTAGGTTCGGATCGGTCATGGCCCTGTGGGTAGTGGAGCGGGCCCAGGGGCCGTGTTGCCTGATCCTGCTCCTATTTCGTGTGTCTAATTCTGTTAGTTTCAGGAGATAGTTCTGTGATAGAGATTGGCGGTTAGGATCAGATCAACCATGATCTTATTGAATGGCGGAGCAGGCTCGAGGGGCCGATTGGCCTACTCCTGCTCCTATTTCTTATGTTCTTATGTAACTTTTAATTAGGTGCAGAGGCAGGGAAAGTGGGGAGGGGAGGAAAGAACAAATGGAACGGTCTGTGATAGGGCGGAAGGCTGGAGTGGTTAATGTTGCCATGGGGATGGCAGAATCATCAACAGCTGCCGCCTGAACAAATAGGGGCAGAGGTTATGGTCCGAAATTGTGCAACTCAATGTTGAGTCCAGAAGGCTGTAAAGTACCTAATAGAAAGATGAGGTGCTGTTCCTCAGGCTTAGGTTGAGCTTCATTGGAACAGTGTAAGAGGCCGAGGAAAGAGAGGTCAGAGTGAGAGTGGAGCAGAGAATTAAAGTGACAGGCAGCTGGAAGCTCGTGGTCACCCTTACAGACTGAATGGAGGTGTTCCATAAAGAGGTCACCCAATCTGCGTTGGGTCTCCCCAACATAGAGGAGACTGCATCGTGAACAGTGAATACAGTATACTAAATTGCAAGAAGTATAAGTAAATCACTCCATGGATGCTGCCTGACCTGCTGAGTGTTTCCAGCATTTTCTGTTGCTATTTTAGAAAAGAATATATATTGGTCTGAATTAATTCTGGAGGTAATTTTATCTCTTTACCATCCTGTTTGCGCTCAAGAAAAGACGGGTAGCGGACGGAAAAAAAATTGGTTATTCATTCCACCCACTTACCATGGCTTTTACAGATGGACATGCTCTCTGGGAGTCAGTAATCCTGGCCACCAGAGCTTGTGTCTGAAACAGGTGGCAGACTTGTGAATAAAATCAAATCAGGATCATGTGGCAGCATGTACCCTCGAAACCATCGTCAAGATCAGCAATGTAAATCATGAAGCGCAACGACCCCCACATGGATCCTAGCAGTCCTCCACTAATAACTGGTCTCCATACAGTATCACTTCCATTAATAACAACTCTCTGTGAGCATGCAACCAATTCCCACACACCTACACACTAATTAACATGTAGGCGTGAGCCCATAGTAACTGCCTTAAGTGCTCTCTTATTTACTCTATCATTTCTACGAGGTGCTCCCTCAGTGGCTGCAACATGGGAGATGAGAGTGTGCTGTGTCCCATTCATGAGCTCATGAGAAACCTGTGGCTGGCAACCTCTAGGAACTTGATCTTGAGGAGGCCCAGCTGCAGACTGCAAAATAAACCAGTCTGCTGGGCACTCTAGCCCAGCTGGCTTTATGGCAGCAGGACAGGGATTGCTTTGGGGTTGTGAGTATCCAGAAGTGTTGTTATCATGAGAGATGGCACAACTGTCCCTGGGTTGTGGCTCAGCACATCTACTGATCTGTTGGAGAGCAGATACTAGAAGATCCATGATTCAACTGAAGCCCCTATCCATTCACTCTCAGCCTATTAAAGGCAAAGGAGATGGTTGAACCCAGTGCCTGCATGATCCCAGTATAAGCATCCCTGAGAGATACAATTGCTTGTGTCACAGCTCCTGAAAGGAGAACCCAGTCACAGCATCCATGAGGTGACCACATGGTTGACTGCAGAGTGTCAATGCTATGGGTATCGGCCTCCACCATATAATCCAACATGTTCTGGAAGTTCCCCGGTAGGCAGTCTAATGCATTCAGCAATTGCTAGTATGCAGGTATCATCTTTCTTTTAAAAGCTGAGCTCTTGAAATCTGCATCTCCATCATTTTCAGCAGTCCTTTGGTTAGCTGTTCCCTGGGCCTCCCTTGACACTGCCAGCTGATCCTGCTTACTTGTGCTCAGTGACTCTGCTCAGTGTAGTCTCCTCCAGCTCACTAGCTAAGTTACATGGGCTACCAATTTTTGTGCTGGTGCTTGGCAGTATAAGCGTGTGTGATGGTGCATTGTCTTCAGAGTTATCATCATTTGTCTGTCTGACTGCAATGTCATTTGATTGACTTAAGAAAGGGGAGACGGACAAGGGGTAGGATGTAGTTGCAATGAAAGCACTGGCAGATCAGTGGCTGCACAATGCAGCACCAGGTTGTCATGTGTAACTTTGTGAGTGTGTGACTGACAGAGTTAAGTAAATAGAGAAAAGTACGGATTGGCCAATGCACCTTGCTGTGCCAGGCCTCCAGCCTCGTCATTTCTGATGTTGGCTGCTCTGTGTCTTCTAATGATGTCGATGGCAGCCTCTTGCAAAGATGTCAGTGTTTGCAGAGTGGCAGGACCTCTTCCTGTGCTGGTTGTCTCCCTTCTGTTATTTGCCAGTTTGTTCTGCAAGAGGTGTGGGTTAATATGTGCGCTGGGCAAGAGTTTCCAACATATATGAGCCAGCTTACCAGAGTGCATGATGGCAGGAAGAAGCAGCAAGTGTGGACAAGAGCAAGAAGTAGTTCTAAGGACAGCATGATGTTGACAAGTCAGTCACCTCTTTGCTAGGGTAGTCACTATTAGTCAAGCGGCAGAAATTGCCTCGCATAGTCAGTGACATGACAACAAAGTAATTTTTCCTTGAAAATGTGTTAGTGTCAAAGAATTATTCAAGGAAACCCACAGACAGTTGTATCAGCAAGAGAGCATTGATTTTTTAATGCCTTTTTGATGTTATTTCATATCCATCAAGGAGCAGGACATGTCATTGGACTGTATTTTATCAATTTGCATGAGAAGGGAACTGAATTAGGGTACTATTCAGTATTTTTGTTATTGAATTGTATATATAAAACTTCTTTTGTGGTTCAGCAATGAAGCTCTGAGAATACATCCCATTGTGAATGTTTGTGAGAAGGAAGATCATTGCATTAAATCCTTGTGAGAAAGGGCAAATTAGAATCAAATTATGCGAAATAGTTGCAAACTGAATCATTGTAAAAGAATAAGGGCAAAGAGACAAATGATATGAGAAAGGAGTGTCTCAGTGAATCTGTAAGAAATAAAAATATCCTGAGCATTAGGAAAATTCTGTGAGAGACCAGAATGTTGAGTATAATTCTGGCAAGAAATAAGAATGCTGTGTTGCATCCATGCAAAAAAGAGCATGAAAGTAACTCACTGTGGGAAATCATGTCACAATCTGATCATTTTGAATAACAAGAAACAACTTAGAATCAGAAGCAATGTGACAAATGGCTATTATACTGGGTCACTGTTGAGCCATTAAGTTGCTGTGAGAAATGTTAGCAGGGTATTATTAAGAAAAATAGGAGTACTGCAAAAACAGTTATGAATCTGTAGTGTATGTGCCTTTAAGTCAGAACTTCTTTTACAGCTCCTGTATACTGTAGTACCGGCAGTGACCACACCGGTATATAAGCTTTGCGCATGCCTCTGTACCCCCAGTCTAGAGATTACCCTCCTCCAGTAAAGACCTGTTATTTGTTAATGTACAGCATCCGTGTGATTATTTATCCATTGAACCACGGATCTAACAGAATCCTTCTGTGAATCAAGTGTATCACGAGTCACTACAAGTGCAGTGTCCTCTTTAAGCACGTGTTTCTCCTGTATGGTCTAAATATGATGTAGATAATTTCGCTTTTTATTAACAGCTAATGGGTCGTATTTTCCGATCGGAAGTTTCCCACGTGCGGGCACGTACACAACCGTAGGCATCGGAATATCCGGCCCAATGTTAATCTAAATGAAGTAGATTCAGAAGACATATAAGGACTCATTTCCCTCTGCTTTGCTTCTAGAGAATGCTCAGTTCCTGAGTGCCAAGTAGTGGAAAAAGGTGTGAAGACCTGTTATGCTGGGTCTCCACCCTCTGTGAGTTGCCTATTTGAAAATTCACTCACGGATCTGTGTGTGGAGGACTGGAAACATTGTTCTTTTCAGTTGTAGAAGGACTTTTTGGCTTTGGAATGACTTATAACACACAGTATGACTTGGGCATGAAGTTTCCAAAATTAAATTTAGGTATGTGAGGGTAAATTATGTGCACACATGCTCGTGACATGGAGCCTCACCCATTGGGAACATATAGCGTGAAATTGCAAGCACGCTGTCCACAATTTTCCATCCATGGATCACTTGCACCTCCATTTTATGATAAAAGAGAAATCTTAAAACCCTTGGGAGATTTAGTTAGCTGTCTAATTGTTGAACTTTGAATTGTAACAGACACTTGAGTCTGTTCCAAATTTTGTAAGCATTAAATGCATTGAATTTCCTATTGCTGGTTATGGCAAGTACGACTACAGCTGGTAACAATCATTATTTTCCACTTGATGCTTCTGCCAGAGATTAGAGATAGGTAAGAGAGAAAGTGATAGAATAAGGATCCTGTTGCCTGATTTCTTTTTTTCCCTGGGGGAAGGGGTTATTTGTTCTGTTTGTGTCAACAGTTAAGGTCAAATATTACGATAGCAAAATACTGCGGATGCTGGAAATCCGAAATAACAACATCCTGAGGGCGCTCCGCTTCTTCCTTGAACAGAGTCCCAACCAATCCCCATCCACCACCACCCCCCCTCCGCCTGGCTGAACTTGTTCTCACATTGAACAACTTCTCCTTTGACTCCACTCATTTCCTCCAAATTAAAGGTGTTGCTATGGGTAACTGCATGTGTCCTAGCTATGCCTGCCTTTTCATGGGCTATGTGGATCACTCTTTGTTCCAGTCCTACTCGGGTCCCCTCCCTCACCTCTTTTTCCTCTACATTGATGACTGTATCGGTGCCGTTTCCTGCACTCACCCTGAACTAGACAATTTCATTCACTTTGCCTCCAATTTCTACCCTTCCCTCACCTTCACATGGTCCATCTCCGACTCTTCCCTTCCCTTCCTTGACTTCTCCGTCTCCATCTCTGGGGATAGGTTATTGACCAACATTCACTACAAGCCCACTGACTCCCACAGCTACCTGGACTAAACTGCCTCCCACCCCGCCTCCTGTAAGGACTCTATTCCACTCTCCCAGTTTCTCCGTCTCCGCCGCATCTGCTCCACCTTCCACCCCAGTGCTTCCGACATGTCTTACTTTTTCCTCAACCGAGGATTCCCCTCTACCGTGGTTGACACGGCCCTTGACCTGGTCCGTTCTATCTCCCGCACTTCTGCCCTCACCCCTGCCCCTCCCTCCCAGAACCATGATAGGGTTCCCCTTGTCCTCACCTTTCACCTCACCAGTCTCCACATTCAACGGATCATCCTCTGCCATTTCCAATGTGATCCCACCACCAAACACATCTTCCCCTCCCCTCCCCTTTCAGCATTCCGTAGGGACCGCTCCCTCCGAGACACCCTAGTGCACTTCTCTATCACCCCTAGCACCCCTTCCCCTTTGCCTGGCACCTTCCCATGCAAGCGCAGGAGATGCAACACCTGCCCATATACCTCCCCCCTTCCCACTCTCCAGGGCCCCAAACACCCCTTCCAGGTGAAACAGTGATTTACTTGTACTTCTTGCAATCTAGTATACTGTATTCGCTGCTCACGGTGTGGTCTCCTCTACATTGGGGAGAACAAATGCAGATTGGGTGACCGCTTTGCGGAACACCTCCATTTAGTCCGTAAGGGTGACCCTGAGCTTCCGGTCGCCTGTCATTTCAATTCACCGTTCCATTCCCACTCAGACCTCACCATCTGCAGCCTCTTGCATTGTTCCACGGAAGCTCAGTGTAAACTCGAGGAACAGCACCTCCTCTTCCGATTAGGCACTTTACAGACTTCCGGACTCAATATCGAGTTCAACAATTTCAGATCATAACCTCGGCCCCTATTATATTTTTATATTTTTTATCCACACTTTTGGTTTGTGCCTTTTCCCTTTTTTTCTCTCTCCCACACGGCAGCTGTCTCTCACTCTGCAGGCGTATTTCACACTTCATCTAGAGCCATTGTTTGCTTCTTTACCTCTCCTAGTACAATCTTGTCTCACCTTGAACATCTCTTAATGTCTTTTCTTTCATTCCCTCCCCCATTTCCCAGCCCCCAAACTGCCTTTTAATCTGTTCCATTTCCTGCCTTTCTCAGTTCTGTAGAAGGGTTTCGACCCGAAACTATGACTCTGTTTCTCTCTCCACGGATGTTGCCTGGCCTGCTGAGTTTTTCCAGCATTTTCTGTTGTTATTAAGGTAAAATATTAGTTGTCTTTATTCCTGGTTCACCCTGCTGAAACAGTTACAGCTCACACTTCTGTTCTTTGTGAGATAGAAATCCAGCTGGGTACAGCAGACTTTGGTGCATCTTGGGCGGCAGTACCACACAAGTGGCGTGGCTTCTGTTGCCTGTCATACACCCTGCATGAAATTTAGTTCTATTGAAGTTAGTGGAACTGAATACAAGGGAGGCCTTTTAACGGGGTGGGGCTGAAGCAATAACACCCATTTTGTGCCAGCAGCGAAGGCGAATTTCTAGTCCTTTGAGTTTTACCCAAATAAATTGTGCAAGTCATTTAGTGCGCTCAGCCAATGGACAACATTGCCAACTTCTTACCACTGGGGATCCCGAGGGAATGGCAGAAGAAAATGAGCACCATACCACCTGTCTGTCCAGCAGAACATTGAAAACAAAACCCATTTTCTGTTCTTCCCAGCAAGAAAAAAAAATATTACTTGGAAGCAGACTTACTCCCAGCAAATTCAATGGAGCATTATCTACACTCATCCCAGGGTAAAAATGCAACCTATTGTTGTTGTTAGCAGTGTATTGGTATTATACAGTTGGAAATCAAACCCCTACCCATACAGGTATGACAGATATTATATATATATATATGTGTGTATGCTAAAGTTAGCTCAATTTATATACTGGAAGGATAACATTCAGAAAACCAGTAGTGGTAATTGCAGTGTTGGTTAAAGCAACTTATAAAATCTAGACCAGTGTGTTCACTGGAGTCTGAGCAGAGCTGCCTCTCCCTTGCATACTGCATTTTCAATTATTTTAGAAAAAGTAACTGATTGGAGTGTGTTTAAAATACTAAAATACTTGATTAGAAATTGCAAAATGTTAATATTTCCTTTAAAACACAGCCAAATTGGTAAAAACATTATTTTCCCCTGCTAAAATATACAATGCACAGAAACTTGTCACTGTGTCTGATTCTCCAAAATACACTATTGAAAAAGCCACGTAAGTAGTTTCTTTTTGCCTCATCTCTCACCAAGAAACACACCATACTTACCTAAGTCTAGAGAACTTAGAAGCAGGCTGTAAGGACCAAACTTATGCGCCCCAAGTGTGCACTGAGATATTGTTGGAGTTTGACAAGATAAAACCATGCATCTTACCAGAAAGGAGAACTAATGAGCTCCCAGCTGCTTCCCCAGATCTAGACCACCACACTCATTGGGGCAATGGTTTTCAGGTTTATACTTTAGGAAAGATGTCAAAGCTATGGAGTGAATGCAGAAGAAATTCTCGAAGATGATATTAGGGGTGAGAGGCTTTATCTATGAGGAAAGACTAGGAAACATGGGGCTTTCTTCATTTTGGCAGTGAAGGTTAAAAGGAGATCAGATCGATCTATCTGTTCAAAATTATGAGGGGTTTTGATAAGGTAAATAAGGAAAATCTATTCCACTAGTCGGTGAGTCAGTAACTAGAGAGCATAAATTTAAGAGTACCGCTAAAAGAACAAAGGAAGAGGTGAGACAATTTATTTTATATATATATATATGCAAAGGTTTGTCAGGGCAAGGAATATCCTACCAGAAACAATGGTTTAAGCAGAATCCATTATAGCTTTAAAAAGGAATTTGGATACATATTTTAAAAAGAAAAAATGTAAAAGAGTTAGTGGCTTGCTCTTTCAGAGAGCGAGCACGTGCATAGATCACAATGGCTTACAATGTGTCAGCTACTTTTTTGGTCCAGATATGCAATGTAACAAATCCGGTTATACTTGTCACCAGCTGCTCAACGTAGTTCTTCATGTGAGAGGGTTTGGTAAAGTGACATACCTGCTACGATGCCCACTCTTCCTTTGGAGTGCTGATAGACTAGTGTAGGCCAAAGCATTCTTTACCTGCAAACATGTCCTCTTTTTGGTACAAATTTATCTCACAGCTTGCTCCTGGACCATATTTTGATGAAAGTCCTGCTGTTACACGTCCAGGAATTGTGAACCACTAAGAACTGCTTGGATATTGTAATATATGTGGGTAGAACAAATGAAGGACAGAGACACTATGGGGGAATATTCAGTTGATTTGTGCCTCCCGTTAGTGCCCCAAGGGTTCGCTAATGGGGTGCAAAGCACCTAGAGCCTGGGTGCAGCCCCGCTAACACCTCCCGCAAAATTCAGCGGAAGGTTAGTGGCGGCGGTAGCCGGTAGCGCCCTGTGGCGCTGCGCCTCTGGCGATGATGTCATCACTGTGTGCAGCGCCACACTCGTGCCCCAGCCGCAAACTCCGCTTGCGCCCCCTGACCTACCACCGGACGCTACGTCCGACAGGGTCAGGGTGCCGTGTTTGTGGCCGGGGCGGCGTAAATTAAAAGGCAGGTGCCGGGCGGCCATTATTTTGGGGGGCTGCCTGCCAGCACCTGCCCCCTCTCACCTCCTCCTGCGGGGTGCCAGCCGCGATCGGTCAGCTCGCCATTCCTCTCGAGTGCCGGGCTCTTTTGCCGGCACCCCACTCTCCGGTGGTCCAGCCGGGCCCCGGTGCGTGCTCTGCTAGGCCCCTCCCCTTTAATCAGGGGAGGGAGGCCTGCAGTACCACGCCGCTATGTGCCAACGCGCGTGCCGCTGCTGCATGTAGCGCCGCGATATTCAATGGGAGTGCCGCAAGAGCGAGGAGGAGCACTTACATTAACGCCCCGCCTCCTGCTTGTGGCAGTACCACTCAATTTCTGGTGCGGGTGTGTGCTGTCTCTCTGTAGCAATTTATGTTAGTTTTCCAGTTAATTCAGGGGTTTGAGTAAGTTGGGTCGATTCCCATGGTGTGCTGCCACCTAGTGGCTATTTGGTACCTAGCAACTGCAGTAAAAGTGCAGTAAAGTGCTGTAAAGCACAGTAAGTGCAGTAAAGTAAACTACAGATCAACACAGCAACTCTTCACCCTCGGTTGTGTTCACATCGTAGCACTATGGTGGTACCACTGGTTGTCCCTAACATTGAGACACACAATTCCCTCTAACTTAACCTTACTGTATGTACTTAACTTACTTATATATGTATAACTTACCTGTTGGGGCCGTTGCCCCTTTAACTTACCTGTTCGGCCGTTGCCCCTTTAAGAGGCGACCTAACGCGCTGACGTCATGCATCACGTGACGCACGCGCGCCGGCCGCCGGCCCGACTCGGTCTTCCAAGACGGCCGCCGGCACAGCCCGGCCTACCGCGACTTCGGCCGCATCGGCCAGCCGATGGGAGCGACGCGATCTTCCGCCCCCGCGGCAAGCACCAGCACAGCCCGGCCTCGCAATCTCGGCCTCAACGGCCAGCCGCCGTACCGGGAGACGCACTGACACAACGACGCGGTCACGTGACGCCCAAAGCACGGGAACACACAGCAGAGCGTGATGACGTCTTCACGCTCCCCACAGGACTGCGAACCCAGTCCTCGTGGAGTCCCCGCTGGAACAAGACCTATACCACGGTGCTCCTACAGCAGCACATGCTCTGGGAAGTTGTAATGTTCCCATGCCTGAGTCCTGGATATTATTTGTCTAAGTACTTGAGAATGTTATAGATGATTAGTGTGTACACTGTATGTTGCAGAAAATGTTTAGTTTGTAACTTTTCTCTGTAAGCAAACTTACACAGCTAGCCGTGAAGGGCTTGCTCGCTGTCTAGCTGGTTAACTAGTAGCTGTATTTTGATGCACTGTCTCCAGGGCTAATTTAAAGAGAATGCCTTCCAGTTTGCTAAATGTATATTCACAGTAAGCTGTGTTTCCACGTGTTTGGTAATTTACATGCCAAATGTACTGTGTTGCTCAGGCGTACCTAAATTTGTGTATGCATATCAGTTATGTGCTTGTATACTAATGTGTGCTTCCATTTCTGTGTTGTATTTCAGTTTTACAATAAGAATCTTTCAGTAAAGCGTTACAAGAAAAGTCAAGCCTTGTGATTTTTATGGGAAGATATCAAGTTGTTAGCTATCTGTCTAGCTCTGCATAGGAAAGCGCTGCGAGGGCAGAAAAGTAAAAAGACAACAGCACAGTGGGCTCAAGCACAAGAAGATACCATTCAGCTACCATGAGTCTACGCTCAGGAAGACAATATACCATAGAGGACGTCGACCAGCCAATCGAGAAGCATGAGCCTCTCCAAGCAAATGATGCCAAGTCACAGTCCTCTAAAGCATCCTCTAGATCATCTCGGCGGTCCAGCAGACCGTCGTCATCGACAGCTTCTGCAGCCGCCAAAGCACGTGCCAAGGCAAAAGCTGCCCAGGCTCAATTGTCCTTCGCTGAAAACGAAGCTAGTGTGATGAAGCAGAGAGCTGACCTCGACGCCAGACTCCACATTCTCCAAAGCCAGAGAGCTGCCGCTGCCGCTGAAGCTGAAGCTGCAGCTTATGAAGAAGGTGAGGAGAACGAAGGCGGGGAGCACAGCCATGAACCATATGTTCCAGAACAGCCCCTCAGTCCAGTGCAACGTACAAGTGAGTATGTCCAACAACACTCCAAATTGTTCTTCAAGGAAACATCCAGGTATCTCGACGCAGTACCAGCTACTCACCACAGTAGCAAACAGCCTGTTTTTGGAGACACTGAGCTTAAAGGAGAAGAAACAAGTAAGACTTACCTGCAGAGACCTCCACAGCACTCAGCCAATCCAGCCAAGCAGTCCTCACCCGAGCCACAAGGTGCACAAGACCTCGCTAGGTACCTTATCCGCTGAGAATTGTTAAGTTCAGGCCTTCTAGAATTTGATGACCGTCCTGAAAATTATTGGTCATGGAAAGCGTCCTTCCTGAGTACCACCAAGGACTTGAATCTGTCAGCCAGAGAAGAACTAGACTTGATGACAAAGTGGCTCGGAGCTGAGTCGTCAGAACAGGCGAAGAGAATTCGCTCAGCGCACGTCCGCAATCCCACAGCAGGCCCCAACCTGGTTTGGCAACGTCTCGAAGACTGTTATGGGACACCAGAAGTCATTGAACACGCACTGCTCCAGAAGATTGAGGACTTTCCGAAGCTAACCAACAAAGATAATGTCGAGCTCCGAGAACTGGGCGACATTCTCCTCGAACTGGAGTGTGCCAAGGGAGAAGTTTACCTGACCGGCCTCTTGTATTTGGATACAGCTCGTGGGGTAAACCCAATAGTGGAAAAGCTCCCCTACAACCTTCAAGAGAAATGGATAGCTAAGGGATCCAAGTACAAGGAGGACAATGGAGTGGCATTTCCCCCCTTCTCTCTCTTCTCCAGGTTCGTCCAACAACAGGCAAAGGTGAGGAATGATCCAAGTTTCACTTTCTCCACCTCCAGCAGTTACGCTCCTTCGAGAACAGAGAAACCCACAAAGTACAGCAATAAAGCCTCTGTGAGTGTGCACAAAACAGATGTTCCAGCCGAACCCTCAGTCAACCAATCCAGTTCTGCTGGGAATAAAGTGGATGACCCAGATCATCAGTGTCCAATACACAAGAAGCCCCACCCACTCAAAAAGTGTCGAAGCTTTAGAGACAAGCCTATTGATGTGCACAAGGCAAAAGACTGCAAGGCGACAATCAAGTGCTTTGAGTGCAACAGTTGTGGTAAACCACTTTTATCATTCACTATCGTTACACTATAGTTATCACTGTTATATCGCTACTCTATGGTTGTCACTGTTCACACTGTTGTATCACTATACGAGGTCACCTCTTGTCACGCTGCTATACCTGGGCTGACCACTGCTGACTCCGCCCATGACTCCACCTACCTGCCCAGGTATAAAGGTAGTCGACTGGCTGGCATTCCTCCTTGTTGTATCCGATCACCCACGAGGGTGGGCTCTGTTATTTAGCCAATAAAAACCTATAGTTACTTTCTTAACTCGTCGCTTTTCATTGGATGAATTGATAGGTATATCAATTTTATTGGCTAAATTTTAAAATGTCGACACCTGAGCAGTCAAACGACCAGCCAAGCGACCAGCCAGACGCCCAGCTACAACAGCCACAGCAGCCGGCCTGGCTGCGAGCCCTCAGACCACCGTACCTGGATCTAAACCCACAGGCAGCAAACTCAGCCCTCAACTTCGAACACTGGCTGAGCTGCTTCGAAGCCTACCTGGGAGAATCCGGCGTGCCTCAGAAATCCATGCTAAGAGTTCTGAACGCCCAAGTGAGCCCTAAAGTAATCGCACTCATCCGGGACCTTAAAACATACGAGGACGCCATCAACCGGCTGAAAAGACAGTACCAAACCCCAGTAAATTCCATGTATGCCAGACACCTCCTAAGATCCCGCCCGCAACAGCCAGGAGAGCCCGTGGAGGAATTTTTACGGGTGCTACAAGCACTCGGCAGAGACTGTAACTTTAAAGTGGTAACGGCGGCAGAAAATACTGAAGACAATGTCCGCGATGCCTTCGTGAAAGGCCTGCGGTCCGACTACTCACGGCAAAGACTACTGGAAGCAAGGGACCTCAACCTGGACAAAGCTGCAGCCCTCGCTCTCTCCCTAGAGGTGGCCCATCGGGACCTCGAGGCATACTCAAGGTACTGTAACTCGCGACCCTGGGACTTGGGACCGACCCCGACCGCGATACCCCCCGCAGCAACCCCCCTGGGACCTACCTCAGCGTCGGCGTCCCGGACCCGATCGAGACCGCCACCCCCGGTACCGGCTCCGACATCGGACCCCCGCGATCGGGCCGCCGGCTGCTTCTTCTGCGGCCAGGCGAAACACCCGAGGTCGCGCTGCCCAGCCAGGAACTCTACCTGCTCAAACTGCATGAAGAAAGGCCACTTCGCTAAGGCCTGCAGAGGTGGATCATCAGAGGCCAGCAGTGCCTCATGCGAGCTGTGGGGGCGGCCATCTTCCTTCAAGGCAACAGAGGCCAGCATCCCCACATGTGAGTCATGGGGTGGCCATCTTTGATACAGGCAACCAACACCAGCAGTGCCTCATGTGAGTTATGGGGGCAGCCATCTTCTCCGCTATTTTGTCCAACCTCGTGGGAGACGCCATTTTACCCACCACGCCCGACCGCCACCGTGCCTCTAGACCCGACTACCGCCTCAACCGCAGACTACAACAACTCGCTCAGCTATACACTAGCCTCCGTCACACTGGACCAGGTCCGCCCGCATCACCTGTCCAAGTCGATGATGGACATCAAAGTAAACGGCCACGCCACGACCTGCCTGTTCGACAGCGGAAGCACGGAGAGCTTCATCCACCCAGACACGGTGAGCCACTACTCCCTCCCTGTCCTGCCAACGCGCAACCGGATCTCGATGGCATCGAGGTCACACGCCACAGACATCAGCGGCTACTGTGTTGTGACCCTGTCGGTTAAGGGTACGGAGTATAAAAATTTTAAACTCCTCGTCCTGCCCCAGCTATGCGCTGCCGTCCTACTAGGCCTAGACTTCCAATCCCACCTCCAAAGCGTCACGCTAGCATACGGCGGACCCCTCCCCCCACTCACAGTCGACAACCAGCAGATTTTAAACCGCCCACCGCGTAACACCTGCGGCCTATCCACCCTCAAGGTCCCGCCACCTTCCCTGTTCGCTAACCTCACCCCCGACTGCAAACCCCTCGCTACCAAGAGCAGGCGGTACAGCGCCGGGGACAGAGCTTTCATTAGCTCTGAGGTGCAGCGTCTCCTGAAGGAGGGCATCATCGAGGGGAGCACCAGCCCCTGGCGTGCCCAGGTCGTGGTCGTTAAGACCGGCAATAAAAACCGCCTGGTCATCGACTACAGCCAGACCATAAACAGGTACACCCAGCTGGACGCATACCCCCTTCCCCGCATATCTGATATGGTCAATCAGATTGCGCAGTACCGGGTATTCTCCACCATCGACCTTAAGTCGGCCTATCACCAACTCCCTATCCGCCCTGAGGACCGCCAGTATACAGCCTTCGAGGCGAACGGCCGCCTCTACCACTTCCTTAGGGTTCCCTTCGGCGTCACCAACGGGGTTTCGGTCTTCCAAAGGGAGATGGACCGGATGGTTGACCAGAACGGGCTGCACGCCACGTTCCCCTACCTAGATAACGTCACCATCTGCGGCCGCGACCAGCAGGACCACGATGTTAATCTGGAGAGATTCCTCCGTACGGCCCAACGGCTGAACCTCACCTACAATAAGGATAAATGTGTGTTTAACACCTCGCGCCTTGCCATCCTCGGCTGTGTAGTAGAGAACGGAGTCATCGGCCCCGACCCCGAAAGAATGCGCCCCCTCATGGAGCTACCCCTCCCCCACTGTCCAAAGGCACTGAAGAGAACCCTGGGGCTCTTCGCCTACTATGCCCAATGGGTGCCCAATTATGCGGACAAAGCCAGACCCCTCATGAAGTCCACATCCTTCCCCCTTACGGAGGAAGCGTGCGCAGCCTTCTCCCTCATTAAGGGAGACATTGCCAAGGCCACTATGCACGCAGTGGACGAGTCCATCCCCTTCCAAGTCGAGAGCGATGCATCCGACTTCGCCCTAGCCGCCACCCTTAACCAGGAGGGGAGACCGGTGGCCTTCTTCTCAAGGACCCTACAGGGCCCTGAGATCCGACACTCGTCGGTCGAGAAGGAGGCCCAGGTGATTGTGGAGGCGGCATGACGCTGGAGGCACTACCTGGCAGGCAAACGATTTACCCTCCTTACCGACCAACGTTCGGTCACTTTTATGTTTAATAACAAGCTGAGGGGCAAAATCAAGAATGACAAGATCTTGAGGTGGAGAATCGAGCTCTCCACCTACGATTATGATATCTTGTACCGGCCAGGTACGCTGAATGAACCCCCCGATGCTCTGTCACGAATTACATGCGCCAGCGTGCAAAGTGATAGACTTCAGACCCTCCACAATGACCTCTGCCACCCCGGGGTCACCAGACTTTACCACTTCATTAAGGCCCGCAACCTGCCCTACTCCATCGAGGAGGTCAGGACCATGACCAGGAACTGCCAGACCTGTGCCGAGTGCAAACCGCACTTCTTTAAGCCGGACAGAGCAAGCCTGATCAAGGCCACCCGCCCCTTCGAGCGCCTGAGCATCGACTTTAAGGGGCCCCTCCCATCCTCTGACCGTAATGTGTACTTCCTCAACATTGTTGATGAGTACTCCCGTTTCCCCTTTGCCTTCCCCTGCCCAGACATGACCAGTACCACGGTCATTAAATGCCTGAATGACCTCTTCGCCTTGTTCGGGTTCCCAAACTATATACATAGTGACCGGGGCTCCTCCTTCATGAGCGAGGAACTCCATCAGTTCCTACTAGCGAGAGGTATTGCTGCAAGCAGGACCACCAGCTACAACCCCCGAGGGAACGGCCAGGTAGAAAGAGAGAACGCGACGGTATGGAAGGCCGTCCTCTTAGCCTTAAAGTCTAAGGGCCTCCCAACCTCCCGCTGGCAGGAAGTCCTCCCGGCAGCGCTGCATTCCACCCGGTCACTACTTTGCACTGCCATCAACGCCACCCCCCATGAACGAATGTTTGCTTTCCCCAGGAAGTCGACTACGGGAACCACGCTACCAACCTGGCTGACCTCTCCGGGGCCCGTCTTGCTGCGAAAGCACGTGAGGGCCCATAAAACGGACCCCCTGGTCGAGAGGGTGGACCTCCTGCACGCCAGCCCCCAGTACGCCTATGTGGCATACCCAGACGGGCGGGAGGACACAGTCTCTTTACGAGACCTCACACCCTCGGGCACTCCGGAGACACCACCTTCACCCCCCCCCCCACCACCCCCCCAATTCCAGACCAGGTAGACGGCATGCCGGAACCCCACGAGCCTTCGCCGACCACGCAGACACCAGCATTAACACCGGATAATGCAACACCGCCGCTGCGACGATCAGAAAGGCTTACGAGGCCTCCGGACAGACTGACATACCAGAACTGGTAGTACACTTCACCCCGCCGGACTCAAATCTAAACAAGGGGTGAATGTGGTAAACCACTTTTATCGTTCACTATTGTTACACTTTTGTTATCACTGTTATATCGTTACTCTATGGTTATCACTGTTCACACTGTTGTATCACTATACGAGGTCGCCTCTTGTCACGCTGCTATACCTGGGCTGACCACTGCTGACTCCGCCCATGACTCCACCTACCTGCCCAGGTATAAAGGTAGTCGACTGGCTGGCATTCCTCCTTGTTGTATCCGATCACCCACGAGGGTGGGCTCTGTTATTTAGCCAATAAAAACCTATAGTTACTTTCTTAACTCGTCGCTTTTCATTGGATGAATTGATAGGTATATCAACAGTGAAAAACACATTGCAGCCCTGCATCCAGGTCCTCCTCCTTCAACCACCGAGAGTGCTGCGGTTGACAAAGAGGATAGCGGGGAGCAAAGCGAAAGCACATCTTCTTCAGTCACCTCCAAGTGTACAGAGGTTTGTGGAAATGCAAGCAGCCCACGCTCATGCTCCAAAATCTGCTTGGTTAAAGCATATCCTGCAGGGAGAAAGGAGAAGGCAATCAAAATGTACGCAGTGCTTGATGAACAAAGTAACAAGTCTCTAGCGAAGACAGAATTCTTCAATCTCTTTGAAGTCAAAGCCAGCGCAGCTCCGTACACGCTAAAAACCTGTGCAGGGACAACAGAGACTACGGGTAGGAGAGTTGGGAACTTCATGATCGAGTCCATGGATGGGAAACTACAGCTTCCCCTCCCCACCTTAATTGAGTGTGACATGATGCCAGATGATAGGACAGAAATTCCCTCCCCAGAGGTCGCACGCCGTCAGCCCCACCTACAGCCAATCACCAACAAGATTCCAGCTGTGGACCCGAATGCTCAAATCCTCCTGCTCTTGGGAAGAGACATCTTAAGGGTGCACAAGGTGCGTGAGCAAATCAACGGGCCCCACAATGCTCCTTATGCGCAGCGGCTTGACCTGGGATGGGTCCTCGTGGGTGGAGTTTGCCTGGGAACAGTCCACAAACCAGCGGATGTCAGCATCTATAAAGCAAACGTGTTGCACAACGGTCGCACATCCTGTCTCAGCCCATGCCCAAACAGGATCCAGGTAAAGGAAGACTACGATGACATGACGCAGCATCATAGGTCAACCTCCTCTGCCTGTGAGGAAGAGCCAGGCCCCACTGTGAGCACAGACAGCCTAGGATGCTCAGTGTTTGAAAGGTCCAAGGACGATGGACACAGCTGGGTGGCACCCTTACCATTTCACTCTCCTAGACGCCATCTTCCGAGTAACAGGGAACAAGCTATGAAGCGCCTCTGCTCACTCAGGAGAACCCTGGTGCCGGTGTCCACTGACCCAGACATGCCTGCAGTCCTCACCCCAGCGATGCTCCTGACTCAAAAGATGAGTGCTATTTCAGCCCCCTCTGGAAACTTTGACACGGCTGAGCTGCACAGGAAGCAGTGGAAGCAAGTCCAGTGTCTTGCAGACACTTTTTGGAAGAGATGGAGAGGAGATTATTTGTCCACCCTGTAGAGCCGTAGGAAATGGACAGAAGACAAGCCAAATGTCAAAGTGAGAGATGTTGTCTTGCTGGAAGACAGCCAAGCACACATAAATGAATGGCCAGTGGGACTGGTTGTCAAAACTCTGCCGAGCAGGGACAAGAGGGTCCGCAAGGTGGAGGTGAAGATTGTCAAGGAGGGGACTGTCAAAGTGTTTCTGAGGCCAGTCTCAGAGATCGTAGTCCTCCTTTCTGAAGAAACCTAGAGAACGGATTCTGAGTATGTTGCAGCCAAAGGACGTTTTCTTTAGGTTTATTTTGTATCTGTAGTGGTACAATGGAATTGTACCAAGCGGGGAGTGTGCTGTCTCTCTGCAGCAATTTATGTTAGTTTTCCAGTTAATTCAGGGGTTTGAGTAAGTTGGGTCGATTCCCATGGTGTGCTGCCACCTAGTGGCTATTTGGTACCTAGCAACTGCAGTAAAAGTGCAGTAAAGTGCTGTAAAGCACAGTAAGTGCAGTAAAGTAAACTACAGATCAACGCAGCAACTCTTCACCCTCGGTTGTGTTCATGTCATAGCACTATGGCGGTACCACTGGTTGTCCCTAACATTGAGACACACAATTCCCTCTAACTTAACCTTACTGTATGTACTTAACTTACTTATATATGTATAACTTACCTGTTGGGGCCGTTGCCCCTTTAACTTACCTGTTCGGCCGTTGCCCCTTTAAGAGGCGACCTAACGCGCTGACGTCATGCATCACGTGATGCACGCGCGCCGGCCGCCGGCCCGACTCAGTCTTCCAAGACGGCCGCCGGCACAGCCTGGCCTACCGCGACTTCGGCCGCATCGGCCAGCCGATGGGAGCGACGCGATCTTCCGCCCCCGCGGCAAGCACCGGCACAGCCCGGCCTCGCAACCTCGGCCTCAACGGCCAGCCTCCGTACCGGGAGACGCACTGACGCAACGACGCGGTCACGTGACGCCCAAAGCACGGGAACACACAGCAGAGCGTGATGACGTCTTCACGCTCCCCACAGGACTGCGAACCCAGTCCTCGTGGAGTCCCCGCTGGAACAAGACCTATACCACGGTGCTCCTACAGCAGCACATGCTCCGGGAAGTTGTATTGTTCCCATGCCTGAGTCCTGGATATTATTTGTCTAAGTACTTGAGAATGTTATAGATGATTAGTGTACACTGTATGTTGCAGAAAATGTTTAGTTTGTAACTTTTCTCTGAAAGCAAACTTACACAGCTAGCTGTGAAGGGCTTGCTCTCTGTCTAGCTGGTTAACTAGTAGCTGTATTTTGATGCACTGTCTCCAGGGCTAATTTAAAGAGAATGCCTTCCAGTTTGCTAAATGTATATTCACAGTAAGCTGTGTTTCCACGTGTTTGGTAATTTACATGCCAAATGTACTGTGTTGCTCAGGCGTACTTAAATTTGTGTATGCATATCAGTTATGTGCTTGTATACTAATGTGTGCTTCCATTTCTGTATTGTATTTCAGTTTCACAATAAGAATCTTTCAGTAAAGCGTTACAAGAAAAGTCAAGCCTTGTGATTTTTATGGGAAGATATCAAGTTGTTAGCTATCTGTCTAGCTCTGCATAGGAAAGTGCTGCGAGGGCAGAAAAGAGTGCGCTAACTTTTTCGGGGCGTGAAAAGAAGCGACCTGGCAAAGTTAGCCCCCAAAAGGGGGCCCGACTGAATTTTTCCCCGTATGAGTTGCTAATCAAGGTGCTTGTTTACTAGGCCAGGACGATCTGAGCATGCTCACACCAAACCAGGTGATAATGGATTAAAGATATATCACATATTTAACCTGCATTAAGACTTTGCTTCATTGAAGAAAGAAAAGAAAGACTGAAGCATCCCTCAACTCTTCTCAGTGCACTGCCAAAGAACTGTATCCAAGCTAAAACTGTTATCCACCAGAACCCCCGAGAACCATTATGTAACAATAATTAGGATACTAGGGAGGTTCTGTCTTAATTGTTTCCATTCATAATATTCTTTACTTATTTCTGTAAATAGTGCTTTAAAAGTTAAAAATCAGCCATCCAATGTTTAATATAGTAACAATATAGCATTAATTAAAATGAAGTTAAAGATCTCCTGAGTTGTACTTTTTGAATTCCAGCCACATGAACATTTGTTGCATGTTACACAGAGATGAGAAAACGTAGCACTTAATAGAGGAAACGGCTAAAAATAGTCATGTTATTTCATATTGCAAGTGTAAAAGATTAAACTGCTCAGCATCCTGAAAAATGAGGACTTTGCATCATGTTTTCTATATAAAGGAAGCAGCTCTCTAGGTCTCCTGGAGCACTGTAGTGTGTTCATCAGTTTCTATAATTGCCCTGACATGGTTGCTCGGGAACAGTTTTATATGACAGCAATTGTTTAGCTTATCACATATTTCCTAATGTAAGATGTCATAGTCCTCTGAATGTGCACAACCTACTGTGTAGAATTATAAGTCAAGTCACTGGCAAAGCATTTCGGGTCAACTCCACTTCATCCAGTTTTACACAGACAGTCGCAACTACTGTTATACTAGTAATTGCTCTACAAGATAACCACCTTGGTTCAATTGTAGTTTGAACATAAATATCAAGTGATCGTTGCTAACATTACTCAAACTAAAACTGCATAAATTAGGTGGTATCAATTTAAAGAGATCTCTTCATTGGATGTGGCTTTTCCCTCTCATGTTCTCTTACTTCTATGCTAATTTTCTTAACCATAGGTCCTTTTTTTTTGAAGTGGCTGCTGTACTTTTTACTCTTTGCCTCAATTACCAATAACATCAGTCTATGCCACTGCGCTCCAGAGAAGCGGAGGAAAGTAAATTGTGCTAAAAAGGTGGATAAGCATTACATAAATTGAATGCATGATATTTACACAAATGGCCCTGAACTGTTTTGGTTGATTTTCTGAGAACACGAGGAAGATAAAACAAAAACGCTATAAGGAACCACAAAAAGACATTCGGGCCATCAAACCTATACCCTTCACTGACCATGCAACATTTTCCATACGATGTTATCTATCAATTCACTCATTCTCCTGAGGGGAACAAACGATTATGGGTAAGATCTCCAAGAAGATAAAGTTCTGTGAAATTCCTTCCTGAGCCAAAGAAGCACCAAGCAATAATTCATTTTAACTGTCTTAAGTGCTGAAAATGTACTTTGTGAATCCAGCCAACATCCATAATAGGTTATTTCAGAGAATAGTTCAGATCAGCTACATGATCATTGTTAAAATAAAGACAACTATTTTACAAATATATTTTAACCATTTGGAATAAACGTGGCCTAGATTTTCCACTTCCGTGGATTTGGCATACATCTGAAGAAATAAAGCAATGGAAATATTTAAGTACTGCGTTCCTTACCTGTTGCTCCAAACAGCGCATTTTATTTTTTGCTTGTAATATCCCTTTTTAATTGCCTATTTGTAGGTTTTATATACAATGGCTCAGAAATTAGGGTCAGGGGCTTGCCGCGCGTGCAAGCCCCCGATGTGCACTTACCTAGCGCGCCAGCTGTTGTGCTCTCGGGGCGCGTGGAATTCCGTTTTTCTGAGGATTATTCCCGGGCAGCGTCTGACATCACGCCGCCCAGGAGTGCAGCCAGCGCGAAGCCTCGAGCGCGGAGTGTAAGTGAGACACGCCCTGTGAGGTCGCATTAGCATAGGACACGCCCCCAATCTTCCTCAGCAGCTGGAAATGCTTGGTACATGCAGAGCAGCATTGTAAGTAGGTTCTTTGTATTTTTATGAATGCTTTGGTAACTTTTTTAAACTTTTAAATACTTTTACATGATTTTGAAGAATCTGAAGTAGTTTTAAATAGAATTTAAGCAATTTAAAGAGTTTTAAAAGCCCTGAAAGCATTTATTTCATTCAATTTATTTAATTAGCAACGTGAAATGGCTGGAATGAGCAGAATTCACGTCATTAAAAGAACTCAAAATTTCACTGACGATGACCTCAGCAATCTCCTCAACGAGGTGCAGGCGCAGCGCCTGCGCATCATTGGGAATGAGAAGTCCAGGGCGCCGCGAAAAGGACAGATGATAGCTTGGTCTTTCAAGTGGCAGCATAGGGCTCCAGTCACGGGGAGGGAAAAGGCGCAGGAAACGTTAGGGTGTCACCTTTTGCGCGGAGTGGGCCTTTGGCGTAGCGGTAAGCATCCCCACCGCTGGGCCAGAAGGAGTAGGGTTTCGATCCCCGCTCCACACAGTCCCGGCACGTGGAGTCGGAGCTCCGACTCTAAATTCTGGGTTGACATCCAGCGGAATACTTACGTCCGTGGGTGTGGGTGGCCCTCCCCTCGAATGGGTTGTGGGAGCCCGTAAAACCCTCCCGCCATAGGACTAAGCACCCTAATGGCTGGTATGAAGATGGTTATGGTCACGGAAGGAGCGTTAACGCGGCCAGAAATCCTTCCACCAGTTCATACAGAAAGGGAACAGAGCGAAGAAACGTATGACGACGACCTTTTGCGCAATGCACCTCGTTGGACCCTCAGTCACAGATGCGAGGGGGCAAATTGTTCAATTGTTAAATTTTTCATTTTATTGGCATGTTAAATGTTGTCTTTGCTTTTTTCATTGAAATGTATATTTGTGACTGAAAGGATATGTAACCTTTTCGTTTAAACAGTATAGCATGTAGTCACTTTGAAAAAAAATTCAACTTTTATTGTAGCAAAATTATTTTTACAACTGTTTGAAAATTAGAAAATAGCTAGTTTCCACCTTGAATGTCTTTATTGCACGAAGAAACCAGAAAAAGTCACGTTAAACTGTTTACAAATTTTTTTCTGAACTATTCGGCCTAGAAATTGGGTTGTGGGTTCGCCAGGGCTGTAGCGCCAGAAATTTTGCGCCAGCGTTAATGCGGCAGCGCCCGACGAAAATTCGGTTGCGCCGGGCCCAGACGGCGGCGGGCGCTAAAGGAGGGTTTTAGCGCCTCAAAACGGGTGTTCAATTGGGTTTTCCGGTGCTAATCCCCCGCTGCGGCACCCGATGCGGTGCGGCAGGCTGGGGAACTGCAGGCCTCCTCCTTCTGTTAAGGAGGAGCTGCCTGCAGCCGACAACTGACCGGCGGATTCCCCCGACATCTGAGCCCGGCACCTCGGGGAAGTGCCGGGCTCGCAGCACACACACATCAGGGCCGCGGGGGGGGGTGATGCAGGCGTCCGGGAAGGGAGGTGCGGGCAGGCGGCCGCCGGGAACGCGGCCGGCCGCCGCTCCACCTTTATGCGCCGGCGCAAAGGCGTGTAAGAACCCTTTCCACAATCGTTGGTTGCGCCTGCCACGGGCGAGGCGGGCGCAACTGAATTTGGGCTTGGGGCCGGGTTACCACGGCAACCGGGACGCTGCGCACACCGATGACGTCATCGGTGCCGGCGCAGCGCTACCGGCTAACGCCGATGGTAAGGCCCAAGTCAATTTCAGAAACGGCTATAATTCCAGCGCAATGCCCTCCAGCGCCGCTAATTGGGCGCTAACCCCACTCAATTTCTAGGCCTTCATGTTTACAAATGTTTGAAAAGTACAAAATAGCTAGTTAACATTTAAAAGTTATAAACTATCTACATCAAAACTGAACCTGAAAACTGTTTGATGATGCAATAAAAGTTCACTGCTTCACTTTAAATTATGTCTGCTCCTTTCTTTGCCTTGCGGGGGGAGGGGTAGGTACAAGGTGACACTACCTCGTGAAGGTGTTGGCTACTAGCAGTTCCCGAGCAGCCTTACTTCGGAAGCACTTGGCTCCTCCCCATGAGGCCTGGCCACAGGCACATTGGCATCGCTTAAGTCCTCCATTTCAACAGGGAGCTCTTCTGCAGTGTTAAGGGTCAGTCCTTCCTGCAGGGCAAAGTTATGCAAAGCACAGCAGGCCATCACAATCCTTGTCACTTTCTGCTGAGAATACTGCAAGGTCCCCCCTGACCTATCTAGACACCGGAAGCGTGATTTCAGAACTCCAATTTTCCTCTCCACCACTTGACGTGTGGACACGTGTGCCTCGTTGTATCTCTCCTGAGCCTCATTATTGGTCTTGCGGTAGGGAGTCATCAGCCATGGTCTTAGCGGGTACCCCTTGTCTCCCAATATCCATGCGGATCCTTGAGGCAATTTGCTGAGGGCAGCATATAAGTTAGAGTTACGGAGGACGAAGGAGTCATGATTACTTCCCTGGTGCGCTGCATTCACGTTTAGGATCCTGAGGTGCGCATCACATACTATCATAACATTCAATGAATGATAGCCCTTCCTGTTGATGTATGTCACAGGTGCGTCCAGTGGTGCCTTCAATGCAATATGGGTTCCATCGACGGCCCCAATCACTTTGGGGAATCCAGAAATGCGATGAAATGCAAGGGCCATCTCCTTTTGATGTCGAGTGGACAAGTCATACTTAATGAACTCTGAAAGCCTACGCATAATGGCATCTGTGACCTGGTGAATGCAGACCCTCGCAGCATTCTTAGAGATGCTGCTTATGTCACCGGTGCCTGCTTGAAATGACCCACTTGCAAAGAAGTTCAATGCTGTGGTTACCTTCATGTTCACTGACAAGGCAGTGCGGGTCTTCAAGTGTGGTTGAAGGTCCTCCTTCAACATGTCACACAGTCGGCCAATTGTCTCTTTACTGAAGCGCAGCCTCCTCACAAACAACTCCTCCGACAGCATCTCAAATGATCGCCTCTCCCTGTACACTCTGTGGGGTGGGTAGTTGTTACTTCTGATCAGGAGATGGTTATGGTTCCTCACTCTTCTACGTTGTTCCCTGGCGTTCCGAATTCTTTGAAGCAAAACCACAGAGCATCAGGGCAACATTTCTATAAGAGGGCATGTTTCTCGCTCACAGGACTCCTCTTTACACAGACGTACTTGTAAGGAAAAAATGGAAATAGTTGTTAAAGTTATTTTAATAAACTGAGTGGCTAGAAAATCACCTCGGCCTATGGCAGGAAACATGCTTTAACGGTTTGGGAACACGTCATACCCGCCTGATGAATATCACAGGCCGAGATGATTTTCCAATAACTAACATTTTCTAAAAGTCATCATTACATACATACATTCATCCACATACTGAAAGGAATATATACATAAATACACATACTTCAAGGAATATATACAGACATACATACATTCATACATACATACTTACTTAAAAGAATATATATTACCGATGAAAAGTTTATTTTTTAAACATTTTATTCATTTTTAAACAGTCATTTTCACATATTTAATAAACAAATCAAATTCAAGTAGGCCTTGCACACAGCTAGAGTTGATCCTTATACCTGCACTACTCAAAACCCGTTTAAAAAAAAAATAATAAAGTTGGAAACTTACCTCAGACTTTCTTACAATAAATTCCCTCCCTTTCACAACTAAAAATGTGCCATTTAGAAGCACCACTGCTGAAAGAATTCTTCCTCCTTAGCGTTACGGAGCTCCTGGGCGGCTTTACTCCTTTTTAAATGTGTAAATGGTGGGGACTTACCCTCACTCCACCAATTCATAAAAACGCTGAATTTCAATGCGCACGCGCTGCCTGAAACATCGCACGCATTCCACCTCTTAACCCTTGCTTTCAGGGGACCGAAAGTGCCGTTTTCCCGCGCATGCGCTGTGCATGCAAGAAACCGGCACGTCCAACGGGTCCACGCATGGGTACCCCGTGCATACTCACGCGTCAGGACCCGAATTACTGGGCCAATGAAGGGGGCATTGGCCTGGAATACCTGTGGTGGCACGTTTCCGACAGTTACACTTGGATGGCACCTGCCATGGAACTCTGCCACTGACCCTGCCAAAACTTGTGTGACCAGGAGTCAGAGTCTGCAAGAGTGGATCTTTGGCTGTGTGGGAACACATCTGCCGTGCCATCCTGCCAAGAACCCTGGAAATGCAGGTGTTAACTGGCTGGCCCATGGGCTGCCCTGATGTCCAGTCTTAAGAGAACATTTTGGATGCCCAAGTGACCCGCTTAGAAAGGGAACTGTTTAGCATCCTCAAAATATTTTTTGGGCTCCACAACTTCACGGGTCCAAGCCCCAACCCTAGCCTGGATCCCCAGGTGGGCCAGATTGGGTCTGCATCATTACCAAAGCAAAATACTGCAGATGTTGGAAATCTGAAATTTAAACAGAAAATGCTGGACATACTCAGCAGGGCAGGCACTATCAGTGGAGAGAGAACCAGAACTGATGAAAGGTCATCGACCTGAATCTTTGGCTGGAATTTTTTGGGGTCCGTGCGGGCGTGATTTGGGGTGGGTCGGATGTTAAATTTGAAAAAAGTTGGAGCGGGTTGGGAAGCCATCATCATCCCGTTTCCATGTGCAATTCCCTCGGGTGCGTTTGCCAGTGCGGCAGCGACCCGACCGGCAGAGGCGGGTGACCTAATTCAAATCATTGACAGGTAGTTGTCAAACCCTTAAGAGCCTTTTTCAGCCTAACTTTCAAATTTCCCTGGCTACCCATGGGATTCACGCAGCTTGGGAACCATGTCTGTCAGCCTGAGGCGGGAGTTGAGTGACCATTGCTCCAGCTGATTAGATGACAGCATGATATCTACAGTACTATAAGAGCTCCCACCTCACAGCGGATCACTTTCCTCAGGCAGAAGCTGTTGCTGACTGCATTCCCAGCATTCGTTTAGCTTTTTACAGGCTGCAAGTGTTTCCAGCAAAGTCGCCATCCAGTCTCACCTCATTGGTAGAACCTATCACTCCATTGAAGCTTGCT
Source organism: Somniosus microcephalus (assembly GCF_052327205.1). NCBI lineage: Eukaryota > Metazoa > Chordata > Chondrichthyes > Squaliformes > Somniosidae > Somniosus > Somniosus microcephalus. The sequence continues at coordinate 38,136,139 of NC_140996.1, forward strand.
CCTCTGATCGCTACTTGAACTGCCATCTATTCCATCAGCATGGATGCCATTTATACTCTGTCACCTTGGTCCGCAGAATCGGACCACGGTCAGCCGCAACACTACCAGCACCAGGCATACCAGTAGCACCAACGACAACACCACCAACTTTCTCCTCAACCATCTGATGCCGCACAGGACAGAGCACATCAGCGCAGGGCTGCATCATGCCGGAGGCGATACCCCCAACACAGGGTATACAGGCAGAGGATGAGCTTCCTCAACATGACTGAGCAGCTGTGCCAAAGGAGGCTTAGGCTATTGCAGACATTTGCATATTGCTCGAGCAAGACCTGCAGCCCAGAGGAGTGGGTGGACTTACCTTACCAGTGGCTGTCAAAGTCACCAGCTCCCTCAACTGCTTTGCCTCAGGCTCCTTTCAGGGATCTACGGCATCTTGCAGTCGGCCGCCCACAGATGCATCACACAGGTCACCGATGCCCTGTTTGACAAGTCAGCCAATTATATCAATTTTACAACTGATGAAGCCAGTGTTCCTGAGCGGGCGCTCGACTTTGCCACTCTGGATGGCTTCCCACGGGTGCAGTGCATTAGCAACTGCACACATGTGGCCATCAGTGCATACCATCATAACCAGGAGTCTTTGTCAACAGCAAGGACTTCCACTCCCTCAATGTGCAGGGCGAACTTAATAGGCCCCATTATCGCAAAGTCAATTTCTGCAGCAGGATGGAAGCAACAATGGGGTCGCGACCCGCCACGCCAACCGCCCGCAACCAACCCGACCAGGTACAGAAAATACCGGCTCTGTTTCTCTCTCCACAGATGCTGCCTGACCTATGAGTGTTTCCAGCATTTTCTGTTTTTATGTCTGCACCGTTGGTATGCTGGGTGCTGACAGAGGGCCAGAGCGTGGTAACTTCTGACTTAGGAAGTCCTCGACCTCAGCTCCACCCTTAGGCTTCACTGGCCTTACTTCTGCCCCTAAAAGGTTCAGCAAAAAATTTCAGTGTAGACCAGGACCTGGCTTTTTCAAATCATGACAAAATTTCTGGCCTTCCCTTCCTGAGTTGTGGCAGCAGTGCACCAGAGCAGCAAAGCAATTTGGGGATAATTGTCTGCACGCTAAAAGAGTGTTTGTATTGAGTTAATGAATAAAGCTGTTCTAAGATATGTACTGTTTGGAAAATTCCTAATGTGTTGACAGCCCATCTAACTTATTTTTAAAATCTGAACTACAATTGTGTCACAATGGGGGGAGTATTAACCCCCCCAGGATGTGCGAGAGAGCATTGGGGGAGATAAATTTCCAGTTTTGGAAGTCCGAACCAGCTTGCCTCCAATGCGTCCACTTCCGGTTTTAACTGAGATGGGTTGTGGGGTGGGTGACTAACCTGCTCCACAGAGGTGGGTCCATCATTTAAATCTTTAATTAGGCAGTTTGCCTCAAATTTAATCACAGTTTTATTTTTAATGCTTGCGGGCCAGGCTTCCCAAGGTGCGGGGAAAGCCGGCAGCTAAAGGGAGGTGAGAAAGCCGGATCCATCAGGTAAGTGCTGTTACAGCAATGCTTGTGTGCCAAGAGGAACAGGTGTGTTGCCCCCCATCCTCCTAAAATAATCAGCTTCACTCGTTGCAATCCGCCTCCCCATCCACCCCGATCTACTCACGGCTCACAATCTCCTCCTCCGGCCCCCACCACACCGCCCCAACTCGATTTCCTCTGCGGCAAACCCCATGATGTTCCCTCTGGCCCATCTGATGTCCTTTCAGGCCACTCTGATGTTCCCCCAACTCCTAATCTCTACCTCCCTCCTCTCCACTCCCCAGCTGCGGCCTAGTGCTGCAGGCCTTCCCACCCGAAAAACCAGCCAGCGTCTTAATCTGGCTGGCTGGGAAATGGAGTCAAAAAAATTAACTGAGGTCCTGCTGTTAAATTCCTCAGGACCTCAGGGAAACCTGCATTTCTGGGTTTCGCATCCACTACACCTCCCCACCGCTCCCTCGCCGCCTCCCTGCAGATATCAGGACCAATGTTTCCGTTTTACAGATTTCAAAACAGGCAAAACTATCAAAGATAAATGGAAACTACATTGTCAAAATTCAGCTGGGGAAAGGATTAGTGTAATCATGAAATAGAAACTGTAAAATGTTGTGAGAATCTAGATTTTTGTTATTAGTTTTGCAATATCTAATTGACATAATCTGTACAGATTTTGATGCACATCATTGTTTTATAATATAGTCACTGTCTGTGCAATTCTCCTATTATTTTAATATAAGTAAGCCAGGCCCTAATCAGTTTGGTTGACACTAAAATAAACAGAGGAACAGATCTACCTTTAGGCAAAACAGACTCCGTCTTAGAGCACAAAATGAGTTTGGTAATTGTCTGTAGCTCGGCAACTTCAATTATTTAGAGAAATAATGAAGAAATATCACTGCTGGTTTGCAACAAGACAAATTATAATGAGATTTAGTTCAAAATGTCACATTGTTCTTGGGGGCAGTTGTGTGAGTTTGTCAGCCCAGATAGGGTCAGTTTGAGACTGAGTGATCAGGGTTGGCTAAGGAGAAAACTGGGAGCAGCATATGTGTATGAATGTGTCAGAAGGAACAGAAAGTAAAAGAAAAAGACATTCAGGAATAACTGATAGAAATAATATCCAGCCTTTTTTGTCCTCTGATGGTTCTCCAAACTACTGCAAATAAATCCGAAGGATGTTAAAACCAATGGAAAAAGCAGAGTAAGAAAACTCTAATAAGAACCCTTAAAAGGAAACAAAGATGGTTATGCCTTGAACAAAATGAAAAAGACCAGAGGCTAAACATATTGGCCCAGAATTTACGTGGCCTATGACGGTGTACGTTGTCATAAGTGCTGTGAACGGCCCCGCAAGTTCCGGATTTCCGTATGCGATGTGTATGCGTGAAAACCCGGAACTTGTGATCTGTCAAGTTTCTCTTTGACAGATCGTACAGATCCGCTGTAAATTCACTTTTGCTAGTGCAGAGTTTGGGCTATTTACCTAACTACTGCCCAGCGAATACCCACAAAACCCTTAAGCCTGGTACAAGCAGGCATAAGGCCTTCTTTTACCAGTGTTAGGGATAAAATAAATATTAAAATAAAAATTTTTCAATGATTTAAACCTTCACTTACATTTAAAATTAGTTTAGGTTACTTTTGTCCCGTTTAAAAATGTTTACATTTATTTTTCAAAAATTAAATTTTTTATTTTAGATGTTTAATTAAAGGTTATTTTAATTAATTTTGAACCTGTGATCATTTATTTTTATTTTAGTGTTGTGAAATTTAATTTATTATGTCATTCCTATTATGCTTATGGGGATTCCGTACGTAAATGGAATCTCCATAAGCATAATAGGAACCCCCCTTTGTCATTGGCTGGCCTGGCCCACGTGATCCCAGGGACACTTGCAAACCGCGTACGCCTGCAGGCCCAGGACCGCAAGAGTCCAAAGCGCTGGAGACACACAAGGTAAGCACATAATTTTCTCGCGGTTCGGAGGCGTACGCGGGCAGCAAGCCTCCGATCGCAATTTCCAGGCCCTTAGGCTTAGCAAACTGAAAAGACGTAAAGAGGTGAACTACGTGGTTACATATTGAAGCTACAAGATGCTCTACTGATGCTTGTGTCAGAAAGCTGAATAGCACTGGTTTAAAACATATATGGATTAAATATCCACAGATTTTTCCAGCGTTTCTGTGGCACTTCTACCGAAGTTAAGGTAGGTGATTGTGAGAACTCCCGCGGAAATTTGCTCTTGTAATTTCTTTCCATCATCTATTTTCACAGCTTGTAGCTAACAATAGACTGACATAATGGCACTGATATTATTTGGGAGACACACTGGGAGTGAGGGGTTGGCGGTGGTGGCGGGGCTCTGATATCCTGCGGGAATCCCGGAGGTAACTTCAGCCTGTCTGTCAGTGTCTTTTTAACACAGCCACGTCATTAGCATTTTACTTCCTGGTTTCCTGTCTAATCAGCGACACTGGGCATGATGTGGACCCGCATGACGCTGTTAAGTCTGTGTGTTCTAGTTGTAATTACTAACACAGACTACAAGATTAAAGTTCAACAGGTCTTTACTGGTTGGAGGTCAGGACTATACTAAAATACAATATTACTACACAGTGCTTATATACCGGTGGTCACCACCGGTATTACGTATACAGCAGCCAGAGAAAGTAGTACATCTCTTAAGGTGGAACAGGTTACATACACCACAGACGCGATCTCAACTTCAGTATTTAAAGGAACAATCCAAAGATGCAAGTTGAAGGGGTTGGAGTTGGCAGGACGAGAATTGGAAGTTTCACAATGGAGTCCAGACACTCAACGGCTGCACCTGCTTCACTGGCGCCTCCCTTGGTTTGCTACTGGGGGCTGCGAGGAATAGGAGAGAGATACTCTTCCTTAGCAATGGGAGAAAGAAGACTGCAGCTGAAACAAAGAAGGCGTGGTTGCAGAGGAGGTCAGCAGCAGGAGTGTGGTGCCACAATCCTGGATTCAATGCAGATACTGGTTTAATGACCTAAGCAGTGCAGGAAAGGTGAGTACAGTGCCACATTCACCTACATCCTGATGTGCATATCACCCCACCCCCTCATTCTGCCTTCTCCATCACATCACTCCTCACACCTTGCATGCCCACCCATCCTTCTCTTTTTATGCACTTGCTCACATCCCCATCTATCCATCCACCACACCCATTCACCCTCATCCTTATACAATTTCATGAGTCTCCCTCATAGACATCCCCACAAAATGCAGTGCATCCATCGGGTGACCACTTGCTGTTACACTCACTCATAGGTCTGTTCTTTTCCCTCCTCGCAGGAGGAGAGAGCACAGAACACCAGGAAGAGGCAGAGAGCCAGAAGTGGTCCCCACAGATTTCCAAATTGCACAGGAGGAGGCGCTGAAGATCAGTGGCTGTTGGAAATGGGGAGATGGGGAGATGGGCAGCTCCCAGCTACTTAGTCACACAATTAAATAAAAGCCACCCACATGTCATAAAGCACTCGGTCATGTTGACTTGGTTTCAACATATTTTGACAAGAAGACCTGTCAAATCTATGAATAGAGATTCGCCCCAAAACCTAAGTAAAACTTCAAATACATTTTTTTTAATCACATTTTTAAAATAACTATAAATTACTTAAATTAACTATTTTAAACAAAAATTTAAATTTTTGAAAAATTAATTAAAGTTTGTAACGGTGCTAAAAATAAACTTATGTTTCTTTAAAGTATTTTAAAATGATAAACCTGTGAAAAAAATGTTTTAATTTTACTTAATTAACCTCTTACCTTGTTAAAAGCAGGCCTTGCGACTGCTTTTTTCACGCGCAGCTGTTAGGGACTTACCCGCACGGAGAAACCTGTAAAAAAATCAGAAGTTCTAGGCGGATGCGCTGCCTCTCCGGTGCACGCGTTTGACCTGTGAATCCCTTCCCACAAGGGAACGGAAGTTTCGGTTTCCAGCGCATGCACAGTGCATGCACGAAACCGGCACTTTCGTTGGCCCTACGGTTGAGTACACAATGCGTACTCACCCGTGGGGACCCGAATTTCTGGCCCACTAGTAATGCACATCAGGGAGAAGTTTTCTCCTGCAATAATAAACTTAGAAAGAGGATAACTGTTGTCAAGACAAATTGATTTATAGGAAGAAAAAAGCTTTTTGCCCTGGGCACATGTCAGTGCAAAATTTAAAATTAAATGCAAATCATATAAGATCAACAGTGCTGGTTTGATTTTCTGTTTAATTTTCCCTCTGGAGTACAAGGGATGGTGGCAGTGTAATATGTGGTCATGAATTATAACCAGTGTTCCTAAGTGAACCTGCTGATGGAGGTTTGTGGTGGAACCCTGGTTTAAGGATGTTTATTTCTGAATGCAGCCATTGTTAGAATTTTATGAAACTTGTCGTTCTTATACAGTGGTATACAAAATGATTCAAAATACAGTGGTAAAAGACAGTTCTGAATAATTCTTCAAAAATGTAAGCAGGAAAATTAGAATAAAGGAAGCAATAGACAAAGAAAAGAGGGTAGAATATATATGTCAACATTTGGATTGAAGAAGATCAACAGCTGTGAAATGAGAAAAATGTGGAACAAAAAGATATGTTAGGAACATGGACAACAATAAGAAGCAAGATCATGGAAGGAGGGAGAAAGAAAACATACATAGGCCCTGAATTTGCGGTCGGGGTGATGGTGAACTGGCGGCGTCCGCTGTCATTCTGCCTTTGAAGCTGACCGCACCTTCGGGATTTGGCGCATGCGCAGGCATAGGCGGAAATCCTGAAGTTGTGGTTTATCAGTTTTGTCTATGTTAATAAAAATAAAAATTTTAAAGAAGCATTTTTAAAAAAAGTTTCAAAATCTTTTGACATTTTTTTCAAAGTTTGTCCGTCTTTATTTCAGGTTTGCCTTTTCCCCACGTGAGAATCTCAATCTTTCTTTTGCTCTCTCTAACTATTTAAAAAAGATAGGATTTTATGAGCTTACTCACTTCCTTGTTCGCTGTCTGTGAGAATTCTGCCTTTTGATTGGCTGCTTAGACAGCCGGTTGACGTCACAGCAGCTCGCACAAGGGGATCCCCATTAAGTTCTGTTGAATAGAATTGTAGGTCGGAAAACCCGAAGTTCTCAACACCAGGATTGCAAGATCTTTGTGCAGAGCATACATCGGGGCCAGCAGCGTTGCTGCTGACCTCAAACTCCAGGCCATAATAAGGAAGTCTGGAAGAACAATAGCAAAATACTGCAGATGCTGGAAATCTGAAATAACAACAGAAAATGCTGGAAATACTCAGCAGGTCAGGCAGCATCCATGGTGAGAGAAACAGAGTTAACGTTTCAGGTCTGTGACCCTTTGTCAGAACTGGAAAAAGTTAGAGATGTAACAGGTTTTAAGCGGGTGTAGGGGCAGGGAAAGGGGGAGGGGAGGACAGAACAAAAGGGATGGTCTGTGATAGGGTGGAAGGTAGGAGTGATTAAATGTTGTAAATGGGAATGGCAGAATCATCAACAGGTGCCGCCTGAAAAAATAGAGGCAGAGGTTATAGTATGAAATTGTGGAACTCAATGTTGAGTCCAGAAGGCTATAAAGTGCCTAATAGAAAGATGAGGTGCTGTTCCTCGAGCTTACATTGAGCTTCATTGGAATAGTGTAGGAGGCCGAGGACAGAGAGGTCAGAGTGGGAGTGGAGCAGAGAATTAAAGTGACAAGCGACCGGAAGCTCGGGGTCACCCTTATGGACTGAAAGAAGTTATCACGCAAAGCGGTCACCCAATCTGCGTTTGGTCTCCCCAACGTAGAGAAGACCACATCGTGAGCAACGAATACAGTATAATAAATTGCAAGAAGTACAATTAAATCACTGTTTTACCTGGAAGGAGTGTTTGGAGCCCTGGACAGTGGGAAGGGAAGAGTTAAAAGGACAGGTGTGCTTGCACGGGATGGTACCGTGGGGAGGGGAGGGGCTGTTGGGGGTTATTGAGTAGTAGTGTTGCGGAGGGACTGGTCCCTTCGTAATGCTGAAAGGGGAGGGGAGGGGATGATGTGTTTGGTGGTGGGATCACGCTGGAGGTGGCAGAAATGGCGCAGGATGATTCATTGAATGTGGAGGCTGGTGGGGTGAAAAGGACAAGGGGAACCCTATACTGGTTCTGGGAGGGAGGGGAAGGGGTGAGAGTCATAGAGTCATAGGGTTATACAGCACAGAAAGAGGCCCTTTGGCCCATCGCATCCGCGCCGGCCATCAAGCCCTGTCTAATCTAATCCCATGTTCCAGCATTTGGTCCATAGCCTTGTATGCTATGGTATTTCAAGTGCTCATCCAAATGCTTCTTGAATGTTGTGAGGGTTCCTGCCTCTACCACCCTTTCAGGCAGTGAGTTCCAGATTCCAACCACCCTCCGGGTGAAAAAGTTTTCCCTCAAATCCCCTCTAAACATCCTGCCCCTTACCTTGAATCTATGCCCCCTTGTTGTTGACCCCTCTACTAAGGGGAAATGTTCCTTTCTATCTACCCTATCTATGCCCCTCATAATTTTGTACACCTCAATCAGGTCCCCCCTCAGCCTTCTCTGCTCCAAGGAAAACAACCCCAGCCTGTCCAGTCTTTCTTCATAGCTGAAGCGCTCCAGCCCAGGTAACATCCTGGTAAATCTCCTCTGCACCCTCTCCAAAGCAATCACATCCTTCCTATAGTGTGGCGACCAGAACTGCACACAGTAATCCAGCTGTGGCCTTACCAGCGTTTTGTACAGCTCCATCATAACCTCCCTGCTCTTATATTCAATGCCTCGGCTAATGAAGGCAAGTATCCCATATGCCTTTTAAACCACCTTATCCACCTGTTCTGCTGCCTTCAAGGATCTATGTACGTGCTCACCAAGGTCCCTCTGATCCTCTGTCTTTCCTAGGGTCTTACCATTCATTGTGTATTCCCTTGCCTTTTTAGTCCCTCCAAAATGCATCACCTCACACTTTTCAGGGTTAAATTCCATTTGCCACTGTTCTGCCCATCTGACCAACCCATCTATATCGTCCTGTAGCCTGAGGCTTCCCTCCTCGTTATTTACCACCCCACCAATTTTCGTGTCATCTGCGAACTTACTGATCATACCTTTTACATTCACATCCAAATCATTAATGTAGACCACAAACAGCAAGGGACCCAGCACTGATCCCTGCGGTACCCCACTGGACACAGGCTTCCAGTCACAAAAACAACCTTCCACTATCACCCTCTGCCTTCTGCCACTAAGCCAGTTTTGGATCCAATGTGCCAAGGCACCCTGGATCCCATGGGCTCTTACCTTCCTGACCAGTCTCCTATGCGGGACTTTATCAAAAGCCTTACTAAAATCCATGTAAACCACATCCACTGCACTAACCTCATCCACACATCTAGTCACACCCTCGAAAAATTCTATCAAATTAGTCAGACATGATCTTCCCTTGACAAAGCCATGCTGGCTATCCCTAATTAATCCTTGCCTCTCCAAGTGGAGACTAATTCTGTCCCTCAAAATATTTCCAATAATTTCCCTACCACTGATGTTAGGCTCACTGGCCTGTAATTCCCTGGTTTATCCCTAATACCCTTCTTGAATAATGGTACTACGTTAGCTGTTCTCCAGTCCTCTGGCACATCCCCTGTGGCCAGAGAGGTTCTGAAAAGTTGTGTCAGAGCCCCTGCAATCTCCTCCTTTGCCTCACATAGTAGCCTGGGATACATCTCGTCCGGGCCTGGGGATTTATCCACTTTTAAGCCTGCTAAAACCGCAAGTACCTCCTCCCTCTCGATGCTAATATGTTCAAGTATATCACAGTCCCCCTGCCCGATTTCTAATTCCACATCGTCCTTCTCCATAGTGAACACAGATGCAAAAAATTCATTTAAAACCCCACCTACTTCTTCTGGCTCTACACACAGCTTCCCACTTTGGTCCCTAATGGGCCCTACTCTTTCCCTAGTTATCCTCTTGCCCTTAATATACTTATAAAACACCTTAGGATTTTCCTTTATATTGCTCGCCAGTGTTACTTCATGGCCCCTCCTCACTCTCCTAATTTCTTGTTTAAGTATCCCCCTGCACTTTATATACTCCTCTAGGGCTTCCTTTGTCTTTAGTACTTTGTATCTGCCAAAAGCCCCCCTTTTTTTCCTAATCCATTCTCGTATATCCCTTGACATCCAAGGTTCCCTGGGCTTGTTGGTCCCACCCTTGACCTTTACGGGAACATGTTGCCATTGTACTCTCTCAATTTCCTTTCTGAAAGGCTCCCATTGCTCCGATGTGGATTTTCCTTCAAGTAGCTAATCCCAGTCCACATTGGCCAGATCCTGCCTTATCATATTAAAATCGGCCTTCCCCCAATTTAGAACCTTTATTTCCGGTCCATCCTTGTCCTTTTCCATGACTACCTTAAATTTCACCGAATTATGGTCACTGTCACCAAAGTGCTCACCTACTAACACATCTACCACTTGCTTGGCCACATTCCCTAGAATTAGGTCCAGTACCGCCCCCTCTCTTGTAGGACTTTCTACATGCTGGCTCAAAAAGCTCTCCTGGATGCACTTTAAGAATTCTGCACCCTCTAAGCTTTCACACTCTGACTATCCCAGTTAATATTGGGGAAGTTGAAATCCCCCAGTATTATTAGCCTAGTATTTGCACACTTCTCTGAGATTTGCCTGCATATCTGTTCCTCTATCTCCCCCTGGTTGTTTGGGGGCCTATAGTACGCTCCCAGCAAAGTGCTTGCCCCCTTTTTGTTTTTAAGTTCAACCCATATGGCCTCATTAGAGGAACCTGTTAATATATAATCCCTCCTTACAGCAGTAATTAACTCCTTAATTAATATGGCGACACCCCCTCCTCTTTTACCACCCCCCCGCCGTCTCACCTGAAGATTCTATACCCTGGAATATTGAGCTGCCATTCTTGCCCCTCCCTCAACCATGTCTCCGTGATAGCAACAATATCATACTCCCATGTGTTCATCAACAACTTCAGTTCATCCACCTTATTCGCAAGACTCCTTGCATTAAAATAAATGCCATTCAGCCTTGCCCTACTCCCTTGTGCCGCTACATATTTGCTCTGCCTTCCAGTCGGACTTGTTTTTTCCCCTATATTTGGCTGTACATCACCCCCTATTATAGCTCCACTCTGTATCCCATCCCCCTGCCAAGTTAGTTTAAACCCCCCCAGAACAGTGCTAGCAAACCTCCCCGCAAGGATATTTGCCCCGTTCTGGTTCAGGTGCAACCCGTCTGACTTGTACAAGTCCCACCTTCCCCAGAAGCAGACCCAGTGATCCAGGAAACTAAAGCCCTCCCTCCTGCACCAACTCTTTAGCCACGCATTCATCTGCTCAATCCTCCTATTCCTATAATCACTAGCACATGGCACCAGGAGTAATCCAGAGATTACAACCTTTGAGGTCCTGCTCTTTAATCTGCTACCTAGCTCCCTAAATTCTTGCTGCAGGACCTCATCCCTCTTCCTACCCATGTCGTTGGTCCCAATGTGAACCACAACCTCTGACTGTTCACCCTCCCCCTTCAGAATGCCCTGCAGCCGTTCAGTGACATCCTTGACCCTGGCACCGGGGAGGCAACAAACCATCCTGGAGTCACGTCTACGGCCACAGAAATGCCTATCTGTTCCCCTTACGATAGAATCCCCTACCGCTATTGCTCTTCCACTCTTTTTCCTCCCTTCCTGTGCAGCAGAAGCACCCCTGGTGCCAGGAAGCTGGCTGCTGCTGCCTTCCTCTGGTAAGTCATCCCCCTCAACAGTATCCAAATCGGTATACCTGTTTGAGAGGGGGATGGCCACAGGGGTCCCCTGCACTACCTGCCTGCCTCTACTGCTCTGCCTGATGGTCACCCATTTCCCTTCTGCCTGTGCAGCCCTTACCTGTGGTGTGACCAACTCACTAAATGTGTTATCCACGACCCTCTCAGCATCGCAAATGCTCCAAAACTCATCCATCCGCAGCTCCAGCGCCGCAATGCGGTCTACTAGTAGCTGCAGCTGGATACATTTCTGGCACACATGGTCGTCAGGGACACAGGCAGCATCCCTGAATTCCCACATAGAGCAAGAGGAGCATAACACGGGGCTGGGCTTTCCTGACATGACTTACCCTTTAATTAATTTAATTTAAATCAATACCACCAATTAAATGATATGCTCAAGGGCGCTTGCCTGCCAGCAGTCCCCGCTACACCACAGAGACCCTAGAAATCACAGAATTTAAGTTTTGTAAAGAAGGAGAAAGAGTAAATACTTACCAACCAATCACTTACCCGCTTTCTGGTGACGTCACACGTGGATTCATTTTTAGCTAGGAACGGACACAATCTAGAGCCGTGTCAACCACAGTAGAGTGGAATTCATGGTTGAGAAAAAAGGAAGACAAACCGGAAGCACTAGTATGGAAGGTGGCATCTTCAGAACAGATGCGGCGGAGACAGAGAAACTGGGAGTATAGAATAGAGTCCTTACAGGAAGCAGGGTGGGAGGAAGTGTAGTCCAGGTAGCTGTGGGAGTCAGTGGGCTTATAGTGAATGTTTGACAATAGCCTATCCCCAGAAATGGAGAGAGAGAAGTCGAGGAAGGGAAGGGAAGATTCTGGAAGTAAATTCTTTCAAATCAAAAACAGACAAGAAGGTGAAATTAATCAGTGTGTACAGATAATATAGTGAGTTACAAAAAAAGCTTAAAAACAGAAGCAAAAAGATGAATTTATAAAAGAAGAGACACTCCAGCTGAACAAAACTCACAATCTATATATATAAAGCGATGCTTCTGTCCTTCTGTCTGTCATTCTGTCTGTCATCACATGTGCGTCTGTCGGGCTATGCGCTCGAAAGTTACAGGGTGTACCTACGCGTGCGTTACGTCGAAAGAAAGCTTACCTTTCCAAAATGGTCTTAAGCGTATTTACGTTTCGGCCGGGATAAAATCGCGCCCGCGGTATCCGAAAAACCTTCAACATTCCGCTCATTAGCATCTCATTATCCGCTCATTAGCGACAGAGTGACCTCGAGGTCGACCAATCGTACAGCGGCTTGCTGCCGCGTGCAGCCGGGCCCTCCTACGGTCGAGTGACGGGACGATTGACCAATCCTACGCTTTGGTGACCTGACGGTCGACCAATCGGTGCGTGTGTGGGCGGGCCTTATCGTTCTGAACCGAGGTGAATAGCCGCCATCTTGCTTCCATTCTTTTTCCTGCTTTCTGCGTCTTTCTTTTCAAATATACATTTCCAGCAAAATAAAATTCAATTTATTAAATTCTTTTAAAATAAATCACTCATTTGTAAATATTTTATCTAACCTGAACATTCTTTTTCCTACCTTTGCCCGTTTTTTTCTTAGGCCTGAAAGCCTGGGCCTTTCTTGCCCAGCCAGGCCCGAGCTAGGTAACTGGGCTGCTGCTAAGCCCCTCACCACCCCCCCCCACCCCCGGTGTCACATTACCCGGGGCAACGGCGTCAGCCACGAGGGTCAGGGTGCGCGCGCAGCAGGAGCAGGTGAGACTCTGTTCCGCGCTCGGCTCGGGCGGGGGGGCGGGGCTCTCGAGAGTGCGGATCTCGGCCTTGGTGAGCGGGAAGGGTTACCCCGGCAACGGGAGTGCAGGCCGGCTGGGGCTTGGAGAGCGGGGCTCTCGGGAGTGCGGGGTGGGCTCGAAGAGCGGGGCTCTCGGGAGTGCAGGGCGGGCTCGAAGAGCGGGGCTCTCAGGAGTGCGGGGCGGCTGCGGCTTCGAGAGCGGGGCTCTCGGGAGTGCGGGGCGGGGCGGGGCGGCAGGGTTACCCCGGCAACCGGGCGTGGCCGTGGCCGTCTCTCAGCCTCAAGCCCTCCCTTCCTCCCTCCCTCCCTCCCCCCGCCCTCCCCCTCCCTTCCCCTCCCCCTCCCTTCCCCCCCTCCCCCTCCCCCTCCCTCGCTCGGCCTCCCTCGCTCGGTCTCGTTCTCCCTCGCTCGCTCGGTCTCCCTCGCTCGCACGGTCTCCCTTGCTCGCTCGGTCTCGTTCTCCCTCGCTCGCTCGGTCTCGTTCTCCCTTGCTCGCTCGGTCTCCCTCGCTCGGTCTCGGTCTCCCTCGCTCGGTCTCCCTCGCTCGCTCGGTCTCTTCTCTTTCCCGCTCGCTCGGTCTCGCTCGGGCTCTGTCTCTCCCGCTGGCTGTAATGGCGATTGCCGTATTGCTGTGTTCGCCCTCCCCCAGCGGTTTTCAATCGTGCCTCCCAGCCCCTCTTGCAGTCCGATCCTTTCCCCCCCGGCTGCGGCTGAGTTCTTCGCGGTTTTTTTTTTTTTAAATTTTCTCCCGCGCCTTTCGCTGTCCCGGTCGCTGCGCCTCGCGGCCTCGGTAGCTGCCCGGCCTTTTTCACCGATCGCGGTCGAGCTTGCTCTCGACGCTGTTGCATCTCCCAGCCCGCTTGCAGCCCGGTCTCTCACACCGGCTGCGTTTGCATTCGCTGCGGTCTCTCACACCGGCTGCGTTTGCATTCACCGCGGCTTCCGTGCTTTACGCTGCCCCAGTCTCAGCACCTCTGGCCCCGACTTCTGTCCGGCTCTTTTCCCCAGCCGTGGTCGAGTTCTCCGCCCTTATATCCTCCGTTTTTTTATTTTCTCCCCTACTCACAGTCAACGTGGCTGACTTGCTGCTCGTCGCTGATCGGCTTACCCACCACCGTGATAGAAGGGATGATCACTGCCTGTTGCTGATGGAAGGCTTCGTGTCAGAATTCTTCCTTTGCTCTGCAGACCCGAGTCTTTTCTCAGCAGAACGATGAGGGCGGATGCCTCTTCTCGATGCCCGTTAAACTGCCTTGGATGTATCTCTGCCGCAGGGTAAGATCGTACTCGTCGCCACTGTTAAGTCTGTGTGTTATAATGCGAATCGCTACACAGACCGCAATAGTAAACTTTAACAGGTCTTTACTGGTTGAAGGTCAGGGCGGAACTGCCCAATAAATCATTACACAGCACTTATATACCGGTGTGGTCACCACCGGTATTACAGTATACAGCAGCCAAGATAAAGTAGTGCAACTCTTAAAATAGTTCTATTAAAGGTGGAACGGTTCTCTTAAAGGTGGAACGGTCACATACACTACACTTTGGTCGGGAGATCATCGACGACCCAGGCCGAAGAAGAAGACACCCTCAGAAGGACAATCATTATGACTGTATAAGAGGACACTCAGGGCCCGGCACTCCAGTGTCTCAACATCACATCGGTAATGGATTCACCCATGTGCATCCAGTTCTTAAAGTCACGTCGGTAACAGATTCATCCGTGGCGAGCGCTCACCAAGGCTGTATCGACTGCCTCATCGCAGGAGAACCAAGAGGAAAACAAGCTGCGCCAGAACTTTCCAAACCCACGTGATGACGGAAAGCTGTGCCAAAAGGCTGAAAAACCCCTGTTTCGCGATTCTTAAAGTGGTGAGCATGATCCCGAGTTCCTCAAATCGAAACTTAGTTAGGTCTAGGGGAGGGGGTTAAGGGTAGTTGTAATGTGTTACCCCTTTTACGATGTGCCGTGTGTTCCCCATTTCCATAGAGTTAAGTTCATAGATGTGTGCATGCTTGTAGTTTCTTTAATCTGTGCATATGACATGTATTTTATAATGTTGCAAACTGTTCAATAAAGGCATCCATTTCGTGCTATTCGACCTGGTCTATTGAGTTTTTCTGCACTACAGCTCCCTGCACCTAAGTCCAAGGTCGAGAACCATAGGGGCAAGTGTGTCGAACCACTCACGGGTAATTATTGCAAGAAGCCTGGCAGGAGACCAGAGCAAGCAAGAGAAACCCCCTACACCACCAAAATCAAATACACTACCTTTGACCCCCGAGGTACAAAAAGTTGGTGACTTACAGAGCTGGCTCTGAGGCTGAGAATCGCTTTGCCCCTTTAAGCAGGTCTCCTCTCCTATTTGAGAGTTCAATATTTATACCCTTTCCCAGTGGTATTTCCTTTAAGGTTTTCTGCTGATGTAAGCTAATTATCTCTAGTCATTTTTCTGCTGACCCCTGCCATTCTTAGTCACTTCAGCTGGCAGCACTACAGAACCATGTCTCTCTTCTAGGTGTTCTAATTTTATCATTAAAAACGGTGTAACAGTAGGTGTGCTTTACTTGGTATCATTTTTATGAAGGCAGATGTTTGTTACTTTTTTGTGCTTATTTATAAGGTGTAAATTAGAACACCTTATACAGGGTGAACTACTGTCTTGTTCCCAAAGGTTCAGATTGTCAGGAGCCTTTAATCTTCTATTTCAATAAGGTTATTGATTCAGTGTCAACAACTTATCTTATCTCAATAGCCAGAATGCTAACACAGCTTTTTCATCGTTAGGTTTCTAGATTTCCAGACCCAGTTTGTCATGTTTTAATAAAGCCAGAATTCTTTCATAGAATGGTGTATTTTTCTGAATAGGTTATATGGCTTATTCCTTCACAGACTATTGTGCTGTTCCCAAAAGGTCAGCACTCGGAGCCAACCCATTCTTCTGTTTCAATAAGATTATTTATTCAGGGTCAACAACTTGTCCTGTTTCAACAAGGCCAGAATTCTTTCATAAGATAGTGTATTTTTCTAAAAAAGGCTATATAGTATATTCCTTCACACCCATTAGATGCACAAAGTCAGAAAGTGGCATCTGCTGTAAATTAAAATATGTTAGAATACTGCAAATAAGTCTTAGGTATTATTTCAAAATGTCAACGCCTTGCCATGAATGTTAGCTGCAGTCAATGCCATGAATTATAATATGTGAATTTCTAAAGAGCTGCTTGAGTTGATAATTTAGCTTGTCCAATTAATTTTTAAAGGTGAACATGAAAAGATGATTTTAAAAGTGTTGTTGTAAATCTAAAAATGGATTTTGTGCTGTGACATCAAAGTTGTATTTTGAGAAGTGATTTTATACGAGATACTAGGGCAGCTTTTCAGCTGAAAGACCTGATTTGTGTTGCCTACAATCTTTCAGCTTTCAATACATTCTGTACAAGAGCATCATTATAATCTAGAAATTGATTTAAAATTGCATTTAAATTAACCCTCATGTGATCTTCTCACCAGGAATGAGCTGTGGACACAACTCACCGTTGTTGAGCCAGTGATGTTCTGGTTTTTCTGGAAGTGAATATTTAAAGCCAAACTGTTAGATTTCTCACTGCATCTACCTAGATTCTTAAAATGGATATTGCAATGAGTGCTGCTCCCTGAGTTTTTTGCAGGCAGAAGAAGAGTATAGAAGAATGGACACAAGGCAGGTTTCCTTTCCCCACACAGCAGTGTGTACAAACCAAAACAGCCAACCTGTAAATATCCAAAGACAACAATCTTGACAGGTTCTGCTATCTCAAGGAGACATTGGCTGAGTTGTGGCATCTGCTGGTATCTGATCTGCAGACAACATCAACAAAATGATGGCTTTGCCAGTGGCCTTGAATTATGACTACAGCACAGAACTGTTATGCCTCAGATACCTTCTAAGCTACCTCAAGGGACACATGCTACATCACAGATAATATTAAGCAATTCACTGATGTGCTATTCATGTGGATAAACACTTTAATCACTTTCTCCTGGGCAAACTGCAGCAGAATACGAAGGCACTGCAATTTTACTGCATTGCAGGTTTCCCCAAACACTTGAATGTACGTATATGGCCAGCCCTGCTTCTGAAAACAATGCCATTGTGTTCATGAACCGCAAGGGGTGTAACACCATTAATTTCCATCTGATTAGTGACTATCAACACAGGATTGTACAGATGAATACCCATTCCCTCGGCAGCAGTCATTGATTACTTCATTTTAAGGCAATCCTCTGTGCTTGGGTCATTTGAAGAAGCAAAAGTGATACAAATGCCTTCTAGGAGACAAAGAAAGAAAGACTAAACATGCTTTTATATAGCATTTTTCACAACCTCAGAACATTTCAAAGTGCTTCATAGCTAATAAAATAATTTTGAATTGTGGTCACTGGTGTCATATAAGGAAAAGCAGCAGCCAATTTGCCCACGGCAAGGTCTCACAGTGGCAATGGGATAAGTACACAGTGAGAATACTGGGTGATACTGGACATACAACTAAGGTTATCCAAAACTCTGCGACCTGTGTCCTAACTCATACCAAGTCCCATTCACCCATCACCCCTGTGCTTGCTATCCTACATTGGCTCCCGGTTAAGCAATATCTCGATTTAAAAATTCTCACCTTTGTTTTCAAATCCCTCCTTAGCCTTGCCCCTCCCTAGCTCTGTAATCCCCTCCAACCCCACAACCTTCCAAGATATCTGCGCTCCTCTAATTCATGACTCTTGAGCATCCTCGATTTTAACCGCTCAACCATTGGTGGCTGTGCCTTCAGCTGCCTAGTCCCTAGGCTATGGAATTTCCTCCCTAAACCTCTCTGCTTCTCTGTCTCGCTTTCCTCCTTTAAGATGCTCCTTAAAACCTCCTTAAAACAGGTCTGATGACATAATTTGATGACGAGTCATCAGCCGGTTTCCTTAAAGGGGCCATGTCCAAATTGATTTTGACAGTTCTGCTGTCAGTGTTCTGCAGCACTGAGGTGCTGCAAACACTGACAAACACTGCACAAGGTGCACGGCTGCATCCAGGCTCTCCCATGACTCCCTACATATGCTTATGGAGGGAGACTCATCACGCAGGGTGGTCTTCTTCCTTTACCATGGACAGAAGAGACCTCCCCAGCAGACCAATGCAGCCTGGTTGCACATTGCACATGAGGACATAAGCAGGGATGTCGTCAGGAGAACCAGGCTGCAGTGGCATAAACCTTTCAATGATCTCAGTAGATCACGAAGCATTACTGCCATGCCACACTCAACCTCATCCTGATGTGCCACTGATCACATCCCCATCACTCTGCCTTCCCTACCCTACTCCTGTACATTTTTACTCACACCAACTTACCTTGCACTTCCACCCATCCCTCTCTATCTACATTATCACTTCCCCATCTCACTAGCCACCCCTCACAATCACCCTCATCCTACTGCAAACATACCAACTAACAACACACAAGGTTAGGCACTTGTGTGGTTTAGCCAATGTTCATGTGAAGTTTCTGTTAATGTGTTGTCAAACATTGAAACCTTTATAGGTGACAGTGGATAGCGAGATTACTCCAAACACTTTAAAAGTGCATAAAGCTCAAAAGTGGGTTCCAAATACTGAAGGCTGAAGCTTCTGAGATTGATAAGTGACCAGCTGTAAAATGGTAGCTTTTATACCACCTTTGCACCTCATGAAACAAATGGAGAGTTGTTCAGAACCCGACATTCTTACCTGGCATGATCCCCGAGCGATGGGAATCTCAAGGAAAACTTGGGAAAATGCTTTGGGCATGGTAAAATGTAGATTCAATTGCTTTAACTACCCTGCTAACTATCAGAATTGCCTGACCCGCTGCTTAGTGCTGGGTCTGCAAAGCGCAGGCAGAGCCGGCACTAGGGAAACTCACAAGGAGGCGGGTTCAGAGTGGAATACCGACCCCGCTGTCAACCTTTTTGATTTTGACAGAGGACTCGCCTCAAAACCCGCCCTGTGAGCACCGGCAAAATTCAGCCCCTGATGTGCAAAACTCTATCGTTGGAAGTGCTGAAGACAAAAAAGAAATGACCTCCCTTACATGCTGTTTGGTGACACCTGTTAGAAGACGGCCAACCTCGGCAACACCTCCCCACCACAACAGACCAGAAAGCCGACAAAGAGATTATAAACTGGCAGACTACCTCACGACCATCAGAGACACAAAACAGAGACAGACCCTCACCAGGTACAGACTAAGCGACCACCAACTGGAAATTGAAAAAGGCAGATACAAGAAATCCTGGCAGCCTAGAGAGAATAGAATATGCGATCAATGTCTGGCCGGCGAGGTTGAAACAGAAATGCATTTCCTCCTAAAATGCGAAAAATTCAACACATCAAGAAACATATTATTCAACAAGCTAAGCCAAACAACCCCAGATTTCAAGGAATTGGATGACCTGTCAAAATTGAGATTAGTCCTGGGAGAAGGAGACAGACCATACCTTGGGGCCAAATATGTAACAACATGTCACAACCTGAGGACTGTTTAAAAGTAAGACTGTTTAAAATTAATATTGTTAAAAGTAATATTGTATGTACCCAACAAATGTCAAATCGATTGACACCTACAGAATGTTGGAAAACTGTACCTTTTTGCTATGTAAGCTTTGGCAATATGGTTCTCTGTAAACTTTCATGCCAATAAAGCATTTGAATTGGAATTGGAATTGGAATTGAAATATTACATGCTAAAGAGTAGTAGGAGAGGGTAGTGATAAATTTGATTTTAATTTATAGGGTAGGGTAAAGAGAGTCAAAATTGGAGCATTTTATCAGTTTCCTCTTTTGTTCAGACTGGTATCAGCGTGAGAAGCATTCTGAACAACTTACGCGGAGCAATCCTCCCCTAATATAATACTCCAGAGTGTTAATCAATGCAATAGTAAACAATTCGAGCTTATGTCAGAATAACCAACACAAGCGTAACTCTGCCACATTATGCAGCATTTTAATAGGCAAGCACTTGTCTTATTTCAGAATCTGAGCTGCAGGTTTGCTAAATCTTGGAACAATATTCTACCCATTCTACAAAAAAGATGAAGGGGAGGGGACTTTACTGAAGTGTATAAGATATTAAATGGAATGGAAAAGCTACATCTGGAGTACTATTTTAAGTAACACCATGACGCACTTAATTCAGCATAGACTGGATGACAAACCTGAGACTTCCCTAATCCATATACTTCAACTAGTCACGCTTTACCGGCTGAGCATTTGGGGGAGCCTAATGTTATTTATAATAAGACGCTCGCATTATTGTTTCACAAAAAAGAAAAAATAGTTCTTTCCACGTTAAGATCTGCTCCTTTCCTGACATTTTGCAGAGTACAAGCCCTGTCAGCTCCCTCATATCATTACTTTTAAGGGAACAAAAAAATCACCATCGATGTTGGAACAGAGTTTGACAGCCCTGAGGATGGGTTGAAAATAGCTCTGTGTTGCCAGACCTAGTATTTTTGCACAGTTGCAGTAAGTTTAAAATTTCAATGCTTAGATTCACAATGCTACTTAGCTCATTAAGGATGCTTTATTTTTATGCACAATGAACTTTATGACAACTCCCAGCTAATGTTGCTCATTAGTCAGTGCCTATAAAGCTTGGGAGAAGGAAGATTACTACATAAATATTTCCATCCCTGGAGTGTGGTACTATATAATAATAATAATTCAACTTTATTGTCATTGCACAAGTACATGAACAACGAAATGTGATCTTGCAAGCTCCCATGACTGGGAGAAGCAAAGCCGCTGTGTCGGTGCGCGCCGCCATTCCATTTCCACCATTCCTCCTGTCCGACAATCTTCAGCCCACCGCCCGGGCCTGCTCACCAGCCGCTCCTTCCGTGACCTTCTCACCAACCGCCCCTCCTCGGGGCTCCTTCCAGTGACCTTCTGCACCTGGTCTTCCCTGATGGTCATCCCTACCAGGTACTAACCAGGCCTGGCTCATGCTTAACTTTCAAGCCTTGACCAGTGACCCTGTCCCTAGTCCCAGGAACAGGGGGGAGCAGTATCGTCCAGTTGCATTAGGTTTACATTCTACTGATTGTGAGCAAGAATCTTTCTCGCCATTTGAAGGACAGAGTATAATTTTTTAACAATGTGTTAGGGAAGATAATGGAAACTATTACAAGGTGCACTAATGAGTGGATATGTAGAAGATATCCAACAGGGCTCCAGGAACCAGAGGTCCTGTTTGATATACCTAATGGCCAAGATATTCCGATCGCAGGCTCGCGCGGGCGGAGGCCTGCGATCTGGAAAAATCTGCGCCCTTACCTGAGGGCTCCCGGGACGCACACAATTCCGATGCTGGGCCTCTCCAAACTGCCGGTGCGCGGGGCCCACGTATCCCAGAGGCGCAGGCAGTTCGCAGCTTCCCTGGGATCACGTGGGCCATGGGGAGCCAATCACAGAAGGGAATCTCCCTTCATACATTTGACAGGAAGACCTGTCAAATATATGAATGGAGATCAATGAAAAAACATAGTATAATGTTAAATAAACTAAAAAAAAGTGTCATTTTGAAAATGACTTGAAATTACAATAAGTTAACTATTTTGAACAAAAATTTAAATTTTTGAAAAAATAATTGAAGTTTTTTACGGGGCTAAAAATAAACTTACCTTTTTTAAAGTATTTTTAAATGATAAATCAGTGAAAAAAACTTTTTTTTAAAACTTTTTTTCAATTCTTATCCTGGTAAAAGCAGGCCTTATGCCTGCTTTTACCAGGCGTAAGAATTGCAAGGGTTTTCTGCGGGTGGAGGTCTCCAAAAAGCAGAACTCTCCGCCCGCAGAGGCCCTTCTCCAGGGCAGGCATCCGATCTTTTCTTGACAGATCGGAAATGCCGGTTTCCAGCGCATGCGCAGTGCATGCCTGAAACCGGCATTTCCGATGTCCCTACGGGTGGATACACTGCATGTACCCACCCATAGGGATCGGAATATCCGGCCTAATTTGTTTTTTTTGAAGAGATGACTAGAACAGAAGATATGAAAGAGTCCTTATATATCAGCTATGTGGATTTCCAAAAGGTTTTCAATAACGTGTCATTTGAGGGATTAGTGCGTGAAAATTAGATTGCATGGTGTGAGGGTGAAATGGGAAGATGGATAACAAATCAACTAAGGAACTGTAAACAAGGATGTTTTAAATGGACTAGCTTCCCAATGGAGTCCAGTCAAAAGTGGGTGCCCATTTGCTCCTTATTTTTAATAACGATCTGCAGGAAAGTTTGGCATTGAAGAAGAAACAGGGAATCATGCCTACTCCACTAGCTCACTACAATTGAGCTGCAATGGGAGTCCACTTGGTGCTTGCAGCTTGCTAGAGACATTTAATGGAGCTATGAACCGGAATATGGTTCAGGCTTCACAAAACCAGCACAGCCACTCCACCAACATCATGTCTGTTAGTTTCAATACCTCAGCTGGCTGGCTGGCAGGTATGGCCTGGGATGGGAGGAGCTGATCTCAGAGGTGATTAAGCACAGGACAGCGGTTGCTGCTTCTGCTCTGACCACAAAAATTCTCCCAAATAAATTTTTGGGCCTTTCCTTGAGTGGCCACCAAGTGTCCCTTTAAGAACTGCTGGTTAGGCTGCTCAACGCCTAGTAGAAATGGGTAGAATACAGCCCCGATTTGTATATTTAAACTGGTTCCCATTGGAAACAGGGGGGCGTGCTGTGCATGCACTTAATAATCCACCTGAAAATTACATCAGGTGGGCCTTGGGTATCAAAGGAGCAACCAACTTGACCCCTCCCCAATTTTCAACTGCAAGCCACCTGTTCTCGAGTGAGAAATGGGTGGATAGTAGTTAAAAATTGCTCCGAATGGTTCTTGATCATTTTGACATGCGTACTTTCATGCTGTGCCAGAGAAAGTATGACGTACAGTGGTTGGCATCCTCCTGAGGAAGCATCAAACAATATGGTTAATCAAGCATTCACACATCAGAGTGGTGTCAGCAGGTCTACTGTTCCAGATTCCTTTGGGAAAGGAACTTCAACTTGTACTAACTGTTTACATCATGACCTTTTTTCGGGGGTCTAGGCCACTTCCCTGGCCTGGACCCCATTGATGGGACCCACATCCACCCATGTGGTGGCCAGTATGCTTAACCTCATTGGATGTAAGCTCCTTCAAGTTACACTGGGCCCCAACTGAACCCAGTGAGGGGGAGCTCCTCAGACCTAGCTCCACCCCCTTGGCGTAATTTGCCTTGTAAATGACGAAGGTAGACCGTCAGTACCACTGAGGAATTTCAGCCCCAAACACAGGCCACAAGGAAATAATTACTCTGTTAGAACCTCGGAAAAACCCAATGCTTTCTATAGTGGTTACTGTCCTGCTACCTCTTCAGCATCATTCTTCACCTCCTGTGCAATTGTTTCTTCCTGCTCATCGGTCACAAACGCATTTGTCTCTTGTTTTGCCGCACACAGCTTAATTATATAATTCTGCCAGCTTTCTCTGGAGCATATTGTAGAGCACACCTGATGTGATTCAAACATTGGAATCATTGTATGAGTATAACAAATGCCTTATGAATGATGTTTCTCATTGCATAATGTTTGTCAGGAGATACAAGAGTTAGATAGTTGTGCTGGAATGGTTACATCAGTGCAGTCATATGCATAGTCAATTCTGAATGACTCATCTGTTCCTTTGACTGCATTTTCAATCTTCTAGTTTCTACGGGCCTGCTATTTCTTACTCTCTATCAAAATCACATTGCCTTGCTACCTCTCTCCTTTCCTTCAAGAACTTCTTAAAAACTTACCTCTTGTGATGAAATATGTCATTCATCAGGCTCTGTATTTAACTACATATATTGTACTGCCTGCTCCGGTGTTTTACCTTGTATTGTATATAGTGCACCGCCCCCTTTCTCCCCATTGGATGTGTCGGCTCCGCCCATACCTGGCCCTACTTAAGACAAGCCCAGGCTTGTCTTGCAGCAGAACAGCAGAACGCAAGGTGAAGACACAGGCATCTTTCTTTGCTAATAAAAGCCTTGTTTTATTCAGTTAACTTTGAGTCTTGAAGTTATTGAGGCGCATCACCTCTCCTACCATGTTTCATACCTCCTTCCACTTAATATTTCTCATCTCCTGCTCAGTATCCTCCTAGAATTATATGGGCCAATTGTGTTGGGGCCCATAGAATTAAGCACTGTATGTGGGTTGCACAGAAAAACAGCACTGAGCCCGAAGTTAGTATTGAGTGGTCTAATATTGCTTCAAGCCTATTTGGAATTTCTGGGCATGACACAGGAAGGTGCTGAGGCCTCCTATTGGACACAACGATGATGGTCCACAATATAAAAGTGGAGCTGCAGGCCTTAAGTGGCTGTGCATGTTTAAAGGGGCAGGTGCACCTTGGGACCTTGGGGGAGTGCCGGTGGAGGAACCAGTTAACCCTGAGCCTTTTGGAAGCTGGGTGATCATTTTGAAAGCCCACAGGTTGCAAGGAACCATCCTGGAATGCTGCTGTGAACTCATTTGTGCCAGCGCAGAAGAACTTGTGGTACGAGTATAAAAAAACAGAGTGAAATTGTTCAGCCGACTAGTAAATGCCTTAATCACTCTTGCCTTCCACCCTATCACAGACCTTCCCTTTAGTTCTTTCCACCCCTCCCCACTTTCCCTCCCCCTGAACTTGCTTCAAATCTGTTACATTTCTAACTTTTTCCAGTTCTAACAAAAGGTCATCGACCTGAAACGTTAACTCTGTTTCTCTCTCCACAGGCATTTTCAGAATTATCATTCCAGCTGGACCCCTCCCTCTGGCCTCTTACCCTCTCTAGCTCTTTTCATTGTGAACTGCCAGCATGATATTGGCCATCTCAATTTCTCTGCTCCCCTCACTCACTCCAGCTTGCAGCACTCCGTTCTCTCAGATCCAACACCAACATTGTCATTAAACCTGCCGACAAGGGTGGCACTGTTGTTGTTTGGCAAACCAACCTCTACCTTGCGGAGGCTGAACCTCAACTCCGCCACCTCGTACCTCCCCCTGGATCTTGACCCCACTATCGAACATCAAGCCATTGCTTCCAAGACTGTCACTGATCTCAACTCCTCTGGAGATCATCCCTTCACAGCCAGTGTTTCAGCCTATTCTTGCAGCAGGGAACTGATTTCTTCCTATCTTGACTCTATTTTTTTCTCCCCTTGTCCAGTCTCTTCCCACCTATGTCCGCGATGCTTCCGACGCCCTCTGCCACTTTAACAATTTCCCGTTTCCTGGCCCCAACCATCTCCTTCTCACTATGGACGTCTAATCCCTCTACACCTCCATCCCCCACCAGGACGGCCTGAGGGCGCTCCACTTCTTCCTTCAACAGAGGCCCAACCAGTTCCCATCCACCACCACCCTCCTCTGCCTGGCTGAACTTGTTCGCACATTGAACAACTTCTCCTTTAACTCCACTCAATTTCTCCAAATTAAAGGTATTGTTATGGGAACGTGCATGTGCCCTAGCTATGCCTGCCTTTTCGCGGGATGTGTGGAACATTCTTTGTTCCAGTCCTACTCAGATCCCCTCCCTCACCTCTTTTTCTGATACATTGATGACTGTATCAGTGCCATTTCCTGGTCTCGCCCTGAACTAGCAAATTTAATTCACTTTGCTTCTAATTTCCACGCTTCCCTCACCTTCACATGGTTCATCTCCGACTCTTCCCTTCCCTTCCTCGACTTCTCTGTCACCATTTCTGGGGATAGGCAATCGACAAACATCCATTATAAGCCCACTGACTCCCATAGCTACCTGAACTACAATTCTTCCCACCTCACTTCCTGTAAGAATTCTATTCCATTCACCCAGTTTCTCCATCTCCATCGCATCTGCTCTGACGATGCCACCTTCCATACTAATACTTCCGATATGTCTTCCTTTTTCTTCAACTGAGGATTCCCCTCTACTGGGGTTGACACGGCCCTCGACCGTGCCCATTCCATTTCCCACACTTCTGCTCTCACCCCTTCCACTCCCTCCCAGAACCACAATAGGGTTCCCCTTGTCCTCAGCTTTCACCCCACCAGCTTCCACATTCAATGAATCATCCTTCGCCATTTCCGTCACTTCCAGCATGATCACACCACCCAACATATCGTCCCCTCCCCTCACTTTTCACTATTCCGAAGGGACTGCTCCCGCCGTGACACCCAGGTCCACTCCTCAATCACACCCAACACCCCTTCCCCTTCCCACGGCACCTTCCCATGCAAGCACAAGGGATACAACACCTGCCCTTTTACCTCCTCCCTCCCCACTGTCCAGGACCCCA
Organism: Somniosus microcephalus; assembly: GCF_052327205.1. Lineage (NCBI taxonomy): Eukaryota > Metazoa > Chordata > Chondrichthyes > Squaliformes > Somniosidae > Somniosus > Somniosus microcephalus. The sequence continues at coordinate 38,162,638 of NC_140996.1, forward strand.
AACACTCCTTCCAGGTGAAACAGCGATTTACTTGCACGTTTTGAAATTTAATATACTGTATTCGCTGCTCACGATGCGATCTCCTCTACATTGGGAAGATCAAGCTCAGATTGGGTGACCACTTTGCAGAAGACCTCCATTCAGTCCGTAAGGGTGACCCCAAGCTTCTGGTCGCCTGTCACTTTAATTCTGCACTCCACTCCCACTCTAACCTCTCTGTCCTCGGCCTCTTACTCTGTTCCAATGAAGCTCAACGTAAGCTCGAGGAACAGCACCTCATCTTTTGATTAGGCTCTTCACAGCCTTCTGAACTCAACATCGAGTTCAACAATTTCAGACCATAACCTCTGCCCCTATTTTTTCAGATGGCAGCTGTTGATAATTCTGCCATTCCCAATTACACCTCTTCTCGACTCATCTTTTGTTTCTTTATTTGCCCCATTACCATCTCATTTTGCTTTGTACTATCATCCCTTTTGTCATTTAATCACTCCTGCCTTCCACCCTATCACAGATCTTCACTTTTGTTCTTTCCTCCCCTCCCCCTTTCCCTGTCCCTGCATATGCTAAAAATCTGTTACATCTCTAACTTTTGCCAGTTCTGATGAAAGGTCATCGACCTGAAATGTTAACTCTGTTTCTCTCTCCACAGATGCTGCCTGACCTGCTGAGTGTTTTTAGCATTTTCTGTTTTTATTTCAGATTTCCAGCATCTGCAGTATTTTGCTTTTGTAGTAAAAACCTTCCTCAGATTATTTTGCAGGACACTCCAAAACAATCCAGGCATTGGAACCACTGCTTCAAAATGCCAATGGTAACACTTGTGGAAGCATGAGCTTCATTATATCTCTGCTGTACATCATTAGAAGGACCCCACTGAGATGTCACCAACTATGTTATCAGTAGGTGCCCTAAAAACCAGCCCTTCAATTCTTGCCTTTATTCAGAAAAGGGTGGAATGTTGGATTGTCTGCACATGTAGACACTGTGAGATGCCAGGGAACCTAGTGTTCATCTGTATAATTTTGTGCTGGTGATCACACACTAGTTGGACATTAATGGAGTAGCACACCTCTTAATTCAAGTAATGTGCGCTCCTCTCACACGAGTGCACATGCCCATTTTCAGACCCTGTGCTCTATGCAAGCCATTGACTCAGTAGAAGCCATGGGCAGATGGCATCCGTTAGGAGTATGATGTATTCATTTGTATTTGCAAACAAGCCATCCATGTTTTGGTGGATGCATTGATGTGCTGTCAAGTGACTTATGTAAACGATATACCCAAAAGCTCCCAGATAATATTCAATGGCATAGCAATTGAGATCTGTGGTGAGTTCACTGGCACACACAGTGCGGTGACGCCTCGGCACTCTAGTTTCAGGTCCTCTCCCACCAGGTGACACAACTCTCCTCCAACCTCCCTGCTAATCCGGAGTCTCTAAAGGTATTGCTTCTCATTATAAGAACATAGAAATTAGGAGCAGGAGTAGGCCACACGGCCCTTTGAGCCTGCTCCACCACTCAATAAGATCATGGCTGATCCGATTACTCCACATTCCCGCCCACCCCCGATAACTTTTCACCCCCTTGCTTACCAAGAATCTATCCACCTCTGCCTTAAAAATATTCAAAGATTCTGTTTCCACTGCCCTCTGAGGAAGAGCGTTCCAAAGTCTCACGACCCTCTGTGAGAAAAAAATTCTCCTCATCTCTGTCTTAAATGGGCGACCCCTTATTTTTAAACAGTGACCCCTAGTTCTAGATCCTCCCACAAGAGGAAACACCCTCTCCACATCCACCCTGTCCAGACCCCTCAGGATCTTATATGTTTCAATCAAGTCTTCTAAACTCCAGTGGATACAAGTCTAGCCTGTCCAACCATTCCTCATAAGACAACCCGCCCATTCCAGGTATTAGTCTAGTAAACGTTCTCTGAACTGCTTCCAATGCATTTACAGCCTTCCTTAAATAAGGAGAGCAATACTGTGCATAATACTCCAGATGTGGTCTCACCGATGCCCTGTGTAACTGAAGCATAACCTCCCTACTTTTGACTATGGGTCAGGAATGTCCATGTGGGTCTATAACCTGTTTCAGCAGGGTACCTCCGAGTTGGTGCACTCTTGCCCTGCTGCTGCTTTACTGCTCTTGCAGCCAAAAGAGCTTCCTTCTTGTCTTCCTTCTCTGTCAGTTAACAAAAGTTCAGAGTGATTCCAATGAGGATCCCATCATGAAGGTTAGACAGTTGTCCTGCTACAGACACTACGGGCTCGATTTTGTCAATAGGGAGCTTTTGGAGGCAGGACTCCAACTTTTTGGGTTGTAGTCCCGCCTCCATCAACTTGTGGCCAACCCACGCTATTTTCCCTTGATTGACCAGCGGGCTGAGCAGGCCAATTAAGGGTGACGTCAGCGATTGACATTTCATCTGTCAAGAGCCTTTGACAGATGAAAAATCAGCGTTTGACAGCTCTGTGAAGCGGTCAAACACTGACAATCTGTCTTCTAACTTGAGTCCTTCCACCCAGACTCAGTTAGAGAGCTCTCCAGACCAGAAAGCAGAGGCTGCAGCTTTTGACAGTTCAGCGGCCATTCTGCTTTCTGTACCAGTGAGCTGAGGGACTCCCGAGAACTGAAGGAAGGAAGCCTGCAGGAGAAAGTAAAGGTAAGCAAAACTTATTAAAACACTTTACACTTACCTCACACTCTTACCTCTGCACACATGCACCCATCACTCACCTGCACAACGGACATCTCGACCTCTCCAACCCCTGCAGACCGACGGTCCGCCTCGCTAGCTTGGCGTGGTTCGGAGCCGTCGGACAGCCGAAACTTCAGGACTAAAAATAGGGATTAGGCAAAAAACTGCCTGTTAACTACCTGTTAACAGGCAATTAATTGGCACGAATCCCCTTCCCGCCTCGGGGAGGCGGCTCCCAGCACAGGTCAGGTACCCGCCTCCTGGGACATTGGCACCGAGGCGGGTTGGGGGCGGGATGGGTTCCTGCCCCCCGATTTTGCAATTTTCCCACCACTCCCGCCTCCAAACCCGCCTCCTCGGGGCTTGGAAAATTGAGCCCATAACTCTTTACAGTCTAGAATAACAAAAAAGCAATGAAGTTTTCTCAATCAATAAATACCTTCTACCTCAATTCTTGCTGACTCAGTGTTCAAAAACGAATTATTTATTGCTGGCCACTCCTTTTTATGTGGCTAGTTAGCATATGACCTGTGACCGGCATTGGGGCAGGAAATGGCATTGCCAAGCCACAAGCAGCTTGGTCTTGTATCCTGCCATCAACATGAGCAGGAATCTGCAGAGACTGGTGGGAGCCACTTAGGGTCCATTTATGGCCTAACTCACTAGGAGTTTTCCAACCTCACCGATGTACCTGAGGTGTTGCCAGCTGGATTTAGACAGATGGCATGTTTCTTTCTATGTCAGGTACCTGACCCCGCAGTTTGAGATGGAGTCTGGGCTGAAATGTTCTGGCAGGCTGGAGTCATACTCCGCGTCACTTCTGACAGCGCAACATCGGAATTTTGGAACCTTAGGCTGGAATTTTCCTCGGGGAGGTGGCTTAGTGTGGGGGGGTGGGGCGGCGGTGGGGGAGGGTGGGTCCGAGATGGGTGGGAAACCCGGGAGGCCAGGTTTCCTGCAGGCCTTGCCAAATTTACCGGCGGGGCCTAACTTGAGTGTGAATCCTTGGTTTCCCTCCCACAGCCAGCCAGCTTGAGAGGCTGGCTGGCTGCGGGCAGATAGGCCTCAGTTGCAAGGGATTGGTCCGGGGGAGGGATTGTGGAAGGAGGATCGGCAATCGGTGGGGAGCGAGTGGGGAGAGAGAATCGGCGGGGGTGGGGGTTGCAGGATCGGCAGGCGATTAGGGGGTGGTCGGGGATCAGCTGGCGATGTGGGGTGGTCAGGGAGGGGGGATCAGGAATCGTGGGGGGATTGGGGATTGCTTGGGGGGGTGCCGACCAGGGATCGGGGGGTGGGGGTGCGGATGGTTGGCGGGGGCGCCAGAGGTCGGGGCCGGCCATCAGAGGATTGTTGGGAAGGGGGGAGGTTTGTGGGGGAGGCCTGGGAATGTGATCAGAGGCCTCATGGGGGGGGGGGTCTCCGATCATGGTTGGTGGGTGGGTATGGTCGGGTCCCTGGATCCAGGAGCTCTCCTCTACCGTAGCCATCCACTCCTCTACCGTGGAGGTTGCCATCCTTTCCGTGGTGATGCATTCATGCGCCAACGCCTCCACAAATGCTCTGCTCATGTTAGCGATGGACTCCTCCATTCGCTCCACACTCGCAGCGAACCTGGAGACAAAACCTGCCAGCGACTCCTGCACCTGATCCTGGAGTTCCAGCACTGTTCTACTTCTGGATGAACCCGGATGCACAGGGTCAACATGAAGCGGAGCCGAGCTGGGAGAGTCCTGCGCCCTCCGATGAGGACTCTCCACTGCTGCCCCTGTCTCCACCATCATCTGATGCTCACTTGTGAGCTGTGATACACCAGGTGACAACTCTACTCTATGTCCCGAAGGTCCCACTGAGGTGAGAGTGTCTGCGCTAGTGTTGGTGCGCTTAATTCTGCTGATGCTGCGCCCTCAGAGGTTGCAGCTTCCTCTGAGAAGTCTGGGGGCTCAGGATGTTCCTCCTGGTGACGGGGGTGTAGTGATCAATAACATGTCATTCTGTGGTGGACACTAGGTGGAGCAGTAGAGCTGTATATAGCTGTATGTATAAAAATACACTACCCAGCTATACATACATTAAGACTACATTACCCATGAGGCTAGGCTACCCACAAGGCAACAGTCAAGATGGCAGCCTGCACACATGAGCACAATGCTGCATCTCCACAGATACTGTACCTAGAGAACGTGTACTCAATAAAGTAACTAGCAAAAGCTAGCTGTGTTCATAATAAGAATATCCATTTATTAATGATCATAACATGGTACCAGGGTGGTGAAGATCTGCTGAAAATTGTGAAAAGCGACATGGAGAATTTGAAGCCAGCAGAGCGTTTGAATCTCACAGAAAAAATCGACTACAATTGGCAGACTTTTAAACAGCAATTCGAACTCTACATTGCAGCCATCGGATTCGGTACGAAGCCAGACGCAAGGAAGATAGCGTTGCTGCTTACGATTGCAGGCCCACAGGCGATAGAGGTATTTAATACATTTGTATTTAATCCAGCGGAGAACAGACAAAAATTAGAAGATGTGCTAAAAAAATTTGATGCACATTGCTCTCCCAAAAAGAATGAGACGTATGAAAGATACATCTTCTGTTCTCGGACACAGCAACAAAATAAGACTTTTGATAGCTTTATAACTGATCTGAAACTGAAAGCACAGACATGTAATTTCTCTGAGCTCAACGCATCCATGATTCGTGACCAGATTGTGTTTGGTATTCATGATAAAAAAGTCAGGGAACGTCTGTTGAGAGAAACCGAACTAAATTTGGAAAATGCGGTGAAAATATGCCAAGCCAGCGAGCTAGCTCGAAATCACACGAAGACTTTCAGTGAAATCAATAATGATGCGAATGTAATGTGTGATAATGCTGCTGTCGGTGCTGTGTCCTACAAGGGGAAGAAACGTGGGCAGAACAGAAATGAAAAGCAATCGGAGGATGACATTTTTAATTGTAAACGCTGTGGTTACAAACACCAGTTAAGACAATGCCCAGCGTTTGGAAAAATGTGCACAAAGTGTAATGGAAAGAATCACTTTGCCAAACAATGCTTTTCAAAAGTAAAAACGACGAAAGGGCAACGAGTTAATGTGATTGAGGACACTGATTTAAGTGAGACATTTTTTGTAGGAATGGTGTCATGTGACGATATCAAAAAAGATACAGAAAATGTGCAGCCCTCAGAAATAGACAATGCTGAACATAAAGTTAATGCAGTAAAACAGGACAAATGGATGATCCCACTGCAGATAAATGGAGCATTAGTTACATTGAAACTGGACACTGGGGCAAAAGCAAACTTAATCAGTATGAGTGACATTAACAATATGAAAGAAAAGCCCAAAATACAGAAGAAGTCAGTACTACTGAAGGACTATAATGGACAGAAAATAGATAGCTTAGGTGTATGCAGACTTAAAGTGACAGTCAAAGACAAAGTGCATCATCTCATGTTTTCTGTTGTGGCTGAAAGGCTTGATTCACTACTGGGTGACAAAGCTTCTGAGGACTTAGAACTGGTCAAAAGAGTTTACCGTATAAACTGTGCCATAAGCAGACCAGATGACTCAGGTGATGAAGCAGAGAGCCTATCAAGGATGAAAAGGCCAAAGGGTATCCATGTCTTCAAAAAGCCTAGTTTCTCCAAGAAGAAAGAAAAAGACTTTAAGGTCAAAGAGAAGCCAAAGGAAGAAAAGCACAAAGAGGAAAAACACAAGGAGAAAAAGTCCAAAGATATAACCGCAGCAGATGTTGTTAAGCAGTGGAAAGGGAAAAAGAAAAAGAAGAAGCCTGCACCAGAGCAGGAAGCAGTTCCGGTGGATACTCCTTCTTCCCTCAGGCCAATCTTTGGTGTTCCATTAGCTGAGGCTGCTGAGAGGACTATGCTGTATGATGGAATACAGCTGCCAGCAGTTTTTCGAGAGTGCATTGACTACATTGAGAGTTATGGCATGAAGAGTGAAGGAAACACTGAAACCCTCTCCAAGCAAAGATCGCAAGGAGACCTCGATCTATACAAAAGCAGATTGATGACAATGCCGCAACTGCATCTTGTCATTCACCGCCAGAACAATCTCATGAAGACACATCAGACTTACCCGTGTTGAGAAGATCCACACGTGAAGTAAAAGAGCCTGATAGACTTAATCATTGAGTACAATGTAAAGCTTTGAAAATGTGTTGACTGTTTTGAAAATGTTTATGTTTATAGAGCACTAACAAAAGTATTGCTGATATTATCTTTATTGTTTTCTTGAAAGTTGAGTGATACTGATTTTATTAAACCTCCAAAGAAAGGGGGATGTAGTGATCAATAACATGTCATTCTGTGGTGGACACTAGGTGGAGCAGTAGAGCTGTATATAGCTGTATGTATAAAACTACACTATCCAGCTATACAAACATTAAGACTACATTACCCATGAGGCTAGGCTACCCACAAGGCAACAGTCAAGATGTCAGCCTGCACACAGGAGCACAATGCTGCATCTCCACAGATACTGTACCAAGTCCACATGGCTCAATAAAGTAACTAGCAAAAGCTAGCTGTGTTCATAATAAGAATGTCCATTTATTAATGAAATAACAGGGGGCTGTCGATGGTCCTGTGGGGAAGTAAAGGAAAGAATTAGACATTTGAGATAAACGTTGCATGCACATTGAATTGTGCAGATGATTATAAGTCAATCTGTTAGAGCATCAGAATCAATATCCTTCACTCATGCAATGTCAATGAGAGAGATGAAAAACTATTCTGTCACCAGCTTGCTCTGATGCGCCCTTCTGTCCATCCCCCACATGCACATCCTCCACCACTTCCACGATCTCTAGGGCCGCCTCCTCTGCAGTGGTGAGCTGGACTATTGAGGGTGGCCCTCCTCCTGTCCTGGCCCTCTCCCTCTTATTGTGGGCTCCCTTTTCCTGCAATGAGTTACACAAGTGGAGTTTGAGTGAAAATGAAGGAGTGACTTTAGAGAATCCATAGCATAGATGCTTAGAAGGACACAAAGATGGAGTGAGGTGCCAAGACCAAGGGGCCTCCCTGTGTATTGGAAGTTGTTTTCATAGCATCACAGTGATAGGGAGTGTGAGGGCTGCATAGTCAAATAGTTAAGTGAATGTGAACATAAAGAGAGATGGAATGGTTATGGGTGCAGGGATGTAAGTGTAAAGTGGGATGTGGAGGAGGAGGTTGACAAAGCAGAGTGCTGGTGATGAGAGGCAATGGGGAGCAGATTGAGGGTCATGGGGATGGAATACTCACTTTTCCTGTGCGGAGAAGGTAGCCAGGTTCTGCTGTACATTGAAATGGCATTCACCTCCTGTGCCATTTGCAGCCACACAGCTTTGGTCTGTTGTGGAGGCTTTTTCCTCCCTGAAGAAGGAACGAGCACTCCCTTATTTGCTCTTGCTCCCTCCACCAGAGCTTGTAGGGAGTTCTCGTCGAATCGAGGTGCACACTTTAGTCTGGTGCTGGACATGGTTGCCGCAGGAATTCCTCAGAAGTATGATGCTAAAGCTGAAAGACTGAAAAAGAACCAAGGCTGCTTGCAGGCCTTAAATGCAGCTGCATAGATGACATCATCGGAGGCGAGTTTCAGCATCAAAATACTCATTGGGCCAGGGGTTCCCACACGCTGGAAATCAAGTGTCCAATTAGGGCAAAGTCGCTCATTTGTCCCGCCTCACATCGGAGGCGGGGTCCTAACACGCTGACTAGCTGACATGCCGCCAGTCCGCCCCAATGACAAAATCCAGCCCATAGCTTCGGAAGGCTCAAACTCAAGACTCAGGCTATTCAGAGAGTCCTAGACATCTGGCAGGAATCAGTGTTAAAGGCACTTTCAACAGGGAAATTTTATAGCATTGATAGGTTTGATCATTTTCTTGTAGGTTTTGTAACTTTATATATTTTTATTTCATTACAAAAATTAGGAACAATTTCCCTTTGTTATTTTTTCCTGGGCAATGCTTATTTCAGGGTGCAAAGTGTAGGCAAATGGACAGAGACTCATGACACCAGGGGGGCGATTTTCCTCGCCCCGAGGAGGCGGGTTCGCTACCTGCCTCTAACCCGCCTCCGCGCAATTTTGCAGGAGGCGGGTTTGATGGGTGCGATTCGGTCCCGCCTCCATCAGTCGGGAGAGGTAGTTAAGACACTTAAATAGTTGTTAAGGGCCTCTATAATCCTATTTTGACAGGCCTTCATTATTTTACCACATTTTCAGCATGCTGCACGACCCTCCTAAACAACGCCAGCTAATCCTGGCAGGTTGATAAGTGGGTAACCTCCTCACAGCTGCAGCTCCACCATTAAAACGGAGCTTTCATCAGGGAGCAGTTGCAGGTGGCAGAACTTTTGTTCCAAAGGTCTTTCAGCACTTTTAGCAGGCCTACCCAAGTTGAAGGTGCTGCAGCTTCGACCTCTCAACTGTAGGACCTCCTTGGAAGACCCTCTCCCCGCTTGGACTGAGCGCTTCCCCAATGGAGGAAGCTGCCAGCAGCATGGGAACCATTTATTTCTTTCACCATGGACCTCAGATTCAGATGAGGAGCAGGCACGGCAGCAGCAGAACCAGGCAGCTCAGCAGCAAGAGCAGCAGGAGCCCCAACCTCCTGCTCACCCGTCTGATGCTGCACAGGGCAGAAGGCACCAGCGCATGGAAGCACATTGTGCAAGGAATGCACTCATCCTGGCCAGATTTGCATAGGTTGCCCATTGTGGCACATGTGCTTGGCTCCTTCTTAACACGTGATAGACAATGGACATGACTCTCTGGCCTCCTTTCACTCTGACCACATACCTGACCACGCAAGTGTCGCGGAGCCAACAATGTGGAGTTGTCTAAGCCAAAATAACAGATGCCGTCACACCAACAGTTTGCCATCACTTAATTTCAATACATTCCCACAGGGAAGGCATTTTATCAATAAACAGAAACAATCACCCAATCTGCACACAGATCTGGAGGTTATAGCCCTTGCCAGCTGGACCCACACAGCCTTGGTTTCTTCAGGAAGCCTCTTCCTCCCAGATGAGGGGAAGAGCAACTCCCTGCTAGCTCTCGCCCCCTCAACCAGCATACCCAGTACCTCATTTGAGAACCTCAGGGAGGCCCTTGCCTTGGAGCTGGCCATACTTCAAGGAGATAACAGCTTGGAGGTGGTGCAGCATTGACCAAAAACCAGTGGAATGAGCCAAGGCAGCAAGCAGCCCTTAAATGAAGCTGGATAAGTGATGTCAGCGAGGTGAGTTTCAGTCCCAAAACACTAATTGGCCCAGGGGAACCCACGGGCTGGATTTTCTCAATGGAGACGTGTTGGAGGTGGGGCTGCTGCTTGCCGGGTCTCAGTCCCAAATCCACCAGCCTCTGGCCAACCAGTGGGATTTTCCCCTGATTGACCTTGTTAAGCCCGCCCTGCGGGCTCAGCAGGCCAATTAGGGGGAAGTCACTGACAGAGCAGGTCAACGTCTGACGTGCCATCTGTCAAGATTTCTCGATAGAAGAATTGTCAGCATTTGACAGCTCTGTGAAGCTGTCAAACACTGACATTCTGTATAGTTTGATGAGTCCCTGTGTTCAGGACTCATCAAACCTTTCTACTTTGTAGATTTCAGATGACTGTTGGTTCGTGGAAGGCTGTAGGCAGAAACAAAGGTCAGTGAACATTTTCTAACACTTTATACTTACCACTCCACACTTGCACCCATCGCTCCTCCGACCCCTGCAGACCTCCTACTCAACTCTTCCACCCCGGCAGGGTTCTCCAAGGTCAGGAAGCCTGCACTTGAAAAGGTAAAATAGGACTAATCCTTTTTTCTGCCTGTTAACTATCTGTTAACAGGCAGTTAAAAGGATTTAATCTCTTTCCCGCGTAAAGGAGATGGGACCCGGGTCAGGACGACATCCCGCCTCCTGGCAAAAGGGCACGGAGATGGGATGGGGCAAGCTTGCCAGCCGCCTCCACTTTCTGCAAATGTACCAGCAGTTCCGTCTCCATACCCGCCTCCTCGGGGCTGGCAAAATCCAGCCGCACACCTCTGAAATGAACTGGCCAATTAGGGGAAAATCGCAAATTTTCCCACCTCTCAGAGGAGGCGGGTTTGGAACCCGCCCAAACTGAAACCCGCCTCCAATGGGAAAATCGCGCCCTAGGTTTCCACTCACATTGCATCGCCCAGGGACTCTTGGGGTCCTCCCAACGGAGGCGAGCAAAGATGGAACACCAGTGCCTGGAGCGGGCAGAAGCAAGGTTAGTTAATGCTAGTGAAGCAGGAATGACAACATGATGCCATCCACCGCATTTTCCTGGATCTCTGACTGACAATAGTAGGAGAACCCATTGTTGGTGGGACTTAATCCTCGCACCTAGCTCACACAAGTGGAGGGGTGGTGGGGTTGTATATAGACTGAGCAGGGTATAGAGCAAGCAACAGTAACCAAGAATAATGAAGGAAATAAAAATGTAAATATGATAGGTGACCCGGCAAAATCAACTAATTCAGAAGAGCAAAATGCTGCTAAAAAAAACAGGAACTCAAACTGTCAGCTACTTTTAACCAGTCTGCGAGACCAGCACAACTCCCAGGATCCCTATGTGCCCAGCTGATGTGAGGAAAGTGATAGAAATAGTGCTGAAATTTATTATCAGGTTGAAGTTGGTTGTTTTAGTTTAAGGCTTGCTCAGCAAAGGAATCCTTACCTGATTTGTTGCTGGCTTTTAGGATGCCATCCTTAGATGTAGACAACAACTGTTGTCTTTTTGCCTTGCTGGTAATGTTTTCAATTTGTAAAATGTAAGTTTTAGTCACCGTATAGAAATAATCTTTACTCTGTTATGCGACCACTATATTATGTTCTTTTATCTGTTGCTTTCTTTTTCGATCACCATACCATGTCTACTGCTTTCTAGGTTCCTGGATAAAATGCGTAATGGGACCCATTTGTGTCCCGAGAGTGAGAAAATTGAGATCTCAGCCCCAGATCCATTATTATAATGCCTCAAGGTTTCATGACTACCAGCAAAAATGTGACATTTCTATCTTTTCTGAGTTAGGTGCCAAGATTTTTTTGTCATGTGACTGAACATTTAGAATTCATGAATTTAATGTCATAACCAGGGTGTTCAAGACGTTGCTCTAAATCTCACAACCTGAAGAATCCTTAGGGTCTCTTTTGCAAACATTCTGATTTTTCTCTTATTTTGTGCCACTTTTAGACATGCTGTACAATACAGATTTTTTTTTAAATATGCAGTTTTTTGCCAGAGCAGATGTATTGTAGGAATAATATTCTAATTATATATTTGTACAATCTGGACAATCATTTTTTTTATAGCTAACCTATTATATAAATAAAGCAGCTGTGCATTGCAGCCCTTGTGGAACAATTTGATGGCAGAAATATTAATTTCAAATATGTATTGTTGAAACATTTTGTGGCTCAAAGGATTATGTCCAGTTTTTCAGCTGTGTAACATTTGAGTATTTACAAAACTCAGGTCCCAATTCATCCAGCACAGGAACCTCCCGTACTGTTCAAAGGTGCAGCAAGTTGCTTCAGTTTTCTGATGGATGGTAGAGATATTGCTGGAAAAAATTTGGGAGAGGAAGGACATCTTTTTTGCCACCAGTGAGTTCCATGTTCCATGGAGAGTTGGGAAAAGAGATTTGTCAGAAGTGTGGGGGGGTGGTCGGGCGGTGGCTTAGTGTTACCGCTCTCGCCTCTGAGTCAGAAGGTTCAAGTCCCGATCCATAGACTTGACAACAAAATCTAGGCTGGCATTCCAGTGCAGTACTGAGGGACTGCTGCACTGTCAGAGGTGCCGTCTTTTGGCTGACACATTAAACCGAGGACCCATCTTCCCTCTCAGGTAGACGTAAAAGATCCCATGGCACAATTTTTCGAAGAAGAGCAGGGGAGTTCTCCCCAGTATCCTGGCCAATATTTATCCCTCAATCAACTTCATTAAAAAAAAATTAGCTGGTCATTATGACATTGCAGTTTGTGGGACCTTGCTGTGCACAAATTGGCTGCCATGTTTCCTACATTACAGCAGTGACTACACATCAAAATCACTTCCTTGGCTGTAAAAGCGCTTTGGGACATTCTGAGGTTGTGAAAGGTGGTATATAAATGCAAGTTATTTATTTTTAAGAAATCAGCTACTTGGAAGACTGTATGCTATCTTATGAAGGTCTATTATTTACCTCTCCAACACTTCTTACAGAAAGAAAATGCTACAACAAGAGGAATGAAGCTGCATCAGGGTAACCCCCTATCCACCAATCTCCATTCGCTCACATTTTTGAAAAATAAGCACAAGAAATCATTTGGAGAGGCTATCTGGACAAAGCAGGGACTGGGGGAAGCTCGAGGGCTGGTCCTGGCTGAAGGTGTGTGGCAACTTTTCCCTATCCTTTTTTCATGTATCTCTCCTTCATGACTGCCTCATTCATCAATTCCTTCCCTATAATTGTGCGCAAAGTGATCTTAAATATCCTTCCCATCGAAGCTACAACACCTGTCCCTCCTCTCTTTCCCCAATTCTGTCAGATGACCCAGAGTTAAGAACTAGGGAAATGGCTGTGCAAAGCCCTCCTGAAGATGCCTCATCTCTGATTCTTACCCTGCCAAACACTTGCTGAGCAATATCCACCCTGCAAGATTTTCATAGTGATTTTGAGGGGAGTTGACTGGATGATACACAGAGCACAATTGAGCAGATGTAGGTCATGGCGACAAAGGAGGAAAAGGAACTCCGGCTTTTTAAATCAGCAGGCAATTGGGGGGTGGTCAGGGATCGACAGGCAATGTGGGGTGGTCGGGGAGGGGGAATCAGGGACCGTGGGGGGTTTGGGGATTGCTTAGCGGGGGGGGTCGACCAGGGATCGGGGGGTGGGGGTGCGGATGGTTGGTGGGCGGGCCAGAGGTCAGGGCCGGCCATCAGAGGATTGTTTGGGAGGGGGGAGGTTTGTGGGGGAGGCCTGGAAATGTGATCAGAGGCCTCATGGGGAGGGGGGGGTCTCCGATCATGGTAGGTGGGTGGGTATGGTCGTGTCTCTGGATCCAGGAGCTAGGTATAAATCCACTTACCTCCTGGATGCAGCAGTCCCTGCCTTGGTTTAACTGCTGGATTTCATTAACTGTGAGAAATTCGTCACCAGGCAGTTGAAATCAAAATGGAGATGGGGAGAAAGAGGCTTCCAGCCTCATTACGATATTTAGATTGAGGTACCATCCCCTGGGAGCGGGTTGGTTGCCCGCCTCCCCCCCTCCCACCCCAGTTCCGCCTCCGGCAAGACCAGAAGTGGGTAGGTCGGAGGTGGGATCAGGTGGGGAACCTCTTTATTAACAATTTAACTACCCCCATGCTCCAAAACCACCTTTTTTTTAATGGGAAAATTCTGACTTTAGTGTTTGTCTTTCATCTATTGTTGTTTCCTGCTGAAGATATTCCAGCTACATTGCATTTTGCAGTCATATTAAAAAAAAGCAAACTTTTTCCCTCGGAAGGCAGTACTTTTGCCCTGGCCACAAAATGTCTCCTGCACAAACTATTTTCAGAATTTAATTGCATCACAATAACCCTCTGGCGTGACAATATATTACTGTAGCTTTTACTAACAGTGAATCATCCAAACGTTTAACAAAGTCTTGAAGGTGAAAGCAAAGTTTTCTCACAAGGCAGCTTGTTATTGTAATGTATGTACCTTTAAGGGAGAGAACTACTTTTTACAGCTCCTGTATACTGTAGTACCGGCAGTGACCACACCTGTATATAAACCCTGAGTAGTGATCTGTACAGTTAGTTCTAGAGTAACCCTCATTCAGTAAACACCTGTTGTATCGTTCTCTGCAGTCTTTTGTCTGATTATTGAAGGACACAACATTAAGATACATGGATCTAACAGTGGCGACGAGCAAGTTCGAACCTATCTGCATCTCCGCATCACCTCCCAGGGATTCGCTCCTGGAGAACAGTGTAAGAAGGTCGAGTCCAGCAGCACGGGCGTCGACCACGGGGAACCGCCCAGTCATCCAGTGGAGATTTGAGCATCGCAGGGGAGGCTGTCGAGAGCCAGGCTTGGCTTTCCAGTCATGGTGGTCCAGCAAAACGGGCTGGCAACAGGTACTGCGCAGACCCTTCCCGGACAGCGACGGGCTAGAGCCCAACCGAGCGGCACAGAAAAAGGCCGAGCAGCGTCGACGGGGGAGAGAGAGAGGGCAGAGCGCACAGGGCGCAGCCGGTGTTCAGGACCGAGCGGCGTCAACGGGGGAGAGAGGCGAGAGAGAGCAGAGCGCAGCCAGTGTTCAAGGGCCGAGCAGCGTCAACGGGGGAGAGAGGTGCGCAGGAAAACGCGCAGAGCGCAGCCGGTGTTCAAGGGCTGAGCAGTGTCAACGGGGGAGAGAGGGGCGCAGGAAAACGCGAGGTGCTGCCATTGCCATGAAGACCGCCGAGAGCGGCGTTGGCAGCAGCGCAGGAACAGCGCACAAAACACACAGGGCGTCGCCATTTGCCACGAGGGCCGCCAAGAGCGGCGTTGGCAGCAGCGTGGGAGACGCCATTTTAAGCCGCAGCGGGGAAGAAGGGAAAGCGTGGGAGACGCCATTTTAAGCCAGTCTACCCACACCCAAAAATGCCGAAGAGTGGCAGTATCACAGCGTTCGACAATGAAGTCGAAGATTGGACGACATATGTCGAACGCATAGAAATATACTGCAAGGCGAATGAAGTGCCAGATGACAAGAAAGCGCTGGTATTGTTGAATTCAATGGGTGCAAAAACGTACGGCTTACTACAAAATCTAGTA
This sequence comes from Somniosus microcephalus, assembly GCF_052327205.1. Lineage (NCBI taxonomy): Eukaryota > Metazoa > Chordata > Chondrichthyes > Squaliformes > Somniosidae > Somniosus > Somniosus microcephalus. Next base: position 38,178,161 of record NC_140996.1, read on the forward strand.
ACCCCAGAGAAGCCAGTAGAAAAGGATTTTGAAAACATAGTGTCAATCCTACAGGACCACTTAAACCCCACATCGCTGCTGATAGCAGAAAGATTTAAGTTTCACAAAAGGAACCAGCATAAAGATGAAAGTAATGCTGAGTATTTAACGGAACTGCGCAAGCTATTGAAACACTGCCAGTTTGGAACGGGACTAGTAGATACTTTAAGGGACAAGTTTGTGTGTGGGCTTCAAAGTGAAGGAACCCAGAAACGGCTTCTATCAGAAAAGGATCTTACGCTGGACACGGCTTTCAGCATTGCAGTATCACACGAAGCAGCAGCACGGGGCGCTGCAGAGATTCAACGGAGAATGCAAGAATATGGCACAAATGAAATGCCATATGGAACAGTGAAGTGCTATCGCTGCGGCAGAACAACACACGACCATAATGATTGCTGGTTCAAGGACAAAGTGTGCAGACAGTGTGGAAAGGTAGGACACATAGCAAGAGTCTGCAGGTTGGGAAAGAAAACCAGCAGCAAGAAATCTCCACAGGAGAAGTACAAGAAGGTACATAAGGTGACGGAGAGTAGTTCAGACGAACAGAAGAGTGATACAGACTCCGGAAGCAAGGAGCTGGGTTGTCTGAAACTACATAATGTGATCAAAACAGAGGATCACCAAACTATTTGGGTCACGCTCAAGATAGCAGGAGTCCAAGTGAAAATGGAATTGGACAGAGGATCAGCCCTAACAGTCATAAACCGAAGGGACTACAAGCGGCTATTCTCACATATACCCTTGAGAGATACAAAGATTGTCTTGAAGACGTACACGGGGCAAAAAGTCTACCCCAAAGGAAAAATAAGGGTGAACGTTATATATAACGGCAAGGAAACACCAAAAATGGACCTATATGTATTGCCAGATGGAGGACCACCACTACTAGGACGTGAATGGATCCGGAAGATACAACTAGATTGGCATTCCATACAGGCACTGACTGTGGCTGACAAAAAGGATGACGACGTCACACCTGGGCGACTGTCAAAGATCCTAACTGACGCGAAAGAAGTGTTCCAGCAAGGACTCGGAACACTAAAAGGCATGACAGCGATGACTAAAATTGAAGAAAATGCACCTGTATATAAACCCTGAGTAGTGATCTGTTTAGTTAGTTCTAGAGTAACACTCATTCAGTAAACACCTGTTGAATCGTTCTCTGCAGTCTTTTGTCTGATTATTGAGGGACACAACATTAAGATACACGGATCTAGCAGTTATCCCATGAGGCTGAGTGAGAAAAGGTGGAAGAGATGTTATTAATGGAGGGAGGAGGGCTAGGAGGGAGTCTTATTCGTAAATAGGTGTGGTGGGTAATCCTTCTGTAGATATTATCTAGATGGACAGTTGACCATTGATTTGTGCAAGGAGTAGATCTGGAGAGTCCAAACATCAAGAGAAATGATCCAATGGTTCTGGGTAGCCTAAGAGATTCAGGTAAAATATCTGATACATGTAATCCCTCAGTGAAAAAAGTGGATAAGTAACTGCTGCCCTGCTAAAGACAACACTTCATAAATGTCTCTTTCCTGAATAGTAACAGCAAGGAAATGCATGCATGTATATCTCTAGCCATTTTTTTAAGAGAGGTTTATAATGATTGACAACAGGTGCTCTGCAAACTGCAAGATTACTGGTAGCTCAGTTTCCAGGATCCTGTTAGGACTTCTTGGGATACATTGTCATCCTTACCAGCCGGGCGTTAAGCATTGCCTGGGCAGAGCGCAGTAACAAAAAATCTGTTGAGGAGGATTGCATGCCTCTTGCAGCACCTGTCTGACTTTCATAGAAATTTATTGAGAAATTTACACCACAAAAGGAAGCCATTTGGCTTATTGTGTCCATCCTTTTATTAATTTGAATGGAAGGGAAATCAGCAGGTTCTATTACCAGTGCACAGTAGAATTTTTCCTTTCTGCCTCTACCCAGGCATTGTTTAAAATCCACCATCTTGTATTGACTAATTTCAATGTGAATACTTGCTTAACAGGCATGTATTGTGGGTAAGTTAGCTCTGGATTTTTTTTTCTTTGTTTAATGCATTTATTCTTCCACACATGTTTGAAGATGCCAGCTACCTGTGTTTAGCCCAGAGGCTGCGGGGTTCGGGCCCAGAAAACGGGGCGCACACAGGGCGCAGGGAACAATCCGTGTGCCTGAATCGATAGGCCCGAGCCACATCTAATATTGGGCCTTAAGCCTCATTATCATCGAGCTGCCGAGCTGATTGTTAAATCTTTTCACTTGACATTCATAGGGCTCAATTTTGCCAGGCCCGAGAAGGCGGGTTTGGAAGCGTGTGAGGTGTTAAAATCGCAAAAAATGGCGGGCGGATCTGCTCCCGCCTCCAGCCCGCCTCTGAGCAATTTTCCCACAATCGGGGTTTCAGACCCCGTTCCCTTAAGGCCCTTAACAACCAGTTCAGTGCCTCTATAATCCCATTTTGAGAGGCCTTTCTGAATTTAACACATTTTCCCCCCTGCTGCACATCTCCTCTGGAACACGCCAGTTAATCCTGGCGGGCTCACAAGTCGACTGCTTACTAACAGCTGCAGCTCCACCATTAAAAAGGAGTTTTCAGCAATCATCATTTGCAGGTGGCAGAGCTTTGTTGTCTCGGGTCTGGGGAAACATTTAGCAGGCCTACTCATTGTTGTGGAAGTTTGGAGCCTGACACCCATCTCCAGTGTGACCTCCTGGGAAACCCCTCTCCCCACCTTGACTGAGCGCTTCCTCAACTGAGGTATATACCAGAAGAATGGGAACTATTTATTTCCTTTCCTCCTGAACATCAGATTTGGACGAAGACCAGCCGCGGCAGCGGCAGAACCCTGAACAACAGCAGCACCAGCTACAGTTGCAACAACAGGGGCGCCAAGCTGCTGCTCACCCACCTGAAGCTGCACAGGCCAGAAGGCGACAGCGCATGGAAGCACGTCGGCGCAGGAGATACCCACAAAACAGGGTTTACAGGCAGAGGATGAGCTATGTCAACATGACAGCAGTGCCAAAGGAGGCTCAGACTTTTGCGAGAGGTAGTGGGTGACATCTGCACAATGCTGCCACAAGACCTGGAGCCCAGAGGAACTGGTGGACACCCCTTACCAGTGGCCGTCAAAGTCACCACTGCACTCAACTTTTTATCTTCAGGCTCATTCCAGGGACCAACAGCAGACATCAGTGGCGTCTCCCAGGCGGCTGCACACACTTGCATCATGCAGGTAACTGATGCCCTCTATGCCAGGGTGCACAATTACATCAACTTCTCGAAGGATCAAGCAAGTGTAACTGCATGTTCGGTTGGGTTTGACAATCTGGCAGGCTTTCCAAGGGTGCAGGGTGTAATTGTTTGCACATATGTGGCCCTTAGGCACCCCATCACAATCCAGGTAGTTTTGTCAACCGCAAGGGCTTCCACTCCCTCAACGTGCAGCTGGTGTGTGACCACAAGAAGGAAATTTTGCATGTTTGCGCCAAGTAACCTGGCAGTTGCCATGACTCCTTCATCCTGTGTCAGTCTAGTGTGCCTCTGGTCTTCAGTCCGCCAGACCAACTTTTTGGATGGCTACTTGGAGACAAGGGCTATCCCCTGAAGATGTGACTGATGACGCCGTTGAGGTGCCCATACAACGAAGCTGAGGAGCGCTACAACTCGAGCCACATTTCCACCAGATCCATAATCAAGCAAACCATCGGCTTGCTGAAGATGCGATTCAAATGCCTTGATAGAACAGGTGGAGCCCTGCAGTACTCAGCAGCCAGGGTCTCCAGAATTGTCGTGGTCTGCTGTGCACTTCACAACATAGCACAGCATCGTGGCTTGCAGATGATGATGAGGAGGAGGTGGAGGAGGAGGGGGAGAGTGAAAACAAATAGTTTGCGGAGGCACATCAACCAGCGGCAGCAGCACGCGAGCACATTGCTGCCCAGGATGCAAGGGACGCACTCATCTTGATCAAATTTGCTTAGCCTGCGCAATCAAACACATTTGCCTTGCACCTTCTTACCAGGCCTTCTTACCAGAGCATCGAAAATGGCCAAGAACCTGCGGATTACTATCACTCTGACCACAATTCTGACAATTGCCAGTCGCCCTAAGCCATCAATGTGGAAGTCCCATTTGTGAAATGACACAGGCCACAACTTCAACAGTTTGCCATCAAATTTAATTATCACATCAATTAACAGATGGCTGTTCAAAAATAAACACAACAGAACACCCAAGTGAGTACCCTTGTGACTACTTGTGCTTTATCTTCCTCTTACATGTACTCCTACATGGTGCTTCCCCCGTGGCTTCAGCAGATGTGGAAACCCTTGCTCACTTTCTTGCTGCTCCTGCCTCGACACATTTGGCGGGTGTTCTCTGGGGTTGCGAGCCTGTAAGGGCTCTGTAACAGTCAGCTGCTCCTACGGCTGCGCAGGGGCTGAGACGCCGATCTCAGCTGGGTGTGGACTCTTGTGGGGCTCTGACCGAGGGCGCTGCAGTGGCATGGTCATGTGAGCGCTTGGGGAGGAGCCCCCATTTCCTTGTTCTCTGCCACCAACATCCCTCTCATGGGTCAGCTCCATTTCAGAGCGAGCAAATGGCTTGACAGCACCTTGCTGCACTTCAGGGGGGCCATAAGGAACCGTTTCTGCACTGGAAGCCCTACTCCAGAGGACTTCCATGAAGGTCTGGTTTCTCTGCACAATAGCTGACCATCGCTCCTCAAGAGATGTCACTCTATTCTGAACAATGACCATGTTTTCAAGACCATGGTGAATAAGCTCCACCATGGCCGTAGCCATCCTCTCCTCTACCGTAGCCATCCTCTCCTCTACAGTAGCCAGCCTTACCATGGAGTTAGCCATCCTTACCGCGGAGGTTGCCATCCTTTCCGTGGTGATGAATTCATGCGCCAATGCTTCCACAAATGCTCTGCTCATGTTAGCGAAGGACTCCTCCATTCGCTCCACACTCGCAGCGAACCTGGAGACAAAACCTGCCAGCGACTCCTGCACCTGATCCTGGAGTTCCAGCACTGCTCTCCTTCTGGATGGACCCGGATGCACAGAGTAAACATGCAGCGGAGCCGAGCTGGAAGAGCCCTGCGCCCTCCGACGAGTCTCTCCACTGCTGTCCCTGTCTCCACCATCATCTGATGCTCACTTGTGAGCTGTAATACACCAGGTGACAACTCTACTCTATGTCCCGAAGGTCCCACTGAGGTGAGAGTGTCTGCGCTGGTGTTGGTGTGCTTAATTCTGCTCATGCTGCGCCCTCAGAGGTTGCAGCTTCCTCTGAGGAGTCTGGGGGCTCAGGATGTTCCTCCTGGTGAGAGGAGCTGTCGATGGTCCTGTGGGGGAGTAAAGGAAAGAATTAGACATTTGAGATAAACGTTGCATGCACATTGAATTGTGCAGATGATCATAAGTCAATCTGTTAGAGCATCAGAATCAATATCCTTCACTCATGCAATGTCAATGAGAGAGATGAAAAACTATTCTGTCACCAGCTTGCTCTGATGCGCCCGTCTGTCCATCCCCCACATGCACATCCTCCACCACTTCCACAATCTCTAGGGCCGCCTCTTCTGCAGTGGTGAGCTGGACTATTGAGGGTGGCCCTCCTCCTGTCCTGGCCCTCTCCCTCTTATTGTGGGCTCTCTTTTCCTGCAATGAGTTACACAAGTGGAGTTTGAGTGAAAATGAAGGAGTGACTTTAGAGAATCCATAGCATAGATGCTTAGAAGGACAAAAAGATGGAGTGAGGTGCCAAGACTAAGGGGCCCCTCTGTGTATTGGAAGTTGTTTCCATAGCATCACAGTGAATGGGAGTGTGAGGGCTGCATTGCCAAATAGTTAAGTGAATGTGAACATAAAGAGAGATGGAATGGTTATGGGTGCAGGGATGTAAGTGTAAAGTGGGATGTGGAGGAGGAGGTTGACAAAGCAGAGTGCTGGTGATGAGAGGTGATGGGGAGCAGATTGAGGGTCATGGGGATGGAATACTCACTTTTCCTGTGCAGAGAAGGCAGCAAGGTTCTGCTGTACATTGAAATGGCATTCACCTCCTGTGCCATTTGTAGCCACACAGCTTTGGTCTGTTGTGGAGGCTTTTCCCTCCCTGAAGAAGGAAAGAGCACTCCCTTATTTGCTCTTGCTCCCTCCACCAGAGCTTGTAGGGAGTTCTAGTCGAATCGAGGTGCACACTTTAGTCTGGTGCTGGACATGGTTGCTGCAGGAATTTTGCAGGAGGCGGGTTTGATGGGTGCGATTCGGTCCCGCCTCCATCAGTCGGAAGAGGTAGTTAAGACATTTAAATAGCAGTTAAGTGCCTCTATAATCCTATTTTGACAGGCCTTCGTTATTTTACCACATTTTCAGCATGTTGCACGACCCTCCTAAACAACGCCAGCTAATCCTGGCAGGTTGACAAGTGGGTAACCTCCTCACAGCTGCAGCTCCACCATTAAAACGGAGCTTTCATCAGGGAGCAGTTGCAGGTGGCAGAACTTTTGTTCCAAAGGTCTTTCAGCACTTTTAGCAGGCCTACCCAAATTGAAGGTGCTGCAGCTTCTACCTCTCAACTGTAGGACCTCCTTGGAAGACCCTCTGCCCGATTGGACTGAGCGCTTCCCCAATGGAGGAAGCTGCCAGCAGCATGGGAACCATTTATTTCTTTCACCACGGACCTCAGATTCAGATGAGGAGCAGCCACGGCAGCAGCAGAACCAGGCAGCTCAGCAGCAACAGCAGCAGGAGCCCCAACCTCCTGCTCACCCGCCTGATGCTGCACAGGGCAGAAGGCGCCAGCACATGGAAGCACATCGTGCAAGGAATGCACTCATCCTGGCCAGATTTGCATAGGTTGCCCATTGTGGCACATGTGCTTGGCTCCTTCTTAACACATGATAGACAATGGACATGACTCTCTGGCCTCCTTTCACTCTGACCACATACCTGACCACGCAAGTGTCGCGGAGCCAACAATGTGGAGTTGTCTAAGCCAAAATAACAGATGCCGTCACGCCAACAGTTTGCCATCACTTAATTTCAATACATCCCCACAGGGAAGGCATTTTATCAATAAACAGAAACAATCACCCAATCTGCACACAGATCTGGAGGTTATAGCCCTTGCCAGCTGGACCCACACAGCCTTGGTTTCTTCAGGAAGCCTCTTCCTCCCAGATGAGGGGAAGAGCAACTCCCTGCTAGCTCTCGCCCCCTCAACCAGCATACCCAGTACCTCATCTGAGAACCTCAGGGAGGCCCTTGCCTTGGAGCTGGCCATACTTCAAGGAGATAACAGCTTGGAGGTGGTGCAGCATTGACCAAAAACCAGTGGAATGAGCCAAGGCAGCAAGCAGCCCTTAAATGAAGCTGGATAAGTGATGCCAGCGAGGTGAGTTTCAGTCTCAAAACACTAATTGGCCCAGGGGAACCCACGGGCTGGATTTTCTCAATGGAGACGTGTTGGAGGTGGGGCTGCTGCTTGCCGGGTCTCAGTCCCAAATCCATCAGCCTCTGGCCAACCAGTGGGATTTTCCCCTGATTGACCTTGTTAAGCCCGCCCTGCGGGCTCAGCAGGCCCATTCGGGGGAAGTCACTGACAGAGCAGGTCAACGTCTGACGTGCCATCTGTCAAGATTTCTCGATAGAAGAATTGTCAGCATTTGACAGCTCCGTGAAGCTGTCAAACACTGATATTCTGTATAGTTTGATGAGTCCCTGTGTTCAGGACTCATCAAACCTTTCTACTTTGTAGATTTCAGATGACTGTTGGTTCGGAGAATCCAATAGCCAGTCTGTGAAATCTACCATGACGATTTTGGGGCTCCAGATCCAGAGCGGCTAATGGCTGTAGGCAGAAACAAAGGTAAGTGAACATTTTCTAACACTTTATACTTACCACTCCACACTTGCACCCATCACTCCTCCGACCCCCGCCGACCTCCTACTCAACTCTTCCACCCCGGCGGGGTTCTCCAAGGTCAGGAAGCCTGCACTTGAAAAGGTAAAATAGGACTAATCCTTTTTTCTGCCTGTTAACTATCTGTTAACAGGCAATTAAAAGGATTTAATCTCTTTCCCGCGTCAAGGAGATGGGACCCGGGTCAGAACGACTTCCTGCCTTTTGGCAAAAGGGCACTGAGATGGGATGGGGCCGAGCTTGCCAGCCGCCTCCACTTTCTGCAAATTTACCGGCAGTTCCGCCTCCATACCCACCTCCTCGGGGCTTGCAAAATCCGAAATGAACTGGCCAATTAGGGGAAAATCGCAAATTTTCCCACCTCTCAGTGGATGCGGGTTTGGAACCCACCCAAACTGAAACCCGCCTCCAATGGGAAAATCGCGCCCTAGCTTTCCACTCACATTGCATTGCCCAGGGACTCTTGGGGTCCTCCCAACGGAGGCGAGCAAAGATGGAAAACCAGTGCCTGGAGCGGGCAGAGGCAAGGTTAGTTAATGCTGGTGAAGCAGGAATGATAACATGATGCCATCCACCGCATTTTCCTGGATCTCTGACTGACAATAGTAGGAGAACCCATTGCTGGTGGGACTTAATCCTCGCACCTAGCTCACTCAAGTGGAGGGGTGGTGGGTTGTATATAGACTGAGCAGGGTATAGAGCAAGCAATAGTAACCAAGAATAATGAAGGAAATAAAAATGTAAATATGATAGGTGACCCAGCAAAATCAACTAATTCAGAAGAGCAAAATGCTGCTAAAAAAAAAGGAACTCAAACTGTCAGCTTCTTTTAAGCAGTCTGCGAGACCAGCACTACTCCCAGGATTCCCATGCGTCCAGCTGATGTGAGGAAAGTGATGGAAATAGTGCTGAAATTTATTATCAGGTTGACATTGGTTGTTTTAGTTTAAGGCTTGCTCAGCAAAGGAATCCTTACCTGATTTGTTGCTGGCTTTTAGGATGCCATCCTTAGATGTAGACCACAACTGTTGTCTTTTTGCCTTGTTGGTAATGTTTTCAATTTGTAAAATGTAAGTTTTAGCCACTGTATAGAAATAATCTTTACTCTGTTATGCGACCACTATATTACGTTCTTTTATCTGTTGCTTTCTTTTTCGTTCACCCTACCATGTCTACTGCTTTCTAGGTTTCTGGATAAAATGCGTAATGGGACCCATTTGTGTCCCGAGAGTGAGAAAATTGAGATCTCAGCCCCAGATCCATTATTATAATGCCTCAAGGTTTCATGACTACTAGCAAAAATGTGACATTTCTATCTTTTCTGAGTTAGGTGCCAAGATTTTTTTGTCATGTGACTGAACATTTAGAATTCATGAATTTAATGTCATAACCAGGGTGTTCAAGACATTGCTCTAAATCTCACAACCTGGAGAATCATTAGGGTCTCTTTTGCAAACATTCTGATTTTTCTCTTATTTTGTGCCACTTTTGGACATGCTGTACAATACCGATTTTTTTTAAATATGCAGTTTTTTGCCAGAGCAGTTGTATTGTAGGAATAATATTCTAATTATATATTTGGTACAATCTGGACAATCATTTTTTTTTACAGCTAACCTATTATATAAATGAAGCAGCTGTGCATTGCAGCCCTTGTGGAACAATTTGATGGCAGAAATATTAATTTCAAATATATATTGTGGAAACGTTTTGTAGCTCAAAAGATTAAGTCCAGTTTTTCAGCTGTGTAACATTTGAGTATTTACAAAACTCAGGTCCCAATTCGTCCAGCACAGGAGCCTCCCGTACTGTTCAAAGGTGCAGCAAGTTGCTTTGGTTTTCTGATGATGGTAGTGTAAGATTTGCAAAATTCCCACATTCCCCCAAGGTTATTAATAAAAGGGACACTGCATGGACATTTTAAAAAGGGTACCCAAAAGATGGCGTCCACACCTCGTGACCAAAAGCCTGCAAATTTTTTTTAAAAAGCTTGGACTCTGTGGCAGCACAAGCAGCTTTGGGAAATTGAAACTGAAAATGCAGTTTCTGTGAAAACGACTTTGTGTTTTGAAAGCCAGACAGCTACACTGAATATGCATTCCATCAGATCATAGATAGACCCAACCCAGTTAGGCCTGTACATGAGGCCATTAGTTTGTCTGCATAAATAATCGGAAACAGCTTATGGAGGCCATCAAGGCTGGACGGGCCGATTAGAATGCATTAATGACAACCCAATCCAGACATTAAGGCCATCCGGTGCGATAAACGGCCATCTAAATCCAGTTAACTTAGATTGCTATAATCATTTAAAAAAGCCCACCAAAATTGTAACAATGAACTGATCTGATTTGGCACGCAGATAAGGAGCCATCGAAAGGAGTATAACTGTAGGCCCTCAGTAGCAATCGTCCCCTCTTGGCTCTTGACTCTTGCTCTGCCTTGGGCTGCCGCCGCCCCTACTCATTCCCTGGCTGCGTGGCGGGTTCTCTCCTCGCTCCCCGCAGTAATTTTCAGCAGTCAAGGACATCCATACCAATCGCAGGGGAAGGGGAATGAGAGCCAAGTCCAAAGTCACCCAGGCCACGAGAGAGGGCAGAGGAAACGAGGTGAAATGAGACGAGATGAGTAGAGACGAAGAAGAAGGTAACAACTCGATAAGGGCAGAGCAGGGCAGTGAAAAACGTATCGATAAAGGCCAAATGCCTAGTTATAAGCTGACGCTTGGGGGGGAAGAATCTTGTTGAACACTGCGAATAAACGCAGGTGTCCACGCCACAACGAATATAATGGCGTTTGACGCTTGGGTAGTAAAATCTAGGCAGTAACCACTGCCAACCGTCCTATAGACACAACGTTACCGCCAACGACCGCCCGAGGGAGAAGAAGAGAACCCATCGTGACGAGACGATGATGGTAGCTGAGGAGAAGAAAGGTGTCTTGCAGCAGCAGCTCCAGCACCGCGCCCTGAGACCAAGTGGCGATGAGGTACCTAAAAGGACAGAAGACCAAACCTCAAAACCCGTATCCGTGAAAACAGCTGGCTTTGCTTTGGATTGGTGAATATGAATTCCTGGCCCCTCATAGCTTAATCTAGTTAGGTATAGGGGTGGGATAAGGATAAGGGGATTGTTAATGTAGTTGTTTTTCCCTCGATTTGCTGTGTGTTCCCCATTCCCTGTATAAGTATAATCTTCGTATTTGCCTGTTTTTTATACTTGTGACTTCTCATAAGGCTGTTTTATTTTCTGTTTTCATAAAATCTTGGTTTTCTTACACCAAACCACCTGTCTACTTGAGTTTTCTGTATCGCCGCCTGTACCTAAGTCCGGTGTCTAGAACCCAGGGGTGTGGGAGCGATTCGAACTGCTCACAGACAGTCAGGAGCATAACTGACTGGGTGCACGCGCCACCCGCCACCCCCTACAGAAAATGGCGACCGCGGCAGGACACCGACAACAGGGTTGCGATACAGTAGACAATGGTTCGAATGAGCAAACCATGATGGAGGAAAGGATTTCTGATTATGTGTTTAGCAAGGTGAATATCACTAAGAAGTGGATCACCACTCTGTTAAGGGCTCGGCGTCCGGTAGATGCAGCAGCTAAGTGGACAGAGGGAAATGAAAACAAGAAGTCCTTAGAGAAGGCAATCTGGCTGATGTGTTTCAAAAAGCAGTTCCAGCTTTTGGACAGGCTTGTTGCAGCACAGGCAGTCGAGTTAAGGGAGTCAGCCCTGGAGATCCAGGATAAGGCTCTAGCAGGGGAGAAGTTATTAGTAGCTTTGCAGGCCTTGAATCAGGAGAGAATGCATTTAATGGGACAACACAAGGCCCAGTTGGAATACCTATGGTGCCAAGTCACCGAGGCCAAGGGAATGAGTTAAGGTTGCGGGAGAAGAATGCTCGCTTGGCAAGGCAGATTAGGGAACAGGAAGCAAAAGTACAGGAGGTAAAGGCAGCATACAAGCTAGCGAGTGAGCAGGGGTTTGAGGAGGCAGACCATGGCCCCTGTAAAGAGAGGATAGAAAATCTGAGCCGAGCCCTCCGGAAGGCAAATGGCATGGTATGCCTCATAAACCCAAATGCAGGTCAGGCGAATTTTATGGGGAACGAGGGGAGGACAGTTCCAACGTCGCCAGTAGTGCCCAGGGACGACCCGGTTGAGGGACAGGAGATCTCACGATCACCACCCATAGCGTCAAGTTTCAGCGAGGTTTGGCAGCAAGGGGGGGTGGAGCCAGAGGTGGAATCGGAGGTGGAGCATGCCCCACCAGAGAAGTCGGAGCCGGGACCAATGTACCCAGCACGGCATCGGAGGTTCGGCCCACCCATCAATGGTGACAATGAGGGACCCCTCCAAAACCAGTTCGTATTACGTTATAGCACCCAACAGCTTAGGGCTATGGTCAACCATATCCCGAACCTGTCCGAAAAGGGAGACCCCTCGATCCACTTCAGGGACAGAGAGCAGGCAGCCAGCGTCAACGACTGCGATGGCGCTGAACATGCCAAGATGCTGCTATTCTCCCTGGAGAGTAGTCTCATCCAATCCCTCTCTGACGAGTGTAAGAGGGGGCAGAGTGGGTATGAGGAGCTCAGGGATGCAGTTCTGGAGGCCATGGGGATGAATGAGGGAAGTCCTTTCTCCTGTGTGGAGAAGACGGTCCAGCCCGCAGGGGAAACCCCGCAGGCTTTCGCGGACCGGTTATGGCCGGTGTACCTGAGGGCCTGTCCGGGGACGCTGAACCGGGGGTTCCTGAACAGGGATCCCATGGCCCATTGGCTCCGTTGCCTGGTGGCGAACAGCTTGCCACAGGTCCGGGCCAAGGCAGAAGTCTGGTTCGACCCCAAAAATCCCCAGACCACCGAGCTTACGGTGATCAGGCAGCTAACTCTAGCCTATAAAAACAGTAGGGGAACCGATGCACACCCACCCAAGGGGAAGGTGCATGAGTTGAAACCCGGACCGGGTAGGAAAGAGTGGCACAAGGAAGGGACTAACCCCCCCAGCACAAAGATGAATTGTTACGGGTGAGGCAAGGATGGTCACTGGCGGAAGGAGTGCAAAAACCCTTGGAAAAATAACAAGGGAAAGAATTCCACAGCCCCAGCCCAAAAGGCGGGGGTAGGAATCTCTCCCGCCGAGGTCGAGTCCCTTTCCGACATCATGAGGTCATTATTGACTGGCCAGGGGAGAGTAGCAGCCGTTACCGGTGCTCTGACCCCGTCAGCCCCATCCAACGCTCAGCCCTGACTCGAGCCAGCGCAGCCTGTTTACCTGTGTTCTCTCCGAAACTATGAATGGAAGAGACCCCTCTTGGAGATGGAGGTAGAAAAGGTGACGGGGACCTATCTGTTAGACATGGGGGCATCATGCACCGTGGTCTACTCAGCTAAGCCCACCACCTCGCCTCTATTTAAAGGGGTCCCATACAGTTTGTCAGGATTCACAGGCAAAGAACAAGCTGGCTCGTTTTCCATCCCGCTCGCCATTCGGTTAGGACCGCTCTGCTCTAAGTGGACCTGTGTCCTGATGAAATGGGAAGTGGAGGGTGGAAGAGGGGGTCCTGGGGGCTGATTTTATTGTAGGCCACGGGGTCCTAGTAGATTTGAGGAATCATTGCCTATGGGGGGGCAGGTAAAGTGAAGAACGGAGAGGTAGTAGTGATCCCAGGAAAGGAAGGGAAGGGGACCCTCTGCACCATGAAGCCCAAAGAGGGTTATAACCTCGCGCTTATGGTCAGTAACACCCCACAGGAGTTCCAGGCATTTGTGCAGGCCCACCTGGCCACATTTGCCACTCACAAACACAACTGCGGGAGGGTCAACGGGTTTGAGGTCAGCGTAGACGGGGACCCCATGGCCCGACCACAGAAACAGTATAACATCCCCAGGGAAGCAGAGCCAGACATGGCAGCAGCCATGTCCTCGTTAGTACAGCAGGGATTTCTGAGACCGATAGCTACCCACGTGAATTCTCCATTGTAGCCGGTTAGATCGCCGGACAATTTCTGGAGGGCCAAGGTGGACTATCGAGTGCTCAATAATAACATCCCAGCCTGTGCACCCACAGTAGCAGCAGTTACCGCCCTGATAAGAAGTATTCCAGCATCCGCGACCACTTTCACGGTGCTGGGTATTTCCAACGGGTTTTGGTCCATCCCTTTAAGGGGGGAGGATCAGTACAAGTTTGCCTTTACGGTTAAAGGGCAACAGTACACGTGGAACTGCTTGCTTCAGGGCTTCCACAACAGCCCCAGCATTTTCCATCAGTGCATGGCAAACAGTTTAAAGGATTTTAGCCAGCCCAAACAGTTGGACCAATATGTGGATGATCAGCTCCTGTCCACCGATTCGAAAGAGGAGCATGGCCCAATATTGGCCGAACTGCTGGAGCTGCTCGGGCAGAAGGGTTTCAAAGTAAACCCCAAGAAAGCGCAGATCGGCCAGCAGGAGGTGAAATTCCTAGGCCTGACTGTACGCGCTGGAGAAAGGGCCAAAAATAAGGCTAGGAGAGAAGCGGTACAAGAGTTACCGGTCCCCAACACAGTGACGGGTGTGAGGTCGTTTCTAGGGCTAACCGGGTACTGTAGAGTCTTTATTGAGGACTATGCAGCCACAGCAGCCCCTCTGCTCCGACTCCTACACAAGGGAGTGGAGTGGCTTTGGGATGAGGTTTGCCAGGCAGCATTTGTTAGGCTCAAGAAAGACTTGCAGACCGCAGCAGCTCTAGGGGCTATAGATGGGGGGAAAGAGTTTTTCCAGGAGGTAGCAGCCAACGGGGACAGCCTGAGTGCTGTGCTGCTCCAAGGGCGGCACGGCCGGCTGCGGCCGGTGGTCTACTCCTCCAGGATACTCACGGATGTGGAGAGGAGCTATCCAACTATGAGCGGCACCTCTTGGCCACACATTGGGCTGTGAAGAGATCATTGATCTTCACAGGCACCTCTCCCATCACCCTCCTCACCCATCACACACCCACCCAGATGCTTCTGGATGGGATGATCAAGGATGGAACAGTGAGCAGTACCCGCATTGCCCGCTGGACCTTGCTCCTCTCACAGATGGATCTTAAGGTGAAGGGTCTCTGTGAGCCAAAGCTCGCAGCCAACCTGGTATATCCTGGAACAGCCAACCGGTGTTCCATTGAAGGGGTTTGGGAAGTGAACATAGGTTTACGGGCCAGGATACATCCCACAGGCCGCGAGATCTATGCAGACGGTTCCAGCACGGAACCTGCTGGCGAGCGTCTCACGGGGTGTGGAGTTTATGACCCAGCGGCAAACATTGCCCTGGCGATTAAGCTCCCCAGCACCATGAGCGCCCAGCAGGCTGAACTGTCCGTGGTGGTGTAAGTTGTTACACACCCCAAAATCTTACCCAACCCCTACACGATTTGGTCGGACAGTATGTTTACGTGCAATTCGTGTACGGAGTACCTGGCCATCTGGTCCTGCCACGGATACACCTCCGCTGACGGGAGACCCTTCACAGTAAAACCCCTGCTGGAAAAGATACTAGCTGCAGTGGGGGAGGAAGGGGAGGTTTTCATCCACAAGGTGAAGGCCCATTACTCCACAGAACCCCGCAGTCTAGGCAACCAGCAGGCTGAAATGCTCGCCAAGGAGGGTGCCCACACAGGCACTTTCTGGGACCCGTATGGGTCCAGACCCATGGCGGCAGTCAGGGGTAGGGACGGGGCACAAGGGAGTGTAGGGGTAGCATTGGCCCCGGACCTTAAGACGGTCCAAGCTCAAGACCCCGTCCTCAAAACAGTCCTCAGCGCAGTAACTGAGGGAAAAAGGGTAGAAGGTCCGTAAGGCACAGCAACCCTCTCCGTAAAAGGGGGCATGCTGTTCCAGGGGGAACAGTGGGTTGTGCCGCAGCAGCACCGGAGGGAATTCCTTCAATTGGCCCATGAGGGTCCAGAAGTGGCACACCCCAGGCCTGAGACCACCTGGCAGCGGGTGGAACAGGCAGGATGGTGGCCGGGGCGCAGGGAAGATGTCCGCGAGTTCTGTGCAGGCTGTCTTGTGTGCGCTGCTAATAACCCTGACCCCCACAAAAGGAAGGTACCTATGGGATACATCAGGAAGGTAGAGGGACCATGGCAGTCGATACAAGTCGACTGCATCGGGCCCCTGCCCACCGCCCAGGGAGGCTGTAACATTTACATATTGATTTATCATTGGCCCGCAGGCATCTGTAAGGAATACCTATTATATTCACATGTGATCACATGCTGAGTTGTGATTGGCCTGCAGGCATCTGTAAGGACTGCTATTGTTTAGAAGACCCAGTAGGGATCCTTACTCCATCTGGTCCACACGGTGCTGTACTGATATGAGAAAGCTTACAGACCTGATGCTTCATTAAAAGAGTTTAAATTGTAATACTCCGTTGTCCTGCAATTTATTATTTTTGTACAAAGTGTGCAAAACAAGGCAGAGGCTATAATTACTGCCTAGTCCTGGTGGATGTGTTCACTAAATGGGTAGAGGCCTTCCCCTGCAGAACAGCCACAGCTCTTGGTACTGCCAGGATCCTGGTCCGGGAAGTGTTCTCGCGGTGGGGACTACCACAGTATGTGGAGTCCGACCAAGGGAGTCACGTCACCGGACAGGTGATGCAGAACACCCTTATGCTGCTAGGCATTGAAGGGAAATGGCACGTGGCCCACAACCCGCAGTCATCGGGGATTGTGGAGTGAATGAATAGGACCCTAAAAGAAAGGTTGAGGAAGGAAATGGTGAACTCGCCCCGCAAATGGGCCGAGGTCCTACCGTTGGTTTTGATGGGGATCAGAGCCAGCCAGTCTAAAGGCATGGGGTACTCCCCGTACAACTAATGACTGGCAGGGTTATGCGGACCCCCACCCATGTACTAGCCCCGGTGCTCACGGAGGGTCAGCTCAGGGAGGTAAACCGAGACAGGTTTGCCCGAAACCTCTTTGAGCACCTTAAACAGGTCCACGAGCAGACGGCTGGGAACATGGGAAGGCAGCATCGGAGTAATCGATTGCTGCTCGAACCCCGAAGGCACCACGATTGGGAGGTAGGAGATCAAGTCATGGCGAGGAACTATGCCCAAGTAGGAAGTTTGGAACCATTGTACATGTGGCCCTACAGCATTGTAGATAAAGCCAGCCCCATGGTATACGCCGTGAAGATGCCCCGGCATACAAAATTGTTTCATATCAACCAGTGCAAGCTGTTTAAAATTGAAAGGGGAAAACAGCCAGTTGAGGTAAGGTCTGAGGTTAAAGATCCTCAGCCTGCAGCAGGAGCGAGTGCAGAGACTGCACAGGCAGGTGCTGTGGCTTGCTTAAAGGGAGGGGCCATCCCGCCCATCGATTGGGATCCAGACGAGGGGGAGGGACCTGAGGGCAAAAACCCCGCCCCGGACCCAGGTTTGGGACCTGGGAGCGGAGACTCTCAGCTTGCAGCAATAGGCTGCGAAGTGTTACCTGCCCCTAGTCCAGGTTCGGGAGAGGTCAAGCCTGATGGAGTGGCGGTTCGGATTAAAGGCCCATCGGCCAAGAAAGCCCCACCCGCCAAGGTCCCTAGGAGGTCCCCACGGATGCCCCAGCCGAGAAAGCCATGGTCACCAGCTCTCCAGTGACCAAGGGCTGCCTCTCGAGTTAGGGGGAGGTCCAAGGACAGAGGTCCTCAGCCAGCAGACACGGGCTGCGAGAGACCAACAGTGCAGGACGGTGCGGCCACGCCGGAGATAGCGGTGTGCCGCAGTCCAATCAGGAATTAGCCTGGCTGTAAGATTCAAAATTTTCAGTAATTAATCACGCAAGAAAATAGGGTTAATAAGACAGTTTATTGACCAAAAGAAGCTTGTACAGAAAAACCTCTGATAAAAGGGCATACAAAATGGCCGCCGGACCTCGTGATCAGTTTCTGGGACCATTTGATTTCTGTTACTGCAAGCCAGACAGGCTTGTGGATTGAGGACAGTAAGCCCGCGAAAGCCAGTATCGGGAAACCGAAACTCATGGAACTGAGCATACATACTAATTAGATTCTAAGTACAGGACAGTTTTGGGTAGAAGGATGAGGCCCATCAAGAAATGGGCGGACAATTGAATGAACACTTAAACCCATTTACTGTACAAAGGAAAACCGTTTAACAGCCATCAAGGGCAATCTCCAGACCGATCAATATACGAACCGAGTTACGGTGACAAAGAAAAAGACATTATCGGCCCAGGAAGGCCAGTTAAGCTATCACCGGCTCCCGTTACAAAGACAAAGCGCCCCTGCAGAGATTTCTGCCCGCCAAAAATATTACAAAGACTGGACTATGATTTGGCAGGAGATAAGACTGTCCCAAAAATGTATTACGGTGGATTGAAAGGTCCATCAGTACGCTTCGCTTCAGATTCACGCGTCGGGAACACGATTCAGTAGTTACGATTCGATTCAGGACGTCTCTTCTTTTGAGAACGCTTCGGGACGGACTCTTCAGCCAAACAAGGCTCGGCCACGACGGGAAGACGAAGGAGAAGACACCCTCGGGATAAACGACAATCCAGGCCGGAGAAAAGGACACTCCGGGCCTAGCACTCCAGTGCCTCAACATCCCAGTCGGTAACGGACCAACATGTGCATCCATTTCTACAATATCACATCGGTAGCAGAGTCTCCAAGGTGCATCCAGTTCTTCGGCAGCCTTTCAGAAAAGGTAACACATGTTTAACGGATTCATCCATGACGAGCGCTCATCAAGGCTGTATCTGCTGCTTCATCGCGTAAGAAAAACAAACTGCGCCAGAAGTTTCCAAATCCACGTGACGACGGAAAGCTGTGCCAAAAGGCTGCGAACCCCCTTATCGCGAATCTGAAAGTGGTGAGCATGATTCCGAATTCCTCAAGTTGAAACTTAGTTTAGGTCTAGGGGAGGGGGTTAAGGGTAATCGTAATGTGTTTCCCCTTTTACAATGTGCCGTGTGTTTCCCATTTCCATAGAGTTAAGTTTATGGATATGTGCATGCTTGTAGTTACTTTAATCTGTGCTTACGACATGTATTTTATAATGCTGCAAACTGTTTAATAATAAAAGCATCCATTTCGTGCTATTCAACTGGTCTATTGAGTTTTTCTCTGCACTACAGTTCCCTGCACCTAAGTCCAAGGTCTAGAACCGTAGGGAAGAGTGGGTCGAACCACTCAAGGGTAATTATTGCACGAAGCCTGGTAGGAGACCAGAACGAGCAAGAGAAACCCCCTACAGAGATGGCGACCGCGGCAGGACCTTGGCAGCAGGAATGTAGTGTGTTAGATCAAGGTTTGAATAAACAAAATGTGATGGATGAGAGAATAACGGATTATGTTTTTGGGAAGGTAAACCTTACAAAACAGTGGATATCTGACCTATTAAGAGATAGGCGCCCGCTAGACGCAGCCATCAAGTGGACAGAAAGCAAAGAGCATAAGAAATCGGTAAAAAAGGCAGTCTGGCTGATGTGCTACAAGAAGCAAGTCCAGCTTCTGGACCAGGTCGTTGTAGCACAGATGGCCCAGATCAAAGGGCTACTAACAGAAGTAGAGGAAAAGGTTGCGGGAGGTCAGAAACTGATTCAATCGCTTAACGCGCTGAATCAGGAACGCCAATCCGTAACTCACCGCCATGAGACCAGGATAGATTACTTGGAGTGTCAGGTCACTGAGGCCAAGGCCAGTGAAGGTAGAATGAGAGATATGTGTTTCCGCCCAGCTAAGCAGGTAGCGACACAGGAGGAAAGTATTTTGGGAGCTAGGGCAGCATACAAGATGGCCATGGAGGATAGGTCTGAGAACACCAATCATAGCGCTTGCCAAAGGGAGCTAGAGGACCTGAGAACAGCCCTAGCGAAGGAAATGGCTTGGTGTGCCTCATAAACCCACCAGCGAGCCAGCTACTGTTAGCCAAGGAATCCAAAAGACCGATTCCGCAAGAGACAGTTGGGGTATCAACCCCCGAGCCCTCGGCACCTCCCGCCTATACTGAGTCTTGGACTCCAGGGAAGGAAACGGAGAAGTCAGACACAGAGGTTCTTGAGGTAGAGCAACACCAGGTAGTAGAGTCGGGACTGGCACCGATGTGTCCCACGCGACACCGGAGGCTCGGTCCGGACCAGGATGGCGAGGATGGAACCCTCGTGAATCAGATCATTATGCCCCATAGCGCACGACAGTTAAGGGAAATGATAAGTCACATCCCAAAACTCTCCGAGTCAGGAGATCCCTCCATCCATTTTAGGGACATGGAGCAGACCGCAGCAGTTAATGACTGCGACGGGGTTGAACAGTCCAAAATGCTGCTGTTCTCCCTGGACAGCTCGCTCCTCCAGTGTCTCCCTGACGAGAGCAAGAGAGGGCACAAGGCGTATGAGGAGTTACGGGACGAGATCCTGGAGATTATAGGGGAGGGTGACGGAACTCCGTTCCTCCGATTGGAAAGGACGGTACAGCTAGAGGGAGAACCCCCACGGGTTTTCGCCAGAAGGTTGTGGCCAGTGTATCGGCGTAGCTGTCCGGGCGGGCCGGACCGGAACGGGCTGAATAATGACCAAAGGGCTCATTGGCTCCGGTGTCTGGTCGCCAATTGCTTGCCACCGGTGAGGGAGCAGGCCAAAGCATGGTTTGACCCCACTAACCCCTGCTCCACGGAGGAAGTAGTACTTGATCAGCTCACGATAAGTTACAGGAACAACAAGAGTAGGGATGTGCCTTCCTCAAAGGGAAATGTGCATGAGGCGAGGCCTGCAGCTCCTGCTAAAAAGGAATGGCATCAGGAGGGGAATCGCGCCCCCCAAGCCAAGAGCAGTTGTTACGGGTGTGGGAAGGAGGGTCATTGGCGCCGGGACTGTAAAAATACCTGGAAGGATTTAAAGGGAAAAGCTCCCCCAGCACCAGCCCAAGCCCAAGCCGTAGCTCCTGCCCTAGCACCAGGAGCGGGTGCGGTTGTGGATCCCGCTACGATTGAGTCAATCATACAGACAATGCGGTCTCTGATGACCTCGCAGGGGAAAATAGCTGTCACCACCGGCCTTGGCGCTCCCGAAACTCCGATCGCTGTACCCAAATGACTAGAGTCGGTGCAGCCCGTCTACCTGTGTCCGCTCCGCTATGATGCATGGAGACGACCCCTTGTAGAGATGGAGGTAGAGGAGGTGAAGGAAACCTATCTGTTGGACACGGGAGCATCGTGCACCATAATCCACGCAGATAACCCCACCGCCTCGCCTCTGTCCACCGGGGTCCCATATCGTCTGTTGGGCTTCACGGGCGAAGAACAGGCTGGCGCACATTCCCTTCCCCTCTCCGTTCGTTTAGGACCACTCCGCACCATGTGGAAGTGTATCCTGATGAAGTGGGAGGTGGGAGGTGGAACGGGATTCCTGGGGTCTGATTTCTTGGTAGCCCACGGGATCCACGTGGACCTGAGAAATCATTGTCTCTGGGGAGAGGGTGCGAGTGTGAAGAAGATAGAAAGTGTTAAGGAAACCCCTACGAAGGCGCGGGTTGGCCGGCGAGAAGTAAAATTCTTGGGTCTAACCCTATGCGCTGGCGAGAGAACCGTAGACCAGGAGGATGAGCCGGAATCGGTGCAAAATCCGCCGGTCTGCGCCACTCATACAGTAGAGGTGTCCCAACGCAAAAGGTGGTTTCACATGGAGCGGTGTAAACTGTTTAAGCCGGGTGCACAAGGGCCAACAACAGGGGCCAGGTCTGAGGACAGAAATCCTCAGCCTGCGACAGAGTCACAGACCACACGGGCTGGAATTGTAGCCTGCGTGAAGGGAGGAGTCATTCCAATGGAGTGGGAGGTCTCCCCTCTAATTTGGGATTCAGACGAGGAAGAGCCTGTGGTAAACCACTGTTATAGTTATCACTGTATATTGTTCTCACTGTTCTCACTGTCACATCACTACACGAGGTCGCCTCTTGTCGCACTGTTATACCTGGGCTGACCACCTCCGACTCCGCCCACTACCTGCCCAGGTATAAAGGTAGCTGACTGGCTAGTATTCCTCCCTGTTGGATCGGATCACCCACGAGGGTGGGCTCTGTTATTTAGCCAATAAAAACCTTCAGTTACGTTCTTAACTCGTCGCCTTTTATTGGACTAATTGATAGGCATATCAATTTTATTGGCTAAATTTTAAAGATGTCTGATAATGAACAGCAACAGCAAGGAGCTCACCCAGCAGCACAGCAACAGCAGCCTCCAGACAACGGGCCACACCAGCCGGCTTGGCTGCAAGCCTTGAAACCACCATACCTGGATCTAAACCCACAGGCACCAAACTCAGCCAACGACTTCAAACACTGGCTGGACTGCTTCGAATCGTACCTGGAGGAAGCCGTCGTCCCTCAGAGATCCAAACTAAGAGTCCTGAAAGCCCAAGCGAGCCCGAGAGTATATACACTCATCCAGGACATGACTACGTACGACGACGCCATCAACCTACTGAAACAGCAGTACCGGAGCCCGGTAAACTACATGTACACTAGGCATCTCTTAAGATCTCGCCAGCAACAGCCAGGAGAATCGATAGCTGAATTTTCACGAGCGCTGAGACAACTCGGCAGGAACTGTGACTTTAAAGCGGTGACGGCTACTGCGAACATGGAAGACAATGTCCGCGATGCCTTGGTGAGAGGCCTACGTTCCGACTACACACGGCAAAGACTGCTTGAAGCTAAGGACATAGACCTGGACAAGGCCGAAGCCCTCGCCCTCACCCTAGAGGCCACCCAGCAAGACCAGGAAGCGTTTGCCAGGTACTATTCGCGACCCTGGGACTCGGGCCCGACCCCCACCCCACCACCCTTCACAGCGCTGCCCCCGGGACCTACCTCAGCGTCTGCATCACGGATCCGACCGGGCCCGCTAGCCCCGGTACCGGCCCCGACATCAGGCAACCCCGATCGGGCCGCTGGCTGCTTCTTTTGCGGCCAGGAGAAGCATCCGAGGTCGCGCTGCCCAGCCAAAAACTCGACCTGCAAAACCTGCCTCAAGAAAGGCCACTTCTCCAAGGCCTGCAGAAGCAAATCCTCAGAAGCCAGCAGTGCCTCATGCGAACCCTGGGGGCGGCCATCTTTGTGCGGGGCAGCCGAAGCCTGCAGAGCCTCATGGGAAAACCAGGGGTGGCCATCTTTGTGCGGGGCAGCCGAAGCCTGCAGAGCCTCATGGGAAAACCAGGGGCGGCCATCTTTGTGCGGGGCAGCCGAAGCCTGCAGAGCCTCATGGGAACAGCAGGGGCGGCCATCTTTGTGCGGGGCAAACGATTTAAACAGAGCCTCATGTGAACTACGGGGGCCGCCATCTTCGCCGCCATCTTGTCATGACAACGACGCGCTCATCTACACCCTAGCTTCCGTGACCCTGGATCAAGCCCGCCCGCACCACCTGGCCAGCTCAATGATGGACATCAAAGTCAACGGCCACGCCACGACCTGCCTGTTCGACAGCGGAAGCACGGAGAGCTTCATCCACCCAGACACGGTGAGCCACTACTCCCTCCCCGTCCTGCCAACGCGCAGCCGCATCTCGATGGCATCGAGGTCGCACGCCACAGACATCAGCGGCTACTGTGTCGTGACATTGTCGGTTAAAGGGACAGAGTATAAAAATTTTAAACTCCTCGTACTCCCCCAGCTGTGCGCTGCCGTCATACTAGGGCTGGACTTCCAATCCCACCTCCAAAGTGTAACCCTAGCATACGGTGGACCCCTCCCCCCACTCACAGTCGACAACCAGCGAAAGTTAAACCGCCCACCGCATAACACCTGCAGCCTATCCACCCTCAAGGTACCGCCACCTTCCCTGTTCGCTAACCTCACCCCCGACTGCAAACCTGTCGCTACTAAGAGCAGGCGGTACAGCGCTGGGGACAGAGCCTTCATTAGCTCTGAGGTGCAGCGACTCCTGAAAGAGGGCATTATTGAGGGGAGCAGCAGCCCCTGGCGTGCCCAGGTGGTGGTAGTCAAGACCGGCGACAAAAATCGCCTGGTTATCGACTACAGCCAGACCATAAACAGATACACCCAGCTGGACGCATACCCCCTCCCCCGCATATCGGACATGGTCAATGAGATTGCACAATACCGCGTATTCTCGACCATCGACCTCAAGTCGGCCTACCACCAACTCCCCATCAGCCCGGAGGACAGCCAGTACACCGCCTTCGAGGCGAATGGCCGCCTCTACCAATTCCTTAGGGTCCCCTTTGGTGTCACCAACGGGGTCTCGGTTTTCCAACGGGAGATGGACCGGATGGTTGACCAGAACGGACTACAGGCCACTTTCCCCTATCTCGATAACGTCACCATCTGCGGCCGCAACCGGCAGGACCATGACGTGAATCTGGAGAAATTCCTCCGTACGGCCCAACGGCTGAACCTCACCTACAATAAGGAGAAATGCGTGTTTAACACAGCGCGCCTTGCCATCCTTGGCTGTGTAGTAGAGAACGGAGTCATCGGCCCCGACCCCGAAAGAATGCGCCCCCTCATGGAGCTACCCCTCCCCCACTGTCCAAAAGCACTTAGGAGAACCCTGGGGCTTTTCGCCTACTATGCCCAATGGGTACCCAATTATGCGGACAAAGCCAGACCCCTCCTGAAAACCACATCCTTCCCCCTCACGGAAGAGGCGTGCGCGGCCTTCTCCCTCATTAAGGGAGACATAGCCAAGGCCACAATGCACGCAGTGGATGAGTCAATCCCCTTCCAAGTGGAGAGCGATGCATCCGACTTCGCCCTAGCCGCTACCCTTAACCAGGAGGGTAGGCCGGTAGCCTTCTTCTCAAGGACCCTACAGGGCCCCGAGACCCGACACTCGTCGGTCGAGAAGGAAGCCCAGGCAATTGTGGAGGCAGTACGGCGCTGGAGGCACTACTTGGCAGGCAAACGATTTACCCTCCTCACCGACCAACGCTCGGTTGCCTTCATGTTTAATAACAAGCTGAGGGGCAAGATCAAGAACGACAAAATCTTGAGGTGGAGAATCGAGCTTTCCACCTATGATTATGAGATCTTGTACCGGCCCGGTAAACTGAACGACCCCCCTGATGCTCTTTCACGCATTACATGCGCCAGCGCGCAAAGTGATAGACTTCAGACCCTCCACAATGACCTCTGCCACCCCGGAGTCACCAGACTCTACCATTTCATTAAGGCCCGCAACCTGCCATACTCCATCGAGGAGGTCAGGACCATGACCAGGAACTGCCAGATCTGTGCTGAGTGCAAACCACACTTCTATAAGCCGGACAGAGCAAGCCTGATCAAGGCCACCCGCCCCTTCGAGCGTCTGAGCATCGACTTCAAGGGGCCCCTACCGTCATCCGACCGTAATGTTTACTTCCTCAACATCGTTGATGTGTACTCCCGTTTCCCCTTTGCCTTCCCCTGCCCAGACATGACCAGTAACACGGTCATTAAATGCCTGAACAAACTCTTCGCCTTGTTCGGGTTCCCGAACTATATACATAGTGACCGGGGCGCCTCCTTCATGAGCGAGGAACTCCGTCAGTTCCTATTGGAGAGGGGTATTGCAGCAAGCAGGACCACCAGCTACAACCCCCGAGGGAACGGCCAGGTGGAAAGAGAGAACGCGACGGTATGGAAGGCCACCCTCTTAGCCTTAAAGTCTAAGGGCCTCCCAACCTCCCGCTGGCAAGAGGTCCTCCCGATTGCGCTGCACTCCATCCGGTCACTACTTTGCACTGCCATTAACACCACCCCCCATGCCCGAATGTTTGTCTTCCCCAGGAAGTCGACTACGGGAACCACCCTACCAACCTGGCTGACCTCTCCGGGACCCGTCTTGCTGCGAAAGCACGTGAGGGCCCATAAAACGGACCCCCTGGTCGAGAAGGTGAACCTCCTGCACGCCAACCCCCAGTACGCCTATGTGGCTTACCCAGACGGACGGGAGGACACTGTCTCCTTACGAGACCTCGCACCCTCACCCCCCCCTCCCAACCCCCCGAGTCCAGCCGAGGTAGACGGCATGCCGGAACCCCACGAGCCTTTGCCGACTACGCAGACACCAGCTTTAACACCGGATAATGTAACACCGCCGCTGCGACGATCGGAGAGGCTAACGAAGCCTCCGGACAGACTGACATACCAGAGCTGGTAATACACTTCACCCCGCCGGACTCTAATCTAAACAAGGGGTGAATGTGGTAAACCACTGTTATAGTTATCACTGTATATTGTTCTCACTGTTCTCACTGTCACATCACTACACGAGGTCGCCTCTTGTCGCACTGTTATACCTGGGCTGACCACCTCCGACTCCGCCCACTACCTGCCCAGGTATAAAGGTAGCTGACTGGCTAGTATTCCTCCCTGTTGGATCGGATCACCCACGAGGGTGGGCTCTGTTATTTAGCCAATAAAAACCTTCAGTTACGTTCTTAACTCGTCGCCTTTTATTGGACTAATTGATAGGCATATCAGAGCCCGAACGGCTCGACCCCGCCCTTGACCCGATCACGGAGGAGGAAGAGTCAGAGGACGAAGATACCGCCCTCGACTCAAGTTTAGGGGAGGTAGGGATTGGGGGCGGAGACTCACCACCTGTAGGGACAGGTGAGGTGGGGTCGGATGCCACAAATCCCGGCCCCGGGGGGGCGGAGCCAGAGGGAAGAGAGCCGGAGCCGGCAGCTGTGGTGGGACCACAGGCTGTGACAGTGAAGGTCCCGACCCCAGGTCCGTCAGCCCTGGGAGCCTCGCCCAAGGCATCCCCTCGTAGGTCGACTCGAACGCCTCAGCCCAGAAAGCATTGGGCAAATTCTCCTTATTTCCCCCAACCTCGGTCCAGAGCAGCCCAGGAAAGGCATGGTTCCCGTTCAGCAGCGACAGGCTGCGGGGGATCAAAGCCGAAGGTCAGTGCAGCCCCGCCACAGGGAGCGGCACGCTGCAGCCCTCACAGGAATTAAGTAGGCCGCCCGAAGGAGGGCGGTGCTGTACATAGGTTTAGGTAATGATAAGTTAAGCTAGGTAATTATAATAGTTCAAGGTATGTAAAGTTTAAGAGGATGGGGATGTTTTAAAGGTAGTTTTCGAAGTCTGCCCAGTATGTGTGTTTGTTTGGAAGCGGGGTGAAGGGACCCGCATGTCCGTTTAATTAGGCCAGCACCTATTGGGAGCCTGGCTACATCCTCTTGTCGATTACAGAAACCAGGGATACAATGGAAAGGATTCTCGTAGCGATCGCGGCGATCGGGTGCGGGCTGGCCTACCGAGGCCGCACCAAGGACGTCATCGTGTTCGGATGTTCCGGGGACACAGCCCCCATCACGACGGATGGGACAGGGAAGCGAGAGGTTGAGGAAACCGCCACCTACTTCCACCAAGGGAGATGGCCAGGATGGCTGGGGACGAATTCTACGGAATACTCCAGCAATTTCGGTTTTGCCTACCAAGAGACTTCGTTACTGTGCCCTCGGGTGAGGATCCTTGCACCCAGAGTCAGTGTTACCGTGGGAAAGAGGATCTGTTTGGTGTGTAATGGGAACGTACCGCTAAGTAGATGGTGGTGGCTACGAAAGCTGGGAAAGGATATGAAGAACTCTACTATCGAGTGGGAGCGACTGGGTAACAATACCCATCGGACAATTACGGGGACTGACAGACAATTACATGTGTGTTGGGACAAATGGTGGGAACCAGATGAAGGGATATATGTCTGTGTGTGGGGTTCAAAACGCGTTTGCCCCAAGGGCGTATCCATCTTTTTCCAGAGGCAGCGGCAGGATGAAGGGAAAGAGATGAGATGGGATGTCAGCACTCGGGCGTGCGGAGCCCCATTCTCCCTGATTCCGGTAAACGCCACTGAACTCATCACCCGCCCACGCAAGCCCCTGCCCACGATTCCGGTAGTGCTAGCCCAGAAGGAAGGGTGCCCCACTGCCACAAAGGGACCCGGGAACAGTTTATTATTGGTACCCACCGGTCAGGTGCTGTACCAAGAGGTACACTTCGCGGTGGCCTCAGTGATTTTAAACCTCACTGAGGTACAATTGCCGGAGTGGTGTCCCAAGGAGACGGAACAGTTGTACCAGGTCCTGTTAACCCGAATGTTCAGACAATTTTACGAGTTTGACTTTGCCGACATCGACAAGGACAAATTATACACCACACCACAGGAAGTTTTGGATCGGGTAGGGAGACAAAGAAGGGGTACTGTAAATGACAGTTTCACTGCTTTTAACACCGGGACGTCTGTTGTCAACGCTCTAGACAACGTGGAGCTGCAGACACAGATCAATGGTTTAAAAGCCCAGTTAAGGAACATACTGACTAACAAAAATAAGGTAGTGGGTTCTGAGCTACATGAGGACCAGGCCATGACACTACACTTAAAAGAAATAATTGCTGAGCTGGAGAAACACGCTAGAACGGTAAATGCACTCATTAGGGAGGATCGGAATGCGTCCGATCAGGCTGCGCAGAACGAGGCCTGTGTGCTATACGGGGCGTGGTTACTGGGCGAGGGCCACAGTAATCTGGAGGATTTAAAACAAGGTTTGGTCCCGTCCTGGATCAGCAACAAGCACTTGCAAGCGCTCCACCCTTTCGAGAACGCATTAAGTCCATGCCAGCTCAGACTAGCTGCAGAGGCGCACCCAGTCCCATTGTCTGCGGACGCTCGAATCACACTATCATGGGAATAGTGGTAAGGATGCCGGTGTTGGGTCCTGCAGCAAAGCCCGCCACGGTATACAGGGTGGAGAACATTGGAGTCATTCAGCGGGGTGCGCACGTTCGTTACGCAGTGGTACCGCCTTATGTCATCAGATGGGAGCGTACGATGACAGGCACCGACCTCTCGGGGTGTTGAAGCCGGGGAGCACACATCATCCTGTGTCCCCAGCACTTGAATGCCTTTTTGAAACCACAGTGCGGGTTCAAAGCCGCTAGCGCGAAGCCGATAAATTGCACCATGGAGGCAATGGCAAAGGACCATGTGCCCCCGCAGGTGACATATATCGGAGGTGGGACATACTGTGTCACCACTGCAGCGCCTCACTACTGCCACGGACTGCACGGGTGGTGTCCGGTCAGTGACAGCAGCTCCTGTTTTAAACCCAGGTCTGAAGTTCAAGTGCCACAACAACGGATTGTCCCCATTCCTGTACCTTCCACCATTCACCTCACTGTAAAAGAGAATTTCACGGACTTCTAGTGATTCGTCGCGCATTTTGGTTATGTCATTCCCCCTCTTCCCGAACACCTCACCAAGATTTTAAAAGCCGTTATAGTTTCACAGAAGCATTTTTACACACTGGAGCAGAAGACATTAGCGATAGGGAAAGACATATTGGACATAGTCACCCCACCATGGTGGGACCTGTTCACTAATATAGAGATCCCGGCCTGGATTAGAATAGCATCCCACATCCTAGTAGTGTGTCAGGTTTTAATATAATATTCCTACTGTTCGTGCATTGCAAGAGAGGCAAACGCCTCCAGAGGCACGAGAACACAGGAGAATGGAGAGAACGCTATGTACGAGTGGAGGAAGAGGACACCCCAGTTTAAGCTGCTAAGTATTAAAAGTTAAAGCGTCCCTCCACTCTTGGTTTTAGCCACTGCATGATTTAAGTGTGTGAATACTGTTGTGTTATAGCCGTTGATAAGATTTTCTGTTTTTTTGATTAAAAAAATGGTGTATGCAGGTGGTGTAAGGGGTATCGGCCCCTCCACATCTGAAAGATGAATGTGTTATATTTGAAGGTAGTACTGCCTATGATTGTCCAATTGTACACAAGGTAATTTTTCTGAAATGGGAACTGCATGTGTCGTGAGGGTCATAGATAGTTAATTATCAGGAATGTTTGGATGTGAGGAATCAGGGTAAATTTGCTCACCAAGGATTATTGATACTTTAAGCAAGCTCTCAGTATCACAGTGAGGACTGTAAGATTCGAAATTTTCAGTAATTAATCACGCAAGAAAATAGGGTTAATAAGACAGTTTATTGACCAAAAGAAGCTTGTACAGAAAAACCTTTGATAAAAAGGGCATACAAAATGGCCGCTGGACCTCGTGATCCGTTTCTGGGACCATTTGATTTCTGTTACTGCAAGCCAGGCAGGCTTGTGGATTGAGGACAGTAAGCCCGCGAAAGCCAATATCGGGAAACCGAAACTCATGGAACTGAGCATACATACTAATTAGATTCTAAGTACAGGACAGTTTTGGGTAGCAGGATGAGGCCCATCAAGAAATGGGCGGACAATTGAATGAACACTTAAACCCATTTACTGTACAAAGGAAAACCGTTTAACAGCCATCAAGGGCAATCTCCAGACCGATCAATATACGAACCGAGTTACGGTGACAAAGAAAAAGACATTATCGGCCCAGGAAGGCCAGTTAAGCTATCACCGGCTCCCGTTACAAAGACAAAGCGCCACTGCAGAGATTTCTGCCTGCCAAAAATATTACAAAGACTGGACTATGATTTGGCGGGAGATAAGACTGTCCCAAAAAGGTATAACGGTGGATTGAAAGGTCCATCAGTACGCTTCGCTTCAGGTTCATGCATCGGGAACACGATTCAGTAGTTATGATTCGATTCAGGACGTCTCTTCCTTTGAGAATGCTTCGGGGCGGACTCTTCGGCCAAACAAGGCTCGGCCACGACGGGAAGACGAAGGAGAAGACACCCTCGAGAAAAACCACAATCCAGGCCGGAGAAAAGGACACTCCGGGCCTAGCACTCCAGTGCCTCAACATCCCAGTCGGTAACGGACCTTCCATGTGCATCCATTTCTACAACATCACATCGGTAGCAGAGTCTCCAAGGTGCATCCAGTTCTTCGGCAGCCTTTCAGAAAAGGTAACACAGGTTTAACGGATTCATCCATGACGAGCGCTCATCAAGGCTGTATCTGCTGCTTCATCGCGTAAGAAAAACAAACTGCGCCAGAAGTTTCCAAATCCACGTGACGACGGAAAGCTGTGCCAAAAGGCTGCGAACCCCCTTTTCGCGAATCTGAAAGTGGTGAGCATGATCCCGAGTTCCTCAAGCTGAAAATTAGTTTAGGTCTAGGGGAGGGGGTTAAGGGTAATCGTAATGTGTTTCCCCTTTTACGATATGCCGTGTGTTTCCCATTTCCATAGAGTTAAGTTTATAGATATGTGCATGCTTGTAGTTACTTTAATCTGTGCTTATGACATGTATTTTATAATGCTGCAAACTGTTTAATAATAAAAGCATCCATTTCGTGCTATTCAACCTGGTCTATTGAGTTTTTCTCTGCACTACAGTTCCCTGCACCTAGTCCAAGGTCTAGAACCGTAGGGAAGAGTGGGTCGAACCACTCAAGGGTAATTATTGCATGAAGCCTGGTAGGAGACCAGAACGAGCAAGAGAAACCCCCTACATGGCCACCCGGAGACGGGCGGTGAATGTACATAGTTTAGGTAATTTGAGTTTTGGTTATTGATAAGTTTAAGTATTTAGCTTAAGTTTGGGTGTTTTGCTTAAGTTAATAAGGTGATGGGTAGTTTTAATTAAGTAGTAATCTGCTAAGAGTGTATGTATTTGAGTCGAGGCCGCAAGGCTCGACTATGCTTCACCCAAGCCAGAGAATCTCTTGGGGACCTGGCTGCATGTTTTTGTATCTCTTTGCAGAGAGGATTTTGTAAGATTCGAAATTTTCAGTAATTTAATCACGCAAGAAAACAGGGTTAATAAGACAGTTTTATTGACCAAAAGAAGCTTGGACAGAAAAACCTTTGATAAAAAGGGCATACAAAATGGCCGCCGGACCGCGTGATCAGTTTCTGGGACCATTTGATTTCTGTTACTGCAAGCCAGACAGACTTGTGGATTGAGGACAGTAAGCCCGCGAAAGCCAGTATCGGGAAAACGAAACTCAGGGAACTGAGCATACATATTAATTGGATTCTAAGTACAGGACAGTTTCAGGTAACAGGATGGGGCCCATCAAGAAATGGGCGGGCATTTGAATGAACACTTAAACCCATTTACTGTACAAAGGAAAACCGTTTAACAGCCATCAAGGGCAATCTCCAGACCGATCAATATACGAACCGAGTTACGGTGACAAAGTAAAAGACATTATCGGCCAGGAAGGCCAGTTAAGCTATCACCGGCTCCCGTTGTAAGACAAAGCGCCCCTGCAGAGATTTCTGCCCGCCAAAAATATTACAAAGACAGGACTATGATTTGGCGGGAGATAAGACTGTCCCAAAAGGGTATAACTATGGATTTGAAAAGTCCATCAGTGAGTTGACGAACGGCGATTACGACTACGATTACGCTTCGCTTCACCTCGACCGCTACGATTCACAATTCATTTCTTCAGTACGATTCGTAACTTCGGTGCGGAACGGAAAACGATGGGAAGACGACGAGGGTGGCCCGGGTACTGTTGTCTGGAGATCATCGACGACCCAGGCCGAAGGAGAAGACACCCTCAGGAAAACCGACGAGCCAGGCCGGAGGGAGAAATAAAAGGACTCTCCGGGCCTAGCACTCCCGTGCCTCAACATCCCATTCTCAGTTTTCCTTACTGGACTCTCCCATGTGCATCCAGTTATTCAACAGGTTTCAACTGATTTCAACCGTGACGAGCGCTCATCAAGGCTGTATCTGCTGCTCCATCGCCTGAGAGAGAAAAACAAACTGCGCCAGAAGCTTCCAAATCCACGTGACGACGGAAAGCTGTGCCAAAAGGCTGCGAACCCCCCTTTTTGCGAATCTGAAAGTGGTGAGCATGATCCTGAGTTCCTCAAGTCGAAACTTAGTTTAGGTCTAGTGGAGGGGGTTAAGGGTAATCATAATGTGTTTCCTCTTTTTCGATGTGCCGTGTGTTCCCCATTTCCATAGAGTTAAGTTTATAGATATGTGCATGATTGTAGTTATTTTAATCTGTGCTTATGGCATGTATTTTACAATGCTGCCAACTGTTTTATAATAAAAGCCTCCATTTCGTGCTATTCAACCTGGTCTATTGTGTTTTTCTCTGCACTACAGTTCCCTGCACCTAAGCCCAAGGTCTAGAACCATAGGGAAGAGTGGGTCGAACCACTCAAGGGTAATTATTGCAAGAAGCCTGGTAGGAGACCAGAACGAGCAAGAGAAACCCCCTACAGAGATGGCGACCGCGGCAGGACCTTGGCAGCAGGAATGTAGTGTGTTAGATCAAGATCTGAATAAACGAAATGTGATGGATGAGAGAATAGTGGATTATGTTTTTGGGAAGGTAAACCTTACAAAACAATGGATATCTGACCTATTAAGGGATAGGCGCCCGCAGACGCAGCCATTAAGTGGACAGAAAGCAAAGAGCATAAGAAATTGGTAGAAAAGGCGGTTTGGCTGATGTGCTACAAGATGCAAGTCCAGCTTTTGGACCAGGTCGTTGTAGCACAGATAGCCCAGATCAAAGGGCTACTTACAGAAGTAGAGGAAAAGATTGTGGGAGTCCAAAAATTGATTCAATCGCTTAACACGCTGAATCAGGAACGCCAATCCGTAACTCATCGACATGAGACCAGGATAGATTACTTGGAGTGTCAGGTCGTTGAGGCCAAGGCCAGTGAAGGTAGAATGAGAGAGAGGTGTTTCCGCCTAGCTAAGCAGATAGCGACACAGGAGGAAAGTATTTTGGGGGCTAGGGCAGCATATAAGATGGCAAGGAGGATAGGTCTGAGAACACCAACCATAGCGCTTGCCACAAGGAGCTAGCGGACCTGAGAGCGGCCCTAGCAAAGGTAAACGGCTTGGTGTGTCTCCTAAACCCACCAGCGAGCCAGCTACTGTTAGCCAAGGAATCCAAAAGACCGATTCCGCAAGAGGCAGTTGGGGTACCAACCCCCGAGCCCTCAGCACCTCCCGCCTATACTGAGTCTTGGACTCCGGGGAAGGGAACGGAGAAGTCAGACACAGAGGTTCTTGAGGTAGAGCAACACCAGGTAGGAGAGTCGGGACCGGCACCGATGTGTCCCACGCGACACCGGAGGCTCGGTCCGGACCAGGATGGCGAGGATGGACCCCTCGTGAATCAGATCATTATGCCCCATAGCGCACGACAGCTAAGGGAAATGATCAGTCACATCCCAAAACTCTCCAAGTCAGGAGATCCCTTCGTCCATTTTAGGGACGTGGAGCAGACCGCAGCAGTTAATGACTGCGACGGGGTTGAACAGTCCAAAATGCTGCTGTTCTCCCTGGACAGCTCGCTCCTCCAGTGCCTCCCTGACGAGAGCAAGAGCGGGCACAAGGAGTATGAGGAGTTACGGGACGAGATCCTGGAGATTATAGGGGAGAGTGTCAGAACTCCGTTCCTCCGATTGGAAAGGACGGTACAGCTAGAGGGAGAACCCCCACGGGTTTTCGCCGGAAGGTTGTGGCCAGTGTATCGGCGCAGCTGCCCGGGAGGACCGGACCGGAACGGGCTGAATGTTGACCAAAGGGCTCATTGGCTCCGGTGTCTGGTCGCCAATTGCTTACCACCGGTGAGGGAGCAGGCAAAAGCATGGTTTGACCCCACTAACCCCCGCTCCACGGAGGAAGTAGTACTTGATCAGCTCACGATAAGTTACAGGAACAACAAGAGTAGGGATGTGCCTTCCTCAAAGGGAAAGGTGCATGAGGCGAGGCCTGCAGCTCCTGCTAAAAAGGAATGGCATCAGGAGGGGAATTGCATCCCCCAAGCCAAGAGCAGTTGTTACGGGTGTGGGAAGGAAGGTCATTGGCGCCGAGACTGTAAAAATCCCTGGAAGGATTTAAAGGGGGAAACTTCCCCAGCCCCGGCACCAGGAAATGGTGCCGTTGTAGATCCCGCTGCGATTGAGTCAGTTTTAGAGGCAATGCGGTCTCTAATGACCTCGCAGGGGGAGGTAGCAGTCGCCAACAGCCCTGTCGCTCCCGAAACCCCAACCGCAGCGCCCAAATGACTGACGCCCGCGCAGCCCGCCTACTTTTGTCCGCTCCGCTATGATGCTTGGAGAAGACCTGTTGTGGAAATGGAGGTGGAAAAAGAGAAAGGTAGTTACCTGTTGGATATGTACCATGTACCGTGAACCACACAGCTAAACCTTTTGCCTCACCTCTGTCTACCCAGGCTCCATTCTCAGTAGCGGGTTTCACAGGCAGAGAATAGGCTGGCGCGTACTCCATCCCGCTCTCCATTCATTTGGGAGCACTCCACACCACATGGACGTGCATCCTATTGAAGTGGAATGAGGGGGGTGGAAAAGGCATCCTCGGGGCTGATTTCATGGTGGAACACGGGATCCTCGTGGACCTTAGAAATCACTGTCTCTGGGGAGCCGAGAATGGGTTGGGCAAGGAAGTC
Organism: Somniosus microcephalus; assembly: GCF_052327205.1. NCBI lineage: Eukaryota > Metazoa > Chordata > Chondrichthyes > Squaliformes > Somniosidae > Somniosus > Somniosus microcephalus. Next base: position 38,213,474 of record NC_140996.1, read on the forward strand.
GTGATCCCAGGGAGGGGAGAAAAGCGGACCCTGTGCACCATGAAGCCGTCAGGAGGTTACGATCTCAAGCTTATGGTAGCGGACGTCCCAACGGACTTGCAGGCGTATGTGTCGGACAATCTGACCGCGTTTGCCACCCACAAGCACGACTGTGGGAGAGTCACCGGGTTTGAGGTCAGCGTAGACGGGGACCCCATGATCCGACCCCAAAAGCAGTATAACTTCCCCAAGGAGGCAGACCCCGACATGGAGACAGCAATATCTTCATTGGTGCAGCAGGGCGTGTTGAGACCAATTGCCACTCACGTGAAATCCCCATTATGGCCGGTAAAGAAGCCGGACAATTCGTGGAGGGCCACGGTGGACTATAGAGTCCTCAACAGTAACATCCCAGCCTGCGCGCCCACGGTAGCAGCAGTTGCCGACCTAATAGGGAGTATTCCAGCATCTGCGACCACGTTCACGGTGCTGAATATCTCGAACAGTTTTTGGTCCATTCCGCTGCGGCGGGAGGATCAGTACAAGTTTGCCTTTACTTTTAAAGGGCAACAGTACACTTGGAACTGCTTGCCACAGGGTTTTAACAACAGCCCCAGCATTTTCCATCAATGCATGGCAGGAAGTTTGAAGGAATTTAGCCAGCCCAATCAGATAGTGCAGTATGTGGACGACCTACTCCTGTTCACGGATTCAAGGGAGGAGCACGGCCCACTACTAGCCCAACTATTGGAGCTGTTAGAAAGGAAGGGTTTCAAAGTAAACCCAAAGAAAGCACAGATCGGCCAGCAGGAGGAGAAATTCCTGGGTCTGGCCATCCGCGCTGGGGAAAGAGCCATAGATAAGGCTAGACGGGAATCGGTGCAAGATCTACTGATCCCTAACACAGTAACGGGTGTAGGGTCCTTTTTGGGATTGACCGGGTACTGCAGAGATTTCATCGAGGACTATGCAGCCACAGCAGCCCCGCTACTCCGACTCTTACACAAGGGAGTCGAGTGGTCTTGGGATGAGGGTTGTCAGGCAGCATTCGAGAAGTTGAAAAGGGATCTGCAGACCGCGCCAGCCCTAGGGGCCATAGGTGGGGGGGAGAAGTTTTTCCTGGAAGTAGCCGCTAGTGGAGACAGCTTGAGCGCCGTGCTGCTCCAGGAGCGACACGGCAAGCTGAGACCAGTAGTCTATTCCTCCAGGGTACTTACGGATGTGGAGAGGAGTTTTTCCAATTGCGAACGGCATCTCCTGGCCACGCATTGGGCTGTGAACAGATCAGTGACCTTCACAGGAACCTCTCCCATCACTCTCCTCACCCATCACACCCCCACAAAGATGCTTCTGGATGGAAGGATTAAGGATGGGACTGTAAGCAGCGCTCGGATTGCATGCTGGACCCTCCTCCTGTCCCAGATGGATCTCAAAGTTAAAGGTCTCTGCGAGCCAAAGCTCGCAGCCAACATGATATATCCCGGAACAGCCCATCGGTGTTCCGTAGAAGGGGTATGGGAGGTCGACATAGGTTTACGGGCCGGGATACACCCCACAGGCCGCGAGATCTACGTAGACGGTTCCAGCACGGTACCTGCTGGCGAACGACTCACAGGGTGTGGAGTTTATGACCCTATGGCAGACATTGCCTTGGCAATTAAGCTCCCCAGCACTATGAGCGCACAGCAGGCTGAACTGTCTGCGGTGGCGTACGTGGTTACTCACCCCAAGACCTTCCCAACCCCATACACGATTTGCTCGGACAGCATGTTCACGTGCAATTCGTGTACGGAGTACCTTGCCATCTGGTCCCGCCGCGGATATACCTCCGCGGACGGGCGGCCTTTAACAGTTAAGCCCTTGCTGGAAAAGATCCTGGCAGCTGTGGGGGAGGAAGGGGAGGTGTTCATCCACAAGGTGAAGGCTCATTCCACTACAGAACCCCGCAGCCAGGGCAACCAGCAGGCCGATGCGCTAGCCAGGGAGGGTGCCCGCAACGGCATTTTCTTGGACCCCTATGGACCCGGACCCGTGGCAGCGATCCGAGATAGGGAGGGAACTCCAGGGAACACAGGGGCGACACCGCCCCCAGACCTAAAGACCGTCCAAACCCTGGATCCCGCCCTAAAAACAGTCCTAAAAGCCATCACTGAGGGCAAGCAGGTAGAGGGTCCATACAGTACGGCAGCCCTCTCAGTCAAGGAAGGCATGCTGTTCCGAGAGGAACAGTGGGTTGTGCCGCAGCAGCACCGGAGGGAATTCCTTCAACTGGCCCATGAGGGTCCAGGGGCAGGACACCCCGGGCCTGAGGTTACCTGGCAACGGGTAGAGCAGGCGGGATGGTGGCCGGGACTTAGAGACGATGTCCTTGAGTTCTGTGCAAGCTGTCTTGTGTGCGCTGCGAACAACCCAGACCCCCAGAAAAGGAAGGTGCCCATGGGGCACATCAGGAGGGTAGAGGGACCATGGCAATCGATTCAGGTCAACTACATAGGGCCCCTGCCCGCCGCCCAGGGAGGCTATAAGTACTGCCTTCTCCTGGTGGATGTGTTCACCAAGTGGGTAGAAGCTTTCCCATGTAGAACAGCTACGGCGCTGGGTACTGCCAAGATCTTGATCCGGGAAGGGCTCTCACGGTGGGGGCTCCCCCGTTTTGTTGAGTCCGACCAAGGGAGTCAGTTCACCGGTCAAGTGATGCAGAACACCCTCATGCTCTTGGGCATTGAAGGGAAGTGGCACGTAGCGTACAATCCCCAGTCATCCGGGATTGTTGAACGCATGAACCGGACCCTCAAGGAAAAGCTGAGGAAAGAGACAATGGGCTCGCCCCAGAAATGGGCGGAGGTCCTGCCTTTAGTCCTCATGGGGATCCGGGACAGCCAGTCCAAAAGTACGGAGTACTCCCCGCACGAATTAATGACTGGAAGGATCATGCGAACACCCACCCATGTACTAGCCCCGGTGCTCACTGAGGGCCAGCTCCAAGAGGTGAAGCGAGGCAAGTTCGTCCAAACCCTTTTGGAGCGCCTGAAACAGATTTATGGGCAAGCGGCTGGGAACATGGGGAGACAGCTGTGGTAAACCACTGTTCGTATTCCACTGTGTACATGCCTGTACATGTCTCGGCTGACTCCACCCACGAGTCCAGGTATAAAGGTGACTGCTCCACAGTCCCTCTGTATTCTGGACCGGTCGACCACTCGAGGCACACCTTCATTCTCTTGTTAATAAAATCCTGTTAGTTACTCGCTTAATCTCAGTTTTTTGAGTTATTGATAGCGCATCAATTTTATTAACAAGATTTTATAATGGAGAAGATCCTCACACCAGCATGCCTAGACTTAGACCATCGGGAGTCGGACGCATCCACCAAGTTTACTCACTGGCTGAGGTGCTTTGAAAAATTCCTGATCGCCTCCGCTGCAACGGTCAAATCGGACGAGGACAAACTGGATGTCCTGACCTCCAAAGTGAACCCCCGAGTGTACTCGGTCATCCAGGACGCGACCTCGTACGCGGATGCTATCAAGCTCCTCAAGGACCAGTACACGTGCCCAGTGAACGAAGTGTACGCCAGGCACCTTCTGGGGAGTCGTAAACAACAACCTGGGGAATTGACCGAGGAATACCTTCAGGCACTGTCTGTGCTTGGCCGGGCCTGTGGTTGTAAGGATGTAAAGGCCGCCGTGTACACAGAGGAACTTATCCGGGACGCTATCAGTCTTTACAGTGGCGTGGGTGGAGGATTGGCTCTCTAACAGAAAGCAGAGAGTTGGGATAAATGGTTCGTTCTCAGATTGGCAACCAGTAACTAGTGGTGTTCCGCAGGGGTCAGTGCTGGGTCCCCAACTCTTTACAATCTATATTAACGATTTGGAGGAGGGGACCAAGTGTAACATATCAAAGTTTGCAGATGATACAAAGATGGGACGGAAAGTAGTGAGTGAGGAGGACATAAAAAACCTGCAAAGGGACATAGACAGGCTAAGTAAGTGGGCAGAGATTTGGCAGATGGAATACAATACTGGAAAGTGTGAGGTGATGCACTTTGGCAGGAAAAATCATAGAGCAAGTTATTATCTTAATGGCAAGAAACTGGAAAGTACTGTAGTACAAAGGGATCTGGGGGTCCTGGTGCACGAAACTCAAAAAGTTAGTATGCAGGTGCAGCAAGTGATTAAGAAGGCCAATGGAATGTTGGCTTTTATTGCTAGGGGGTTGGAATATAAAAACAGGGAGGTATTGCTGCAGTTGTACAAGGTATTGGTGAGGCCGCACCTGGAATACTGCATACAGTTTTGGTGTCCATACTTAAGAAAAGACATACTTGCTCTTGAGTCAGTACAAAGAAGGTTCACTCGGTTAATCCCGGGGATGAGGGGGTGGTCATATGAGGAGAGGTTGAGTAGATTGGGACTCTACTCATTGGAGTTCAGAAGAATGAGAGGCGATCTTATTGAAACATATAAGATTGTGAAGGGGCTTGATCGGGTGGATGCGGTGAGGATGTTCCCAATGATGGGTGAAACTAGAACTAGGGGGCATAATCTTAAAATAAGGGGCTGCTCATTCAAAACTGAGATGAGGAGAAACTTCTTCACTCAGAGGGTGGTAGGTTTGTGGAATTTGCTGCCCCAGAAAGCTGTGGAAGCTACATCATTAAATAAATTTAAAACAGAAATAGATAGTTTCCTAGAAGTAAAGGGAATTAAGGGTTACGGGGAGCGGGCAGGAAATTGGACATGAGTCTGGGTTCGGAATGGTCATGGCCCTGTGGGTAGTGGAGCGGGCCCAGGGGCCGTGTAGCCTTGTTCTGCTCCTACTGTGTTCTAATTCTGTAAGATTTCAGGAGATGGTTTTATTCCTGTTCCTGGCTGGGGTGGAGATCGCCTTTACAGAAGGTAAGTACTGTAGAAAATATAGGGACAGAGTGATCTCCTGGAAGAATTTCGATCGCCTAGATGGGTCGGAGAGGAATTTCCCAGATTTTTTTCTCCCAAATTGGCCATTGGGTCTTTATCTGGTTTTTCGCCTCTCCCGGGAGATCACATGGGTTCGGGTGGATGCAGAGTGATAGAAGATTTGAGGTTAGGATCAGATCTGCCATGATCTTATTGAATGGCGGAGCAGGCTCGAGGGGCCGATTGGCCTACTCCTGCTCCTATTTCTTATGTTCTTATGTTCTTATGTTCTTTTGTAGCGGGCCACAGGTCCAATTACACCCGACAGCGATTGTTGGAGCAGTGTGGCCTCGACCTCAACAAGGCCTCTGAACTCGCACTATCATTGGACGCAGCCTACCGGGGCATGGACGCCTACTCCTCTGCACCGTGGACACCGCGGGGAACGACAGCCTGGGACACGGTAGGACCATCTCATAGCGCCGTGCCACCCCAGCCACATCCCAGCAACGGCCCAACTACCGCAGCAGTGTCCCAAGGCCAGACAGCAGTGCCCCAAGGCCAGAAATGCTACTTCTGTGGCCAGGCCAAACACCCCAGAGCGCGCTGCCCGGCGAAAAATGCGATCTGCTCGGGCTGCGGGAAGAAGGGACAATACGCCTGCGTCTGCAGGGCCAATGCCACCCCGAACCCCAGCAGCGCCGCGTGTGGGCCGTGCGGGCCGCCATCTTGGGCCTCCCCAGCCATGTGCGAACCACCGGAACAGCAGCCATTCTGGACGCCTCCAGCCACATGGGGATCATGGACGCCGCCATCTTGGACGACAGCCGGGACGCAGCAGGCCCCCAACACCGCCTCATCTGATACCCGCAACGACACACCGACCCCTACGCTGGCCTCCGTTACGCTGGACCAAGCGAGACCGCACCAGCTGGCCCGGTCCACAATGGACATTAAGGTAAATGGTCATGAAACAATCTGCCTTTTTGACTCTGGGAGCACGGAGAGCTTCATCCACCCCGACACGGTGCGGCGTTGCTCTCTCCCAGTCCTACCTGCGCACCAGCGGATTTCTATGGCCCCCGAGTCCCAATCGGCGGACATTGGCGGCTACTGCGTGGTGACACTCGTAGTAGATGGGACTGTGTATGATAATTTTAAACTTCTGGTCCTGCCCCACCTCTGCGCTGCCGTTCTACTGGGGTTAGATTTTCAGTGCCACCTTAAAAGTGTTACGATGGCGTACGGTGGACCCCTCCTCCCACTCACAGTCCGCAGCCAGCAGCTTCCAAATTGCCCGCCGCGCACCAGGTGCAACCTCTCCACACTCAGAGTCACCCCCCCCCCCCACTGTTTGCTAACCTCACCCCCGACTGTAAGCCCATCGCCACAAAGAGCAGGCGATACAGCGCCGGGGACAGGGTTTTCATTAAAACCGAAGTGGAGCGGCTCCTGAAGGAAGGGATTATTGAGGGCAGCACCAGCCCCTGGCGAGCCCAGGTTGTGGTCGTTAAGACCGGAAAGAAGCAGCGCCTGGTCATCGACTACAGCCAGACAATAAATCGCTACACCCTGCTGGACGTTTACCCACTCCCCCGCATAGCTGATATGGTCAACCAGATCGCGCAGTACCGCGTCTTCTCGACCATTGACCTGAAATCAGCTTACCACCAGCTCCCTATCCGCCCTGAGGACCGCCAGTATACTGCCTTTGAGGCAAACGGCCGCCTCTATCACTTCCTTAGGGTTCCCTTTGGCGTCACCAATGGGGTCTCCGTCTTCCAAAGGGAGATGGACCGGATGGTCGATCAAAATGCATTGCAGGCCACTTTCCCATATCTGGACAATGTGACCATCTGCGGCCATGACTTGCAGGACCATGACGCAAACCTCGAAAAATTCCTCTGCACCGCCAAACTCCTCAACCTGACGTATAACAAGGAGAAGTTCATATTCCGCACAACCTGCCTCGCCATCCTTGGCTGTGTTGTGGAACACGGAGTCATCAGTCCCGACCCCAACCGGATGCGTCCCCTTATGGAACTCCCACTGCCCCACTGCCTCAAGGCCCTGAAGAGGTGCCTAGGGTTTTTCTCTTATTACGCCCAGTGGATCCCCTACTATGCGGACAAGGCCCGTCCGCTGATCAAGTCCACCTCTTTTCCCGTGACGGCAGAGGCCCGCTTAGCCTTCCACCGTATCAAGGAAGACATTGCCAAAGCCACCATGCACGCAGTGGACGAATCCATCCCCTTCCAGGTGGAAAGCGACGCGTCCGACTTTGCCCTGGCCGCTACCCTCAATCAGGCGGGGAGACCCGTGGCCTTCTTTTCACGAACCCTCCAGGGCCCGGAGACCAGGCACTCCGCTGTTGAGAAGGAGGCCCAGGCTATTGTGGAGGCTGTGCGTCATTGGAGGCACTGCCTGGCCGGAAAACGATTTACCCTGCTCACTGACCAGCGTTCAGTTGCTTTTATGTTTAACAACAAGCAGAGGGGCAAAATGAAAAATGACAAGATCTTGAGGTGGAGAATCGAACTTTCCACCTACAATTACGAGATCTTGTACCGGCCCGGGAAGCTCAATGAACCCCCGGATGCTCTATCGCGTGGCACCTGCGCCAGCGCGCAGATCGATAGACTGCGGGCCCTCCACAATGACCTCTGCCACCCGGGGGTCACCAGGTTCTTCCACTTCATCAAGGCCCGCAACCTGCCTTACTCCATTGATGAGGTCAGGACCATGACCAGGAACTGCCAAATCTGCGCTGAGTGCAAACCGCACTTTTATAGACCAGACAGGGCTCACCTGATAAAAGCCACTCGCCCCTTCGAGCGCCTGAGCGTTGATTTTAAAGGGCCTCTCCCCTCCTCCGACCGCAATGTGTACTTCCTCAACATTATTGATGAGTACTCCCGTTTCCCGTTCGCCATCCCCTGCCCGGACATGACCAGTGCCACGGTCATTAAATGTCTGAACGACCTCTTCACCCTGTTCGGTTTCCCCAGCTATATCCATAGCGACCGGGGCTCATCGTTTATGAGCGACGAACTCCGTCAGTACCTGCTCGCTAGGGGTATTGCCACAAGCAGGACCACCAGTTACAACCCCTGGGGGAACGGACAGGTGGAAAGAGAGAATGCGACAGTTTGGAAGGCCGCCCTGCTAGCCTTAAAGTCTAGGGGCCTTCCGACCTCCCGCTGGAAGGATGTGCTCCCCGATGCGCTCCACTCTATTCGGTCACTGCTCTGCACTGCCACTAACGCCACCCCTCATGAGAAAATGTTTGTCTTCCCAAGGAAGTCCACATCGGGGACATCGCTACCGCCATGGCTGACGTCCCCAGGGCCGGCCCTACTGAGAAGACACGTGAGGACCCATAAAACGGACCCCCTGGTCGAGAGGGTCGACCTCCTTCACGCCAACCCCCAGTATGCTTACATTGCGTACCCGGACGGGCGGGAGGACACAGTCTCCATACGAGACCTCGCACCCTCGGGGGCCGCAGTAACCTACTACCCACTACCACCACCCCCCCCACGATCTGATATCCAGCCCCAGCAGACGGCAGGCCTGTGCCTCGCGACCCGCTTGACACCTACGAGGACTACACACCAGCGCCCCAGCCTACGCGGGACTCGACGCCGGAAGCTTCACTACCCCTGCCGTCGCCACGTCGATCACAGCGGCAGACAAGACCTCCGGAGAGACTCCAATACACTAACTTTTAATACACTTCACCCCGCCGGACTCAATTTTAAACAAGGGGTGAATGTGGGAAACCACTGTTTGTATTCCACTGTGTACATGCCTGTATATGTCTCGGCTGACACCTCCCACGAGTCCAGGTATAAAGGTGACTGCTCCACAGTCCCTCTGTATTCTGGACCGGTAGACCACTCGAGGCACATCTTCATTCTCTTGTTAATAAAAGCCTATTAGTTACTCGCTTAATCTCAGTCTTTTGAGTTATTGATAGCGCATCAACAGCATCAGGGGAATCGACTGTTACTGGAACCTCGTAAGCAACAAGAGTGGGAAGTCGGAGACCAGGTCATGGTTAGGAACTATGCCCGGGTAGGGAGTTTTGAACCACTGTACATGGGGCCTTATAACATTGTAGACAAGGCCAGCCCCATGGTTTATGCAGTGAAGGTGGCCCGACGTACTAAATGGTTTCACATTAACCAGTGCAAACTGTTTAAATCGGGTGCATGAGGGCCAACAACAGGGGCCAGGTCTGAGGACAAAAATCCTCAGCCTGCGACAGAGTCACAGATCACACAGGCTGGAACAATAGCCTGCGTGAAGGAAGGAGCCGCCCCATTGGAGTGGGAGGTCTCCCCTCTGATTTGGGATTCGGACGAGGAAGAGCCCGAACAGCTCGACCCCGCCCTTGACACGATCACGGAGGAGGAAGAGTCAGAGGACGAAGATCCCGCCCTCGACTCAAGCTTAGGGGAGGTAGGGATTGGGGGCGGAGACTCACTGCCTGTAGGGACAGGTGAGGTGGAGTCGGATGTCACAAATCCCGGCCCCGGGGGGGCGGAGCCTGAGGGAGGGGAGCCGGAGCCGGCAGCTGTGGTGGAACCACAGGCTGTGACGGTGAAAGCCCCAACCCCCGGTCCATCAGCCCTGGGAGCCTCGCCCAAGGCAACCCCTCGTAGGTCGACTCGAACGCCCCAGCCCAGGAAGTATTGGCCAAATTCTCCCTATCTTCCCCAACCTCGGTCCAGAGCAGCCCAAGAAAGGCATGATTCCTGTTCAGCAGCGACAAGCTGCGGGGGATCAAAGCCGAAGGTCAGTGCAGCCCCGCCACAGGGAGCGGCACGCTGCAGCCCTCACAGGAATTAAGTAGGCCGCCCGTAGGAGGGCGGCGCTGTACATAGGTGTTAGGAAATGATAAGTTAAGTTAGGTAATTATAATGATAGTTTAAGGTGTGTAAAGTTTAAGATGATGGGGATGTTTAAAAGATAGTTTTCGGAGTCTGCCCAGCATGTGTGTTTGTTTGGAAGCGGGGTCAAGGGACCCCAGCGTCCGTTTAATTAAGCCAGCACCTATTGGGAGCCTGGCTACTGTAGTGTATGTACCCGTCTACCCTTAAGGAAATTATTGTATGTAACCGTTCACCTTTAAGGGAACTACTTTAAGTGTGGCACTACTTGTTTGGCTTCTGTATACTGTAATACCGACAGTGACCACACCAGTATATAAGTGTTGTGACAGGATAACTGGGGCAGATTCGCCCGGACCTTCGAATAGTAAAGACCTGTTTGTTGTTATTTCTGAAGTCTGTGTATTTATTAACTGCACAACCCACAGACTTTACAGTGGCGACGAGTCCGATCGTACCCTGCGGCAAGATTACCAAAGCAAGAAGAGCGTCGAAGAGAGGCAACCGCCCTCGTCGTGCTGCTGGAAGAAAACACGAGGCTGCAGCAGGAGAAAGGTGGAAGACTTTAGCAACAAAAGCTTCCGTCTGCAACAGGCACTGACTACCCTTCTACCACGGTACAGAGTGAGCCGATCAGCAGGGAACAAGGCGGCCGAAGAGACTGTGAGTAGGGGAAGGTGTAGAGAATATCCGGAGGATAAGGGCAGAGCACTCAACCTCGGTCGAGGGGGAGCTGAGCCGGTCAAAAGTCGGGTCCAACGGCGTCGGGTGACAGCCGGACCGCGATCGGCGGGAAAAATCCGGGCAGCGACCGCAGCCACGAAGCGCTGAGCCTGCGAGTAGGCGCGGGAAGAGAAACCCAGCCGCAGCCGGGGAGGGAAACACCGGTCTGCGAGAGGGCTGGGGAGGTGAACGGGAACCGTGCGGGTGAGAGCCGGGGGCGGAGAGAGAGACTGCGAGGAGCCAGTCCAGCGGCTGAGCTGTTCTCCACCAACGGGGTACTCAGAGCCGGCAAAACCGAACGTGCGGGAGTGGGAGAGCGAACAGGAGCCGAGAACGGGGAGAGAGACTGCGCGAGAGCCAGTCCAGCGGCTGAACTGTCCTCCGTTAACGGGGTGTACCCAGCGCCGGTAGAGCCGTGCGGGCGGGAGGAGAAGACAGAGCCGAGTAGGGGGAGCTGTGCGAGAGCCAGCCCAGCGGCTGAACCTGTCCGCTGCGGGGAAAGCGTACCCCTTCCACCAGGAAGAAACGCGGGAAGCCGCCATTAGGCGGAGGAGCCGACAGAAGCGGGAAACCGCCATTGAAGTGGGCGGGGAGAGAAAGGAAGAGCGGGAAACCGCCAAATTCACGGGAAAAGCCGCCATCTTAGAAAAAAAAAAATACTTAAGAAATTAAAGAAATATTTGTGTTGTACCCAAAGAAAGGAAGATGCCTAAGCGTGGGGACAGCAACGATTTTAACTCCGAAATAGAAGACTGGCCCACGTACGTGGAACGTATTGAGATACATTGTAAGGCTAACAAAATAGCTAAGGAGGAAAAAGCTGTAACCTTACTTAACATGATGGGTGCGAAAACATTCGGGTTGTTGAAACATCTTCTCTCTCCAGCTAAACCGGCGGATCAGACTTTCGAGGATATAGTAGCGGTGCTGAAGGATCACTTGAACCCCACACCGTTGAAGCTGGCTGAACGATTCAGATTCTATGCGAGAACGCAGAAGAAAGACGAAAGCAACGCGGAATACTTGGGCGAATCTGCCCCAGTTATCCTGTCACAACACTTATATACTGGTGTGGTCACTGTCGGTATTACAGTGTACAGAAGCCAAACAAGTAGTGCCACACTTAAAGTAGTTCCCTTAAAGGTGAATGGTTACATACAATAATTTCCTTAAGGGTAGACGGGTACATACACTACAGCTACATCATCTTATCAATTACAGAAACCAGGGATACAATGGAAAGGATTCTCGTAGCGCTCGCGGCGATCGTGTGCGGGCTGGCCTACCGGTGCCGCACCAAGGACGTCATCGTGTTCGGATGTTCCGGGGACACAGCCCCCATCGCGACGGATGGGATGGGGAAGCGAGAGGTTGAGGAAACCGGCACCTATTTCCACCAAGGGAGATGGCCAGGGTGGCTGGGGAGGAATTCTACGGAATACTCCAGCAATTTCGGTTTCGCCTACCAAGAGACTTCGTTATCGTGCCCTCGGGTGAGGATCCTTGCACCCAGAGTCAGCGTTACCGTGGGAAAAAGGATCTGTTTGGTGTGTAATGGGAACGTACCGCTAAATAGATGGTGGTGGTTACGAAAGCTGGGAAAGGACATGAAGAACTCTACTATAGAGTGGGAACGACTGGGTAACAATGCCCATTGGACAATTACGGGGACTCACGGACAATTACGTGTGTGTTGGGACCAATGGTGGGAACCAGATGAAGGGATATATGTCTGTATGTGGGGTTCAAAACGCATTTGCCCCAAGGGCGTATCCATCTTTTTCCAGAGGCAGTGGCAGGATGAAGGAAAGGGGATGAGATGGGATGTCAGCACTCGGGCGTGCGGAGCCCCATACTCCCCGATTCCGGTAAACGCCACTGAACTCATCACCCGCCCACGCAAGCCCCTGCCCACGATTCCGGTAGCGCTAGCCCAGAAGGAAGGGTGCCCCACCACCACAAAGGGACCCGGGAACGGTTTAGTATTGGTACCCACCGGTCAGGTGCTGTACCAAGGGGTACACTACGCGGTGGCCTCAGTGATTTTAAACCTCACTGAGGTACGATTGCCAGAGTGGTGTCCCAAGGAAATGGAACAATTGTACCAGGTCCTGTTAACCAGAATGTTCAGACAATTTTACGAGTTTGACTTTGCCGACATCGACAAAGCCAAATTATACACCACACCACAGGAAGTTTTGGATCGGTAGGGAGGCAAAGAAGGGGTACTGTAAATGACATTTTCACTGCTTTTAATACCGGGACATCTGTTGTCAACGCTCTAGACAACGTGGAGCTGCAGACACAGATCAATGGTTTAAAAGCCCAGTTAAGGAACATACTGACAAGCGAGAATAAGGTAGTGGGTTCTGAGCTACATGAGGACCAAGCCATGACACTGCAATTAAAAGAAATAATTGCTGAGCTGGAGAAACACGCTAGAACGGTAAATGCACTCATTAAGGAGGATCGGAATGCGTCTGATCAGGCTGCGCAGAATGAGGCCTGTGTGCTATACGGGGCGTGGTTACTGGGCGAGGGCCGCAGTAATCTGGAGGATTTAAAACAAGGTTTGGTCCCGTCCTGGATCAGCAACAAGCACTTGCAAGCGCTGCACCCTTTTGAGAATGCATTAAGCCCATGCCAGCTCAGACTAGCTGCAGAGGCGTACCCAGTCCCAGTGGACTGTGGACGCTCAAATCACACTATTATGGGAATAGTGGTAAGGACGCCGGCGTTGGGTCCCACAGCAAAGCCCGCCCCGGTATACAGGGTGGAGAACATTGGAATCATTCAGGGGGGTGCGCACATTCATTACGCAGTGGTCCCGCCTTATGTCATCAGATGGGAGCGTACGATGACAGGCATCGACCTCTCGGGGTGTCGTAGCCGGGGAGCACACATCATCCTGTGTCCACAGCACTTGAATGCTTTTTGAAACAACAGTGCGGGTTCAGAGCCGCTAGCGCGAAGCCGATAAATTGCACCATGGAAGCAATGGCAAAGGACCATGTGCCCCCGCAGGTGGCATATATCGGAGGTGGGACATACTGTGTCACCACTGCAGCGCCTCACTACCACGACGGACAGCACGAGTGGTGTCCGGTCAGTGACAGCAGTTTCTGTTTTAAACCCAGGGCTGAAGTTCAAGTGGCACAAAAACGGATTGTCCCCATTCCTGCACCCTCCACCGTTCACCTCACTGTAAAAGAGAATTTCACGGACTTGTAGCGATTCGTTGCGCATTTTGGTTATGTCATTCCCCCTCTCCCCGAAAACCTCACCAAGATTCTAAAAGCCATTATAGTTTCACAGAAACATTTTTACACACTGGAGCAGAAGACTTTAGTGATAGGAAAAGACATATTGGACATAGTCATCCCACCATGGTGGGACCTGTTCACCAATATAGAGATCCCGGCCTGGATTAGAATAGCATCCCACATCCTAGTAGTGTGTCAGGTTTTAATTGTAATATTTTTATTGTTCGTGCATTGCAAGAGAGGCAAATGCCTCCAGAGGCACGAGAACACAGGAGAATGGAGAGAACACTATGTGCGAGCGGGGGAAGAGGACACCCCAGTGTAAGCGGCTAGTATTGTAAGACAAAGCGTCCCTCCATTTTTTATTTTTTTTTGGATTTCAGCCACTGCATGATTTAAGTGTGTGAATACTGTTGTGTTATAGCCGTTGATAAGTTTCTGTTTTGTTTGATTAATAAAAGGTGTATGCAGGTGGTGCAAGGGGCATTGGCCCCCTTCACATCTGAATGATGAATGTGTTATAGTGTAAGATAATACTGCCTATGATTGTCCAACTGTACACAAGGTAATTATTCTGAAATGGGAACTGCATGTGTCGTGAGGGCCATAGATAGTTAATTACCAGGAATGTTTGGATGTGAGGAATCAGGGAAAATTTGCTCACCAAGGATTATTGATACTTTAAGCAAGCTATCAGTATCACAGGGGGGACTGTAAGATTCGAAATTTTCAGTAATTTAATCACGCAAGAATACAGAGTTAATAAGACAGTTTTATTGACCAAAAGAAGCTTGTACAGAAAAACCTTTGATAAAAAGGGCATACAAAATGGCCGCCGGACCTCGTGATCAGTTTCTGGGACCATTTGATTTCTGTTACTGCAAGCCAGACAGGCTTGTGGATTGAGGACAGTAAGCCCGCGAAAGCCAATATCGGGAAAACGAAACTCAGTGAACTAAGCATACATATTAATTGGATTCTAAGTACAGGACAGTTTCAGGTAATAGGATGGGGCCCATCAAGAAATGGGCAGGCATTTGAATGAACACTTAAACCCATTTACTGTACAAAGGAAAACCGTTTAACAGCCGTCAAGGGCAATCTCCAGGCCGATCAATATACGAACCGAGTTACGGTGGCAAAGTAAAAGGCATTATCGGCCAGGAAGGCCAGTTAAGCTATCACCGGCTCCCGCTGTAAGACAAAGCGCCCCTGCAGAGATTTCTGCCCGTCAAAAATATTACAAAGACAGGACTACGATTTGGCGGGAGATAAGACTGTCCCAAAAGGGTATAACTATGGATTTGAAAAGCCCATCAGTGAGTTGACGAACGGCGATTACGACTACGATTACGCTTCGCTTCACCTCGACCGCTACGATTCACAATTCATTTCTTCAGTACGATTCGTAACTTCGGTGCGGAACGGAAAACGACGGGAAGACGACGAGGGTGGCCCGGATACTGTTGTCGGGAGATCATCGACGACCCAGGCCGAAGGAGAAGACACCCTCAGGAAAACCGACGAGCCAGGCCGGAGGGAGAAATAAAAGGACACTCCGGGCCTAGCACTCCCATGCCTCAACATCCCATTCTCAGTTTTCCTTACTGGACTCTCCCATGTGCATCCAGTTATTCAACAGGTTTCAACTGATTTCAACCGTGACGAGCGCTCATCAAGGCTGTATCTGCTGCTCCATCGCCTGAGAGAGAAAAACAAACTGCGCCAGAAGTTTCCAAATCCACGTGACGACGGAAAGCTGTGCCAAAAGGCTGCGAACCCCCCTTTTTGCGAATCTGAAAGTGGTGAGCATGATCCCGAGTTCCTCAAGTCGAAACTTAGTTTAGGTCTAGGGGAGGGGGTTAAGGGTAATCATAATGTGTTTCCCCTTTTTCGATGTGCCGTGTGTTCCCCATTTCCATAGAGTTAAGTTTATAGATATGTGCATGATTGTAGTTATTTTAATCTGTGCTTATGACATGTATTTTATAATGCTGCAAACTGTTTTATAATAAAAGCCTCCATTTCGTGCTATTCAACCTGCTCTATTGAGTTTTTCTCTGCACTACAGTTCCCTGCACCTAAGACCAAGGTCTAGAACCGTAGGGAAGAGTGGGTCGAACCACTCAAGGGTAATTATTGCACGAAGCCTGGTAGGAGACCAGAACGAGCAAGAGAAACCCCCTACAATTTCAGGATGAAGGAGAGCGTAATCCTATTCGCCCTGATAGGGATGAGCGTCGGAAAGCAAGGCGATGTGGAGTACTCCCACATCTACGGGTGCTCGGGAGAAAAGGCTCCAGTGGTGACTGCCGGGAGCAGCGAACAAGGCACGGAGGGACCTACCGTCTACGCCCACGAGGGAAGATGGCCTGGGTGGCTGGGATCCAACTCCAACCAGACCGGATTCTCCTACGGGGAGGCCTCCCTCCCCTGCCCCAACGTACAGGTTGTGGCCTCATGGATCGGGGTCACTGAGGGGAAATGCATGTGCCTGACTTGCACAGGACAGATTCCCCTGGGAAGATGGTGGTGGCTCAGGAAGCTGAGCATGGACATGGGGGACCATGGTAAAGGATAACAAACTGAGAAGAACCTTGACAAGGTACAGACTTAGCGAACATAGCCTAGCGATCGAAAAAGGCAGACACAGGCAGACCAGGCTACCAAGAGAAGACAGGATATGCTCTCACTGCAGTCAGGGAGTAGTGGAGACAGAGATGCACTTCCTCACAGCCTGTGGAAAATATCAGGACATCAGGGAGAATTTCTACCAAAAATTCTCACAAATATGCCCTGAATTCAGAAATCTGAATGACAACCAAAAACTCCCATTCCTACTGGGAGAGGAGAGAAGCTGTGTAACACTGGCGGCACACTATGTTACAGCTTGCCATGAACAGAGGGACAACCAGTAAGCTAAGAAAAGAATATATATAAACAATGCGAATGTATATTTATACACTCAGGGATATGCCTGTTTATACACTGTATGAATAGAACTGCGTTTATGTGCTCAACCATAAATGTATTTTGATGCTTTGGCAACATAAGATGTAACTTATCATGCCAATAAAGCGATTTGAATTGTGAATTGTGAATTGTGGGATCGCACCGCCGACTGGGAACGGATGGGAAACGACACCCACCGAACGATCACCGGGACCCAAGAAGGGATTAGTGTATGTTGGGACAAGTGGTGGGAATCAGAACAGGGGATCTATGTCTGTATGTGGGGGTCGAAAATGGCCTGCCCTACGGGCATACCTATCATCTTCTCTGCAGCCTGGCAGGATAAGGGGAATGGGGTAGAATGGGATTCCCACCTACACACATGCATAGTCCCGCGGTACCCAGCCCCAGTTAAAGACACTGAGCTAGTGGCGTGCGCCCGAAAGCCCTTGCCCACGACGCAGGCAGCAAGGACACGCTGCGAGGGGTGACCCCCCACCACCAAGGGACCAGGGAATGGGCTGGTATTGGTGCCTACAGATCAGATGCTGTACCAGGGTTGCACTACGCGGTAGCCGCCGTGGGTTTAAATCTCACCGAGGTACATTTACCGGAGTGGTGTCCCAAAGAAACAGAGCAGCTATACCAGGCCCTATTAAAGGACATGTTCAAGAAGTTTTATGAGTTCGATTTCGCCCATGTTGACAAAACCGAACTGTACACCGCACAGCGAGAGTTTTCGGGTAATGCAGGCAGACAAAGAAGGGGAGTATGAAATGATGTTTTTGCTGCGTTTAATACTGGGTCCTCTGTCATCAACAGCTTGGATGACATACAGCTACAGACCCAGATAAACGGTTTAAAAACACAGTTAAGGAAGATATTAATGGATGAGAACAAGGTAGTGGGCTCGGAGTTGCATGAGGACCAGGCCATGACACTCCATTTTAAGGCGATTATAGCCGAGTTGGAGAAGCACGCAAAGATGGTAAATGCCCTCATAAGGGAGGACAGATATGCTTCTGACCAGGCTGCGCAGAACAAGGTGTGCGTGCTATACGGGGCGTGGTTGCTGCACGAAGGCCGCAGTAATCTGGACAATTTAAAACAGGGTAGAATCCCCTCCTGGATCAGCAACAAGCACCTTGCAGCCCTCCATCCATTTGAGAATGCATTAAGCCCGTGCCAACTCCGGCTAGCTTCCGAAGCCCACCCAGTCCCAGTGGACTGTGGACGGTCCAACCACATGATCATGGGAGTAGTAGTTAGGATGCCAGTCATGGGTAGGACAGCCCGACCCGCACCGGTATACAGGGTTGAGAACATTGGAATCATTCAAGGAGGTGCACACATTCGTTTCACAGCAGTCCCGCCTTACGTCATAAAGTGGGAGCACGCTATGACAGGTACTGACCTCTCAGGGTGCCGGGGAGCACACATAATCCTGTGTCCCCAGCACTTGAATGCCTATTCAAAACCGCCTTGCGGGTTCAGAGCTGCTGCCGGAAAACCTATAAATTGTACAATGGAGGCAATGGCACAAGGTCATGTTCTTCCGCAGGTAGCATATATAGGAGGTGGGACATATTGTTTCACCACAGGCACGTCCCACTACCAGCATGGAGAACATAGCTGGTGTCCGGTCTGTGACAGCAGTTTCTCTTTTAAACCCAAGGCAGAAGTTCAAGTGGCCCAGGAGCGAATTGTCCCCATTCCTGAACCCTCAACTGTTCACCTCACTGTGAAGGAGAATTGTACCAATTTGCAATAGTACGTAGCCCACTTCAGCTACAAAATTCCCCCTCTCCCTGAACACCTTGCCAAAATACTCAAAGCCGTTATAGTTTCGCAGAAACATTTTTACACTCTAGAGCAGAAGACAGTAGAGATGGGGGATAAGATATTGGACATTGTGATTCCGCCCTGGTGGGACATTTTCAATAACATAGAGGTCCCTTCGTGGATCAGACTGGCTTTCCACTTTCTCGTGGTTTGCCAGTTAGGGATAGTGTTGTATCTAGTCTGCATCCAGTGCAAGGGAAAAGGTCAATTGTTAGAGTTCCGAAACCAAAGGACCTGGAAGGAACATTATGTGAAGCTGGTGGGAGATACAACTGTTTGAGGTTTTTTCCTTGAATTTTTGATTAAAGATTGTTGTTTTTTTGTGTTTGTTGTTTTTAATAAAGACTTTGCGACGTGTTTTTAATAAAGATGTATGTGTACAAAGTGGTGCAGGGGTGTTGGACCCCTCCATGCTTGGATGTGTGTAAAAGACTGTAGTTATTCTATGTATGATTATGTACACTACATTTTCGCGGAATGGGAAGTGCATGTGTCGTGGGTATATTAGATAGGTAATTACAGGGGAAGGTTGACTATGGAGGGTCAGAAAATTTTGCTCACCTTGTAAGGATGATACTTCAAGTAAGTTTTAGTATCACAGGGGGGAGTGTAAGATTTGCAAAATTCCCACATTCCCCCAAGGTTATTAATAAAAGGGAACCTGCATGGAAATTTTAAAAAGGGTACCCAAAAGATGGCGTCCGCACCTCGTGACCAAAAGCCTGCAAGATTTTTTAAAAAAGCTTGGACTCTGTGGCAGCACAAGCAGCTTTGGGAAATCGAAACTTAAAATGCAGTTTCTGTGAAAACGAATTTGTGTTTTGAAAGCCAGACAGCTACACTGAATATGCATTACGTCAGATCGTAGACAGATCCAACCCAGTTAGGCCTATACATGAGGCCATTAGTTTGTCCGCATAAATAATCGGAAACAGCTTATGGAGGCCATCAAGGCTGGACATGCCGATTAGAATGCATTAATGACAATACTTCCGGACATTAATGCCATCAGGTACGATAAACGGCCATCTAAATCCAGTTAACTTAGATTGCTATAATCATTTAAAACAGCCAGCCAAAATTGAAACAATGAACTGACCTGATTTGGCGCGCAGATAAGGGGCAATCGAAAGGAGTATAACTTTAGGCCCTCAGTAGCAATCGTCCCCTCTTGGCTCTTGGCTCTTGCTCTGCCTTGGGCTGCCGTCGCCCGTATTCATGCCCTGGCCTCGTGGCGGGTTCTATCCTCGCTCCCTGCAGTAAGTTTTCAGCAGTCAAGGACATCCATACCAATCGCAGGGGGAGGGGAATGAGACCTGAGTCCAAAGTCACCCAGGACACCCAGGCCACGAGAGAGGGCAGAGGAAACGAGATGAAACGAGATGAGACGAAGAAGAAGGTAACAACTCGATAAGAGCAGAGCAAGGCAGCGAACAGCGTATTGATAAAGGCCAAGCGCCTAGTTATAAGCTGATGCTTGTGGGGGAAGAATCTTGTTGAACACTGCAAATAAACGCAGGTGTCCACGCCACAACAAATACACTGGCGTTTGACGCTTGGGTAGTAAAATCTAGGCAGTAAAGACTGCCAACCATCCTATAGACACAACGTTACCGCCAACGACCGCCCGAGGGAGACGAAGAAGAGAACCCATCGCGGTGAGATGACGACGGTAGCTGAGGAGAAGAAAATTTTGGAGAGGAAGGACATCTTTTTTGCCACCAGTGAGTACCATGTTCCATGGAGAGTTGGGAAAAGAGATTTGTCAGAAGTTTGGTGGGGGGTGTGGTCGGGCGGTGGCTTTGTAGGGGGTTTTGCACAGGCGTTTTCGGGTCAGTCAGCTTTTCCTGACTACCTTCCTTGAGCGGTTCGAATTACTCGCCCCCTGGGTTCTGGACACCGGACTTAGATACAGGCAGCGCTAAAGATAAGACTCGAGTAGATAGGTGGTTGGATGCAAACAAAACCAAGATTTTATTGAAGAGGAAAAACTTGATACAATCTTATGGAAAATTATTAGTGTACACTTTTACAGGCAAAAATTACAAGAGAGTCATAATGATACTATACTTATACAGGGAATGGGGAACACACGGCACATTGAGGGAAAACAACTATCTTAACAATCCCCTTATCCTATCCCACCCCCTATACCTAACTAGGTTAAACTATGAGAGGTCAGAATTCATGCTCACCAATAAAAAGGGTTTGTTAGACTCAAAACAGCGGTTGGGTTCGGGGTTCGCTCTTGGTGCTCTCTGGAGCCTGCCGTCGTCACGTGGGCTCCGGGTGCTGCAAGGGCGTTGTCCAGGTTCGAGTACCCCAAAGTTACAGTCTCAGCTTGGGTAATTTACCTTGCAGGGGTGATTCTTCGCCGACAACTTGAGTTTGCATGAAGATACTCACAGTTCGGCTGAGGCTGAAGGCCCGATGATTCAAAGCCTACCCTCAGTTGGCCTTCCCCGGGTGGTCTTCCCTCCTCCTCCCTCATTGCATCCCGCTTTGCCTGGCCTGAATAGCCCGTGTTCGCCCGACCCAGTGTCGGGGCGAGTCCAGATGGAGTTGGAGAGGGCATGAGCAAAGACCAGGGCCTAGAAATTCAGTCTGGACACTTTTGGGGCGCTAAAGTCGGGCGTTCGCTAAAGTTAGCGCTCGCCGGAAAGTGTAGGCCACTTCGCCGAAATTCAGTAGATTTGGATAAGAGTTTGGGCGAGCGCTGAAACTGGCGTTGCAATGCTATCTTCAGGCGCTAAGCCGGAGATGCGGCCTGATAACGCCGAGGCCGGGCGCAGCGCAGGTGCGGGCATGTTTTGATTGACAGCAGACACCCTGACGCCGGCCAGCTCTTAAAGGGGGAAGGGTCGACTTTGACTGCTGCCACGCTCTGCATAGTGGAGCCCTGCAGCTAGGCCTCAACACTGCTGGTGGGCCAAAATAGCGCCTGAAGCCATGGAGAGGGCCCGTGAACGAGCGCAGCGCTTCTCAGAGCATGCTCTGAGGGTGCTGGTTGATGGTGTGGAAAACAAAAGAGCGATCTTGTGCCCGGACAGTGGCAAGAAGGCTCCCAGGAGGCAGTACAGGAAAGCCTGGAAGAAAATCGCCCGCAGGGTGTCATCCACCTGCGATGTCCCCAGGAGTGCGGACCAATGCCGGAAGAAGTACAACGACCTCACTCGGTTGGTGAAGGTGAGTACCCTTTCCAGTGTCCTCCTCATCCTTGCATGTGCACCTCACATTATGGGCAAAGGGACCTCAAAGGCCTAATGGGCAGCCCTCCTCCCGCAGCTATGGCACTGGCATGATCATCAATAGCACTTTCTGCACTTAACACACTGGCCAAGCTATTCGACCATGGGAGGCAGTGCACACAGCAACAGGGCACCACACTGGCCAAGCTATTCGACCATGGGAGGCAGTGCACACAGCAGCAGGGCACCACACTGGCCAAGCTATTCCACCATGGGAGGCAGTGCACACAGCAACAGGGCACCACACTGGCCAAGCTATTCAACCATGGGAGGCAGTGCACACAGCAGCAGGGCACCACACTGGCCAAGCTATTCCACCATGGGAGGCAGTGCACACAGCAACAGGGCACCACACTGTACTTACAGGCCGTCCTTTCTCTTGCAGGCCAAGCTGGCGTGGAATTTGAGGAGCCAGTCTGTCACTGGTGGAGGCCGTCCCGAGTACCAGGCGCTCAGTGAGCTGGAGGAGAGCGTGGCTCGACTCATGCGTGGCCGGGTGACTGGCCCTGTTGCCATTGGAGGTGCAGACCCTGTACTGGGACCCACTGGTAAGGACATGACCGGTTGGACCTCTCTCGTTGCCCTTGCGCTTCAGATCTACATCCTTTCCCACTGTCCAACAAATGCGCATAATGCCACCACTCAGGCCTCCCTCGCTGACACCCTGTCCTCACTCTAAAGCTACTCTTGTGCCTTCCTGCCTTCAGCTGGTGAGGAGGAGGTGGTCCCTCAAGCTCAGAGTGCCAGGCCCTTGGAGGAGGAGGACGATGAGGACCAGGAGGAAGGCGGCACATCGGGGGAACCCTCATCCGCGCCAGGGGATGGCAATGGAGGGGAGACGTCTGGCCTGCAGGAGAGCCAGGGGGAAGTGTTGCAGGGGAGGGCAGTTCCTGGGCCCAGTGGTGTTGATGCACGCGGTAAGGGTCGGGCAGCACGGCGGCCTTCTCCCCAGAGGGAGATTCCGCCCTCCAGTCCGGAGACGGTCCTCGCCCAGGAGGTGCGCCTCCTCGATGAGATGTCGGCGGCGTCGGAGCGGCGCCACCAGGAGTTCATGGGGGTTGTGCAACAGATGCCTCAGGCCATTGAGTCCCTGGCTCATAGTGTGGTCGCTTTTGGCGAATCACAGGCCAGGGGGGTCGAACAACTCGCAGCAGCACACGACAGGGGTGTCCAGCAACTCGCGGCAGCGCAGGACGCGAGTCGCGAGTACATGAGTGGTGCCGTCCAGACACTGGCAGAGCTGATGCGGGCACATACCAGGGCAGTTCGGGCACTCACTTCTGCCACACTCGTTGTGGCGCGGAAGCATCACCAGGGCACCCGCCGCCCTGCTGCAGCACAGCGGTCTGGCCTCCACCAGCTTGCTGCGCTTGCTGCACTGCCAGCCCGGCCGAGTGCCAGTGTCTCTGGCGAACAGCGCGCGCCTGCCATCAGCCAGCTTGCCCCCATTGGTGCAGCCGACACTGCCACTCCCCCAGCCAAGGTGCGACGAGCTGCTGCTGAGACTGATGCTGGCCAGCCACAGCTGCAGCAGTCACCAGCCGGCCCCTCCCGGGCCGGGCCTCGTCTAGGCCAACCCCCAAGGGCATCTGCCGACATGCATTGTCGCCCTCATGAGCCTTCCCCCAGCCTTGCCACAGCCACAGGGCCCAGGTTGAGGCGGAGCAGCAGGTCGGGCAGGGGCCAGAGAAGCCTGTCAAAGGACTCGCCCTCTCGGCACACCCAGTAGAGTGTGGTGATAGCGGTTTTTTTTATATGGGGGGGCTTGTGTTCTGGGGGGGGATTATTTTGGTAAGGCCGAAGATCAAGGCATTTTTTGTTTTTATGGGGGTGTTTGTGTTGTGGAGGGGGGGGCTTATTTTTGTAAGGCCGATGATGAAGGCCATTTGGATGGGCAAGTTTTGTTGGTCCTCCCCAGGTTTTGGGAGTGACAGATGTTTTTGACTGTTTTTTGGGGGTCTTGTCTGTTTTTCTGTTTCATGTGGGAAGGGCCCTGAGTTTGTGAAATAAAGCTTTTTATTTATTCAGCATGTCCAGGTGTCATGTTTCAAGTGGTTGTTGCGTTAACCGGCTGAGGGCTTGCGGAGCGGCTGCCTTCAGGTGCGTTCATTGCCACAGGCCATTCCCTGACAGGGGGCCTAGAAGTGTCGTTCAATAAGCCGCCGGCGGACGGCCCTTGAATCTTGTGGCTCCCTCCTGGGCTGGTACTCCTCCTCCTCCTCCTCCTCCTCCTCATGGTCCTCCTGCTCATCCTCCTGAGGTGGTGGTGCAATGTCAGGTGGCAGTGCCTGAGTCCTGCGGAGAGCCAGGTTGTGCAGCATGCAGCACACGACGACGAACTGGGAGACTCTATCCGACGAATACTGTAGAGATCCGCCGGAACGATCCAGGCAGCGGAACCGTTGCTTGAGGACGCCTATCGTTTGCTCTATGATGTTCCTTGTGGCTTGATGGCTTTCGTTGTATGCCTCCTCCGCTGGGGTCCTGGGCGCGTGGAGCGGGGTCATGAGCCATGTACACAAAGGGTAGCCCTTGTCCCCGATAAGCCATCCCCTTGGTGGAGGCTGTGCCTCGAACATGTCAGCCACAGTAGTCTGGCGCAGGATAAATGCATCGTGGCTGCTTCCTGGAAAGCGGGCATTGACAGCTAGGATGCGATGCCTGTGGTCACACACCAGCTGTACATTGAGGGAATGGTAGCCCTTCCGGTTGCGGTAATCCTCGGCATTGTCGATAGGTGCCCGCATAGCCACATGCGTGCAGTCAATGGCGCCCTGCACCATGGGGAAGCCCGCGATCCTGCCAAATCCGACTGCACGCTGCTCCTGCCTCTGTAGGGTCATGGGGAAGGAGATGAATTGGTGTCTCCTCGCGAAAAGTGCATCGGTGACCTGCCGGATGCAGCGATGCGCGGCGAACTGGGAGATGTTCGCTATGTCCCCAGCAGCGGCTTGGAAGGAGCCGCTTGCATAAAAATTCAGAGCCACCGTGACCTTCACTTCCACCGAGAGAGACGTCCTGCACATCAGCTGTGGACGCAGATCTCTGTGAAGCAGCTGGCAGATCTCTGCAACCACCTCCCTTCTGAAGCGCAGCCTCTTAACACAATGCGCCGCAGTCATGGTGAGATAGGACACCTGCTGCCGGTATTGCCTGAGTGGGTAAGGCCTACGTTGCCGACGCCTGATGGCCCCTCTGCGTCTAGGCATGGCTGGCCCTCTCTCACAGCGTCTGCGAGCCCTTCGCACATAATTCTGCAACTGAGGGTTGCACCCCCATACAGCCCCCATAATAAAGTTGCAAACAGTGAAATCACAATGATTCAAATGTCAAAGCTCTGGCCAGAAGCCAAAAATACCTCTCCTATGTTGTCCCAAATCAGTAAGCTCTGTCCCTTGGTCTCTGTCCAGAAATCCAAAGCAGTAAAGTCATTGCAGCAAAATGGCTGGGCTTTATAGGTCAGTGTAAGTGCCCTTTAATTAGCGCTCCCCGAGGCCCACAGGGCCTCTGTTGCGTTCCACTTCACAGTTCTTAACAGCGCCACGGCCACATTGGGTGGGCGCCACTGAATTTCCGGTTTGGGGCGCACAAACAGCGTTGCACGACAAAATAACGTCATAAGCTGCGCGCGCAGCTGAGCGGGCGCAAACACTTTGCGCCAGCGCTAAATGTCAACTGAATTTGGGCGTAGGCACAGATCGGTCTGCGCCCGGGCGCTAAGTGCCTAGCGCTGGAAATATACCCCTCTTATGGCGTTAACGGCTGGCGAACGCAACTGAATTTCTAGGCCCAGGGGTTAATTGCGGGACGGGGGAATGAGCGGCAGCCACGAGGGCAAGTGGCCGAAGAACCGGGGATCGGCAATACCGATAGCAGCTGAGCAGCAGTTCCTTCTTCTTCTTCCAACGACTCCGATTGCTACCTGGGAGCCTTCAATTATACCTTCGTCGAAAATCCTTATCTGCCCGCCAAATCAGGTTAGTTCTTTGTTTTATTTTTGGTGGGCTAGTTAAAATAATGGTTGCAGTAGGATAATGAAACAGTTTGGGTGGAGGTAAGGAATAATAAGGGGAAAAAAACACTAGTGGGCATAGTCTATAGGCCTCCGAACAGTGGCAACTCTGTTGGACGGAGTATCAATCAGGAAATAGTTGAGGCTTGTAATAAGGGAACATCTATAATTATGGGGGATTTTAACCATCATATTAATTGGACAAATCAAATTCGGCAGGGCTGCCTTGAGGATGAGTTCATTGAGTGTATTAGGGATGGGTTTCTTGAGCAGTATGTAACTGAACCGACCAGGGGGCAAGCAACCTTAGATCTGGTCCTGTGTAACGAGACAGGATTAATTAAAAATGTCCTAGTAAAGGATCCCCTTGGAATGAGTGACCATAACATGGTTGAATTCCATATTCAATTAGAGGGTGAAAAGGTTGGATCTCAAACAAGCGTGCTAAGCTTGAATAAAGGAGACTATGAAGGTATGAGAGCGGAATTGAGTAGAGTGGATTGGGAAAATAGATTAAAGGGTAAGATGATACATGATCAGTGGTGTACATTTAAGGAGTTATTTTACAACTTCCAAAAAAAATATATTCCACTGAGAAGAAAAGGGTGTCAAAGAAAAGACAGCCATCCGTGGCTAAGTAAAGAAATTAAGGATAGTATTCAACTAAAAACAAGGGCATATAAGGTAGCCAAATCTAGTGGGAGGATAGAGGATTGGGAAAACTTTAAAAGACAGCAAAAAATAACAAAAAGATTGATTAAGAAAGGGAAGATAGGTTATGAAAGTTAATTAAAAAAAATATAAAAACAGACAGTAAGAGTTTTTATAGTTAAATAAAAAGAAAAAGGGTGGCTAAAGTAAATGTTGGTCCCTTAGAGGATGAGACCGGGAAATTAATGGTGGGAAATATGGAGATGCCAAAAACACTGAATGAATATTTTATATCAGTCTTTACAGTAGAAGACACTAAGAATATCCCAACACTGGACAAACAGGGGGCTAAAGGGGGGAGGAGCTAAACACGATCAAAATCACTAAGGAAATGGTACTCGGTAAAATAATGGGACTCAAGGTGAATAAATCACCTGGACCTGATGGCTTACATCCTAGGGTCTTGAGGGAAGTGGTGGTAGGGATTGTGGATGCATTGGTAATAATTTTCCAAAACTCCCTGGACTCAGCAAAGGTCCCGGCAGACTGGAAAACTGCTAATGTAACACCCTTATTTAAAAAGGGCAGTAGACAGAAGGCTGGAAACTATAGACCGGTTAGCCTAACATCTGTGGTAGGTAACATTTTGGAGTCCATTATTAAGGAGATAGTAACAGAACATTTGGATAATCGTAATTTAATAGGACAAAGTCAGCATGGTTTTATGAAGGGGAAGTCATGTTTGACAAATTTGCTGGAGTTCTTTGAGGAAGTAACATATAGGGTGGATAAAGGGGAACCAGTGGATGTAGCGTATTTAGACTTCCAAAAGGCATTTGACAAGGTGCCACACAAAAGATTATTGCTTAAGATAAAAAATCACGGGATCGGGGGTAATATTCTGGCATGGATAGAGGATTGGCTATCTAACAGAAGGCAGAGAGTTGGGATAAATGGTTCATTCTCAGACTGGCAATCAGTAACTAGTGGTGTTCCGCAGGGGTCAGTGCTGGGTCCCCAACTCTTTACAATCTATATTAATGACTTGGAGGAGGGGACCGAGTGTAACATAATAAAAAACCTGCAAGGGGACATAGACAGGCTAAGTAAGTGGGCAGAGATTTGGCAGATGGAATACAATACTGGAAAGTGTGAGGTTATGCACTTTGGCAGGAAAAATCGTAGAGCAAGTTATTATCTTAATGGCAAGAAACTGGAAAGTACTGAAGTACAAAGGGATCTGGGGGTCCTGGTGCACGGAGCTCAAAAGGTTAGTATGCAGGTGCAGCAAGTGATTAAGAAGGCCAATGGAATGTTGGCTTTCATTGCTAGGGGGATAGAATATAAAAATAGGGAGGTATTGCTTCAGTTGTACAAGGTATTGGTGAGACCGCACCTGGAATACTGCGTACAGTTTTGGTGTCCATACTTAAGAAAGGACATACTTGCTCTCGAGTCAGTACAAAGAAGGTTCACTCGGTTAATCCCGGGGATGAGGGGATGGACATATGAGGAGAGGTTGAGTAGATTGGGACTCTACTCATTGGAGTTCAGAAGAATGAGAGGCGATCTTATTGAAACATATAAGATTGTGAAGGGGTTGGATCGGGTGGATGCGGGGAGGATGTTCCCGATGATGGGTGAAACTAGGACTAGGGGGCATAGTCTTAGAATAAGGGGCTGCTCTTTCAAAACTGAGATGAGGAGGAACTACTTCACTCAGAGGGTGGTAGGTCCATGGAATATGCTGCCCCAAAAAGCTGTAGAAGCTACATCATTACATAAATTTAAAACAGAAATAGACAGTTTCCTAGGAGTAAAGTGAATTAAAGGTTACGGGGAGCGGGCAGGAATTTGGACATGAGTCTAGGTTCGGATCGGTCATGGCCCTGTGGGTAGCGGAGCGGGCCCAGGGGCCGTGTAGCCTGATCCTGCTCCTATTTTGTGTGTCTAATTCTGTTAATTTCAGGAGATGGTTCTGTGATATTAGATTGGCGGTTAGGATCAGATCAGCCATGATCTTATTGAATGGCGGAGCGGGCTCGAGGGGCCGATTGGCCTACTCCTGCTCCTATTTCTTATGTTCTTATGTTCTTATGTTCAATCTATACTGACGGGTTTTTAGATGGCCGGTAATTGCATCTACCGGCCCAATAAATGACTCGTATTGTCCTGAAAGTCCTTGATGGGCTTGTCCAGCCTCGATGGATGTGTTTAATCTGTTTCCGATTATGTATGCAGACTGCTGGTTTTAACTGTAAGCCTCATTGAATTCAGATCTGCCTCTAATTCGGCCTAATACATAATTCTCAGTTTGTCTGGGTCCCAAACCACAAAGTTCTTTTCACAGGAAACCTGCAGCCTTAGTTTCGATTTACCTCAAACTGCAGAATCCATTTTGGAGACCCGCAGGCTTTCTGCCACGAGGCATGGATGCCATCTTGGGTACCCTTTTTAATTTGAAAATAAATGTCCACGCAGGGTCACTTTTATCGATAATAACCTTCAGGGACATGCACAAATTTTGCGAATCTTACATTCCCCCCTGTGATACTAAAACTTGATTGAAGTATCATACTTTCCAAGGTGAGCAAAATTTTTCTGACCCTGCATAGTCAGCCTTCCCCTGTAATTATCTATCTAATATACCCACGACACATGCACTTCAAATTCTGCGAAAATGTAGTGTACATCAGCGTACAAAGAGTAAAATTACAGGCTTTACACACACATCCAAGCATGGAGGGTGTCCTACACCCCTGCACCACTTGGTACACATATCTTTATTAAACTGCATCGCAAAAGAAAACAGCAAAAGAAAAACCTTTAATTGAAAATATCAAACACAAGGAAACAACAATTCTTCAATTGAAATACAGGAAAACTTAAACCGATGTATCTTCCTCCACCTTTACATAATGTTCTTTCCAAATGCTCTGGTTTCAGATTTCCGACCACCGACCTTTTCCCTTACACTGAATGCAAACTAAATACAGCACTGTTCCTAACTGGCAAACCACGAGAATGTGGGAAGCCAGCCTGATCCACGAAGGGACCTCTATATTATTGAAAAGGTTCCACCAGGGTGGGGTCACAATATACAATATCTTAGTCCCTATCTCTACTGTTTTCTGCTCGGGAGTGTAGAAATGTTTCTGTGAAACTATGACGACTTTTAGAATTTTGGTCAAATGTTATGGGAGAGGGGGAATTTCGTAGCCAAAGTGCGCTACGTACTTCTGCAAGTTTGTAATATTCTCCTTCACAGTGAGGTGAACAGTGGAGGGTTCAGGGATGGGATCAATTCGCTCCTGGGCCACTCGAACTTCTGCCTTGGGTTTAAAACAGAGACTGCTGTCACTGACCGGGCACCAGCTGTGCTGTCCGTGCTGGTAGTGGGACGCGCCGGTGGTGACACAGTATGTCCCTCCCCCTATATATGCTACCTGCGGGGGAACATGGCCTTGTGCCATTGCCGCCATGGTGCAATTTATAGGCTTTGCGTCAGCAGCTCTGAACCCACACTGCGGTCTTGAGAAGGCATTCAAGTGCTGGGGACACAGGATTATGTGTGCTCCCCGGCTCCGGCACCCTGAGAGGTCAGTACCTGTCATAGCATGCTCCCACTAAATGACGTAAGGCGGGACCGCTGTGTACCGAATGTGTGCACACCCCTGAATGACTCCAATGTTCTCAACCCTGTATACCGGGTGGGTCGGGCTGTCCTACCCATGACCGGCATCCTAACTACTACTCCCATGATTGTGTGGTTGGACCGCCCACAATCCATGGGGACTGGATAGACTTCGGAGGCTAGCCGGAGTTGGCACGGGCTCAATGTGTTCTCAAAAGGGTGGAGGGCTGCGAGGTGCTTGTTGCTAATCCAGGAGGGGACCTGTAACATTTGCATATTGATTTATCATTGGCCCGCAGGCATCTGTAAGGAATACCTATTATATTCACATGTGATCACATGCTGAGTTGTCATTGGCCTGCAGGCATCTGTAAGGACTGCTATTATTTAGAAGACCAAGGGGTCCTGACTCCATCTTGTCCACACGGTGCTGGATGATTGAGAAAGCTGACAGACCTGATGCTTTATTAAAATAGTTTAAACTGTAATACTCCGTTGTCCTGCAATTTATTAGTTTTGTACAAAGTGTGCAAAACAAGACATGGTGTCAGAGCAGGGATTTGAAATTGACATCGTTGGAGCTCCCTTACCTCGAATGAATTGGGAATCCTTGAACTTACATAGAGAATGGTGCAAGTTCAAGCAACACATGGAATTAATGTTCTCGGGTCCACTGAAAAGAAAAGGAGAGGAAGAAAAATGCAACTAACTACTCCTGTGGATCGAAGAAAAAGGGAGAGACATTTTTAACACATGGTCTCTCACTGCAGATGAAGCAAAGGTACTGAAAAGTTATTTTGTCGATTTTGAAGCATATGTGATGCCCAAGACAAATACGATATTCGCTAGGTACAAGTTTCAGGAGAAATTACAAGGAGGTAGTGAGACATTTGTACAGTTCGTGACTGAGTTAAAACTGCTGGTAAAAGACTGTCCATATGCAGATAAAGATGGGATGGTCAGAGACCGCATCATGTTTGGAATACATTCAGCTAAAGTGAGAGAGAAACTTTTGAATGTTGGGTCCGGGCTAATGCTGGACAAAGCTATGGACATAGCTACATCGCATGAGATAGACCAAGCACAGTTGAAAACCAAAACCGGTACCACAAACAGCTCAAGTAAACAGACAGTGCACGCAGTTAATAGATACACACCAAAGAACACTGCCCAGAGAGTGTGGTTCAGAACAGAAAGAACAGAGAGAGTTCTAAAAATGGGCAACACAGACATAAAACGCTTCAAAAACTGTGGATATTGTGGAAACAACTGGCATGGAGAAAAGGAGTACTGCCCTGCCAAAGGAAGGCAATGTACTAAATGTGGTAAACGGAACCACTTTGCTAAAGTTTGCAAGATTGTTTTCGTAAAAGCAGTACACACAGTGAGTGACAGCCAAATGCCAGATAGAGAGCCAAATGCAGAGGAACTGTTTATTGATTCTGTGTCACAGAAAAAACAGATTTCAGAGACTGAGCAAGCCTATGCCGATATTGAGGTAGGAAAGCAGGGCAAAGAGCTTAAGTTTAAACTAGACACTGGATCTCAGGTTAACATAATTCCTCTGAGTGAGTATCACGGCTTGAGTGTGAGCTACAGCCCACCTCACACAGACTGACCGGCTATGGGGGTGAGCAGCTCAATGTAAAAGGCACATGCGTGATGAAATGCAAGTACAAAGAAAGCGACATGATGTTGAACTTTTACATTATTGATACTCAAGCACCTCCAGTGCTAGGTCTAAAGGCATGTTTAGACATGGACCTCGTCAAGCTAGTGCTATCATTGACAGCACCAGTCGAGAAGCAGAGAGTCATGGAGGAGTTTGCTGATTTTTTCAAAGGAATCAGACTATTCCCAGGTGAATGCACTATTCACCTTGACCCAGCAGCAACCCCTGTGATTTGCCCACCGAGAAGGATACCCCTTGCTCTATGTAGTCGCCTGAAGGAGGAGCTGCAGAGCATGGAGAATACAGAAATCATTGTCCGGGAAACAGAACCGACAGAGTAGGTCAACGCATTAGTAATGGTTGAGAAATGAAATACAGGCAAGCTCAGAGTCTGTCTTGACCCCAGAGATTTGAACAAGGCTATCAAACGCCCTCACTACCTTCTACCAATGCTAGATGACATCACACCCAAGCTAGTGGGAGCACATTACTTCAGTGTAATGGATGCACGATCAGGATACTGGACTATCAAGCTCACGGAAGAGTCATCTAAGCTAACAACGTTCAACACACCATTTGGACGCTACCGATTTCTGCGTTTACCACTTGGTCTTATCTCAGCTCAGGATGAATTCCAGTGGAAGATCGATGAAACCTATGAACGCCTCGACGGAGTAGTCGCAATCGTAGACGACATCCTCGTCTGTGGCAGGAATAGAGAGGAACTTCACAGGAACCTCCGTGTGATGCTACAAAGGTCACGTTAGAAAGGTATCCGGCTCAACCCCGAGAAAAGCATAATCGGATCCACCGAGATCAGTTATTTCGGGCATCGCCTCTCAGCTGATGGCATTAAGCCGGATCCAAAGAAAATCTCCGCCATCAAGAAGATGGAGCCGCCGAAGAACCACGCAGAGCTAGAGACAGTACTAGGCATGGTTAACTACTTAGCCAAGTTTGCCCCAAGCCTCTCCAAAATCAACGCACCCATGCGTCAGTTGCTCAATCAATCCAATGAGTTCCTGTGGGACAAACAACACGACACAGCATTTCAGAAAATGAAAGACCTAATCACCAGAGAACCAGGACCAGTTCTTGCCTACTTCGACCCCAACAAAGAGCTCAGATTACAAGTGGACACATCAAAGTACAGACTAGGCACAGTATTACTGAAAGAAGGAAAGCCCATCGGCTACGCTTCCAGATCTCTCACAGACAGTGAAATCAACTATGCTCAAATCGAGAAAGAGCTATATGCAATTCTGTTTGGATGTAAGCGTTTCCACCAATACGTCTATGGCCGACAAGTCATTGTGGAATCTGACCACAAGCCCCTAGAGTCAATCATGAGGAAACCACTAGCCGCAGCCCCACCAAGGCTACAGAGAATGATCCTTCAGCTACAGAAGTATGACTTCACAATCATTCACCGTCCAGGCAAAGACATTACTGTCGCAGACACGCTCTCCAGAAAGTCTCTTAGCTACCAGGACAGCAGCCTCAGTGAAGGCATGGATGTGCAGGTGCACATGGTGTACAACAGCTTACCTGTGAGTGACTCAAAACTGAAGGAGATCTGAGCAGGAACAGAGAAAGATGCACAACTCACACTGCTGAGCAAAGTCATACATGAAATTGGCCTGAGGAAAGGAGGAAATGCCCTCAGAGCATATCTGAATTCTGGAACCACAGAGATGAACTGTCACAAATCAACGGAATCATCTTCAAAGGGGAGAAAATCATCATTCCTACCAGTCTCAGAGAACAGATGTTGACAAAAATTCATGCTGGACACATGGGCATGGAAAAATGCAAACAAAGAGCACGTGACATTATGTTTTGGCCCGGAATGTGCAAACACATTGAGGACATTATCGGAAAATGTTCCATTTGTCTAGAACGCCGCCCATCAAATGTCAAAGTGCCCATGATGCCTCACCGTATCCCAGACAGGCTCTGGCAGGTCGTCAGTTGCAAGCAAGTGCATGCAAAACGTGTACAGAGACAGCAACAATGAAAGAGTTACTATGACAGGTCAGCTAGACTACTGCCGCCGCTGCATAATGGAGAATCCATGAGAATCCAGGACCATGACTACTGGAAGCCAGCAGTCGTCATCCAGCCAGCTGACACTGAGCGATCGTATCACGTCCGCACTCCAGAAGGACAGATGTACCGCCGCAATCGCAGGCACCTTCTGAACACCAAGGAAAAACACCGTCATTGGGATGAGAGGTCAAGCCTAGAGTTTTCCTTGACTTGTGAACTGTCAAAGGGTGGAGGCGGATTGCTGCCCTAAAAAAAACTGTACATCGTTATTGAAACGTTGAGATGTTTTCAGTGCTAGTTAAATGTTGAGTTTACTTATATGTTGATGTTACTGAGAACATTATGTAGAAGAAAGGTTCAAAAGTAATGCATAACATTTTTCTTTTAAAAGAAAGGGAATGTAACAGTTGCATATTGATTTATCATTGGCCCATAGGCATCTGTAAGGAATACCTATTATATTCACATGTGATCACATGCTGAGTTGTCATTGGCCTGCAGGCATCTGTAAGGACTGCTATTGTTTAGAAGACCCAGGGGTCCTGACTCCATCTTGTCCACACGGTGCTGGATGATTGAGAAAGCTTACAGACCTGATGCTTCATTAAAATAGTTTAAACTGTAATACTCCGTTGTCCTGCAATTTATTAGTTTTGTACAAAGTATGCAAAACAAGACAGGACCAAACCTAGTTTTAAATCCTCCAGGTTACTGCGGCCCTCGCCCAGTAACCACGCCCCGTATAACACGCACACCTCATTCTGCGCAGCTTGGTCAGTAGCATTTCTGTCCTCCCTTATGAGAGCATTTACCGTCTTTGCGTGCTTTTCCAACTCGGCTATAATCGCTTTTAAATGGACCCTCATGGCCTGGTCCTCATGCAACTCTGAGCCCACTACCATGTTCTCATCCAGTAATATCCCTTTTAACTGTGTTTTTAAACCATTAATCTGGGTCTGCAGCTATATGTCATCCAAGCTGTTGATGACAGAGGACCCAGTGTTAAACGCAGTAAAAACATCGTTCCATACACCCCTTCTTTGTCTCCCTGGGCTACCCAAGAATTCCCGGTGTGTGGTGTAGAGTTCGGTCTTGTCCACGTGGGCAAAATCGAACTCATAAAATTTCTTGAACATGTCTTTTAATAGGGCCTGGTATAACTGCTCTGTTTCTTTGGGGCACCACTCCGGTAAATGTACCTCGGTGAGATTTAAAATCACGGAGGCTACCGCGTAGTGTACCCCCTGGTACAGCATCTGATCGGTGGGGACTAGTACCAACCCATTCCCTGGTCCCTTGGTGGTGGTAGGGCAATCTTCCCTGGATAACCTCGCTGCCTGCGCCGTGGGCGGGGGCTTACGGGGGCGGGTTACCAGCTCAGTGGCATTGACTGGGATCTGGGAATGTGGGACTGCACACACCTTTCGGCTGGTGTCCCACCTTATCCCCTTCCCGGCGTCGTGCCACTGCCGGTGGAACATAATGGATATGCCTGCGGGACAGACCTTCTCTGACCCCCACATACAGATGTAAATCCCTTGGTCCGGTTCCCACCACTTGTCCCAACATACACTCAGTCCACCATGAGTCCCAGTAATTGTCCGATGGGTGTTATTACCCAGGCACTCCCATTCGACTTCGGGGTTCCTCATGTCCTTGCTCAACTTCCGGAGCCATCACCATCTGTCCAGTGGAATGTGTCCTTTGCATGTTAAACATATACGCTTTCCAACGGTGATGCTGACTCTCATGGAAACGACTCGCACCCGGGGGCACGGGAGGGAAGCTTCCCCGTACGTGAATCCGGTTTTGCTGGAGTACTGGGATGAATTGGACCCCAACCATCCTGGCCACTTTCCCTCGTGGAAGTAAACAGTGGTCTCCTCCGCATCCCGTTCGCTGGTCCCATCAATCGCCAGGGGCATCTTGCCTCCCGAACACCCATAGATGTGTGAGTCTTGGACATTGCCCCTCCTCTCCTTGCTCATCCCGATTAGGGCAAATCGGACCACGATCCAGTCCATCCCAAACATCTTTCTGCAAAAAGAAGTAAAAAACATGCAGCCAGGTCCCAAAGAGATACTCTGGCTTGGTGAGGCATGATCGGGTCCCGCGACCTCGACCCAAATATACACACTCTTGGCAGATTTCTTATTCAAACTACCCATCACCTTATTTAACCTAAGCTAAACACCCAAACTTAAAACTTAAACTTAATACTATAGCTATGTACATCCGCCGCCCGTCTCCGGGCGGCCAGGCTAATCCCTGGTTGGACTGCGGCTCGCCGCTACCCCCGGCGTGACCGCACCGTCCTTCACTTCCGGTCCCTTGCAGCCTGTGGCTGCTGGCTGGGGACCTCTATCCTTTGACCTATCCCTAACTTGGGAGGCTGCCTTTTTAAACTGGGGAGCCGGTGGCCATTGTTTCCTAGGCTGGGGTGTCAGAGGGGACCTTCTAGGAGGTGCTACGGGTGGGGTTTTCTTGGCGGGTGGACCTTTGGCTCAGACTGCAGCCTTCGCTAGTGCGGTCTGTGGGTTTTCCACGACCGCTGGCTGTGGGTCCTCTCCCTCAGGTTTCACCTCTCCCAAACTTGGGCTGAGGGCAGGTAACCTTTCGCCGCCTGTTGCAGCAGGCTGTGAGTCTCCGCCCCCAGGTTCCAAACCTGGGTCGGGATTCTTGTGCTCGGGCTCCTCCCCATCTGAATCCCAGATTTTGGGGGAGTGTCCTGAATGGTGGGCGGAATGGCTCCTCCCCTAACATAAGCCACAGCGCCTGCCTGTGCAGCCTGTGAGCTTGTACCTGCTGCGGTCTGAGGATCTCTGTCCTCAGACCTTTTCCCAACTGGCTGCTCTTTCTTTTCAGGTTTAAACAACTTACATTGTTTAATATAACTAGCAGCCTGCCAGTAACCCTGTTCTAAATTCTTTCTCCTTACCAGGGCGGCCTTAAAGGTGGGATCTTGGGCTTGGACCTGCTTTTGTTCTGGGGCCAAAGCTACCCCCTGTGTGCCTCCCTTGTCCCAGATTGCTGCTACTGGGCCTGCTCTACAGGGGTCCCAGAACTCTCTTTCCCTGCCCCCCTGCTTGGCCACCTCGTCGGTCTTTTGGTTACCCTCCCACATGGTATGGAGGGATCCTAAACCTATGGCCAAAGGTTTTGACCTTTCCCCAGCCTGCTCATTCCCTGTGGGTCCCATTAAGCTAAATGGGACCTTGTTAGACCGGGGTGAATTGGTCAGGTCTTCCGAATGGACCACCATGCTGGAAGCTCCAGTGTCCACCGAATATCTCCCCTGCACCGTCTTCACCCCCATCTTAACATTGGGCCTTGTAAGATTCGCAATTTTCAGCAAAAATCACGCAAGAAAACTGGATAAAATAAGACTGTTTATTGACCAAAGTAAGCTTGCACAGAAAAACCTTTGATAAAAGGGCATACAAATTGGCCGCCAGGCCCCGTGATCAGTTTCTGAACCATTTTATTTCTGTTACTGCAAGCCAGACAGGCTTGTGGATTGAAGACAGTGAGCCCGCGAAAGCCAGTATCTGGGAACCGAAACTCAGAGGAACAGCATACATATTCAATGGATTACAAGTACAGGATGGGGCCCATCAAGATATGGGCAGACAATGCAAAATCACTCATACCCATTTATTGTACAAAGGAAAAACCGTTTAGCAGCCATCAAGGAAAATCTCCGGACCGATCAATATGCGAACCGAGCCGCGGTGACAATGCAAAAGGCATTAAAAGACATTATCGGCCAGGAAGGCCAGTTTAAGTTATCACCGGCTCCGTTACAAGACAAAGCGCCCCTGCAGAGATTTCTGCCCGCCAAAATTAATACAAAGACAGGACTATGATTTGACGGGAGATAAGACTGTCCCAAAAGAGTATAACTATGGATTGAAAGTCCATCTAAGTTACTTCGGACTTCGGGTTACTTGAACAACTTCACTTGACTGGACGGCGGCTGCTTCTTCTTCTTGGACGACTTCAACTTCTTCGGACGGGGCCAGGATCGGCGCCTCTTCCACTTCGGCAGATGCAGAATCAATGAAAACGTTTTCGTCTTTTTAAAGACGGACGGTTTCGGTAAAAGGACAACGTGGTCGGTGTTCAGCCAAACAAGGCTCGGCCACGACGAGAAGACGACAAGGGTGGCCCGGGTACTGGGGTCAGGAGATCATCGACGACCCAGGCCGACGGAGAAGAAACCCTCTGGAGGACTGGCGATCTAGGCCACAAGATTCTCCCATGTGCATAGCCTGCATCTGGGTCTGCCCCATGAACCCAAATCGACTTAGTGGATCTCAACCTTAACGAGCGCTCATCGAGGCTGTGTCTACCCCACCGCTTCGAGAGAGAGAGAATATCGACTGCGCCAGAAGTTTCCAAATCCACGTGACGACGGAAAGCGGTGCCAAAAAGGCTGCGAACCTCCTTTCTCGCGATTTCGAGAGTGGTGAGCATGATCCCAGGTTCCCCAGGTCGAAACTTAGTTTAGGTATAGGGGAGGGAGTTAAGGGAAATCGTAATGTGTTTCCCCTTTTACGACGTGCCGTGTGTTCCCCATTTCCATAGAGTCAAGTTCATAAATTTGTGCATGATTGTAGTTACTTTAATCTGTGCCTATGACATGTATTTTGTAATGCTTCAAACTGTTTAAAAATAAATGCATCCATTTCGTGCTATTCAGCCTGGTCTATTGAGTTCTTTTCTCTGCACTACTGTTCTCTGCATCTAAGTCCAAGGTCTAGAACCGTAGGGGGAGTGGGTCGAACCACTCAAGGGTAATTCTTGCACGAAGCCTGGCAGGAGGCCAGAATGGGCAAGAGAGCAGGAAAAAAAACCCTACAGAAATGGCGACCGTGGCAGGACCTTGGCAGCAGGAAAGTAGTGTGTTAGATCAAGATCTGAATAAACGAAATGTGATGGATGAAAGAATAGCAGATTATGTTTTCGGAAAAGTCAACCTCACAAAACAATGGATATCTGATCTATTAAGGGATAGGCGCCCGCTAGACGCAGCCATCAAGTGGACAGCGGGTAGAGAGCATAAGAAATCTGTGGAAAAGGCGGTCTGGCTGATGTGCTACAAGAAGCAAGTCCAGCTTTTGGACCAGGTGGTTGCAGCACAGACAGTCCAGATCAACGGCTTGCTTAAAGACGTAGAGGAAAAGGTTGCGCGAGGTCAAAAACTGATTGAATCGCTTGACGCGCTGAATCAGGAACGCCGCTCCGTAATTCACTGCCACGAAACCCGGGTAGAATATTTAAAATGTCAGGTCGTTGAGGCCAAGGCCAGTGAAGGTAGAATGAGAGATAGGTGTTTCCGTCTAGCCAAACAAGTAGATGCCCAAGAGGAAAAACTTCTGGGAGCCAGGGCAGCATATAAGATGGCCATGGAGGATAGATCTGAGAACACCGACCACAGCGCTTGCCGCCGGGAGCTAGAGGACCTGAGAAAGGCCCTAGCGAAGGCAAACGGGTTGGTGTGTCTCATAAATCCACCAGCGAGTCAGCTGTTGCTAGCCAAGGAATCCAAAAGACCGATTCCACAAGAGGCAGTTGGGGTACCAACCCCCGAACCCTCTGCGCCTCCTGCCTATGAGGAGTCTTGGACTCCGGGACAGGAGACGGAGGCGGTAGAGGAAGAGAGCCCTGAGGTAGAGCAACCCCAGACAGTAGAGTCGGGGCCAGCGCCGTTGTGTCCAACGAGGCACCGGAAGCTCGGTCCAAATGAAGAAAATGGCGATGACGGACCCCTTGAGAGTCAGATCATAATGCCTCATAGCGCACGACAGCTAAGAGAGATGATAAGTCACATCCCAAAACTCTCCGAGTCAGGAGATCCCTCCGTGCATTTCAGGGACGTGGAGCAGACCGCAGCAGTCAATGACTGCGACGGGGTTGAACAGTCTAAAATGCTGCTGTTCTCCCTGGACAGTTCGCTCCTCCAGTGTCTCCCTGACGAGAGCAAGAGAGGGCACAGGGACTATGAGTTGCTACGGGATGAGATTCTGGAGATCATGGGAGAGGGGGACGGAACTCCGTTCCTCCGTTTAGAAAAGACAGTGCAGCTAGAGGGAGAACCCCCACGGGTTTTCGCCGACAGGTTGTGGCCAGTGCATCCGCGCAGCTGCCCGGGCGGGCCGGCCCGGGCCGGGCTGGATGGCGAACAAAGGGCTCACTGGCTTCGGTGCCTGGTAGCAGGTTGCCTGCCAGTAGTGAAGGAACAGGCCAGAGCATGGTTTGACCCCACCAACGCCCGCTCCACGGAGGATCTAGTGCTAGATCAGCTCACGATCAGTTATAGGAATAACAAGGGCAAGAAAACGCCTGTTGTAAAAGGAAAGGTGCATGAGGTGAGGCCCGCAGCCTCTGCTAAAAGGGAATGGCGTCAGGAAGGAAATCGCCCTCCTCAAGCCAATAGCAGTTGTTACGGGTGTGGGAAGGAGGGTCATTGGCGCAAGGACTGTAGGAATCCTTGGAAGGATAAGAGGGAGAGAGCATTCGCCGCAGCCCAAGATCAAGCCCAAGCCCGAGTCGCCAACGGCCCGAGAGTTTACCCAACACCAGCACAACCACAAGTGCAGGCCGCTGCCCCAACACCAGTCCAGAACCCAACCGTAGCCTCTGCCCCGACAAAAGGGGGTGGTGCGGTTGTGGACCCCGCTGCGATCGAGTCAGTCTTGGAGACTATGCGGTCTCTGATGACCTGGCAGGGGATGGTAGCGGTTGCTAACAGCCCTATCGCCCCCGAGACCCCAGCCGAAACACCTAAATGACTGACGCCCGCGCAGCCCGTCTACTTGTGTCCGCTCCACTATGACGCTTGGAGAAGACCTGTGGTGGAGATGGAGGTGGAGAAGCAAAGGGGTAGCTACCTGTTGGATACGGGAGCTTCGTGTACCGTGATCCACATGGACAAACCTTTTGCCTCACCTCTGTCCGCCCAGGCTCCATATTTAGTAGCGGGTTTCACAGGTAGAGAACAGGCTGGCGCGTACTCCCTCCCGCTCTCCATTCAGTTGGGAGCACTCCACACCACATGGACGTGCATCCTATTGAAGTGGAAAGAGGGGGGGGCGGAAAGGGCATCCTCGGGGCTGATTTCTTGGTGGAACACGGGATCCTCGTGGACCTGAGAAATCACTGTCTCTGGGGAGCCGAGGGCGGTTTAGGTAAGGTAGTCGTAATCCCGGGGAAGGAAGAAAAGGGGACCCTGTGCACTATGAAGCCGTCAGGAGGTTACGATCTCGAGCTCATGATAACAAACGTCCCAACGGACTTGCAGGCGTGTGTGTCAGAAAATCTGACCGCGTTCGCCACCCACAAGCACGACTGCGGGAGAGTCACTGGGTTCGAAGTCAGCGTAGACGGGGACCCCATGATCCGACCCCAAAAGCAGTATAATTTCCCCAAGGAGGCAGAACCCGACATGGAGACAGCAATATCTTCATTGGAACAGCAGGGCATGTTGAGGACGATAGCCACCCACGTAAACTCCCCATTATGGCCGGTAAAGAAACCGGACAATTCGTGGAGAGCCACGGTGGACTACAGAGTCCTCAATAGTAATATCCCGGCCTGCGCGTCCACGGTAGCAGCAGTTGCAGACTTAATAGGGAGTATTCCAGCATCGGCGACCACATTCACGGTGCTGGACATCTCGAACAGTTTTTGGTCCATTCCGCTGCGGCGGGAGGACCAGTACAAGTTTGCCTTTACATTCAAAGGGCAACAGTACACTTGGAACTGCTTACCACAGGGTTTTCACAACAGCCCCAGCATTTTCCATCAGTGCATGGCGGGGAGTTTGAAAGAGTTCAGCCAGCCCAACCAGATAGTGCAGTATGTGGACGACTTACTCCTGTTCACAGATACAAGGGAGCAGCACGGCCCACTGTTAGCCGAATTGTTGGAACTGTTAGAAAGGAAGGGTTTCAAAGTAAACCCAAAGAAAGCCCAGATCGGCCAGCAGGAAGTCAAATTCCTGGGTCTGGCCATCCGCGGGGGAGAAAGAGCCATAGATAAGGCCAGGCGGGAATCTATACAAGATCTGCCGATTCCCAACACAGTAACGGGTGTAAGGTCCTTTTTGGGATTGACCGGGTACTGCAGAGATTTCATCGAGGACTATGCTGCCACAGCGGCCCCGCTACTTCGACTCTTACACAAGGGAGTCGAGTGGTCTTGGGACAAGGGGTGCCAGGCAGCGTTCGAGAAGTTGAAAAGAGATCTGCAGACCGCGCCAGCCCTAGGGGCCATAGATGGGGGAGAGGAGTTCTTTCTGGAGGTAGCCGCTAGTGGGGACAGCCTGAGCGCAGTGCTGCTCCAAGAGCGGCACGGCAAGCTAAGACCAGTAGTTTATTCCTCCAGGGTGCTCACGGATGTGGAGAGGAGTTTCTCCAATTGCGAACGGCATCTCCTGGCCACGCATTGGGCTGTGAACAGATCAGTGATCTTCACAGGGACCTCTCCCATTACGCTCCTCACCCATCACACCCCCACGAAGATGCTTCTGGATGGGAGGATTAAGGATGGGACCGTAAGCAGCGCTCGGATTGCGCGCTGGACCCTCCTCCTTTCCCAGATGGATCTAAAAGTTAAAGGCCTCTGCGCGCCAAGGCTCGCAGCCAATATGGCATATCCCGGGACAGCCCATCAATGTTCCGTAGAAGGGGTATGGGAAGTTAACATAGGTTTACGGGCCGGGATACATCCCACAGGCCGCGAGATCTACGTAGACGGTTCTAGCACTGTAGCTGACGGCAAGCGACTCACCGGGTGTGGAGTTTATGACCCTGCGGCAAACATTGCCCTGGCAATTAAGCTCCCCAGCACTATGAGCGCGCAGCAGGCTGAACTGTCCGCGGTGGCGTACGTGGTTACCCACCCCGAGATTTTCCCAACCCCATACACGATTTGCTCAGACAGCATGTTCACGTGCAATTCGTGTACAGAGTACCTCGCCATCTGGTCCCGACGCGGGTACACCTCCGCGGACGGGCGGCCTTTAACAGTTAAGCCCTTGCTGGAGAAGATCCTAGCAGCTGTGGGGGAGAAAGGAGAGGTGTTCATCCATAAGGTGAAGGCTCACTCCACCACAGAACCCCGCAGTCAGGGCAACCAGCAGGCGGATGCGCTAGCCAGGGAGGGCGCCCGCAACGGCATTCTCTGGGACCCATACGAACCCGGACCCGTGGCGGCGATCCAAGGCAGGGAGGGAATTCCCGGGAACACAGGGGTGACACCGCCCCCAGACCTAAAGACCGTCCAAACCCTGGATCCCGCCCTAAAAGCAGTCCTAAAAGCCATCACAGAGGGCAAACAGGTAGAAGGTCCATACAGTACGGCAGCCCTCACAGTCAAAGAAGGTATGCTGTTCCGAGAGGAGCAGTGGGTTGTGCCGCAGCAGCACCGGAGGGAATTCCTGCAATTGGCCCACGAGGGTCCAGGAGCGGGACACCCCGGACCTGAGGTCACCTGGCAACGGGTGGAGCAGGCGGGATGGTGGCCGGGACTTCGGGACGATGACCGCGAGTTCTGCGCAAGCTGTCTTGTGTGTGCTGCTAACAACCCAGACCCCCACAAAAGGAAGGTGCCCATGGGGCACATCAGGAGGGTAGAGGGACCATGGCAGTCGATTCAGGTCGACTACATAGGGCCCCTGCCCGCCGCCCAGGGAGGCTATAAGTACTGCCTTGTCCTGGTAGATGTGTTCACCAAATGGGTAGAAGCCTTCCCGTGCAGAACAGCTACGGCACTGGGTACTGCTAAGATCTTGATTCGGGAAGTGTTCTCACGGTGGGGACTCCCCCGTTTTGTAGAGTCCGACCAGGGGAGTCAGTTCACCGGTCAAGTAATGCAGAACGCCCTCATGCTCTTGGGCATTGAGGGAAAGTGGCACGTAGCACACAATCCCCAGTCATCCGGGATTGTTGAGCGTATGAATCGGACCCTCAAGGAAAAGCTGAGGAAAGAGACAATGGGCTCGCCCCAGAAATGCGCGGAGGTCCTGCCTTTAGTCCTCATGGGGATCCGAGCCAGCCAGTCCAAAAGCACGGGGTATTCCCCGCACGAGTTAATGACTGGAAGGATCATGCGAACACCCACCCATGTGCTAGCCCCGGTGCTCACTGAGGGCCAGCTCCGAGAGGTGAAACGGGACAAATTCGCCCAAACCCTCTTGGAGCGCCTGAGACAGATTTATGGGCAGGCGGCTGGGAACATGGGAAGACAGCACCAGGGAAATAAACTGTTGTTGGGACCTCGGAAACAACAAGAGTGGGTAGTCGGAGACCAGGTCATGGTCCGAAACTACGCCAGGGTAGGGAGTTTTGAACCGCTGTACATGGGGCCCTACAGCATTGTGGACAAGGCCAGCCCCATGGTTTATGCAGTGAAAACGCCCCGACGTACCAAATGGTTTCACATCAACCAGTGTAAACTATTTAAATCGGGTGCACAAGGGCCATCAAAGGGGACCAGGTCGGAGAACAAAGATCCTCAGCCTGTAACAGAGTCACAGACCAGACGGGCTGGTACCGTAGCCTGCGTAAAGGGAGAGGCCATCCCATTGGAGTGGGAGGTCTCATCTTTTGAATGGGATTTAGGCAGGAGAGAGCACGAACAGCTTGACCCCGCCTTAGACCCAGTCATGGAGGAGGAAGAGTCAGAGGGCGACGATCCCGCCCTCGACTCAAGCTTGGGGGAGGTAGGGAATGGGGGTGGAGACCCACTACCTGTAGGGACGGGTGAGGTGTAGTCAGAAGCCACAGATCCCGACCCCGGGGGGGCGGAGCCTGAGGAAGGGGAGCTGGAGCCGGCAGCTGTGGAGGAACCACAGGCTGTGATGGTAACAGTCCCAACCCCCGGTCCATCGGCCCCGGGAGCCCGACCCAAAGCAGCCCCTCGTAGGTCGGCTCGAGCGCCACAGCCCAGAAAATTTTGGCCATATTCTCCCCATCCTTCCCAACCACGGTTTAGAGCAGCCCTAGGAAGGCATGATCCCCGTTCAGCAGCGACAGGCTGCGGGGGATC
This sequence comes from Somniosus microcephalus, assembly GCF_052327205.1. Classification (NCBI taxonomy): domain Eukaryota; kingdom Metazoa; phylum Chordata; class Chondrichthyes; order Squaliformes; family Somniosidae; genus Somniosus; species Somniosus microcephalus. The sequence goes on from NC_140996.1 coordinate 38,258,347, forward strand.
AAAGCCAAAGATCAATGCAGCCCCACCGCAGGGTGTGGCACACGACAGGCCTCACAGGGATTCGGAAAGCCGCCCCACGGAGGGCGGCGCTGTACATAAGTTAAGTTAGGTAATTATGGTCATAGTTTTAAGGAATGTAAAGTATATGGTGTTAAGAGTACAATTTTGAGGTCTGCCCGGTATGTGTGTTTGTTAGGGAGCGGGGTCCAGGAACCCGCGCGTCCAATTAATTTAGGCCAGCACCTATCGGGAGCCCGGCTACATCATTTTGTTGGTTACAGAAACCTGGGATATGATGGAAAGGATTTTCATCGCGTTCATGGCGATCGGGTGCGGGTGGGCCTACCGAGGCCGCACCAAGGACGTCATCATTTTCGGATGCTCCGGGGACATGGCCCCCATCGCAACGGATGGGACGGGGAAGCGAGAGGTTGAGGAAACCGCCACCTACTTCCACCAAGGGAGATGGCCAGGTTGGTTGGGAACAAATTCCACGGAATATTCCAGCAACTTCGGTTTTGCCTACCAAGAGACTTCGTTAACGTGCCCTCGAGTGAGGATCCTTGCGCCCAGAGTCAGCGTCACCGTGGGAAAGAGGATTTGTCTGGCGTGCAATGGGAACGTACCACTAAGGCGATGGTGGTGGCTACGAAAGCTGGGAAAGGACATGAGAAACTCTACGGTCGAGTGGGAGCGACTGGGTAATAATACCCATCGGACTATTACGGGAACTCACGGACAATTACGTGTGTGTTGGGACAAATGGTGGGAACCAGATGAGGGAATATATGTCTGTATGTGGGGTTCGAGACACGTCTGCCCCAAGGGCGTGTCCATCTTCTTCCAGAGTCAGTGGCAGGATGAAGGGAAGGGGATGAGATGGGATGTTAGCACTCGAGCGTGCGGAGCCCCATACTCCCCTATTCCGGTGAACGCCACTGAACTCATCACCCGCCCACGCAAGCCCCTGCCCACGCTTCCGGTAGCACTAGCCCAGAAAGGAGGGTGCCCAACCACCACCAAGGGACCCGGGAACAGTTTAGTATTGGTACCCACCGGTCAGGTGCTGTACCAAGGGGTACACTACGCGGTGGCCTCAGTGATTTTAAATCTCACTGAGGTAAGATTGCCGGAGTGGTGTCCCAAAGAAATGGAACAATTATACCAGGTCCTGTTAACCCGTATGTTTAGACAATTTTACGAATTTGACTTTGCCGACATCGACAGAGACAAATTATACACCACACCGCCAGAAGTTTTGGATCGAGTCGGGAGGCAAAGAAGGGGTACTGTAAAGGACATATTCACTGCTTTTAATACCGGGACATCTGTTGTCAACGCTCTAGATAACGTGGAGCTGCAGACACAGATCAACGGTTTAAAAGCCCAGTTAAGGAACATATTGACAGACGAAAATAAGGTAGTGGGTTCTGAGCTACATGAGGACCAGGCCATGACACTACACTTTAAGGGCATAATTGCTGAGCTGGAGAAACACGTGAGAACGGTAAATGCACTCATTAAGGAGGATCGGAATGCGTCCGATCAAGCTGCGCAAAACGAGGCCTGTGTGCTGTACGGGGCGTGGTTACTGGGCGAGGGCCGCAGTAATCTTGAGGATTTAAAACAGGGTTTGGTCCCGTCCTGGATCAGCAACAAGCACTTGCAAGCGCTCCACCCTTTTGAGAATGCATTAAGCCCGTGCCAGCTCAGACTAGCCGCAGAAGCATACCCAGTCCCAGTGGACTGCGGACATTCAAATCACACTATTATGGGAATAGTAGTAAGAATGCCGGTGTTGGGTCCCGCAGCAAAGCCCGCCCCGGTGTACAGAGTAGAGAACATTGGAGTCATTCGGGGGGGCGCACACATTCGTTATGCAGTGGTCCCGCCTTACGTCATCAGATGGGAGGGTACGATGACAGGCACCGACCTCTCGGGATGTCGGAGCCGGGGAGCACACATCATCCTGTGTCCCCAGCACTTGAACGCCTTTCTGAAACCGCAGTGCGGGTTCAGGACTGCTAGCGCAAAGCTGGTGAATTGCACCATGGAGGCAATGGCAGAGGACCATGTGCCCCCACAGGTAGCATATATCGGGGGTGGGACATACTGCGTCACCACTGCAGCGCCTCAGTACCGATATGGACAACACGAGTGGTGTTCGGTCGGTGATAGCAGTTTCTGTTTCAAACCCAGGGCCGAGGTTCAAGTGGCACAACAACGAATTGTCCCCATTCCTGCGCCCTCCACCGTTCACATCACTATCAAAGAGAATTTCACAGACTTACAACGATTTGTCACGCATTTTGGTTTTGTCATTCCCCCTCTTCCCGAACACCTCACTAAGATTTTAAAAGCCGTTATAATTTCACAGAAACATTTCTACACACTGGAGCAGAAGACTTTAGAGATAGGAAAAGACATATTGGACATAACCATCCCACCATGGTGGGACTTGTTCACCAACATAGAGGTCCCCGCCTGGATTAGAATAGCATCCCATATCCTAGTAGTATGTCAGGTTTTGATTGTGATATTTTTGCTCTCCGTGCATTGCAAAAGAGGCAAACGCCTCCAGAGGCACGAGAACACAGGAGAATGGAGAGAACGCTATGTGCGAATGGGGCAAACACATACCCCACTCTAAGCTGCTAGTATAAGATTAAGCGTCCCTCCATTTTAAATTTTTTTGTGATTGTTTTGGGTTATAAGGAAATAAGTATTGTTATGTTATTAGTCGTTCTTAAGTTTTTTTGGATTAATAAAAGATGCATGCAGATGGTGCCAGGGGGTATCAACCCCCGCACATCTGACAAGTGAATGTGTTATAGTTTAAAATACGCTGTCTATGATTGTCCAAATGTATAAAAGGTAATTTTCGTTTTCTGCGGAAATGGGAACTGCATGTATCGTGAGGGTCATAGATAGCTAAGTGCCAGGAATGTTTGGATGTGGGGAATCAGGGAAAATTTGCTCATCAAGGATTATTGATACTTTAAGCAAGCTATCAGTATCACAGGGGGGCCTGTAAGATTCGCAATTTTCAGCAAAAATCACGCAAGAAACTGGATAAAATAAGACTGTTTATTGACCAAAGTAAGCTTGCACAGAAAAACCTTTGATAAAAGGGCATACAAAATGGCCACCAGGCCCCGTGATCAGTTTCTGAACCATTTTATTTCTGTTACTTCAAGCCAGACAGGCTTGTGGATTGAAGACAGTGAGCCCGCGAAAGCCAGTATCTGGGAACCGAAACTCAGAGGAACAGCATACATATTCAATGGATTACAAGTACAGGATGGGGCCCATCAAGATATGGGCGGACAATGCAAAATCACTCATACCCATTTATTGTACAAAGGAAAAACCGTTTAGCAGCCATCAAGGAAAATCTCCGGACCGATCAATATGCGAACCGAGCCGCGGTGACAATGCAAAAGGCATTAAAAGATATTATCGGCCAGGAAGGCCAGTTTAAGTTATCACCGGCTCCGTTACAAGACAAAGCGCCCCTGCAGAGATTTCTGCCCGCCAAAATTAATACAAAGACAGGACTATGATTTGGCGGGAGGTAAGACTGTCCCAAAAGAGTATAACTATGGATTGAAAGTCCATCTAAGTTGCTTCGGACTTCGGGTTACTTGAACAACTTCACTTGACTGGACGGCGGCTGCTTCTTCTTCTTGGACGACTTCAACTTCTTCGGACGGGGCCAGGATCGGCGCCTCTTCCACTTCGGCAGATGCAGAATCGATGAAAACGTTTTCGTCTTTTTAAAGACGGACGGTTTCGGTAAAAGGACAACGTGGTCGGTGTTCAGCCAAACAAGGCTCGGCCACGACGAGAAGACGACGAGGGTGGCCTGGGTACTGGGGTCAGGAGATCATCGATGACCCAGGCCGACGGAGAAGAAACCCTCTGGAGGACTGGCGATCTAGGCCACAAGATTCTCCCATGTGCATAGCCTGCATCTGGGTCTGCCCCATGAACCCAAATCGACTTAGTGGATCTCAACCTTAACGAGCGCTCATCGAGGCTGTGTCTACCCCACCGCTTCGAGAGAGAGAGAATATCGATTGCGCCAGAAGTTTCCAAATCCACGTGACGACGGAAAGCGGTGCCAAAAAGGCTGCGAACTCCCTTTCTCGCGATTTCGAGAGTGGTGAGCATGATCCCAGGTTCCCCAGGTCGAAACTTAGTTTAGGTATAGGGGAGGGAGTTAAGGGAAATCGTAATGTGTTTCCCCTTTTATGACGTGCCGTGTGTTCCCCATTTCCATAGAGTCAAGTTCATAAATTTGTGCATGATTGTAGTTACTTTAATCTGTGCCTATGACATGTATTTTGTAATGCTTCAAACTGTTTAAAAATAAAAGCACCCATTTCGTGCTATTCAGCCTGGTCTATTGAGTTCTTTTCTCTGCACTACTGTTCTCTGCATCTAAGTCCAAGGTCTAGAACCGTAGGGGGAGTGGATCGAACCACTCAAGGGTAATTCTTGCACGAAGCCTGGCAGGAGGCCAGAATGGGCAAGAGAGCAGGAAAAAAACCCCTACAGCCTGCTCCCCTCAGCATTTTCGCGGAGACACAGGTCGACAGGCTGTGCTGGTTCTAGTCATTGCTGGGAGTGGGATGGGGCAGATGGGGTCAAAGCACTGGTGGTGCCTGCTACTCTCCCCTGGCCAGTCAGAAGAGACCGCATTGCCTCCAATAGTGACTCGACCGAGGCGGGGGGAATTCCTGTCTCTAGCTTTTGGACTGGGGCTGTGGGATTCTTTCCCTTGTTGTCTTTCCAGGGATTCTTACAGTCTTTTCTCCAGTGACCATCTTTCCCGCACACATAGCAATTGAGCTTGGCATTGGAAGGGTGATTCCCTTCCTGATGCCATTCCTTTCTACTCTGCACTCCGGGTTTTACCTCATGCACCTTCCCTTTAAGTGGGTGTGCATCGGTTACCCTGCCATTTCTGTAGTCTAGTGTTTGTAAGAATTCGCAATGATTTACAGTTCTGAAGATTCATTTTTTTTGATTAAATTATCCCTGGGCAATGTGCTTTTAAATTTCCAGGGATAAAAATGGCAGTCGCACCACATGGCCGAAGACAAAGAGGCTTGGAATGCAGCTTTCTGTATCTGGAAGTAAGGTTCAATGAAGACAAAGGACAATGCTTTGTTTACAAAGCAACTGAATGCTATTAGCATTTGTTTGGATACATCTAAACTGCAGAAGAGACTTTTGCACCTTGAATGGGAATCGTTCAAGATTTGAATGGGTTTTAAATCACCCAGTGCTGGACAATAGAGCAGCTGTATCTCCCTTTTGTGCATTGGGTCCTTTTGGGTGGGGAATTTTGCACACAGCCCTTGCAAGGCAGGACGGGAGGGGGGGCTCACCAGGTATAAAGATAGATGCTGAAGCTATCTCGCGCTCTTGACTTCCTGGGACCATAGGTGAGCTCTCTCTCTCTCTCTCTCTCTCTCTCTCTCTCTCTTCGCTGGACCACATGTGAGCAGAGTTTCTGACTCCTCAACAAGGCAACCTAACAGGAGTTAAGGGGGGATGGTGATTTAAGGGAATTGCTAAGATTGTTTAAATAACATTGTAGCCATTGTATCCCTTGTTTTCGCCATCTGCAACCCCACTGTTATATAGTTTTACAATTTTACTGTAATTACTGTGTGCGTGTGGGATAGTTTGATATTTTGATTGTAGTTTCTTTTAGTTAATAAAGCTTGATTTTTGTTCTCTCATCCAAACCACTTGTTCCGTTTTAATATCATTAATTATAAGTTCCTCCACTCAGAACTAAAGGAGGGGTAGCGATTCGAAACTGCTGTTTGTAAATTGGTTTAGAGTGCAGCAGCAAAAAGACTGCTGGCCAGGTAGATTACCTTAAACCAGTTTAAAAGAAGCCCCCGGAATCCTTACAATGGCGAGCCAGGTAGGAGTGGAGGCAGTTTTGATATGATAAGTGGTCTGGATCTAGAGAAAGCATCAGTTATTGTCTTTCTTGCTTTCAGTCTGTGGGCAGCCCTGCGCTAGGTAGTGGCAGTGTGTAAGCTGACCTATCGGGGTATAGGTGGCTGGGCTAGGAAGGGTGAGATGGGAGAGCAGGAGGAGTTTAAAGAGGCCAAGAATCGGGAGTCCCAGCTTGGAAAATGCCAGGCGGAGGTAGAATGCCTCAGAGAGGTGTATGAGGCCAGAGTTAGTGGTATGAGGGTGCGGGAAGAGAATGCACGCCTCAAACTAGAGGTCATGAAATGCCAGGCATTTATAGAGCGCCTTGTGCAGGAAGTCACAGAGGCGAGGGACAGAGAGATGAGGCTACAAGAGGAGAATGCACACCTCACCCAAAAAGCTAGCGAGAGAGAGAGCCATGAGAGAAACGAGATAGAATTCCTAAAGTACCAAATCACTGAGGCCAGGGAAAATGAGATGAGACTGCGGGAAGAGAATGTCAGGTTTGGTGAAGCAGATCATGGCCCCTGTAGGGCAGAGATAGAAAGCCTTAACATGGCTTTAAAGGCATCAAAGGGAATGATTTGCGTGATCAGCCCGAAGGCAGGTCAGCCGGATTTTACTGGCAGCCCAAGTAGAACAATCCCACAGGCAGCACCCAGAACAGTGCTGGATTGGGAATTAGAGACCCCAAGACTGCAGCCCACAGCTCCGGGTTTTGGGGAGCTCGGGCAGCAAGGAGGGGTGGACAATGGGGTGGTAGAACGCCAGCAGGTCCCGCTAGGCAGGTGGGGACCAGGACCAGTGTACCCCCTCAGACAACGGAGGTACGGTCAGCCCGTGAATGATAACCCAGGGGCTGTTCAGAATACCTTTCTCATACCTTATGATACACCACAGCTCAGAGGCATGGTGAACCATATTCCCATGCTCTCTGGAAAGGGAAACCCCTCAATGCACTTCCAACAAGTAGACCAGGCAGCCGGTGTTAACGGCTGTGATGATGCAGAGAAAGCCAGAATGTTGCTTTTCTCTGTGGATAGCAGGCTCTATCAGACCCTTTCCAATGATGCCAAGAGAGGGCAGAAGGGTTTTGAGAACATGAAGGAGGAAATACTGGAAGCCATGGGTGCGAACGACGGCAATCCGTTTGATCGCATAGGTAAAACGAAGCAGCAGGAAGGGGAGACCCCACAGGCATTTGCAGACAGGCTGTGGCCAGTCTACAACCGTGCCTGTGCAGGGGGACAAGATAGGGCACAGCTGAACCAGCAGCAGCGGACCCAATGGCTTCGTTGCCTGGTGTACAATTGCCTGCCCCAGATAAGAGCAAAGGCCGATGCTTGGTTTGACCCCTGAGACCCCCTAGCAACCGAAGTGACTGTAATCCGGCAGCTCACGGTAGCATTTAGGAATGGGAGGAATAGTGAGAGCCCCCAGCAAAAGGGTAAAGTCCACAAGATTAAACCTGGGGCTCCGTATAAGAAAGAGTGGCACCAGGAGGGGAACAGTCCCTCCCAGGCTAGGTTAAATTGCTATGGGTGTGGGAAAGACAGTCACTGGAGAAAAGACTGTAAGAATCCCTGGAAGGATAGCAAGAGAAAAAATCCCACAGCCCCAGTCCAGAGGGTAGAGACAGGAATTTCCCCCGCCTCAGTCGAGCCGCTACTGGAAGCAATGCGGTCTCTCCTGACCAACAAGGGAAAGGTAGCAGCCATCAGTGGTGCTGCCGCCCCCTCGCCCACCTCTGCCTCCCCACTATGACTAGAGCCCGTGCAGCCTGTCCGTCTGTGTAATCTCCAGTATGATGAATGGAAGAGACCGCTTGTACAGATGGAGGTAGAGGAGGTTACAGGGATTTATCTATTGGATACGGGGGCATCATGCACCGTGATCCATACGGATAATCCCACCACCTCACCTCTGTCTAACGGGGCTCCATACATACTATCGGGATTCACTGGTCAGGAGCAGGTGGGAGTATTTTCCAAGCCACTTTCAATCCGCCTGGGCACAATCCGGACCGAATGGACGTGTATCCTGGCAAGGTGGGAGGCGGAGGGAGGAAAGGGGATCCTAGGAGTCGACTTCCTAGTGGGCCACGGGATCCTCGTGGATCTCCGCAATCATTGCCTGTGGGGAGCCAATACGGGTGGAGAGGGAGGTGTAGTAATCATCCCCCGCAAAGAAGGGAAGGGGACCCTGTGTACTGTGAAGCCTAAAGAAGGTTACAACCTTGAGCTCATGGTCGAGGGTGTCCCGGGGGAGTTCCAGACAGTTGTGCAGGCTAATCTAGCTGCGTTTGCCACGCACAAACACGACTGTGGGAGGGTCACAGGGTTTGAGGTTAGAGTGGATGGGGACCCCATGGTCCGGCCCCAAAAGCAATATAATTTCCCCAAGGAGGCGGAACACAACATGGAGGCAGCCATGGCCTCTTTGGTGCAGCAGGGAGTGTTGAGGCCCATAGCCACCCATGTTAACTCTCCGCTTTGGCCGGTCAGAAAACCGGACAATATGTGGAGAGCCACGGTGGACTATCGGGTGCTTAACAGCAATATCCCAGCCTGTGCGCCCACGGTGGCAGCAGTTGCCGACCTGATAGGGAGTATTCCAGCATCCGCTACCATTTTCACGGTGCTGGATATTTCTAACGGGTTTTGGTCCATCCCTTTAAGGAGGGAGGATCAGTACAAGTTTGCATTTACCTTTAAGGGGCAACAGTACACGTGGAACTGCTTGCCAAAAGGTTTTCATAACAGCCCCAGCATCTTCCACCAGTGTATGGCAGATAGTTTAAAAGATTTCAGCCAACCCGCACAGTTGGTTCAATACGTGGATGACCTGCTCCTGTTCACTGATTCAGGAGAGGAGCATGGTCCACTATTAGCCGAACTGCTGGAGCTGCTTAGGAAAAGGGGTTTCAAGGTAAACCCAAAGAAAGCGCAGATCGGCCAGCAGGAGGTCAAATTCCTGGGTCTGACCATCCGTGCTGGAGAAAGGGCCATAGATAAAGCAAGGAGGGAAGCGGTCCAGGAGTTACCGATTCCCAATTCAGTAAGAGGGGTGAGGTCATTCCTGGGATTGACGGGGTACTGCAGGGATTATATTGAGGACTATGCAGCCACAGCGGCCCCTCTGCTCCATCTCCTACACAAGGGGGTGGAGTGGTCCTGGGATGAGGGATGCCAAGCAGCATTTGTTAAGTTAAAAGGAGACTTGCAGACCGCACCAGCCCTAGGAGCAATAGATGGGAAAAGGGAGTTCTTCTTGGAGGTAGCTGCCAGCGGGGATAGTCTCAGTGCTGTGCTGCTCCAGGAGCGGCACGGCAAGCTAAGGCCCGTGGTCTACTCCAGAGTCCTCACAGATGTGGAGAGGAGCTATTCCAACTGTGAACGGCACCTTTTGGCCACATATTGGGCTGTGAAAAGATCTTTGGTTTTCACAGGCACCTCTCCCATCACCCTCCTCACACACCACACACCCGCCCAGATGCTTCTGGATGGGAGGATTAAAGATGGGACAGTGAGCAGTGCCCGCATTGCCTGCTGGACCCTCCTCCTCTCGCAGATGGATCTGAGGGTAAGGGGCCTTTGCGAGCCAAAGCTCGCGGCCAATATGGTATATCCTGGAACAGCCCATCGGTGTTCCATAGAAGGGGTATGGGAGGTGGATATAGGTTTACGGGCCGGGATACACCCCACAGTCCGTGAGATCTATGTAGACGGTTCCAGCATGGTATCCGCTGGAGTACGACTCACGGGTTGCGGGATTTTTGACCCAACGGCAGACGTTGCCTTGGCAATCCGGCTTCCTAACACCATGAGTGCCCAGCAGGCTGAACTGTCCGCGGTGATGTACGTGGTCACACACCCCGACATCTTCCCTACCCCATATACGATTTGCTCTGACAGTATGTTCACTTGCAACTCGTGTACGGAGTACCTGGCCATCTGGTCCCGTCGTGGGTATACCTCCACCGACGGGAAGCCCTTGACAGTAAAGCCCCTACTGGAGAAAATCCTGGCAGCTGTGGGGGAGGAAGGTGCTGTTTTCATCCATAAGGTGAAGGCCCATTCCTCCACAGAGCCCTGCAGCCAGGGTAACCAGCAAGCCGACATGCTGGCCAAGGAGGGCGCACACGCCGGCACTTTCTGGGACCCGTATGAGTCTGGGCCCGTGGCGGCAGTCAGAGGTAGGGATGGGGCCCAAGGGAGCTCAGGGGTAGTGTTAGCCCCAGGTCTCAAGACGGTCCAAGCCCAGGACCCAGTCCTGAAGGTTGTCATGAGTGCAGTAATGGAGGGCAGGAAGTTAGAAGGCCCTTACGGCGCAGCCACCCTCTCCATAAGGGAAGGCATGCTGTTCAGGGGGGAACAGTGGGTAGTACCCCAGCAGCACCGGAGGGAGTTCCTTCAGCTGGCCCATGAGGGGCCGGGAGCGGGACACCCCGGGCCGGAGACCACCTGGCAACGGGTGGAACAGGCGGGATGGTGGCCAGAACTCCGGGATGATGTCCGCGAGTTCTGTGCTAGCTGTCTTGTGTGTGCAGCAAATAATCCCGATCCCCACAAAAGGAAGGTGCCCATGGGACACATTAGGAGGGTCGAGGGACCATGGCAGTCGATCCAGATCGACTATATAGGGCCCTTGCCCACCACCCAGGGAGGCTATAAGTACTGCCTCGTCCCGGTGGATGTGTTTTCCAAGTGGGTGGAAGCCTTCCCCTGCAGGACGGCCACAGCAATGGGGACAGCAAAGATCTTGGTGAAGGAGGTGTTCTCGCGGTGGGGATTGCCCCAGTTCGTGGAGTCTGACCAGGGAGGCCATTTTACTGGCCAAGTCATGCAGAACACCCTCAGGCTGCTTGGTATTCAAGGGAAGTGGCACGTCACCTACAACCCACGGCCTTCAGGGATTGTGGAGCGTATGAACCGTACCCTTAAAGAAAGATTGAGGAAAGAGGTCGTGGGGTCGCCCCAAAAATGGGCAGAGACCCTACCTCTGATCCTCATGGGGATCCGGGCCAGTCAGTCCAAAAGTACAGGGCATTCACCACATGAGCTCATGACCGGCAGAGTTATGAGGACCCCCACTCATGTCCTCGCCCCAGTTCTCACCGGAGGACAACTGCAGAAAATAAACCAGGATAAATTTGCCCGAAACCTCCTAGAACACCTCAAACGGATTTATGGGCAGGCAGCAGACAGCATGGGGAAGCAGCATCGGAATAACCGGCTGCTGCTCGAGCCTAGCAAGAGCCACCAGTGGGAGATAGGAGACCTAGTGATGGTAAGAAACTATGCTCGGGTGGGAAGTTTAGAGCCACTCTACATGGGACCCTTTAGTATAGTGGATAGGGCCAGCCCCATGGTCTATGCTGTAAAACTACCCCGGTGCACAAAGTGGTTCCACGTCAACCAATGCAAATTGTACAAGGCAAGTTCAAGTTCACCGCCTGTAAAGACAGGCACAGTGGCCTGTTTAAAGGGGCCAGCTTCCCAGCCCACTTCTAGAGTGGTCCCCCCAATGATGTGGGACCCTGCGGGGGCAGGGATAGCAATCCCTCTTGCAGGAGACATAGGGAGGGAGCTGACACCAGGTTTTAAACATGGGGAGGAAAATTTCCAGCCACCAGCAGCGGGTGGTGAGAGTATACCTGCCTCCAGCACAGGAGTGGGCAGGGAAGAGCAGACAAACCCAGAGAGAGATTTGCACTGGCAGGCTGCCAGGTATATTATACAGTGCGGGCTATTTGGACATGGGGGAGAAGGTTCCCAGCCAGCTGGGGCTGTGACCCAAGCTCAGGGTCCGCCAGCCAAAGTTTCCCCCATAGAGACACCCCTCAGAAGGTCTCAGCGGGTGCCCCAGCCTAAGAAAGCATGGTCACCCACTTTACAGTGGAGTAGGGTGGTTTCCCGAGCCAGGGAGAAGCCAGAGAACAGAGGCCCCCACTCAACAGCCATAAGCTGCGAGGGACCAGAGACAGGAGGCAGTCCAGCTTTGCTGCAGCCAGCAGCAATCTCTGACAGTGCCAGAGATTAGACTGGCCATCCGGAGACGGGCGGCATTTGTATTTATAGCTATGTGTGTGCATATAGCTTGTTTTAAGGTGTATTTTAAGTTTTGTTGATTTAACTAGTTTGTTAAGTAAGTTTAAAGAGTTTAAGTTTACATGTGTGCCGAATGTTTGTATTTAGGTCCGAGGTCGAGGGACCCGACCATGTCTCCACCTAAGGCAGCAGGTCAGTGAGACCTGGCTGCATGTCCCTTTTAAGTTTTTGCAGGAGATGGGAAAAATGAAGCAGCCATGTTCGCCCAGCCCGAGCTGGACATCGAATGAAGATACGGAATGTTGGGGATCACCTCGCCACTGGACGAATCCAGGAGACCCCGCAGCGATCTTCGGGAAAAACCAGACAGAGTCCGGAGGAACTTGCCTACTCCTCCTACGGGGAGGAGATGGCCCCAGCTGGGTGGGGCACGGCCCCCAACCCAGCACTATCCTGACCGAAGTTCACTTGCGGGAGACCTCGCTGTCGAGGAGTCACGATGGGGAAGCGCGGGCGCCTGGTGATAGGGACGTGTTCCCCGGGGGTGGGTGGTGATGGCCCGGGAATGATTGTATAGAGGAGGGGCGAGACCCAAGAGTTGTGTGGGTGCGGTTGGGGGAGGGAGGAGCTCACCCGGGGGCCCACGGGCAAAGAAGATAAGTTGTGGCTGGGAAGGATGAGTGGGTGGCCGGATCAGTGTGGGGCCAGGGAGTGCCGCCACACAGGCACCCATCATTTTTTGCAGCCAGTCGAGGGAAGACGGGAGGGGGAGGGACTGGGAGTCATGAGATCCCATACTCCCCGGTCTCGGTCTGTGCCGAGGTAATTTTAAACGTGAGGGGTACCCCGCCTCCACAAAGTGACAAGGGAACGGTTCGGGGCTGACGGAACAGGCTGGTCGGTAAATCCAGTCTGCCTGTTTTAAAGTTTAAGATGATCAAAGGGGGGTGGAAGGTACTTTTACTGCCCGAGTGGGAGGAGCAATACCCACTCGAATTTCGCGACCCCTCATCGGCATGTGATGATCGGGGTTCATTTAACCAGTTGTTTAATGATTTTTTTTGTATTTTGTGTTGCAGCCCCAAGTTGAGCAGAGGCGTCGCATCCTCTCCGTGCTTGGGACCAGTTTGTGACAACTCCAAGTTGAACAGAGGCATAGGACCCTCTCCATGCTTGCGATAATTTGAGTACATTGTGTAACTAAGATTGCAACATTTTGTAATAACTTATGATGTAAAAAAAAAGTGATTGTAAATTTGGTTTACACGGTATAATTTTACAAGCGTGTAGGGGTATGAGACCCCTTATTGAAAACTAAAGTATCTGTAAGATGCCTACCGTACCATGGTTTTTTTTCTGGAATTTAAGGGGAATAGATGGGACGGGGATCAGTGGCAGATAGCTATTAGGTAAATACAGGGGATGGTTGTTTGTGGGGGGTCAGAAATCATTGCTCATTTCTTCAAGAGGATACTACAAGCAAGCTGGAAGTATCCAAGGGCGGACTGTAAGAATTCGCAATGATATACAGTTCTGAAAGTCCATTTTTTTGATTAAAGTATCCCTGGGCAATGTGCTTTTAAATTTCCAGGGATAAAAATGGCAGTCGCACCACATGGCCGAGACAAAGAGGCTTGGAATGCAGCTTTCTGTATCTGGAAGTAAGGTTCAATGAAGACAAAGGACAATGCTTTGTTTACAAAGCAACTGAATGCTATTAGCATTTGTTTGGATACATCTAAACTGCAGAAGAGACTTTTGCACCTTGAATGGGAATCGTTCAAGATTTGAATGGGTTTTAAATCACCCAGTGCTGGACAATAGAGCAGCTGTATCTCCCTTTTGTGCATTGGACCCTTTTGGGTGGGGAATTTTGCACACAGCCCTTGCAAGGCAGAACGGCAGGGGGGGCTCACCAGGTATAAAGATAGATGCTGAAGCTATCTCGCTCTCTTGACTTCCTGGGACCATAGGTGAGCTCTCTCTCTCTCTCTCTCTCTCTCTCTCTCTCTCTCTCTCTTCGCTGGACCACATGTGAGCAGAGTTTCTGACTCCTCAACAAGGCAACCTAGCAGAAGTTAAGGGGAGATGGTGATTTAAGGGAATTGCTAAGATTGTTTAAATAACATTGTAGCCATTGTATCCCTCGTTTTCGCCGTCTGCAACCCCCCTGTTATATAGTTTTACAATTTTACTGTAATTACTGTGTGCGTGTGGGATAGTTTGATATTTTGATTGTAGTTTCTTTTAGTTAATAAAGCTTGATTTTTGTTCTCTCATCCAAACCACTTGTTCCGTTTTAATATCATTAATTATGAGTTCCTCCACTCAGAACTAAAGGAGGGGTAGCGATTCGAAACTGCTGTTTGTAAATTGGTTTAGAGTGCAGCAGCAAAAAGACTGCTGGCCAGGTAGATTACCTTAAACCAGTTTAAAAGAAGCCCCCGGAATCTTTACAGTTAGCTGCCTGATCACGGTAAGTTCGGTGGTTTGGGGACCTCTGGGGTCGAACCAGACCTCTGCCTTGGCCCGGACCTGTGGCAGGCTATTCATCACCAGGCAACGGAGCCAGTGGATCCATTGATCCCGGGTCAGGTACGCCCGGTCAGGCATTCCTGGACAGGTGCTCCTATAAACTGGCCGCAGCCTGTCCGCGAAAGCCTGCAGGGCTTCCCCTGCGAGCTGCACAGTCCTCTCCACACGGGAGAAAGTACTGCCCTCGTTCATCCTCAGTTCGTCTCTTAGCACTGCCTGTGGGACCGTTCTCCCCTCGTTCCCCAAGAAATCCGCCTGTCCTGCCTTCAGGCTTATGAGGAACACTATACCTTTTGCCTTCCTTAGGGCCAGGCTCAGATTTTCAATTTCCTCTCTGCAGGGGCCATGATCTGCGTCTTCAAACCCCTGTTCTCTCGCATACCTATACGCTGCCTTAACTTCCTTAACTTTCTCTTCCTGTTCCCTAACCTGCCTTGCCATGCGGGCGCTTTTCTCCCGCAACCTTGACTCATTTCCCTTGGCCTCGGTGACTTGACGCTGTAGGTATTCCAACTGGGCCTTGTGTTCCCTTACTAGATATACTCTTTCTTGGTTCAAAGCCTGCAGAGCTACTAACAACTTTTCCCCCGCGAGAGCCTTATCCTGGATCTCCAGGGCTGACTCCCTTAACTCGATTGCCTGTGCGGCAATGAGCCTGTCCAGAAGCAGGATCTGCTTTTTAAAGCACATCAGCCAAACTGCTTTCTCTAAGGAATTCTTGTGTTCCTTTCCCTCTGTCCACTTGGTTGCTGCATCTACCGGACGCCCAGCCTTTAACAGAGTGGTGATCCACTTCTTAGTGATACTCACCTTGCTAAAATCATAATCAGAAATCCTTTCCTCCATCACGGTTCGCTCATCCGAACCACTGTCTACCGTATCGCAACCTTGTTGCCGGTGTCCTGCCGCGTTCACCATTTCTGTAGGGGGTTTTGCACAGGCATGTTCGGGTCAGTCAGCTTTGCCTCTGACTACCTTCCTTGAGCAGTTCGAATTGCTCGCCCCCTGGGTTCCGGATACCGGACTTAGATACAGGCAGCGATACAGAGAAGACTCGAGTAGACAGGTGGTTGGATGCAAACAAACCCAAGATTTTATTGAAGAGGAAAAACTTGATACAATCTTATGGAAAATTATTAGTGTAAACTTCTACAGGCAAAAATTACAAGAGCTATACTTATACAGGGAATGGGGAACACACGGCACATCGAGGGAAAACAACTATCTTAACAATCCCCTTATCCTTATCCCACCCCCTATACCTAACTAGGTTAATCTATGAGAGGTCAGAATTCATGCTCACCAATAAAAAGGGTTTGTTAGACTCAAAACAGCGGTTGGGTTCAGGGTTTGCTCTTGGTGCTCTCTGGAGCCTGCCGTCATCACGTGGGCTCCGGGTGCTGCAAGGGCGTTGTCCAGGTTTGAGTACCCCAAAGTTACAGTCTCTGCTTGGGTACTTTACCTTGCAGGGATGATTCTTCGCCGACAGCTTGAGTTTGCATGAAGATGCTCGCAGGTCGGCTGAGGCTGAAGGCCCGATGATTCGAAGTCTACCCTCAGTTGGCCTTCCCCGGGTGGTCTTCCTCCTCCCTGTAGTGTATGTACCCGTCTACCTTTAAGAGAACTATTGTATGTAACCGTTCACCTTTAAGAGAACTATTTTAGGTGTGGCACTACTTTGTTTGGCTTCTGTATACGGTAATACCGACGGTGACCACACCAGTATATAAGTGTTGTGCCAGGAGTTATTGGGCAGATTCGCCCTGACCTTCGAATAGTAAAGTCCTGTTTTAAGTTACTCTTGGAGTCTGTGTATTAATTAACTAAACAACCCACAGACTTTACAGTGGCGACGAGTCCGATCGTACCCTGCGGCAACAATACTCCGAAGCAGTTAACGAGCGTCGAGAAGAGGCAACCGCCCTCGTCATTCTGCTGGGAGAAAACTCGAGTCTGCAGAGCTGGAAAGGAGGAAGAATTCAGAGACAAAGACTTCCATCAGCAACAGGCACTGACTGTCCCTTCTGCCACGGTGAGGAGTGAGCCGATCAGCACGAGAAGCAAGGTGGCCACGGTGACTGTGAGTAAGGGAAAAGTACAAAGAATAACCGGAGGATAAGGGCGGTGCACTCGACCACGGTCGAGGGGGAAAGGAGCCGGACAGAAGTCGGGCCCAGAGGCGCTGAGACTGGGGCAGCGTGGAGCAAGGAAGCCGCGGTACAGACAGGCTGGGGACGCAACGGCGTCGTGAGACAGCTAGACCGCGACCGGCGAAAAAGGCCGGGCAGCGACCGAAGCCACGAAGCGCTGCGACCGGGAGCGTAGGCGCGGGAAGATATAAAAACTCAGCCGCAGCCGGGGAGGGAGAGGCAGAGCCGACCAAGGGAGACTGCGCGAGAGCCAATCCAGCGGCTGAAACTGTTCTCCGTCAACGGGGTGTACCCAGCGCCGGTAGAGCCGAGTGAGCGGGAGAGGCAGAGCCGACAAAGGGAGACTGCGCGAGAGCCAGTCCAGCGGCTGAAACTGTTCTCCGTCAACGGGGTGTACCCAGCGCCGGTAGAGCCGAGAGAGCGGGAGAGAGACCGAGCCCGAGCAAGGGGAACTGAGCGAGAGCCAGCCCAGCGGCTGAACCTGTTCGCCATCAACGGGGTGTACCCAGCGCCGGTTGCCTTGCCGAGAAAAGGGAAAGCACTGAAGCCGACGCGCAGGCTGTGAACCTGAAAGCCAGCGGCCGTCGCCTGTGGGGGAAAGTGTACCCCTCCCGTTAGGGAAGAAACGTGGGAAGCCGACATTAGGCGGGGAAGAAGACAGAAGCGGGAAACCGCCATTGAAGTGGGCGGGGAGAGAAGATAAGCGCGGGAAACCGCCATTTTCGCGGGAAAACCGCCATCTTAGAAAAAAAAAAGTTAAAGAAATAATTTGGGGTGTTATCAGAAAGAGAGGAAGATGCCTAAGCGTGGTAACATCAATGATTTTAATGCCGAGGTAGAAGACTGGGCCACGTATGTGGAACGCATTGAGATCTATTGTGAGGCCAATAAAATAGAAGAAGATGACAAAGCTATAACCTTGCTAAACTCGATGGGCGCGAAGACATACGAGCTCTTGAAGCATCTACTAGCACCAGCTAAACCAACGGATCAGACTTTCGATGATATTGTGACTGTTCTGAAGGGTCACTTGAACCCCACACCGTTGATGTTGGCGGAACGATTCAAATTCTATGCGAGAACGCAACGGAAAGACGAAAGCAACGCAGAATACTTGGTCGAACTGCGTAGACTAGCGAAATACTGCCAGTTTGGAGGGAATCTAACAGAGGCATTGCGAGACAAGTTCGTGTGCGGGTTGGCAAAGGAAGGAACGCAAAAGCGACTACTCGAAGAGAACGACCTTACACTTGACAGGGCTGTCCTTATTGCAGCATCGCACGAAGCTGCAGCGAAGGGAACTGCGGAAATGCAGCTAAAGACAGCAGCACTAAGTGTGGATCAAATTACCTCGACAACAACAAAATGCTATCGTTGTGGGAAGACAACACACGACCAGAACCAATGCTGGTTTAAGAACCAGGAATGTAGGAAATGTGGCAAACTGGGTCACATAGCTAAGGTATGCCGGTCAGGGAAGAAGACCAACAACCAAAGGACCAACAACCAAAGGAAGCCATCACAGGAAAAGTACAACAAGGTGCACAAGGTGGCTGAGAAGAGTTCAGACGAACAGAATTCAGACTCAGACCCAAACGGCCAGGAGCTGGGTAGTCTGAGAATTCACAATGTGAGTAAGGAAGCTGACCTACAAACTATCTGGGTCATGCTAAAAATAGCTGGAATCCAAGTGAAAATGGAGTTGGACACTGGATCAGCTCTATCAGTCATAAATCGAAGGGATTACCACCGGCTATTCTCACATATACCCTTAAGAGATACCAAGTTCGTATTGCAGACATACACGGGGCATAAAGTATACCCCATGGGAAAGATAAGAGTCAAAGTGAGAGATAGGGGTAAAGAACACCCAAGAATGAACTTATACGTACTACATGAGGGAGGACCACCACTTCTAGGACGGGAGTGGATCAAGAAAATAGACATGGAATGGCACTATCTAAAAGCCATAACGAGTGAGGACTCGGTGCAGACAATCAGCTCAGATTCTGAAACGGATGACGATAAGACCAACCCAAATATGAAAGACAAGGCTGAAATGGACTTGCCGACGAAGGTTGGAAAAACGAAGGCATGCATAAAGGCTTATGCTCCAGAGAAGAACAAAGTTTCAGAGCAGAACTCCACCGAACAACGACAACCTAGTTTGACAGAAAATTCTGAGCCTGTTCAAGTTACGGACATATCCATGACGGAAGAACACCGAGCTCAGACTCAAACTTATTTCAAATTACGACAACAATTAGAACAATTGAGTTACCGTCTCGTACAAGAGATGAAAACAATGAAAAAGTTCTATGACACCGAATGGGAGAATCTGGAAAGACAACAGAAGCAGCTAGCTCAAGCAGAGAGCGACCATAGAGCCATCGTGACCAATTACCGATAACATCTCCCTTATGCTGTTCAGGAGTTAGAATATTTGCAGGAAGAAGCAAATGAAGAGGAATCTTCAGGAAGCCAGGATTTTATTCCAGTTCTTCTCTATGACTCCTTACAAGCAGAGTGTGAGAAGTTGAAAGAACAGTATGAACAGGCCCAGGCTACAATTCTGGAAGGGGTTAACTCGGCAACCTCCGAAAAGCTAGTTTCAGTGGAAGCATATGAGCAACTGAAGGTTGAACATGAGCAAGAAGTCCAAAGGCTGCAGGAAATTCTTGATGAGCTCAAGGCCAAGACAGACTCATCGGTAGAAGTTCCATCCATAGATGAGAAATTAGAGGTGAAAGACATGGCAGAACATGAAAGACAAGATGTACAAGAACTCATAAAAATATTAAAGGAAACCCAAGACAAATATGGGGCGGCAATGACCGAGATTCAACAACTTGAAGAACAGATTCAACTGGGAATCCGTTCAGTGGAAGAAAAGGGAACTGTAAGAAACACAGAGACTGTAAGAATGGCCTCTGAACATGAGCTAGAGAGCATCAATGCGCAACTTCTCCGAGCGCTGGAAGCCAAAGTACAAGAGGAAAAGAAGGTGAAAGCATTGGAGGAAAAGGTGGATGAAATGGAGAAGACTCTGACCCACAGTGTTCCCGTGGAAGAGTTAACGGTCAGCCAACTCCTTCATATGCTGAAGGACAAGACTCTACAATGGGAACAATCTGAACACGAGCTTCAATCTTCAAAGGGAAGGAGTTCGGAGCTCTCAAAAGTTATGGAAATAGCTGAGGTTGCAACACAGATTTTACAGGGATGCCAAAAGTATGCTGAATCACGTCAATGTGAACAGCAGAATGTTGAAACAGCTGCTCCAGTAGAAGGATTGAATAGCCTGATCAATCAATCCCCGAGGGAAGGGGAAGTATTGAAATCACAAACGAGGTCATTAGTGAAGGATTTGCAGGAAACCCAGGAAGAGCGGGATGAATATGAACGCATGAAGAAGTCTCTTCAGGAAAGATGTCTAGGGAGGGAACAACAGTCGGCTAACGTCCAGTTGGAAGAAGTAGCAGGCCCTCTCGCTAGACTAGCTCAGGACGACACCGAATATTACCATGACCTGTTGAGTGACACGGAATATTACGATGACTTGGTCTGCCCAGCTTGTGATGAAAACTCCCAAAGTGCAGAAATCAGGATGAAGCACTTAAAGTCTAAGGAACATAGGGAGATGGTGGCGCTACAGCTGGCAGCGGATAAGGGAGCCCCGAGAGTCTCCAAGAAGCAGAAAAGAAAAAGACGAAGCAGAAGACGATAACCATCTAAATCATTATCACTTCTATCAGATCATGCACGTGGGCCCTACGAAGGGGGCCAAATCAGTTGGAAGGTACGAAAAATTACCAAGGCAGTCCAGCTGTTTGTAAAAGTCAGCACTGCTGGTTCAGCAGGACGGAAGTTCAAGCTGTTAAGCCAAGGGAAAGACTATTGGATGAGTCACGCTAGAAATGTGAACCGGCTACACCACAGAGATGGTGTTCGGACCGAGTCAAGACCAGAGACTGAATCTGTGAACTGTTCCCGCAGAGACTGAATCTGTGAACTGTTTCCCGCAGAGACTATATTTGTGAATTGTTTTACATGAAGTTGATTATATGTTATGTTTAATGGGGAATAAGTATGTTGTAAGCTAAAAAGGGAGGATTGTAGTGTATGTACCCATCTACCTTTAAGAGAACTATTGTATGTAACCGTTCACCTTTAAGAGAACTATTTTAGGTGTGGCACTACTTTGTTTGGCTTCTGTATACGGTAATACCGACGGTGACCACACCAGTATATAAGTGTTGTGCCAGGAGTTATTGGGCAGATTCGCCCTGACCTTCGAATAGTAAAGTCCTGTTTTAAGTTACTCTTGGAGTCTGTGTATTAATTAACTAAACAACCCACAAACTTTACACTCCCCCCTCATCGCGTCCCACTTCGCCTGACCTGAATTGCCCGTGTTCGCCCGAACCGGTGTTGGGGTGAGCCCAGATGGAGTTGGAGAGGGCACGGGCAAAGGCCAGGGGTTAAGCGCGGGATGGGGGAAAGAGCGGCTGCCATGAGGGCGAGGGGCTGAAGAACCGGGGAGTGGTAATACCAACAGCAGCTGAGCAGCAGTCCCTTCTTCTTCTTCTTCCAACGACCCCGATTGCTACCTGGGGGCCTTCAATTATACCTTCTTCAAAAACCCTTATCTGCCCGCCAAATCAGGTTAGTTCTTTGTTTTATTTTTGGCGGGCTAGTTAAAATAATGGTAGCAATCTATACTGACGGGTTTTTAGATGGCCGGTAATTGCATCTACCGGCCCGATAATTGACTCGTATTGTCCTGAAAGTCCTTGATGGGCTTGTCCAGCCTTGATGGATGTGTTTAATCTGTTTCCGATTATGTAGGCAGACTGTTTGATGGTTTTAACTGTAGGCCTCATTGAATTCAGATCTGCCTCTAATTCGGCCAAATACATAATTCACAATATGTCTGGGTCCTAAATCACAAAGTTCTTTTCACAGAAAACTTGCAGCCTTAGATTCGACTTACCTCAAACTGCCTGGGCTGCAGAATCCATTTTGGAGACCCGCAGGCTTTCTGCCACGAGGCACGGATGCCATCTTGGGTACCCTTTTTAATTTCAAATGTAATGTCCACGCAGGGTCCATTTTATCGATAATAACCTTCGGGGAAATGCACAAATTTTGCGAATCTTACAGCTTAGTGTTAGCGCTCTCTCCTCTGAGTCAGAAGGTTCAAGTCCCGATCCATAGACTTGACAACAAAATCTAGGCAGGCATTCCAGTGCAGTACTGAGGGACTGCTGCACTGTCAGAGGTGCCGTCTTTTGGTTGAGACATTAAACCGAGGACTCGCCTTCCCTCTCGGGTAGACGTAAAAGATCACATGGCACAATTTTTCGAAGAAGAGATGGAATAGTTCTCCCCAGTATCCTGGCCAATATTTATCCCTCAATCAACATCACAATAAAAAAAGGTGGTCATTATGACATTGCTGTTTGTGGGACATTGCTGTGCACAAATTGGCTGCCATGTTTCCTACATTACAGCAGTGACTACACATCAAAATTACTTCCTTGGCTGTAACAGCGCTTTGGGACATTCTGAGGTTATGAAAGGTGGTATATAAATGCAAGTTATTTATTTTTAAGAAATCAGCTACTTGGAAGACTGTATGCTATCTTATGAAGGTCTATTATTTACTTCTCCAACACTTCTTACAGAAAGAAAATGCTACAACAAGAGGAATGAAGCTGCATCAGGGTAACCCCCTATCCACTAATCTCCATTCGCTCACATTTTTGAAAAATATGCACAAGGAATCATTTGGAGAGGCTATCTGGACAAAGCAGGGACTGGGGGAAGCTCGAGGGCTGGTCCTGGCTGAGGGTGTGTGGCAACTTTTCCCTATCCTTTTTTCATTTATCTCTCCTTCATGACTGCCTCATTCATCAATTCCTTCCCTATCATTGTGTGCAAAGTGATCTTAAATATCCTTCGCATCAAAGCTACAACACTTGTCCCTCTTCTCTTTCCTCAATTCTGTCAGATGACCCAGAGTTAAGATCTAGGGAAAGTGTTAAGTATGTGTATTGTATTGAACAATTAACACAAAGACTTAAACGTATAACTCAAACAGGTCTTTACTGGTTGGAGGTAGGGACTATACATAGGTCTTTACTTCATGCCCACAGGCGGGAACTGAGGGGAGATCAGTACCCACAGTACTATTTATACCCCTATGGCCAGGAGTGGTACTGCGTATCACTACGCCCAACAAGTAGTGCAGTCCTGTCCATAGGTTCAAAGTAGCACACATATTACATACACAACATTCCTCCCTTCCTAGCTTTACAGTCATCCCCCCATTTAACATAACGTAATAACATATATACATATATAACTTCAGGTTTACATAACAGAATAACATAGATACATAGATAACTTCATGTCAAAACAGATCACAGATTCAGTCTCTGCGGAAAACAGTTCACAGATTCAATCTCTGTGGTGGAGTCGGTTCACGTTGCTGGAGTGACTCATTCAATAGTCCTTCCATGGATTTAACAGTTTGAACTTCCGAACTGAATTGGCTCCGTTCGGAGGGACCACGTGTGTGATCTGGTAGAGGTAATAATGGTTCAGATGGGTCATCTTCTGTTTCGACTTTTCCTTTTCTGCTTCTTGGAGACTCTCTGGGCTCCACTGTCAGCTGCCAGCTGCATGCGCAGTTCCTCCTTCTCTCCCTCCTTTTTCCGTAGTAGAGCCACCTTCTCCCGATGTTCCGTAGACTTTCGGTGCTCCTCCATGATTTCTGTATGGTGGGAGTCGAAGTTACAAGTTGGGCAGGACAGGACATAGTAATATTCGGTGTCGTCCTGATCTAGGCCAGCGAGAGGGTCTTCTATTTCCTCCATACCCAGCTGGGCGTTAGCCAGCTTTTGTTCCAAGTCCAGACATCTTTCCTGAAGAGACTTCTTCATGCGTACCTCTTCATCCAGCTTTTTCTGGGCTTTCAGCAAGTCGTTTACTAATGACCTCATTTGAGATTTTACTACTTCAACTTCTTTTGGAGATTGATTGATCGGACTATTCAATCCCTCTACCGGAGCAGCTGTTTCAGCGGTCTGTTGTTCTACGTTGACGTGAGTCAGCGTACTTTTGGCATCCAAGGGCTGCTCTGTTGCAGTCATCTCAGTCTGTGTTGCCACCTCAGCTCTTCCAATAACCTTTGAGAGCTCCGAACCCCTTTCGTTTGAATATTGAAGTTCGTGTTCAAGTTTTTCCCATTTCAGAGTCCTGTCCTTCAGCATATGCAGGAGTTGGCTGACCGTTAACTCCTCTGACATCAGACGTTTTGTGTGCTCCTGCTCCATTTTCTCCATCAGCTGCTTCTGTTGTCTTTCCAGATTCTCCAACTCTATATCAAAAAACTCTTTCGTTGCATTCAACTCTTGCTCACAACGGCGAAGCATTTGTTCTAATTGCTGTTGTAGTTTGAAATGGAGTTGAGTTCGAGCCCGGTGTCCCTCAGAAATGGGCACATCAGTAGACTTGCCAGACTCAGAATCCACAGTTAAACTATGTTGTTGTTGCTCAGTGGAATTCTGTGCTGAAACTTTGTCTTTTGCACCTGAGTTGGGCTTACCATCATCCGTTCCAGAGTCTGGGCCGACTATCTTCACCGAGTTCTCACTCGTTATTGTTTGTAGGAAATGCCAGTCCATATTCATTTTCCTAATCCACTCCCGTCCTAGTAGTGGAGAACCTCCTTCAGATATCACATATAAGTCCATTATTTGACTGTCTTCGCCCTTGTGGACCACTGCAACCTCTATTTTCCCGATGGGGTACACTCTTTGCCCCATGTATGTTTTCAATATAATCCCCGTATCCTGTAGGGGAATATGTTGGAATAGCTTTCCGTAATCTTTCTTATTTATGACCGTCAATGCCGATCCAGTGTCCAATTCCAGTTTTACTTGGACTCCTTCTATCTGAAGAGTGACCCAAATTGTCTGGAGGTCTGCACCCTTACCAGCGTTGAGTACTCTTAAGCTAGCCAGTTCATTACAGCTTAAGCTAGCCAGTTCATTACTGCTAGCGTCTGAATCGGACTCCTGTTCGGTCACCTTGTGTACCTTTGTGTATTTTCCTTGCGGTGACTTCTTGTTGCTGGTCTTCTTCCCTGACCTGCATACTCTAGCTATATGTCCAAGCCTACCACAAGTTCTACATTCTTGGTTTTTAAACCAACACTGGTTCTGATCATGCGTTGTCTTTCCACAACGATAACATTTGCCAGAACTCACACCCAATTTGTGTGCACTGAGCTCCGGTGACCGTAGCTGCATTACTGCCGTGCCTCTCGCTGCGGCTTCGTGTGCTGCTGCCATAGTGACCGCCTTCTCAAGCGTCAGCTCATTCTCCTCGAGCAGTCCCTTTTGTGTATCCTGTTTAAATAAACCACACACAAATTTGTCTCGAAGTGCCTCTGTCAGTCCCGTTCCAAACTGGCAATATTTCGCTAATTTACGCAATTCCAGCAAATAATCAGCATTGCTTTCATGCTGTAGCTGCCTTCTGTCGTAAAATTTAAATCGTTCCGCTAGCATCAGCGGCGTGGGGTTTAGATGATCTTTCAGGACAGTAACAATCTCATCGAACGTCTTATCCGCCGGTTCATCTGGTGATAACAGGTGTTTCAATTGCCCGTATGTCTTCGCACCCATTAAATTTAATAATGTTAGAGCTTTATCTTGGTCATGAATTTTATTGGCCTTACAATAATTTTTTACTCTTTCAACATATATGGCCCAATCTTCGAGGTCACTATCAAAGGTGCTAATATTCCCGTGTTTAGGCATTGTAGATTTGCAATTTCTCAGATTTTATTTTGTTTACTTGTTATCAAAGATGGCGGCTTCCCGCTCTTGCCGTCGTCCTCCGCCCACAAAATGGCGGTTTTCCCGCGCTTGGCGGTCTTCACCCGCCCCCCGACGCCGTCTCCCTTCAGCCCCCGAGTGCGGCCCTTATCTTTGGTTCCGATCGCTGGCCCGCGCTGCGCCTCGCACTTGAAGCGGCTCCCGGCCTCTGGCTCACCCGCTCGCGCGGCTCTGGCTTACCCGCTCGCGCGTTTCACCGCGGCTCTTATCAGGGATTGCGATCGCCCTTATCTTCTCCAACTTCCCCAGCCCTGTCTTTGCAGCCAACACTGCACGGCTTACCCCACCACCTAGGTTGAACAAGGAAACTGCAGAAAGACTTCTGTCAGTCGCTGGAAGCTGTCAGGATGTTTGCTGCACTCCAGTGCTCAGTCGCTGATGGAGGCTTCAGAGTCCTAAAGCCTGTCGCTTCTAGTGGGGTGGTGATGTTTGAAACCTCTCTTCAACTGCCGCAGGGTAAGAACCTGACTCGTCGCCAGTGTTAAGTATGTGTATTGTATTGAACAATTAACACAAAGACTTAAACGTATAACTCAAACAGGTCTTTACTGGTTGGAGGTAGGGACTATACATAGGTCTTTACTTCATGCCCACAGGCGGGAACTGAGGGGAGATCAGTACCCACAGTACTATTTATACCCCTATGGCCAGGAGTGGTACTGCGTATCACTACGCCCAACAAGTAGTGCAGTCCTGTCCATAGGTTCAAAGTAGCACACATATTACATACACAACAGAAAGGGCTGTGCAAAGCCCTCCCAAACATACATCATCTCTGATTGTTACCCTGCCAAGCACTTGCTGAGCAATATCCATCCTGCAGGATTTTCATAGTGATTTTGAGAGGAGTTGACTGGATGATACACAGAGCACAATTGAGCAGATGTAGGTCGTGGCAACAAAGGAGGAAAAGGAACTACGACCTAGTAATTCAGTTGTGCTGCATCCGTTTTACAAGCACAAAATGGACGCCTAACCATCCAACATGACGGGCGGAAATGCTCGCTCATTACGCACCAGAAATGGTACACTGGCCATATTGGTGAAGGCAGAAGAAGTGGTGTCCAACGTCCATGTCTGAAAACAGTAATGTAAATGCAGATAGGGGGCCTACCTTCTGTTTGAAGCCCCCTTTCTAAAATTGGGCTGCCCTGAATGTAGCTGGCACTGGCTGCGTTCAGGAAAATGCAGTCTACATGAGGAGTAACCAGCATTCCTTAAAAGGATCATTGGAGGCTGCCACCAAAAAGTAAATGTTTCAAAAATATACTTACCTGAATGTGGAGCCGAAAGTTGCAGGAGTACTTCCCCCATGTTCACTGCTGTGCTGAAGACCATTGCTGGCTACCTGCTCGGCCCCCTCTCAATTTGTCCCCCTCTACCTATTAATCACTATCCTTCTCCATCACCCGGTCGCCACCACTCTCACCCCCCCCCACTCCCTCAACCCACCCCCAGATCATTCCCTGTGCTCAATTTTTGCCAGCCTGACTGTACAGAAATCCAGTTCTCTGCTGAAGAGGTAGGGATGTGGACCTAAGAGGTCAATTTTTTTAAAGAAATATGCTTACTACGCTTGATAGACTGCTGGAGGCATTGCAGAGCATGCTTCAAAGCATTCAGTACATGATGGCTATTGTGGAGCATGCCACAACTAACATGTGGGGTTTTCAAAACTCTGCAGTCCACCACGGAGCACATGGTTACTCCGGGATTATTTGTAGTAAATCTACTTATGAATGTAACTCCAGAAATTGCGCATCTCAGGAATAAACATACTTTTTCCATGTAGGCCCTGGGCTCTGCTTTCTCCTCTTCCTTGAGTGGGTGAGGAGAATCTATGGATGGAGTGCCCTCTCAGGGTCTGCTGTCCCAGAGATCTGTACTAGTGTTGAGGCAGAGCAAAGGAGTGGGGCAAGCATGCAGTGGACATAGATAACGTTGATGAGTGGATGACAGCACCTGTGTACAATATTGTTTCCCCCCTCAACCAATAACTTCACAGGAGCCAGAAAGCATGCAGAAACAAATTATAGGTAAAATGAATGGTTAGCTTGGCAGCTGGGATATATTAGTTCATTGTGGTGGGGAGAGAACGCATTTCCAGGGAATTGAGAAGATTCTGACAGTTTGCAGGATTAGTAATCCAAGGGGCCTAAGGGATCATTATGTGAAACACTAATTCATCTTCTGGATGTCTCTGTTGTTGCCCAGCTGCCTCCTCAATACCCTCAATGTTGAATGTATCTTCCCCCTCAGGAAGGTGAAAGCCCCCTTTCATGGCATTCTGTGCTGTACTAAAAAGTATAGTTGGTCCTTCTCTAGATTCACCTTGCTATTTACTGTAATGGGACAGTACAGTCATAGCCATGATAAATGAAAATGGACAAAATTCATATGGGCAAATTGACTGAAAGTGGATGACATTTGATTACATCAGACTTAGCATTCATTGCAATGCTTATCTTATATATTATTGCAAACATTTTATTAATTCTTGTATTCCACAAGAATATCACCATTTTTATAAATTTACCCTTTCCGTTCATAGTAAATGGAAGCAGGTACAAATCAATTTAACTATAAAATTTATTTGTATATAACAATTGACTTTTCAACAGATATGACTTTATGTTGGTCCCCTTCTATTTCTCATCTACATGCTCCCCCTCGGCGACAACATCCGAAAATACAGCGTCAGTTTTCACATGTATGCTGACGACACCCAGCTCTACCTCTCGACCCGCCCGCTGTCTCTAAATTGTCAGACTGCTTGTCCGACATCCAGTACTGGATTAGCAGAAATTTCCTCCAAATAAACATTGGGAAAACCGAAGCCATTGTCTTCGATCCCTGCCACAAAATCTGTTCCCCAGCCACTGACTCCATCCCTCTCCCTAGCATCTGTCTGAGGCTGAACCAGACTGTTCATAACCTTTGGTGTAATATTTGACCCTGAAATGAGCTTCCGACCATATATCCGCGCCATAAATAAGACCGCCTATTTCCACCTCCGTAACATCGTCTGTCTCCGCCCCTGGCTCAGCTCATCTGCTGCTGAAACCCTCATCCATGCATTTGTTACTTCTAGACTTGACTATTCCAACGCACTCCTGGCTGGGCTCCTACATAAACTTGAGTTCATCCAAAACTCGGCTGCCAGTGTTCTAACTCGGACCAAGTCCCGTTCACCCATCACTCCTGTGCTCGCTGACCTACCTTGGCTCCCAGTTAAGCAACACTTCGATTTCAAAATTTTCATCCTTGTTTTCAAATCCCTCCATGGCCTCAGCCCTCCCTATCTCTGTAATCTCCTCCAGCACCACAATCCTCCAAGATATCTGTGCTGCTCTAATTCTGGCCTATTGAGCATCCCTGATTTAATCGCGCAACCATTGGTGGCCGTGCCTTCAGCTGCATAGGCCCTAAGCTCTGGAATTTCCTCCATAAACCTTTACGCCACTCTTTCCTCTGTAAGACGCTCCTTAAAACCTACCTCTTTGACCAAACTTTTGGTCATCTGCCCTAATTTCTCCTTATGTGGCAGGCGTCAAATTTTGTTTCATGTCAGTGCTGTGAAGCACCTTTGGATGTTTTACTCCATTAAAGGTGCTATATAAATACTTGTTGTTATTATTGAAATACCATATGATTGAAACGCATGGGAGAATATCACGAGCAACAAAAACCATGCATAAATATTCAGTAGACTTTTGCTCTGTAGCTTTTCTTCAAATAATTTTAATAAACAAGTGGCTATATTTCAAAAGTTTTGTTAAGGCAATGTTTATATTGAGTATTTGTTTTAACAGAGGCTGTGTGTGAGAGTAAGAGAGACATAGAAGCAAATGATAGTAAGAGAGACTTAGGGCTGGATTTTGCCAGCACTCAGAGGGCGGGTTTGGAGGCGGGTCAAAGAGTAAAATAATTTTGATTGATGGCCGAATGCAATCCTGCCGTCAACCAGCCTTCAATTTTCCCAAGGGTCGGGTCCCGATTTGTGCATGGACCCGACACCTAGCGGTGGGAAGAGGATTAAAGCCAATTACCTGTCTGCTAACAGGTAGTTGATAATAGTTGACAGTTTATTTTTAAATTTTGCCGCTTCTGTCTCAGGTTTCCCGATGTCTGGACACCACGCCAGGTAAATGTGGCATGTTGTGAGTCTGCTGTAATGTTTCTGGATTGATGACAGCTGCAGAAGTAGTGTGAAGGATTCAAGGTGCACTGGTGAGTCTCAGAGTTAAGAAAATGTTGGGAAATTCATTTTTAATGCATTTACAGATTTCTTTAGGTAACAAGTTTTGAAATCCTTGTACAATGCCGTCTCATTGGGAGAACCTCTCTCACCAGTGACAGATCGCTTCTGTCACCTCACATGCAGCTGCCATTTATTCTAGCCTATGGAGGGAGTCATTGGAGAGCCTGGGTCCAAGAGGTCAACTTTGTACAATGATTGTCAGCGTTTGCAGCACCTCAATGCTGTCAAACACTGAGAAATCAGCTGTCAAAAAAACATTATGCGTGGTCCCTTTAAGAAAACCAGCAGATGACGTGTCATCAAATGATGTCATCTAACGGGCTTCCTCTTAATTGGCCGGATGCAGTTGGGGGCAGGACTGGAAGCTAGAAACCACCTGACCCGCACCCAACCCACCTCCAATGAAAACATCGCGGCCTTAGAGACAAATGATAGTGTGTTGATTATGCACCTGTTGTATGTTTTGCTTTGCGTTCTATAAACTACAGAAAGTATATTAAGCTGAGGGAGGGAGAGACTGGGATTAGGTAGAGTCATATATTTCTTCATTTCAGTGTTTGTTCAATTTATTTTTTTAAAGTTTAATTTTGAAGCCAACCAATTAACTCACTTGTGTTTTTTTTGGCACTTATCATAAATCTTCACACTCTTCTCTGCCAAAAAGCTTCACATGCCTAGGCATTACCATTGTATTGGCAAGGACAGTAGCATTACAGGACTCTGGCAGGTGTTGACAGTGGAGCAGATGGGCCTGAAAAAAATATGAATCTGAAAGAAATATTAGGATATTTATAAGTGCAATTATTTGAACAGCAAATTTATCTTTTTAGTAAACATTTTAAGCAGTAATTATGTAGAGTATCCCAATAAATATTATGTTGAAACTGTCCTTATCTATGCTATGATAATATATTTGAATAATGCATTTAATAACTACTGTATATATTATAATGAACCTGCTTGATGATGATTACATAGAAACATAGAAACATAGAAGATAGGAGCAGGAGTAGGCCATTCGGCCCTTCGAGCCTGCTCCGCCATTCAATGAGATCATGGCTGATCATCCAAATTCAATACCCTGTCCCTGCCTTCTCCCCATATCCCTTGATTCCTTTAGCCTTAAGAAATATATCCAACTCCTTCTTGAATATATTTAATGAACTGGCCTCCACTGCCCTCTGTGGTAGAGAATTCCACAGGTTCACCACTCTCTGGGTGAAGAAATTCCTCCTCATTTCAGTCCTAAATGGCTTACCCCTTATCCTTAGACTATGACCCCTAGTTCTGGACTCCCCGGCAATCAGGAACATCCTTCCTGCATCTAGTCTGTCCAGGCCTGACAGAATTTTATAGGTTTCGATGAGATCCCCTCTCAATTTTCTAACTCCAGTGAGTATAAGCCCAATCAACACAATCTCTCCTCATACGTCATTCCTGCCATCCCAGGTATCAGCCTGGTGAATCTTCGCTGCGCTCCCTCCATGGCAAGAACGTCCTTCCTCATTTAACCTACCTCTCTGTTAAAGGTAGCCAAACCAGTTTCAAAGTTAAAATCATCTTCGAGAGTGTGGTCCTGAAATTATGCTGTTGAATAGAAGTATATGAATGCTGAACACTTTGATCTGGAACTCTCCTATTTTAGTTACTTGTTTCTCACAGCATTATTTGAGGGCCAGTCAATTTCACTGATTAGCTTAGCACCTCATAGAAATAGTTCTATACTATTTCACAAATCATAATGAAACAGAACATCAAACTGTGTTTTATACAGAAATACTGAATGAATAATACACATATTTTCCAACATGGAAATGTTAATCTGTAAGTTGTTGAAACAATTGTCAAACATTTCCCCAAGCAAGAGTTAGCTGTGTTGATTATTGCAAAAAATAGAACAGGTATTGAATAAAATTAAGGTTAATTATGGATATGATTAAAAGAACGTGTTGTATTTATATAATGCCTCATCACATCTCTCAGAACTAACTTTCAGCAGAGGCACAGTAATTGTGTGTAAATACAGCTGTAATTTTGTTGACCGCAGGTTGAAATGAATCATCATTTAACCTACCTTTGGTGGTATGATTGTAAGAAAAATCTTAAGCAGGATACCAAGAACTTCTTACTCCACTTTGAATAGTACTATGGGACTCTAATATCCACTTGTAACATTGGAATTGGCATAAGGGCTTTGACTGAATTTCCGCAGGGGTTCTCCCGATTGTCCGCTGTAAGTTCAGCAGAAGATCTGCGGAATCCCCAAAGAAATGGTGTAAATGTAGAAACAGTAGACACTTGGGAGAACTCTCATGAAAATTCAACCCCAGCATTTCATCCGAAGGATCTTATTAAATCTTTGTTGCTGCAACTGGCATTTAAATATGGAACTGAGTTAATTAACTTATTTTGACGACCTGTCTCTAAACCACAAGAAAATCAATGATGTTTGTGGCAATTTGCTACACTAGATGGAAATCGATAAGAATATAGCAAGGGTACACTTGGTGCTGGACTTACAACCCAAAGATCATAAGGGTGAGATTGGTCTTGGGCGGCAGTTCAAAATGGCCGATGGCGAATCGGCATTTAGTTTTAAACCCATCCTGGTTTATTTTTCTATTGAATTGGCTGCTGATTCACCACTGCCCATGACCAATTTCACCCTCGCCCATGTAGGGTTGCAACCCTCTAGGATTGTCCTGGTGTCTGTAGGAATTAATGATTAATATCCTGGACACTGCCACAAGCAATAGTAAGAAAAATCATAGGGGCATTGAAAAAATGTATCTTTTTTTAAAGGTTCTTTGAACACTTTATTAGTTATACAAATATTGGCGACGGGTGGAAAAAAAGACTATTTGACTGAATGGAACTGTTGGAAGCGGGGTTGGGGGGCGGTGGGGGATGGGTCATGTGATGGAAGCTCCAGGGATACATCCAACCAGAGCTGGCAACCCACCTCCCATGAGTTCATAATCCTATTGTTGTAAAATTGAATTTAATAAATCTGGTAATCTGTGAGCTAACAGCAGGAAACATGAAAGCTACTAAATTGTTGTAAAAACGCAACCTGCTTATTAATGTCCTTCAGGGAAGAAAGTCTTCTTTGTCTGGCTTATATGTGAGTCCAGTCCAACAGTATCCTCTAAAGTGACCTAGCAAATCTCTCAGTGGTTAAAATCAATCAATCACTTAAAACCGTGGGAAGGAAAATCAAAGCAGCCTTGCCAGCATTGTCCATGTCCTGACAGCTATTAACATCAGCTGGAAGCTGGTTTTAACAGTTAGCTGCCTATATAATAAAGGGACTGAGCTACAACATCAAATGAAGTTACTCTGTATGAAGCATAGAACACAGACAAATTGGGCTCGATTTTGCCAGGCCCGAGGAAGCGGGATTGGAGGCGTGTGAGTTGTTAAATTTGCCAAAAATGTCGGCTGGGCCCGATCCTGCCTCCATCCCGCATCCGAGCAAGTTTCCCAAATGCATGTTTTCTGATTCCCTTTCCATCCCGCCTCCAAGAGGCAGGATAGGCCCTTAAGGCCCTTAACAACCACTTAATTGCTCTATAATCCCATTTTGAGAGGCCTTTCCGATTTTTAGACATTCCCCCCATCCTACACGCCTCCTCTGAAGCATGCTAGGCAATGCTGGTGGCCTCACAAGTGGATTGCTTACTCACAGCTGCTGCTCCACCATTACAAAGTAGTTTTCTCCAAGGATCAATTGCAGGTGGCAGAACTTTTAGTTTCAGGTCTGGGGGAACCTTTAGCAGGCATACTCAGTGTTGTGGAAGTTTGGAGCCTGACACCCATCTCCAGTGTGACCTCCTGGGAAACCCCTCTCCCCACCTTGACTAAGAGCTTCCTCAACTGAGGCATATACCAGAAGCATGGCGACCATTTAATTCCTTTCCTCCTGGACATCAGATTCGGATGAAGACCAGCCGCGGCAGCAGCAGAACCATGAGCAACAGCAGCACCAACAGCAGCAGCAACAACAGGAGCGCCAAGCTGCTACTTACCCACCTGATGCTGCACAGGCCAGAAGGTGCCAGCGCACGACAACATTGCTGCCCGAGATGCAAGGGACGCATGCATCCTGGCCCGGTTTACTTAGCCTGCACAATCAAACACTTTAGTCTCACTCCTTCTTACCAGAGCATTGACAATGGACAAGAACCTGCTGAATCCTATCACTCTGACCACCATTCTGACAATCGCAAGTCACCCTAAGCCCTCAATGTGAAAGTCCCATTTGCAAAATGACAGGGGCCTTAACTTCAACAGTTTGCCGTCAAAGCACTTTATAATACAATCACAATGATGGCTGGTCCAAAAACAAAACAACACAGCAACCAAGTGATTACCCTTGTGACCACTTGTGCTTTATCTTCCTCTTACACATGATCCTATGTGGTGCTTCCCCTGTGGCTTCAGCAATTGTGGAGGCCCCTTGCTGACTCTCTTGCTGCTCCTGTTTCGATGCCTTTTGCGGGCGTCCTCTGGGGTGGCAAAACTGTGCGGGCTCACCAACATTCTGCTGCTCCTGCAGCTGTGCAGGGGCTGAGACGCCCATATCAGTTGGGTGAGGAATCTGGTGGGGCTCTGACCGAGGGCTTTGCTGTGGCATGCTCATGTGAGCGCTTGGGGAGGCGCCCCCACTTCCTTGTTGTCTGCCACCAACAGCCCACTCATGGGTCAGCCCCAATTCAGAGCTAGTAAGTGGCTTGACAGCACCTTGTTGCACTGCAGGGTGGCCACGAGAACCCGTTTCTGCACTGGAAGTCATACTCCAGCAGACTTGCATGAAGATCTGGTTTGTTTGCTCAATAGCTGACCATCGCTCCTCAAGAGATGTCATTCTATTCTGAACAATGACCATGTTTTCATTCCCTGGCAACTAAGCTCCTCCATGGACGTAGCCATCCTCTCCTCTACCGCAGCCATTCTCTCCTCTACGGTAACCAGCCTCATCATAGAGGTAGCCAGCCTTTCCACTTAGGTTGCCATTCTTTCCGTGGTGATGCGTTCATGCATCAATGCCTCCACAATGGCTCTGCTCATGTTCGCGATGGACTCTTCCATTCGCTCCATACTCGCAGCAACCCTGGAGACAAAACCTGCCAGAGACTTCTGCACCTGTTCCCGGAGTTCCAGCACTGCTCTCCTTCTGGATGGACCCGGAGGCACAGGGTCGACATGCAGCGGAGCCGAGCTGGCAGAGTTTTGCGCCATCCAACGAGGACTCTCCGCTGCTGTCCCTGTCTCCACCATCCGCTGATTCTCACATGTGAGCTGTGATACACCAGGTGCCAACACTACTCTACTTCGCGAAGGTCCCTCTGAGGTGTGAGTGTCTGCGCTGGTGCTGGGTGCGCTGAATTGTGCTGACACTGCGCTCTCAGAGGTTGCAGGTTCCTCTGAGGAATCTGGAGATTCAGGCTGTTCCTCCTGGATAGTGGGGGCAGGGGCTTTCGATGGTCCTGTGAGGGAGTGAAGGAAAATGTTAGGAAAGTGAGGCCAAGTTTACATGCGCATTGAATATTGCTGATGATCATAAGTCAATCTGTTAGAGCATCAGAATCATTTTCAGTGACTCATTCAATGTCAGTGAGGGAGATGCCAATCTATTCTGTCACTAGCTTGCTGTGATGCGTCTGTTTGTCCATCCTCCACTTGGGAATCCTCCTCGATCCCAGCCATTTCCAGGGCCACGTCCTCCCAGGCGGTGAGCGGGGATACTGAGGGTGACCCTCCTCCTGTCATGGCTCTTTCCCTCTTATTGTGGGCTCTCTTTTCCTGCAAAGAGGGACACAAGTGGAGTTTGAGTTAGAATGAAGGAGTGAGTGCAGAGAATCCATAGCATAGATGCTTTGAATGATACAAAGGACCCTCCCTGTGTGTTGAAAGTTGTTGTTGTCATGGCATCACAGTGATATGGAGTGTGAGGGCTGCATGGTCGATGTTCTGGACTTATGGACATTTTACATGCAGATAGCACCCTCTGGTGGTGGTTATATGTTAGCAGTGTTTGTGTGCAGTAGAGGTCATTTGACCTTTCTACCTTTGTTCCTGTGTGAGAGGTCATTTGACCTTTCTACCTTTCTTCCTGTGTGACCCAGGAAGTAGAATCCCAGGAAGTAGAATTCCAGGAAGAACCTGACTTGAGTAATGGAGAATTCCATGAGGAATTCGCAATCCAATGTAATCTGATCTCATATGTTAGGCCAGGCGCAATATCTTTGAGTATCTTTGTCTATTAGCATGACAGCAACTTTGTCAGTGTAGTATTTTGATGACACTATGTTTATAAAAGGTTAATATTTGATAGTTACAGAGGTTAGTCCAAATGTTAGTTAGTTATACAATTAGTCTATTCTACTGTTGTAAATATGTTTATATCTTATGTAATATTGAATGTATAGTACTCAGTTTATGTACAAAACATACTTTGTCTTTGTTTACAGTTTCACAAATTTGTTCAAGTAAAGCTTCAAAACAGTGAAACGACTTCACGGGGAATTATTTGAATGAGTGTTTAACTTGCTGGATAACTAGATAGGAGCACGTCTAGCGAGGCCAGTACAGTGAAAAGATAGCAATACGGCTAGCTGTGAAGAGCGGAGCAGGAGGAACCCAGTGTGAGCCTTAACCTCGTAGAGCACACCTACCTCACATCAACATGTCAGAAGATAATAACGAAAATGCTTTGTAGCGAGGAGAAGACCTTAAACAGGCAGACAAAACTGTAGAAGGTGACAATCGGTCTATAAGCTCCGGTTACGTCAGATCGCAAGCTAGTTCACGATCATCAGGTGGTAAGCGTGGCCATCGCCAGAGCACGGGCTAAGCTAGTAGCAGCTCAAGCCAGAGCTGCGCATGCGAAGAGTGAAATAGAAATAAAAGTAAGACAGGCCCGTCTCCAAGCTGAACCCCAAGCCGAACAGGCCCGACTCCAAGCTGAGCAGGCCCGGTTCCAAGCTGAACGCTAAGCTGAGCAGGCCCGATACCAAGCTGAACAGGCCGGAAGCCAAGCCGAACAGGACCATCACCAAGTTGAATGCCAAGCTGAACAGGCCCGTCTCCATTACGTCCGTGAAAGATTGAGACACGGACAGCAGGAGTGGAACAAAATAAGTCTTTACTGATGGAAGTCAATAGTGAAACTGAAACAACAGAGGCTCACTAGCGCCTTTTATACAGGGGTGGTCACTGCCGGTACTGCAGCCTGAGACCAGTTATTCTCTTAAAGGTACATACACAACAATTCCTCCCCTTTTAGATAAACAGTACATAACATTCATTTAACAACTAAATGATAACTAATTACAATCACAATTACTGTTGCAAGATACATTGGTTAAGTTTAAGCAATTATAAGTTCAGTCTTTGAGGAGGCTTCCTGATTCTGTCTGGATAATGCCTCTTTGGGGTATCAGGTTCTTCTGGCAATGTTGAGTCGGGATCAATGTCTTTGTTTGGTTCATCTGCTTCCAATATTACGGGTTCTGCGGTAGCTACAATTGGAACGTCGATTTCATTACCAGGTGTATCAGATCGTGGTGTGGAGTTGACGTTTTCCAGTGACTCTAGAATCTGGTCAGCATGGCGTCTTACAATGCTCTCCCCAACGTCCACGGTATACATGAGAGGTCCTTGTCGTGTACAAATCGTTCCTGGCTGCCATTTCTCAGTGCGGTAGTCCCGGGCAAAAACTGGTTGACCTATCTTAAAACTCCTGGTCGGCCTTTCATTCATATTCTGAAACTGTCTGTTCTCCACATCTCTTCGGACATTTGGATTAACCAAATCCAAGCGGCATCGTAGTCTTCGATTGAAGAACATCATGGCTGGAGTTTGGTTGGTAACCGCATGTATCGCATTTCGGTAGGCAAACAAGAAGTTGTCCACCTTGTGTTGTAGGGGTATATCTTCATTACACATTGCCTTGATAGCCTTCTTGAATGTTTGGACAAAGCTCTCGGCCAATCCATTAGTGGCTGGATGATATGGGGCAGATGTGTAATGCTTAACACTATTGTTCTTTAAGAACCTCCGGAACTCTTCAGACACAAACTGTGGTCCATTGTCAGAGCAAATCTGTTCAGGCAGCCCATTCCTGGCGAATATGGTTCGTAAAACTGTGATAGTTTTTTCCGTGGTGGTTGAGGACATTTTTATTACCTCTGGCCACTTTGAATGTGCATCCACCGCAATTAAAAACATCGAGTCCATGAAGGTAGCAGCAAAATCAATGTGCACCCTTTGCCATGGAGATGAGGGCCACTCCCATGGATGCAGAGGAGCTTGTGGTGGGGCGTCTTGGACCTTCTGGCATCCTGCACAGCTCTTGGTCATCTCTTCAATTTCTCTATCGATTCCCGGCCACCACACAAACGCTCTGGCTAAGTTCTTCATTTTTACCCCACCCAGATGACTCTCATGAAGCTCATTGAGCACTCTATCTGTCAACTTTGGTGGAATTACTACTCTGGATCCACACATCAAGGTTCCTCTGCACACTGACAGCTGTTCTCTTCTCGGCGAGAATGCTGGCAGCAGTGGTTCGCCATGTGCTGACCATCCCTTCACCGTTAAATCATAGACCCGTGATAGTGTCGGGTCATTCCGTGTTTCCTTTTCTATGTTTGCATTCGTCACAGGGAGACATTCGACTATGGTCGAGTGGAATAACTCCATTGGATCCACTGCAAGGTCTTCTTCTTCCACCATCGGCAACGGTAGGTGTGACAATCCATCAGCATTTCCATGCTGTTTAGTTCCTTTGTACTCGATGTCATATTGGTGTGCCCCTAGGAAAAGGGACCATCTCTGCAGCCGTTGTGCTGTCATTATCGGTACGCCCTTCTGAGGGTTGAAAATGGAGACAAGAGGTTGATGATCGGTTAGTAGAGTAAATTTTTGACCGTGCAGGTAGTGATTGAACTTCTTCACCCCCCACACTAGGCTGAGGGCCTCTCTGTCAAGCTGGGCGTAGTTACGCTCGGCAGAAGTTAACGAGCGTGACGCAAAAGCTATCGGCCTCTCTAAACCATCAAGGAATTTATGTGACAGTACCGCCCCAATGCCGTAGGGAGACGCATCACACGCCAGTCTGATCGGCAGTGCTGGGTTGTAGTGAGCCAATACTTCCCTTGAAGTGATTAAGTCCTTACTCTTCTGAAAAGCACGCTTACAATCATCGCTCCATTTCCATGATACCCCCGTTCGTAGCAGGGCGTTCAGTGGGTGCAGAATTGTCGACAAATTCGGCAAAAACTTATGATAGTAATTCACCAATCCGAGGAA
The DNA here is from genome assembly GCF_052327205.1 of Somniosus microcephalus. NCBI lineage: Eukaryota > Metazoa > Chordata > Chondrichthyes > Squaliformes > Somniosidae > Somniosus > Somniosus microcephalus. Next base: position 38,297,528 of record NC_140996.1, read on the forward strand.
TGACCTCAGTTGCGACACATTTTCAGGCGCTGGGGCCTTAACAACCGCTTCAATTTTGTCAGGGGACTTATGTAACCCCTCTTCATCAATCACGTGGCCACAATACGATATCTGTTTCTTAAAAAATTCGCACTTGGGGCGGTTGGCTCGCAGCCCATGTTCCCGTAGTCTAGAGAGCACCTGTTCTAGGTTGTTAAGGTGTTCACTGTCATCTTCACCTGTCACAAGGGTGTCGTCCAAGTAACACTGAGTCCCCGGAATCTCTTGCAGGACTTGTTCCATCGCTCTTTGCCATATCGCCGGAGCCGATGCTACTCCGAATACCAATCGATGATACTGGTAAAGACCTTTGAGAGTGTTTATCGTGAGCTACTTCCTAGAGGACTCTTCAACCTCCATCTGCAAATATGCTTGTGCTAGGTCAATTTTTGTAAAACGCTTCCCTCCAGACAGTGAGGCGAAGATGTCTTCTATCCTTGGAAGAGGATATTGTACTATGTGAAGGATTGGGTTCACCGTCACCTTGAAATCCCCACAGATGCGAATCTTCCTTGGCTCCCCGGACTTATTGCTTAACGTTTTCTTCATGACAGGAACAATGGGTGTCGCCCACTCGCTCCAGTCGACCTTAGACAACACGCCCGCCTTCTCCAGATTCTCCAGCTCTGTCTCGACAGCTGGGCGAATTGCATATGGTACCGGTCTTGCTTTGAAAAACTTGGGAACTGCATTCCCTTCTATTTTTATCGAGGCGGTTACGCCTTTAAGCGTGCCCAGTTCTTGTTGAAATACCTCTTTGGCGTTAGCTAAGATTATTGACAATCGCCCAGGAGTGGCGTCATCATCTTTTTTACCGTCCACCGTCATTGCATGAATGGAGTGCCAATCTAAGTTTATCTTCCTGATCCATTCCCATCCCAATAACGGTGGTCCACCATTTGGCAGTATGTAGAGATACAATTTCCGTATTTTCTTGCCGTTGTATTCGACAGGCACCCTTATTTTTCCTCTGGGGTATACTTTTTGCCCCGTATACGTCGTAAAGAAGATGGATGTCTCTCTCAAGGGTATGTGTGAAAATAGCTGCTCGTAGTCTCGTCGATTCATGACGGTTAGCGCTGATCCCATATCCAATTCCATTTTAACTTGGGACCCTGCTATCGTGAGGGTGACCCAAATGGTTCGGTGATCCTCTTTTGCAATTACATTGTGAAGTTTGAGACAGCTTAGTCTCCTGTTCCCGGATTCACTATCGCTCATCTGGTCTTCGGAACTACTGTCCGTCATCTTTTGTACTTTCTTGTACGGTTCCTTAGTAGCCTTTTTGTTGTCGCTGGTCTTCTTCCCAGACCTGCAAACTCGTGCAATGTGTCCCATCTTCCCGCATTGCCTGCATATTTTGTCTTTGGACCAGCAGTCCTTCTGGTCATGGTTAGTTCTGCCGCAGCGATAACATTTTGCAAATCCCCGTGTCATTTCGTGGGTGCCGTATTCCTGTGGTTTTTGTTGAATTTCTGCAGCTCCCCTGGCTGCTGCTTCATATGATAGTGCCACGCTGAAAGCCTTATCTAGCATCAGCTCTTTCTCTGAGAGTAACTTCTTCTGTGTTCCTTCACTCAGGAGTCCACAGACAAATTTGTCCCATAGGGTATCTGCCAGTCCTGCTCCGAACTGGCAGTGCTTTGATAGCTTGCGTAGTTCCGTAAGATACTCAGCATTGCTCTCATCTTTGTGCTGAGTTCTCCTGTGGAATTTAAATCATTCTGCTATCAACAGCGGTGCAGGGTTTAGGTGTTCCTGTAGGACAGCAACAATTTCGTTAAAACTCTTCGCCTTCGGTTTGGCTGGAGTAATCAGGTCCCGCAATAGGCCGCACGTTCTAGCGCCCATTAAGTTTAGCAATATCGATGCCTTTTTCTTCTCCGCTATTTCGTTTGCCTCGAAATATACCTCGACTCTTTCCACATACGTGGTCCAGTCCTCTATTGTATTATCAAAAGCAGTGATACAGCCAATCTTCGGCATCTTGCAAATCTAAAATGGTGCCTCCCGCGCTTTGCCTTCTTCCCCGATTTAACAAAATGACGCCTCCCGCGCTTTGCCGTCTTCCCCGCTGATTAAGATGGCGCCTCCTGCACTTTGCCTTCTTCCCCGCTGTTGTTAGCGCTGCTTTCCACGGTTTCCTGCGCGTTTAATTTTTTTTTAATTATTTTCCCGTCGTGGAACAACCCTATAGGACTCTTGCCTCCCTCTTCGCGGGTCTATACGCAGCCCGGCTTCGTAGCACCGGCCGCGCCCTGTGTGCTCCACCCTCTCTCTCTCTCCTTCCCGGCAATGCTGATCGGACCCGTTGCAAACCACCCGCTCGAGTTCGCGACCGCCGCAGCCCAGGAAGGATCAGTGCACTACCTGCCACCAGCCCGGTTAGCTGAAGCACCGTCAACAGGAACCAGGCCCCGCATCCGACAGCTTCTCCAGCAATCTTCAACTCTGCAACACAGGGCGGATGCCCACGGTCAACGCCCGTTTCTACTGCCTCTTACTTTCTTTTCTTTCTGGCCTCGACCTCTGCTCACTTCGCTGTAGGAATGGATCCCAGGAGGTGGTGCAGACTGTAGGTAGGTTCGTATCTGCTCGCCGCCAGTATTACATCTGTGAATGATTGAGACACGGACAGCAGGAGTGGAACAAAATAAGTCTTTGCTGATGGAAGTCAATAGTGAAACTGAAACAACAGATGCTCACTAGCGCCTTTTATACAGGGGTGGTCACTGCCGGTACTGCAGTCTGAGACCAGTTATTCTCTTAAAGGTACATACACAACAGTCACCAAGCCACATTAGATGCTCTGCAGCAACAAAACGAGATAGATGCTGCATTAGTTGAGACACAAGTATTCGAGGCAATTTTGGAGGGAGCTGATCCCGAGACAGCTTACAAACCTTTAATTCCCGTTTCGTGGCAGAGTCCACAACAGCACACCATAGATTACGTGAGCGACCATGCTGACATACAGTTTACAAGAGAATGGGATGAAGGCCCGCACATCTCTACAGACACAAGCACCTCATTAAGGGCAGCACGGTGGCATAGTGGTTAGCACTGTTGCCTCACAGCGCCAGAGACCCGGGTTCGAATCCGGCCTCGGGTGACTGTCTGTGTGGAGTTTGCACATTCTCCCTGTGTTTGCGTGGGTTTTCTCCGGGTGCTCCGGTTTCCTCCCACAGTCCAAAGATGTGCGGGTTAGGTTGATTGGCTATGATAAATTGACCCTTAGTGTTAGGGGGATTAAATACGTGGGGATAGGGTGGGATATGTGTTGGTGTAGGGGTTACGGGGATCGGGTGGGATATGTGTCGGTGCAGGCTCGATTGGCCGAAATGGCCTCTATCTGCACTGTGGGGTTTCTGTGATTCTGTGATTTCTGTGATAACATGCCCCAAGTTGCCAACCAAGGTCAAAGTAGACAGCGTGCTTCAAGCTGCAGAGTCTCCCCCAGCAGAACGGAAGACACGGTGCAGAGAAATAGAATGCTGAATAGAAAAAGTCAGCAGCAAACCCCCTCTCATTTCCTTGAGACCCCCAACAGAGCCCCTAGCCAAGACAACCCTGGCACAGGTCCCAGCACCTACGACCTTGCCAAATACCTTGCACGCACCCAGCTGGTGACTACAGGGTTAACCAAGTTTGACGACAGGCCGGAGAATTATCGGGCTTGGAAGTCCTGCTTCCACGATGCCATATCGGGCTTAGACCTGTCGGCAGGAGAAGTCGGCCCCCTTATCAAATGGCTCGGCCCAGAGTCCGCCGGACAGGCATGCAGGATAAAAGCGGCCAGTGTGGGACGTCTGCCATCGGGGTTGAAGATGGCTTGGGCGAGGCTGGAAGAAAGCTACGGCTCGCCCGAAGCCATTGAAAGGGCTCTCTTTGACAGGTTGGAGAACTTTACGAGGTTGACGAGTAAGGAACCCCAGAAGCTCCGCGACCTTGGAGATCTGCTGTCAGAACTTGAAGCTGCAAAGCAGGATGGCTACCTACCCAGTCTATCGTACTTAGACACTTCCAGAGGGGTAAGTCTCATCGTTGAGAAGCTTCCATCTAACCTGCAGGAGAAGTGGATAACATTTGGATCAGAGTTCAAGCTAAAGCACAACGTGGCCTCCCCACCATTCTCTGCGTTCGCCAAATTCATCCGTAAAGAAGCCAAAGCCAGGAACGACCCCAGCTTCAACCTCTTCTCCTCCCACACAGCACTTGCCAGAAGAGACAAGTTTGACAGACATGGAAATAAACCAATATCTGTCCACAAAATGCAAGTGTCCTCAACTGAGAACACAAAGATTCAAAAGAAACCTGAGGATATGAGCAAACAATGCCCTATCCACAACAAGCCCCATCCTTTAAAGAAGTGCAGAGGCTTCAGGGAGATGTCCCTGGAAGATTGGAAACAATATCTTAAAGAGAACTTTATATGTTTCAAGTGCTGCTCTTCCCTAGCCATCTCGCCAAGAACTGCAAGGTAGATGCAAAATGCACAGAATGCGAAAGTGATTGGCACATTTCAGCACTCCACCCAGGCCCAGCTCCTTGGAAGTCAGAGTCACCTCCTCCTGCCTCAGAGCACGGCGGGGAGAGAGAGGGAGCTGCCGGTCCGGAGATTACATCCAGGTGCACCGAGGTGTGTGGAGAAGGAGTGAGCACAAGAGCATGCTCCAAGATGTGCCTCGTTAATGTGTACCCTGTAGGACGTCGCACACTAGAGAAGAAGCCAAAGATGAAAGCACACTTCCTAGAATTTGTCAAGAAAATGCTTGTCAACGATCATGCAGAGATAGCTCCTCCACTCCAGGAAGGCCAAAAGTGTTGGTACCTCCCTTCCTTCGGAGTCTATCACCCCAAAAAGCCGGAACAGATCCGCGTGGTGTTTGACTCCTGTGCACCATATCAGGGAGTCTCTCTCAATGACGTACTCCTCACAGGGCACCATCTTAACAACAGCCTCTTGGGAGTACTCATGAGATTCAGGAAAGAGCCCGTCACCATCACTGCCGATATCCAGCACATGTTTCATTGCTTTGTGGTGAGAGAAGACCAGAGACTTCCTCCGCTTCCTGTGGTATCGGGACAATGACCCCAATAGAGACACTGTGGACTACAGAATGCATGTCCATGTCTTCAGGAATAGCCCGTCCCCTGCTGTCGCCATATACGGACTGAGGAGGGCTGCCAAGGAAGGAGCCGACGACTTTAGCAGTGATGTGAGAGGGTTCATCGTACGAGAGTTCTATGTCGACAACGCACTGAAGTCATTCCCGACCGAAGCAGAGGCCATTAGTACCCTCAGACGAGCTCAGGAACTACTTGCACTATCCAACCTAAGGCTGCACAAGATAGCCTCTAACAGACCAGCAGTGATGGAGGCATTCCCCCCTGAAGATCATGCTAATGACATCAAGGATCTAGACCTCTTCACTGATGACTGCCTCCTGCAGCGTAGCCTAGGAGTGTCTTGGAACATAGCAACAGACACGTTCACGTTCCAAGTCTTAGATGACAAGAAACCCTTCACACGTAGAGGAGTGCTCTCTATAGTCAAAAGCCTATACGACCCTCTCGGCTTCTTAGCCCCTGTAAGATTCGCAATTTTCAGCAAAAATCACGCAAGAAAACTGGATAAAATAAGACTGTTTATTGACCAAAGTAAGCTTGCACAGAAAAACCTTTGATAAAAGGGCATACAAAATGGCCGCCAGGCCCCGTGATCAGTTTATGAACCATTTTATTTCTGTTACTGCAAGCCAGACAGGCTTGTGGATTGAAGACAGTGAGCCCACAAAAGCCAGTCTCTGGGAACCGAAACTCAGAGCAACAGCATACATATTCAATGGATTATAAGTACAGGATGGGGCCCATCAAGATATGGGCGGACAATGTAAAAACACTTATACCCATTTATCGTACAAAGGAAAAACCGTTTAGCAGCCATCAAGGAAAATGTCCGGACCGATCAATATGCGAACCGAGCCACGGTGACAATGCAAAAGACATTGAAAGACATTATCGGCCAGGAAGGCCAGTTTAAGTTATCACCGGCTCCGTTACAAGACAAAGCGCCCCTGCAGAGATTTCTGCCCGCCAAAATTAATACAAAGACAGGACTATGATTTGGCGGGAGATAAGACTGTCCCAAAAGAGTATAACTATGGATTGAAAGTCCATCTAAGTTACTTCGGACTTCGGGTTACTTGAACAACTTCTTCTTCACTGCCACGGCTTCTTGTTGGGCGACTTCAGGCTTCCATTTCTTCAAGAACTTTCTTCTACGAGGAACGAACGAAGGGCGGACGGTGCCCGGATCGGCGCCTCTTCCACTTCGGCAGATCGATGAAAACGTTTTCGTCTTTTTAAAGACGGACGGTTTCGGTAAAAGGACAACGTGGTCGGTGTTCAGCCAAACAAGGCTCGGCCACGACGAGAAGACGACGAGGGTGGCCCGGGTACTGGGGTCGGGAGATCATCGATGACCCAGGCCGACGGAGAAGAAACCCTCTGGAGGACTGGCGATCTAGGCCACAAGATTCTCCCAAGTGCATAGCCTGCATCTGGGTCTGCTCCATGAACCCAAATCGACTTAGTGGATCTCAACCTTAACGAGCGCTCATCGAGGCTGGGTCTACCCCACCGCCTCGAGGGAGGAGAGAATATCGACTGCGCCAGAAGTTTCCAAATCCACGTGACGACGGAAAGCGGTGCCAAAAAGGCTGCGAACCCCCTTTCTCGCGATTTCGAGAGTGGTGAGCATGATCCCAAGTTCCCTAGGTCGAGACTTAGTTTAGGTATAGGGGAGGGAGTTAAGGGAAATCGTAATGTGTTTCCCCTTTTTCGATGTGCCGTGTGTTCCCCATTTCCATAGAGTCAAGTTCATAAATTTGTGCATGATTGTAGTAACTTTAATCTGTGCCTATGACATGTATTTTGTAATGCTTCAAACTGTTTAAAAATAAAAGCATCCATTTCGTGCTATTCAACCTGGTCTATTGAGTTCTTTCTCTGCACTACTGTTCTCTGCACCTAAGTCCAAGATGAAAGAATAGCAGATTATGTTTTCGGAAAAGTCAACCTCACAAAACAATGGATATCTGATCTACTAAGGGATAGGCGCCCGCTAGACGCAGCCATCAAGTGGACAACGGGTAGAGAGCATAAGAAATCTGTAGAAAAGGCGGTCTGGCTGATGTGCTACAAGAAGCAAGTCCAGCTTTTGGACCAGGTAGTTGCAGCACAGACAGTCCAGATCAACGGCTTGCTTAAAGGCGTAGAGGAAAAGGTTGCGGGAGGTCAAAAACTGATTGAATCGCTTGACGCGCTGAACCAGGAACGCCGCTCTGTAATTCGCTGCCACGAAACCCGGGTAGAATATTTAAAATGTCAGGTCGTTGAGGCCAAGGCCAGTGAAGGTAGAATGAGAGAGAGGTGTTCCCGTCTAGCCAAACGAGTAGATGCCCAAGAGGAAAAGCTCCTGGGAGCCAGGGCAGCATATAAGATGGCCATGGAGGATAGATCTGAGAACACCGACCACAGCACTTGCCGCCGGGAGCTAGAGGACCTGAGAAAGGCCCTAGCGAAGGCAAACGGGTTGGTGTGTCTCATAAATCCACCAGCGAGTCAGCTGTTGCTAGCCAAGGAATCCAAAAGACCGATTCCACAAGAGGCAGTTGGGGTACCAACCCCCGAACCTTCTGCGCCTCCTGCCTATGAGGAGTCTTGGACTCCGGGACAGGAGACGGAGACGGTAGAGGAAGAGAGTCCTGAGGTAGAGCAACCCCAGACAGTAGAGTCGGGGTCGGCGCCAATGTGTCCAACGAGACACCGGAGGATCGGTCCAAATGAAGAAAATGGCGATGACGGACCCCTTGAGAGTCAGATCATAATGCCTCATAGCGCACGACAGCTAAGAGAGATGATAAGTCACATCCCAAAACTCTCCGAGTCAGGAGATCCCTCCGTGCATTTCAGGGACGTGGAGCAGACCGCAGCAGTCAATGACTGCGACGGGGTTGAACAGTCTAAAATGCTGCTGTTCTCCCTGGACAGTTCGCTCCTCCAGTGTCTCCCTGACGAGAGCAAGAGAGGGCACAGGGACTATGAGTTGCTACGGGATGAGATTCTGGAGATCATGGGAGAGGGGGACGGAACTCCGTTCCTCCGTTTAGAAAAGACAGTGCAGCTAGAGGGAGAACCCCCACGGGTTTTCGCCGACAGGTTGTGGCCAGTGTATCGGCGCAGCTGCCCGGGCGGGCCGGCCCGGGCCGGGCTGGATGGCGAACAAAGGGCTCACTGGCTTCGGTGCCTGGTAGCAGGTTGCCTGCCAGTAGTGAAGGAACAGGCCAAAGCATGGTTTGACCCCACTAACGCCCGCTCCACGGAGGAAGTAGTACTAGATCAGCTCACGATCAGTTATAGAAACAACAAGGGCAAGAAAACGCCTGTTGTGAAAGGAAAGGTGCATGAGGTGAGACCCGCAGCCTCTGCTAAAAAGGAATGGCGTCAGGAGGGAAATCGCCATCCCCAAGCAAATAGCAGTTGTTATGGGTGTGGGAAGGAGGGTCATTGGCGCAAGGACTGTAGGAATCCTTGGAAGGATAAGAGGGAGAGAGCGTTCGCCGCAGCCCAAGATCAAGCCCAAGCCCGAGTCGCCAACGGCCCGAGAGTTTACCCAACACCAGCACAACCACAAGTGCAGGCCGCTGCCCCAACACCAGTCCAGAACCCAACCGTAGCCTCTGCCCCGAATAAAGGGGGTGGTGCGGTTGTGGACCCCGCTGCGATCGAGTCAGTCTTGGAGACTATGCGGTCTCTGATGACCTGGCAGGGGAAGGTAGCGGTTGCTAACAGCCCTATCGCCCCCGTGACCCCAGCCGAAACACCTAAATGACTGACGCCCGCGCAGCCCATCTACTTGTGTCCGCTCCGCTATGACGCTTGGAGAAGACCTGTGGTGGAGATGGAGGTGGAGAAACAAAGGGGTAGTTACCTGTTGGATACGGGAGCTTCGTGTACCGTGATCCACACGGACAAACCTTTTGCCTCACCTCTGTCCGCCCAGGCTCCATATTTAGTAGCGGGTTTCACAGGTAGAGCACAGGCTGGCGCGCACTCCCTCCCGCTCTCCATTCAGTTGGGAGCGCTCCACACCACATGGACGTGCATCCTATTGAAGTGGAAAGAGGGGGGGGGGAAAGGCATCCTCGGGGCTGATTTCTTGGTGGAACACGGGATCCTCGTGGACCTGAGAAATCACTGTCTCTGGGGAGCCGAGGGCGGTTTAGGTAAGGTAGTCGTAATCCCGGGGAAGGAAGAAAAGGGGGCCCTGTGCACTATGAAGCCATCAGGAGGTTACGATCTCGAGCTCATGATAACAAACGTCCCAACGGACTTGCAGGCGCGTGTGTCAGAAAATCTGACCGCGTTCGCCACCCACAAGCACGACTGCGGGAGAGTCACTGGGTTCGAAGTCAGCGTAGACGGGGACCCCATGATCCGACCCCAAAAGCAGTATAATTTCCCCAAGGAGGCAGAACCCGACATGGAGACAGCAATATCTTCATTGGTACAGCAGGGCGTATTGAGGACGATAGCCACCCACGTGAACTCCCCATTATGGCCGGTAAAGAAACCGGACAATTCGTGGAGAGCCACGGTGGACTATAGAGTCCTCAATAGTAATATCCCAGCCTGCGCGCCCACGGTAGCAGCAGTTGCAGACTTAATAGGGAGTATTCCAGCATCGGCGACCACATTCACGGTGCTGGACATCTCGAACGGTTTTTGGTCCATTCCGCTGCGGCGGGAGGACCAGTACAAGTTTGCCTTTACTTTCAAAGGGCAACAGTACACCTGGAACTGCTTACCACAGGGTTTTCACAACAGCCCCAGCATTTTCCATCAGTGCATGGCGGGGAATTTGAAAGAGTTCAGCCAGCCCAACCAGATAGTGCAGTATGTGGACGACTTACTCCTGTTCACAGATACAAGGGAGCAGCACGGCCCACTGTTAGCCGAATTATTGGAACTGTTAGAAAGGAAGGGTTTCAAAGTAAACCCAAAGAAAGCCCAGATCGGCCAGCAGGAAGTTAAATTCCTGGGTCTGGCCATCCGCGCTGGGGAAAGAGCCATAGATAAGGCCGGACGGGAATCTATACAAGATCTGCCGATTCCCAACACAGTAACGGGTGTAAGGTCCTTTTTGGGATTGACCGGGTACTGCAGAGATTTCATCGAGGACTATGCTGCCACAGCGGCCCCGCTACTTCGACTCTTACACAAGGGAGTCGAGTGGTCTTGGGACGAGGGGTGCCAGGCAGCATTCGAGAAGTTGAAAAGAGATCTGCAGATCGCGCCAGCCCTAGGGGCCATAGATGGGGGAGAGGAGTTCTTTCTGGAGGTAGCCGCTAGTGGGGACAGCCTGAGCGCAGTGCTGCTCCAAGAGCGGCACGGCAAGCTAAGACCAGTAGTTTATTCCTCCAGGGTGCTCACGGATGTGGAGAGGAGTTTCTCCAATTGCGAACGGCATCTCCTGGCCACGCATTGGGCTGTGAACAGATCAGTGATCTTCACAGGGACCTCTCCCATTACGCTCCTCACCCATCACACCCCCACGAAGATGCTTCTGGATGGGAGGATTAAGGATGGGACCATAAGCAGCGCTCGGATTGCGCGCTGGACCCTCCTCCTTTCCCAGATGGATCTCAAAGTTAAAGGCCTCTGCGCGCCAAGGCTCGCAGCCAATATGGCATATCCCGGGACAGCCCATCAATGTTCCGTAGAAGGGGTATGGGAAGTTAACATAGGTTTACGGGCCGGGATACATCCCACGGGCCGCGAGATCTACGTAGACGGTTCTAGCACTGTAGCTGACGGCAAGCGACTCACAGGGTGTGGAGTTTATGACCCTGCGGCAAACATTGCCCTGGCAATTAAGCTCCCCAGCACTATGAGCGCGCAGCAGGCTGAACTGTCCGCGGTGGCGTACGTGGTTACCCACCCCGAGATTTTCCCAACCCCATACACGATTTGCTCAGACAGCATGTTCACGTGCAATTCGTGTACAGAGTACCTCGCCATCTGGTCCCGACGCGGGTACACCTCCGCGGACGGGCGGCCTTTAACAATTAAGCCCTTGCTGGAGAAGATCCTAGCAGCTGTGGGGGAGAAAGGAGAGGTGTTCATCCATAAGGTGAAGGCTCACTCCATTACAGAACCCCGCAGTCAGGGCAACCAGCAGGCGGATGCGCTAGCCAGGGAGGGTGCCCGCAACGGCATTCTCTGGGACCCATACGAACCCGGACCCGTGGCGGCGATCCAAGGCAGGGAGGGAATTCTCGGGAACACAGGGGTGACACCGCCCCCAGAACTAAAGACTGTCCAAACCCTGGATCCCGCCCTAAAAGCAGTCGTAAAAGCCATCACAGAGGGCAAACAGGTAGAAGGTCCGTACAGTACGGCAGCCCTCACAGTCAAAGAAGGTATGCTGTTCCGAAAGGAGCAGTGGGTTGTGCAGCAGCAGCACCGAAGGGAATTCCTGCAATTGGCCCACGAGGGTCCAGGAGCGGGACACCCCGGACCTGAGGTCACCTGGCAACGGGTGGAGCAGGCGGGATGGTGGCCGGGACTTCGGGACGATGTCCGCGAGTTCTGCGCAAGCTGTCTTGTGTGTGCTGCTAACAACCCAAACCCCCACAAAAGGAAGGTGCCCATGGGGCACATCAGGAGGGTAGAGGGACCATGGCAGTCGATTCAGGTCGACTACATAGGGCCCCTGCCCGCCGCCCAGGGAGGCTATAAGTACTGCCTTGTCCTGGTAGATGTGTTCACCAAATGGGTAGAAGCCTTCCCGTGCAGAACAGCTACGGCACTGGGTACTGCTAAGATCTTGATTCGGGAAGTGTTCTCACGGTGGGGACTCCCCCGTTTTGTAGAGTCCGACCAAGGGAGTCAGTTCACCGGTCAAGTAATGCAGAACGCCCTCAGGCTCTTGGGCATTGAGGGAAAGTGGCACGTAGCATACAATCCCCAGTCATCCGGGATTGTTGAGCGTATGAATCGGACCCTCAAGGAAAAGCTGAGGAAAGAGACAATGGGCTCGCCCCAGAAATGGGCGGAGGTCCTGCCTTTAGTCCTCATGGGGATCCAAGCCAGCCAGTCCAAAAGCATGGGGTATTCGCTGCACGAGTTAATGACTGGAAGGATCATGCGAACACCCACCCATGTGCTAGCCCCGGTGCTCACTGAGGGCCAGCTCCGAGAGGTGAAATGGGACAAATTCGCCCAAACCCTCTTGGAGCGCCTGAGACAGATTTATGGGCAGGCGGCTGGGAACATGGGAAGACAGCACCAGGGAAATAAACTGTTGTTGGAACCTCGGAAACAACAAGAGTGGGTAGTCGGGGACCAGGTCATGGTCCGAAACTACGCCAGGGTAGGGAGTTTTGAACCACTGTACATGGGGCCATACAGCATTGTAGACAAAGCCAGCCCCATGGTTTATGCAGTGAAGACGCCCCGACGTACCAAATGGTTTCACATCAACCAGTGTAAACTGTTTAAACCGGGTACACAAGGGCCACCAAAGGGGACCAGGTCTGAGAACAAAGATCCTCAGCCTGTAACAGAGTCACAGACCACACAGGCTGGAGCAGTAGCCTGCGTGAAGGGAGAGGCCATCCCATTGGAGTGGGAGGTCTCATCTTTTGAATGGGATTTAGGCAGGGGAGAGCCCGAACAGCTCAACCTCGCTTTAGACCCAATCACGGAGGAGGAAGAGTCAGAGGACGGCAGTCCCGCCCTCGACTCAAGCTTGGGGGAGTTAGGGAGTGGGGGTGGAGACTCGTTACCTGTAGGGACAGGTGAGGTGGAGTCGGAAGCCACAGATCCCGACCCTGGGGGGGCGGAGCCTGAGGGAGGGGAGCTGGAGCCGGCAGCTGTGGAGGAACCACAGGCTGTAACGGTAACAGTCACGACCCCCGGTCCATCGGCCCTGGGAGCCCAACCCAAAGCAGCCCCTCGTAGGTCGGCTCGAGCGCCCCAGCCCAGAAAATTTTGGCCAGATTCTCCCCATCCTCCCCAACCACGGTTTAAAGCAGCCCCAGGAAGACATGATCCCCGTTCAGCAGCGACAGGCTGCGGGGGATCATGGCCAAAGATCAATGCAGCCCCACCGCAGGGTGTGGCACACGACAGACCTCACAGGGATTCGGAAAGCCGCCCCACGGAGGGCGGCGCTGTACATAAGTTAAGATAGGTAATTATGGTCATAGTTTAAGGAATGTAAAGTATATGGTGTTAAGAGTACAATTTTGAGGTCTGCCCGGTATGTGTGTTTGTTAGGGAGCGGGGTCCAGGAACCCGCGCGTCCAATTAATTTAGGCCAGCACCTATCGGGAGCCCGGCTACATCATTTTGTTGGTTACAGAAACCTGGGATACGATGGAAAGGATTGTCGTCGCGTTCATGGCGATCGGGTGCGGGTGGGCCTACCGAGGCCGCACCAAGGACGTCATCATTTTCGGGTGCTCAGGGGACACGGCCCCCATCGCAACGGATGGGACGGGGGAGCGAGAAGTAGAGGAAACCGCCACCTACTTCCACCAAGGGAGATGGCCAGGTTGGCTGGGAACGAATTCTACGGAATATTTCAGCAATTTCGGTTTTGCCTACCAAGAGACTTCATTAACGTGCCCTCGAGTGAGGATCCTAGCGCCCAGAGTCAGCGTCACCGTGGGAAAGAGGATTTGTCTGGTGTGCAATGGGAACGTACCACCAAGGCGATGGTGGTGGCTACGAAAGCTGGGAAAGGACATGAGAAACTCTACGGTCGAGTGGGAGCGACTGGGTAATAATACCCATCGGACTATTACGGGAACTCACGGACAATTACGTGTGTGTTGGGACAAATGGTGGGAACCGGATGAGGGAATATATGTCTGTATGTGGGGTTCGAGACGCGTCTGCCCCAAGGGCGTGTCCATCTTCTTCCAGAGGCAGTGGCAGGATGAAGGGAAGGGGATGAGATGGGATGTTAGCACTCGAGCGTGCGGAGCCCCATACTCCCCTATTCCGGTGAACGCCACTGAACTCATCACCCGCCCACGCAAGCCCCTGCCCACGCTTCCGGTAGCACTAGCCCAGAAAGGAGGGTGCCCAACCACCACCAAGGGACCCGGGAACGGTTTAGTATTGGTACCCACCGGTCAGGTGCTGTACCAAGGGGTACACTACGCGGTGGCCTCAGTGATTTTAAATCTCACTGAGGTAAGATTGCCGGAGTGGTGTCCCAAAGAAACGGAACAATTATACCAGGTCCTGTTAACCAGTATGTTTAGACAATTTTACGAATTTGACTTTGCCGACATCGACAGAAACAAATTATACACCACACCGCCAGAAGTTTTGGATCGAGTCGGGAGGCAAAGAAGGGGTACTGTAAATGACATATTCACTGCTTTTAATACCGGGACATCTGTTGTCAACGCTCTAGATAACGTGGAGCTGCAGACACAGATCAACGGTTTAAAAGCCCAGTTAAGGAACATATTGACAGACGAAAACAAGGTCGTGGGTTCTGAGTTGCATGAGGACCAGGCCATGACACTACACTTTAAGGACATAATTGCTGAGCTGGAGAAACACGCGAGAACGGTAAATGCACTCATTAAGGAGGATCGGAATGCGTCCGATCAAGCTGCGCAAAACGAGGCCTGTGTGCTGTACGGGGCGTGGTTATTGGGCGAGGGCCGCAGTAATCTTGAGGATTTAAAACAGGGTTTGGTCCCGTCCTGGATCAGCAACAAGCACTTGCAAGCGCTCCACCCTTTTGAGAATGCATTAAGCCCGTGCCAGCTCAGACTAGCCGCAGAAGCATACCCAGTTCCAGTGGACTGCGGACATTCGAATCACACTATTATGGGAATAGTAGTAAGAATGCCGGTGTTGGGTCCCGCAGCAAAGCCCGCCCCGGTATACAGAGTAGAGAACATTGGAGTCATTCAGGGGGGCGCACACATTCGTTACGCAGTGGTCCCGCCTTACGTCATCAGATGGGAGCGTACGATGACAGGCACCGACCTCTCGGGATGTCGGAGCCGGGGAGCACACATCATCCTGTGTCCCCAGCACTTGAATGCCTTTTTGAAACCACAGTGCGGGTTCAGAACCGCTAGCGCGAAGCCGGTGAATTGCACCATGGAGGCAATGGCAGAGGGCCATGTGCCCCCACAGGTAGCATATATCGGGGGTGGGACATACTGCGTCACCACTGCAGCGCCTCAGTACCGATATGGACAACACGAGTGGTGTTCGGTCGGTGATAGCAGTTTCTGTTTCAAACCCAGGGCCGAGGTTCAAGTGGCACAACAACGAATTGTTCCCATTCCTGCGCCCTCCACCGTACACATCACTATCAAAGAGAATTTCACAGACTTACAACGATTTGTCGCGCATTTTGGTTATGTCATTCCCCCTCTTCCCGAACACCTCACCAAGATTTTAAAAGCCGTTATAATTTCGCAGAAACATTTCTACACACTGGAGCAGAAGACTTTAGAGATAGGAAAAGACATATTGGACATAACCATCCCACCATGGTGGGACTTGTTCACCAACATAGAGGTCCCCGCCTGGATTAGAATAGCATCCCATATCCTAGTAGTATGTCAGGTTTTGATTGTGATATTTTTGCCCTTCGGGCATTGCAAAAGAGGCAAACGCCTCCAGAGGCACGAGAACACAGGAGAATGGAGAGAACGCTATGTGCAGATGGGGGAAGCAGATACCCCACTCTAAGCTGCTAGTATAAGATTAAGCGTCCCTCCATTTAAATTTTTTTTTTTTTTGATTGTTTTGGGTTACAAGGAAATAAGTATTGTTATGTTATTAGTTGTTCTTAAGTTTTTTTGGATTAATAAAAGATGCATGCAGATGGCGCAAAAGGGTATCAACCCCTGCCCATCTGACAGGTGAAGGTGTTATAGTTTAAGATTTGCTGTCTATGATTCCAAATGTGCATGAGGTAATTTTCATTTTCTCCGGAAATGGGAACTGCATGTGTCGTGAGGGGCATAGATAGTTAAGTGCCAGGAATGTTTGGATGTGGGGAATCAGGGAAAATTTGCTCATCAAGGATTATTGATACTTTAAGCAAGCTATCAGTATCACAGGGGGGCCTGTAAGATTCGCAATTTTCAGCAAAAATCACGCAAGAAAACTGGATAAAATAAGACTGTTTATTGACCAAAGTAAGCTTGCACAGAAAAACCTTTGATAAAAGGGCATACAAAATGGCCGCCAGGCCCCGTGATAAGTTTATGAACCATTTTATTTCTGTTACTGCAAGC
Source organism: Somniosus microcephalus (assembly GCF_052327205.1). Classification (NCBI taxonomy): domain Eukaryota; kingdom Metazoa; phylum Chordata; class Chondrichthyes; order Squaliformes; family Somniosidae; genus Somniosus; species Somniosus microcephalus. Next base: position 38,313,919 of record NC_140996.1, read on the forward strand.
CAGACAGGCTTGTGGATTGAAGACAGTGAGCCCACGAAAGCCAGTCTCTGGGAACCGAAACTCAGAGCAACAGCATACATATTCAATGGATTATAAGTACAGGATGGGGCCCATCAAGATATGGGCGGACAATGTAAAAACACTTATACCCATTTATCGTACAAAGGAAAAACCGTTTAGCAGCCATCAAGGAAAATGTCCGGACCGATCAATATGCGAACCGAGCCACGGTGACAATGCAAAAGACATTGAAAGACATTATCGGCCAGGAAGGCCAGTTTAAGTTATCACCGGCTCCGTTACAAGACAAAGCGCCCCTGCAGAGATTTCTGCCCGCCAAAATTAATACAAAGACAGGACTATGATTTGGCGGGAGATAAGACTGTCCCAAAAGAGTATAACTATGGATTGAAAGTCCATCTAAGTTACTTCGGACTTCGGGTTACTTGAACAACTTCTTCTTCACTGCCACGGCTTCTTGTTGGGCGACTTCAGGCTTTCATTTCTTCAAGAACTTTCTTCTACGAGGAACGAACGAAGGGCGGACGGTGCCCGGATCGGCGCCTCTTCCACTTCGGCAGATCGATGAAAACGTTTTCGTCTTTTTAAAGACGGACGGTTTCGGTAAAAGGACAACGTGGTCGGTGTTCAGCCAAACAAGGCTCGGCCACGACGAGAAGACGACGAGGGTGGCCCGGGTACTGGGGTCGGGAGATCATCGACGACCCAGGCCGACGGAGAAGAAACCCTCTGGAGGACTGGCGATCTAGGCCACAAGATTCTCCCAAGTGCATAGCCTGCATCTGGGTCTGCTCCATGAACCCAAATCGACTTAGTGGATCTCAACCTTAACGAGCGCTCATCGAGGCTGGGTCTACCCCACCGCCTCGAGGGAGGAGAGAATATCGACTGCGCCAGAAGTTTCCAAATCCACGTGACGACGGAAAGCGGTGCCAAAAAGGCTGCGAACCCCCTTTCTCGCGATTTCGAGAGTGGTGAGCATGATCCCAAGTTCCCTAGGTCGAAACTTAGTTTAGGTATAGGGGAGGGAGTTAAGGGAAATCGTAATGTGTTTCCCCTTTTTCGATGTGCCGTGTGTTCCCCATTTCCATAGAGTCAAGTTCATAAATTTGTGCATGATTGTAGTAACTTTAATCTGTGCCTATGACATGTATTTTGTAATGCTTCAAACTGTTTAAAAATAAAAGCATCCATTTCGTGCTATTCAACCTGGTCTATTGAGTTCTTTCTCTGCACTACTGTTCTCTGCATCTAAGTCCAAGGTCTAGAACCGTAGGGGGAGTGGGTCGAACCACTCAAGGGTAATTATTGCACGAAGCCTGGCAGGAGACCAGAAAGAGCAAGAGAAACCCCCTACACCCCTGTCACCATACAAGGCAGGCTGCTCCTCAGGGAACTCTCCACACGCGCTGAAGAGTGGGATTCACCTCTCCCTGAAGAGATGGAAGCAGAGTGGGACAGATGGAGAGACTCACTCCAAGACTTACAGGAGATCCGAATACCTCGCTGCTATATATCTTTCTCTCCCTTAAATGCCCAACTCAAAGAGCTTTGTGTCTTTGCAGACGCATCCGCTAAGGCCATTGCAAGTGTGGCTTATCTGAAGGTCACCACTCAAGATGGACAAAGCAAAATCGGCTTCGTCTTCATCAAAATCAGTGAGGTCTGGCAAGTTGCCGCCCCAGCCAGACCTCACCATACCCAGATTGGAACTGTGCATAGCAGAACGCAACCTACCCCCTCACAGCAGTCTATGGAAGCTGCATCCTATCGTCGATACCGACGGACTGTCTCTGAGGTGGTTCTTCTTTTATCGCCAGAGGACTCCAGTGACAAGTAGAGTTCGGACTATGTGGAGTCATTAGCGACCCCAGGCTGGGAGTGTTCTGGAATTATGGACATTTTACATCCAGATAGCACCCTCTGGTGGTGGTTATGTGTTAGCAGTGTTTGTGTGCAGTAGAGGTCATTTGACCTTTCTACCTTTCTTCCTGTTTGAGAGGTCATTTGACCTTTCTTCCTGTGTAACCCAGGAAGTAGAATCCCAGGAAGTAGAATTCCAGGAAGAACCTGGCTTGAGTAATGGAGAATTCCATGAGGGATTCACAATACAATGTAATCTGATCTCATATGTTAGGCCAGGCGCAATATCTGTGAGTATCTTTGGTTATTAGCATGACAGCAACTTTGTCAGTGTAGTATTTTGATAATACTATGTTTATAAAAGGTTTATATTTGGTAGTTACTGATGTTAGTCCAAATGTTAGTTAGTTATACAATTAGTCTATTCTACTGTTGTAAATATGTTTATATATCTTATGTAATATCGAATGTATAGTACTCAGTTTATGTACAAAACATACTTTGTCTTTGTTTACAGTTTCACAAATTTGTTCAAGTAAAGCTTCAAAACAGTGAAACGGCTTCACGAGGAATTATGTGAATGCGTGTTTAACTTGCTGGATAACTAGATAGGAGCACGTCTAGCGAGGCCAGTACAGTCGAATAGTTAAGTGAATGTGACCATAGAGAGTGAGGGAATGGGTAAGGGTGCAGGGATGTAAGTGTCAAGTTGCATGTGGAGGAAGTGTTTGGCAAAGCAGAGTGCTGGTGAGGTGAGGCGATGGGGATCAGATTGAGGGTGATGGTAAAGTCATACTCACGTTTCCTGTGCGGAGAAGATCATGAAACCTCTTCCTACATTGCAGCCAGGTTCTGCGGCTCAGCGAAATGGAGTTGACCTCCTGGGCCACTTGCAGCCTCACAGCTTTAGTCTGCTGGGGTGGTTTTTTTCTACCTGAGGAAGGGAACAGCACCTCCTTATTACAGCTGGCACGTGCAGTAGAGCTTGGAGGGAGGGCTCATCAAACCGAGGAGCACACTTTTGCTTGATCGTTGACATTTTCCACAATTCAACTCCTTCATATAAATGGCAGGGCCTTTGCAGTCTCCAGAAGAATCAAGCCTGCTTGCAGGCCTTAAATCCAACAGCATTGATGACATCATTGGAGACGACTTTCTGTATGAAAAGACTCATTGTGCCAGTGGTTCCCACATGCACGAAATCAATTGCCCAATTAGGGGAATATCCCACTTTTTCAACACATCACTTAGGATTCGGGGTCCTGACACGATTCCTACCTGACACGCCACAGTCTGCCCACACTGACAAAATCCAGCCCAAAGGTTCTATAGGAACTTATCAGGCCAATCTTTTGACCTTTGAAGATAATTACAAGATGTTCTACATAGTGAGCCAATTACTGTATTATGATAGAGAAGCGAATATATTAATAATAAAGGCAGCCACCTTCTGTGCTATTTACTTGTTCTAATTACCTGTTAAGAAATTTTGGGCTATAGTCAACAGAGCAGAACCAATTTTCCTCCCCTCTCCCACCTGAGCATAAGTCAGGTGCTGCACACCTGATCTGACCTGAACCTATTTTTTTGGATTCAGTTCAGTACCCAACATTCTCATGTTGTCGGCCACCCCGAGGAAGGTGCTTGTGCCTGGAAGTGCGGGAAGGAAAGCCAATTGCTGCTGGAGGTCAGCAGTGGAAATTAGCACTGGCTTAGGGGCTGTCAGGCTGCTGTGCAATAGTAGCAACCAGAAGGCCTCCACCTCCTAAGTCTGCCCTGATGGAGGGAGAAAAAAAAACTTTCTGGCTAGCCACATATTCACACCTAGGCCCTGTTCAGATCAAAGGATCTGAGTAGGGTTTGGCACATTCCCGTTAGCAGAAGATGCCCCGGGGTTGATTTTCAGTGTGCCGTGAGGCGGGCTTTTAGGCGTGCGGGGGGCTAAAATCCCGAATTCGGAGGTCCCGACACCATCCCGCCCAAAACCCGCCTCCATGAAAGTTTCAAAGGAGGCGGGTACCCGCCCCACACTGGGACCCGCCGACCCGAGGCGGGAAGGGATTAGTGCCATTTAACTGCCTGTTAACAGGTAGTTAACAGGCAGTTTTTAGCCTAATCCCTATTTTGAAGGTTGTCATGTGGGATTCCCGACGGCTCCAAACCATGCCAGGTAAGAGATGTCGGGCCTTCGGGTTGAAGGACTTGGAGGGGTCGAGATGTCGGTGTTCAGGTGAGTGATGGGTGCATGAGTGCAAAGGTAAGTGTGTTTGGTGTGTCTAAAGTGTGTAAAGGAGTTTAAATTACCTTTACTTACCTTTACAGCCTTCCTTTCTCTAGGCTTCGGGAGTCCATCATTCAGCCGGCACAGAAAGCAGAATGGCTGCGATATGTCAAAAGTGACAGCCTGCAGTTTTCAGTGCCGGCGAGATTTCTAACTGAGTCTGCGTAGAAGGACTCAGGTTAGAAGTAAGACTGTCAGTGTTTGACAGCTTCAAACAGCTGTGAAACACTGATATTTCATCTGTCAACACGTCTTGATAGATGAAATTTCAGTCTGAGACATCACCTGTTGCCGGGTGGCCCTTAATTGGCCTGCTGAGCCCGCTGGGCGGGCTCAACAAGGTCAATCAAGTTAAAATCGCGTGGATTGGCCGCATCTCAATGGAGGCGGGACTACAACCCGAAAGTTGGAGTCCCGCCTCCTTCCCTACTTCTTAATGAAAATCCAGCCCCCCCATGTTTGGGCCACCATTAGGTGGGGACATCACATCTGCCTCTCTTCCTTACTATTTCAAGACGTGCACCCATTGGCGCAAACACTTCCCCCTCCACCACCACAGAAGTCCCTGTGCAATGCAAAGGGGTGGAGATCTGGCACCATGCTCGCTGCCCCTTTTTTGTTTTGCAAAGCACTTTGTGTGTACAGCAGAGGAAAATCAGTCCTAATACCTGTTCTCCCATGGTTATCAAGCATTGAATGAAACACAGTGCATTACACAATTATGGTGTCAACAATTTGATCCAGGGAACAATTAATGGCACAGATTTAGAATGGCAAAGATTTCTCAGTTAATTAGTCCAATTTTTACAATGGAAAGGGATTACTGTTAATGTGCTGGATCCCACCCATGGCAATTCATATAATGTTTATGTCAACCCAATCTTGCTAAGACCCCTTTACTCTGTGCATAGGATGCTTTGAAGCACATCTCTTTGCATTGACTGAGGCACCCGGTATGAGGAATTATGACTGATCTCTCAATACTTCCTAATCCACCAGTCTCTGGTGCTGTAAGGGGTTTTCCTTGAGAAATTTCCCTGAGGTTTCTCTCTCTAGAAGCCTCTCTCTCTTGCACAGTAAAACCTTGAGTGGTTCAACCCGTTCGCCCCTTAGATTCTATACACTGGACTTAGGCGCAGGAACTACAGAAAACTCTTGTAGACCAAGTTTGATGAAACAAAATGAAATTTTATTGCATAAGGAAACATATCAAATCAAATGCAAGCAGATAAGGGAGTACATGGGAGGGAAAAACAACACAAACAAATCATAATGACACAGTACTAACTAAGGCAAATACAGGCATCTTATACTCTACAAAGATCATCATAAAATAAGGAAACACACGGAACATCGAGGGACAACAACTCATGTTAATTGTACCCTTAAATCCACCCCCTTATTAAACCTATCTAGATCTGATTGTGAAGGGCCAGAAACATGCTCACCAATCCCACTAGGTAGTGCAAGGTTTTGAAATCGAGTATGTGTTTGGTCCTTTCAGGTGTTTCGTCTCCAATTGGATCGTGGAGCCCCTGCGAGCTGTGCCACACCTCTCTCCTGAGGTGGGGGTCGGGGGCGGCTGAACACCAGCGGGCCTGGATGTCGGCGGGGTCGAGGATCACCGGCTCGACCCTGGTTAGAGGAGCCTTGGGCTGGCTCCCATCGCTTCTTCAGTTTTCTTTCTCTCTTCTCCCGAGCCGGGGTGGCTGGAAGGTTTCTCCTCTTGGGGTTTTTATTTTTTTGTCTCTTCTCCCAAGTTGGGTCGATGGCCTCTCGTTCCGGCAATGGCCCGGGGATGGTCGATGATCTCCCGATGTGTTTCCCCGGGGCGGGACGTCGGCTTCGAGACGGCCTTCTCGATGTTGGCTTTCTTCTTCCTCCTGCGAGTGCCTGCTTCTTCTTCTGGGTCTCCGGATTCAAGCTGTGTGTCCAACTGCCAAAAAGTCTTCCAGATATACTTTCTTCCAGAAACTTCCATCTCCCCCCAAAATCAGGTTAGTCTTTGTTTTACTTCTGGCGGGCTGGGATCATAGCTGAGTAGTTATTATATTTTAAAATGTCTTAAACGGCTGGTAAAGGCCCATCTCTGGTCTGGAATTACCTTCATTGTTTTTAATGTCCTGCTGATCTCGTTATCTAGTCCTGGGTGCTGTTCTCATGAATATGAAATTGTCCCCTTTTGTCTGGGTCAACATTTTGATGGCCTCTGTCTCCAGGCCGATCTTGACTGGATCTGCATCTAATCCATATGCATACGTGTGGGTCTGGTTTCGTTCTCTCAGAAACGGCTTCCAGAACTTGCTGTATGTTGAATCCACAAAGCTGTCTGAGGTTGCGCAGGAACCATTTTAAAGTGTCCCAATAAGCTGGTCACATGGTATGGCGGCCATTTTGTATGCCCCTTTTTCTGGGCTTCTTTTAAAACAGTCTTTAAAATCATGGCCTCTTCTGCCATTTGACCCTTATTAATACAAAGTCCAATTTTGCGAATCCTACAGTGCAGTCAGGTAAAATGACCATATTCACCATCATGAGAATGCTATCTACTTGGTACCTTGATGGTCTACCTTACAAGACTATCCTCAGAAAGTCTGCCAGGTTTCCATGTAATTTACACAACACAGCCAGTATGTAAACACATAGTAGGATCCTAGTAAACAGTACAGATGTTGCTTTATGCAAGTTTTAATGAGAAGATACTGGGCTAGATGACCAAGTAGAGGTATTCACTACCACAGAAAGAGCAAGTGAATATTGGATCAAGTTACTCTAACAGTTCTCATGTGAGTGAACCCATGATGCTATTGTTCGCCTTAAATGAGTCTAGTTTTAATATTCCTGTGGTTTGCCATGTTTGCAAGGAAGCAGTCAAAACCAAGGATTCTAGAAATGGAAGAAGTACAATATGTTAGGTTTATATTTTAAGTGACAGGATAAATTTAAAGGCCTAGAAATTGGGTTGTGGGTTCGCCAGGGCTGTAGCGCCAGAAATTTTGTGTCAGCGTTAATGCGGCAGCGCCCGACGAAAATTCGGTTGCGCTGGGCCCAGACGGCGGCGGGCGCTAAAGGAGGGTTTTAGCGCCTCAAAACAGGCGTTCAATTGGGTTTTCCGGCGCTAATCCCCCGCTGCGGCACCCGATGCGGTGCGGCAGTCTGGGGAACTGCAGGCCTCCTCCTTCTGTTAAGGAGGAGCTGCCTGCAGCCGACAACTGACCGGCGGATTCCCCCGACATCTGAGCCCGGCACCTCGGGGAAGTGCCGGGCTCGCAGCACACACACATCAGGGCCGCGGGGGGGGTGATGCAGGAGTCCGGGAAGGGAGGTGCGGGCAGGCGGCCGCCGGGAACGCGGCCGGCCGCCGCTCCACCTTTATGCGCCGGCGCAAAGGCGTGTAAGAACCCTTTCCACAATCGTTGGTTGCGCCTGCCACGGGCGAGGCGGGCGCAACTGAATTTGGGCTTGGGGCCGGGTTACCACGGCAACCGGGACGCTGCGCACACCGATGACATCATCGGTGCCGGCGCAGCGCTACCGGCTAACGCCGATGGTAAGGCCCAAGTCAATTTCAGAAATGGCTATAATTCCAGCGCAATGCCCTCCAGCGCCGCTAACCCAACTCAATTTCTAGGCCAAAATGTCTCTGGGGTATACCGTCAAGTTAATGATAATCATCTGCAGAAACAAGTCACTAGTTACAAACTGCTATGAACTTTAATCTTGGGAGCGGTGAGAGCAGAGTTTCAGTGAGTATTGAAACACACTTTCGCAGGCATTTTTCACAGGCCAGTGTCGGGAACGGTGAGAGCGGAGTTTCAGTAAGTATTTAAACTCACTTTCGAGGGCTTTTTTTCACAGACTATTGTTGTGAGCGGTGAGAGCGGAGTTTCAGTGAGTATTAAAACTCACTTTCGTGGGCTTTCTTTCAGAGGCTTACCAATTCAAAACGTGACGTGGGCAGGAGGAAGCAGCTGATTGGGTGAGTACGGCCAGGTGAGTATTTATACTACACTATAGTTTGAGAGTTAAGGTTCATAGTTTATAATGATTAGAAGGTCTTAATTTTGTGATTATAGTTTCTAAGGTCTCTGTTGTGTAGCGGGGAGTGCTAGGAAACAAGGGCCCTTGAGTATATCATTTAATTGTACTATAATTGGTGGTATTGATTTAATTTAAATTAATTAAAGTGTAAGTCATGGCAGCAAAGCTCGGCCCAGTGGCATGCTCCTCCTGCACTATGTGGGAAATCAGGGACACTTCCCATGTCCCTGACGACCATGTGTGCGGGAAGTATATCTAGCTGCAGCTACTGGCAGACCGCATTGCAGCGCTGGAGCTGTGAATGGATACATACTGGAGCATTTGTGATGCTGCGGACATCGGGGATATCACGTTTAATCAGTTGGTCACACCGCAGGTAAAGGCTGCACAGGCAGGAAGGGAATGGGTGACCGCCAGGCAGAGTAGTAGGCGCAGGCAGGTAGTGCAGGGGTCCCCTGCGGCCATCCCCCTCTCAAACAGATATACCACTTTGGATATTGTTGGGGAGGATGGCTTATCGGGGGAAGGCAGCAGCAACCAACTTCCTGGCACCATGGGTGGTTCTGCTGCACGGGGCGGGAGGAAAAAGAGCGGGAGAGTTATAGTGATTGGGGATTTTATTGTAAGGGGAATAGATAGGCATTTCTGCGGCCGCAAATGAGACTCCAGAATGGTATGTTGCCTCCCTGGTGCTAGGGTCAAGGATGTCTCAGAGCGGCTGCAGGGCATTCTGGAGGGGGAGGGTGAAATGCCAGTTGTTGTGGTGCATATAGATACCAACAATATAGGTAAAACATGGGATGAGGTCCTAAAAGCTGAAAATAGGGAGTTAGGAGGTAAATTAAAAAATAGGACCTCAAAGGTAGTAATCTCAGGATTGCTACCAGTGCCACGCGCTAGTCAGAGTAGAAATACAAGGATATTTCAGATGAATACATGGCTAGAAGAATGGTGCAAGGGGGAGGGATTCAAATTCCTGGGACATTGGAACCGGTTCTGGGGGAGGTGGGACCAGTACAAACTGAACGGTTTGCACCTGGTCAGGACTGGGGCCGATGTCCTAGGAGGAGTGTTTGCTAGTGCTGTTGGGGAGGGTTTAAACTAAAATGGCAGGGGGTTGGTAACCTGTGCAGGGAGACAGAGGAAAGGGGAGCAAGGATAGAAGCAAAAGACAGGAAGGAGAAAAGCAAAAGTGGAAGTCAGAGAAATCAAGGGTGTAAATCAAACATGGCCACATTAAACAATAATTCTAAAAGGTCTAAGAGTGTTAAAATAACAAGCCTGAAGGCTTTGTGTCTTAATGCGAGGAGCATTCGTAATAAGGTGGATGAATTAGCTGCACAAATAGATATAAACGGATATGATATAATTGGGATTATGGAAACATGGCTCCAGGGTGACCAAGGCTGAGAATTCAACATCCAGGGGTATTCAATATTCAGAAGGACAGGCAAAAAGGAAAAGGCGGTGGGGTAGCATTGCTGGTTAAAGAGGCGATTAACACAATAGCAAGGAAGGATATTAGCTCTGATGATGTGGAATCTGTAAGGGTAGAGCTGAGAAACACCAAGGGGCAGAAAACGTTAGTGGAAGTTGTATACAGACCCCAAACAGTAATGCTGAGATTGGGGATGGCATTAAATGGGAAATTAGAGATGCATGCAATAAGGGCACAGCAGTTATCATGGGTGACTTTAACCTACATATAGATTATCTAACCATATTAGTAACAATACTGTGGAAGAGCAATTCCTAGAGTGTATACGGGATGGTTTCCTGGACCAATATGTTGAGGAACCAACTAGAGATCAGGCCATCTTAGACTGGGGCCTAGAAATTCAGTATCACCATGTTTGGGGTGCTACAGCCGGGCGTTCACTAAATTTAGCGCCCGGCGCAACTTAGCGCCACCTTCGCCGAAATTGAGTTGCATCACCCCAAGAGGTTGCTGCTGCGCTAAAGCAGGTGATGCACAACTATCATAAGGCGCAAAGCTGGCGAGCCGAGGCGCTAACACCGAGAGCAGGTGCAGCGCAGGTGCGGCGAGTTGCTGATTGAAGGCAGACACGCTGGCGCCGGTCAGCTCTTAAAGGGGGAGGGTCGATTTGTTTGGCTGGCACACCCTGCACACTGCAGCCCTGAAGCAAGGCCTGACCATTGCTGGTTCATCAGTTCTACGCCCAGGACCATGGAGAAGGCCGCTATTTTTCCAAATCCCATTGCATGCTCTTGCTGCTTGTCCAGGGTCCTGGGGAAGGAGATGTACTGACGTCTCCTTCTGAAAATGGCATTGGTCACCTGGCGGATGCAGCAATGTACCGCGAACTGGGAGATGTTGGCAATGTCCCCAGTAGCGGATTGGAAGGAGCCAGTGGCATAGAAGTTGAGAGCCACCGTCACCTTCACTGCCACCGACAGAGACGTCCTGCTCCTCAGCTGTGGCTGCAGATCCAGATCTCTGCGAAGCAGGTGGCAGATCTCAGTGACCACCTCCCTCCTGAATCGCAGCCACTGAACACACTGCTCCTCAGACATGTTCAGATATGAGAACTGCTGGCGGTATACGCTGGGTGGGTAAGGCCTCCTGTGCCAACGCCTGTTGGCCCATCTCCGTCTGGCCATGACTGACAGTCTCTCACGGCGTCTCTGAGCCCTTTGAATGCAATGGAGAAGCCCAGCGTTTCCATCCATTGCAGCCCCCATTATATGTGGCGACTCAAGGCTGTGGCACTGAAAGTTAAATTCAAGTACAAAGCTCTGGCCTGAAGCCAGAAATACCTGTGCGAGCGCTGAGTCAAAGCAGAAAGCTCTCCCCCTTTGTCTCTCTCCAAATATCCGTCTCTCACACAGAAGGATTGGCACAAAATGGCTGCCAATTATAATGCAGGAGGAGTCCCCTTTAAATAGTGCCCCCCGCGCCCCACAGCGACTGGAAACCGTTCCCCTTAACCAGTTGCTGGGGGCGCCAGGTGCACAGAAGGGCGGCGCCACTGAAGTTCCGGTTCGGGACGCATCAAGGGCGTTGCACCACGCAATGATGTCAGGATCTGCGTGCGCAGCTGAGCGCACGCTGAGGTTTTGCGCCACTGCTAAATCTTGAGTGAAGTTCGCGAGAGGCGCAGATTGCGCCGCGCCCGGGCGCTAGCCGCTTAGCGCCCCACTTCTCCTCCTCCTAAGGCACTAGCGGCTGGCGCTAACAACTGAATTTCTAGGCCTGGGTATTATGTAATGAGAAAGGATTAATTTGTAATCTTGTTGTACGAGGCCCCTTGGGGAGGAGCGATCATAATATGATAGAATTCTTCATTAAGATGGAGAGTGAAGTAGTTGATTCAGAGACTTCGGTACTGATATTAAATAAAGGAAACTATGATGGTATGAGGCGCGAGTTGGCTAGGATGGATTGGGGAATGTTACTTAAAGGGTTGACGGTGAATAGGCGATGGCAAACATTTAAAGATCGCATGGATGAACTACAACATTTGTTTATCCCTGTTTGGCATAAAAATAAAACAAAAAAGGTGACGCAGCATTGGCTAACAATGGAAATTAGGGATAGCATAAGATCCAAGGAGAGGACATATAAATTGGCCAGAAACAACAGCAAACCTGAGGATTGGGAGCAGTTTAGGATTCAGCAAAGGAGGACAAAGGGATTCATTAAGAGGGGGAAAATAGAATATGAGAGAAAGCTTGCTGGGAACATAAAACTGACTGTAAAAGCTTCTATAGATATGTGAAGAGAAAAATATTGGTAAAGTCAAGCATAGGTCCCTTGCACTCAGAATCAGGTGAATTTATAATAGGGAACAAAGACATGGCAGACCAATTAAATACATACTTTGGTTCTGTCTTCACAAAGGAGGGCACAAATAAACTCCCAGAGATGTCGGGGAACATCGGGTCTAATGAGAGGGAGGAACTGAATGAAATCAGTATTTGTAGGGAAATGGTGTTAGGGAAATTGATGGGATTGAAGGCCGATAAATCCCCAGGGCCTGATAATCTACATCCTAGGGTACTTAAGGAAGTGGCCCTAGATATAGTAGATGCATTACTGGTCATCTTCCAAAATTCTATAGACTCTGGAACAGTTCTCATGGATTGGAGGATGTAACACCACTATTTAAGAAGGGTGGTAGAGAGAAAATGGGGAATTATAGAACGGTAAGCCTGACATCAGTAGTGGGGAAAATGCTAGAGTCCATTATAAATGATGTAATAGCAGAGCAGTTGGAAAACATTGACAGGATCGGACAAAGTCAACATGGATTTACAGAAGATATATCATGCTTGACTAATCTACTGGAATTTTTTGAGGATGTAACTGGTAGAATAGATAAGGGAGAACCAGTGGATGTGGTGTATTTGGACGTTCAGAAGGCTTTCAATAAGGCCCCGCATAAAAGACTAGCGTGCAATGTTAAAGCACATGGGATTGGGGGTAAGGTACTGACTTGGATAGAAAACTGCTTGGCAGACAGGAAGCAAAGAGCTGGAATAAATGGGTCTTTTTCCGAGTGGAAGGCAGTGACTAGTGGGCTACCGCAGAGATCGGCCCTTGGACCCCAGCTATTCACAATATATATAAATGATCTAGACGATGGAACTAGATGTAATATCTCCAAGTTTGCAGACGACACAAAGCCGGGTGGGCGTGTGTGCTGTGAGGGGGATGCAGAGAAACTCCAGTATGATTTGGACAGGTTGGGCGATTGGGCAAATGCATGGCAGATGCAGTATAATGTGGATAAATGCGAGGTTATCCAATTTGGTGGCAAAAACAGGAAGGCAGGTTATTATCTGAACGGCAATAGATTGGGAAAAGGGGAAGTGCAATGAGACCTGGGTGTCCTTGTGCAGCAGTCGCTGAAGGTAAGCATGCAGATGCAGCAGGCGGTTAAGAAGGCAAATAGTATGCTCACCTTCATAGCGAGAGGATTCAAGTATAGGAGCAAGGATGTCTTGCTGCAGTTGTACAGGGCCTTGGTGCGACCGCACTTTGAGTATTGTGTGCAGTTTTGGTCACCTTATCTGAGGAAGGATGTTCTTGTATTGGAGGGAATGCAGCAAAGATTCACCAGACTGATACCTGGGATGGCAGGAATGACATATGAAGAGAGATTGTGTCAATTAGGCTTATATTCGCTAGAGCTTAGAAGAATGAGAGGGGATCTCATTGAAACTTATAAAATTCTAACAAGACTGGACAGACTAGATGCAGGAAGGCTGTTCCCGATGGCGGGTGATTCCAGAACCAGGGGTCACAGTCTAAGGATAAGGGGTAAGCCATTAAGACTGAGATGAGGAGGAATTTCTTCACCCAGAGAGTGGTGAACCTGTGGAATTCTCTACCACAGAAGAGAGTTGAGGCCAATTCATTAAATATATTCAAGAAGGAGTTAGATTTATTTCTTAAGGCTAAGGGGATCCAGGGATATGGGGAGAAAGCAGGGACAGGGTACTGAATTTGGATGATCAGCCATGATTGCATTGAATGGCGGAGCAGGCTCGAGGGGCCGAATGGCCTACTCCTGCTCCTATCTTCTATGTTTCTATTTTTAAGTGCGCTCGATGAAAATCAAGCTCTAACTTTCATTCTATGCAACAATAATAGGACATCTCAGGTCAAAGTATATTTAGTAATATTTTTCTCTCTTGTACTGAAGCAGACGACTGGAGCATTAACATCAGTTGGATGTTGAGTTTAATGGAGAAGAAGCTAAATTAAAGAAAAATTATTCTAAGACACGCCACACAAACTAAATTGCCTTCAAGCCATGTAGTACTGCAATCAACTAAGTCAAGAAGGGAAAGAAGGTATGGAAAGCACTCACAGAGTTGATATATCAACTCATGAAAAGGTTCCAATCCTGACCACCAAGGGTCGCAAGTGATTAGAAAACATGAACACTGTAGGAATAGTGGAACGTAGGGCAAGTAGAGACATAAGCACAATAGTTCAATCGTTCTATTATATAAGTCTTAATTAGCAAAAATGTCATGAAGAAGAAATTAAGGGCCATAATTTCTTACAGTTTAAAAAGGGTGATTATAAACATAAAATATGACTGAAGACAAATAAAGAAATGATTACAACATTACAATGTTAACCTTGCAGAATGTTTTGATACATCAGCCACTGAAGTAATCTTAGTTCAAACTAAGGTGCCATGGAAATAGGAATAGCCTTAAAGTCTGTTTAGATATGGATGAGGAAGACTTGGCCATGTTCTGGAATGAAATCTGAAAAGTGTCTGATGAATACCTTTTAAAAGTGTCGTGAAATGGCTGGCCAGATATTTATTACTGAACTCTGAGAGTAACCTCATCTTGAAGGTTCAGGATGTTCCAAATAAGTGTTAACATGTAATCAGATTGTAGACTGTTTTAAAAACATGGATCTGAGTGTCACTGTTGACTGGACATATCATCTGGCCATAAATTTGGCCCGCCCAGCATGGACATCTCTTTGAGTTACTTAAATCTAATTTGGGCTACTTCATAGTGCAACCCAAATCAAACCTGGAAAATCTCCATGGTACTGTTTATTTCCAGCCGGGGCAATTCATGAAGTTCTTTAAAACTTGACAATCCTGATGGAGTCATAGAGCAGAGCAAAGCCATTACAGATAACATCCGAGAGCACAAAAATTCCTTATTTTGAGGGGCATAATACTGTTGAATTTTAAGAATTATCCAGTTAGACCTTTCCATCCTTTTCTTTGCGTTGCTCAATTCTGCTGATAGTAGGGATGGGGAATATTTAATTTGCCGCCTTCTGTGTAGATGTCACAGAAAGATATATCACTCATGGGATGGCATCATCTGCCATAAGTTCCACAGGTTCTGCCTCCCTTGCCCCAACACTGTGGCACACTAGTGTGTCAGGTCCTGACTCTGGCTGAAGTGGAGTCCACTATTATTTCAAGTTTTAAATTTTGAGGCATGGGACATTTTCTTACCATCCCTGGCTGGAAAAGCCACTGTGATATCCCTCCTCCCTTGCTGAGGGGGGCAGCACAATAGCACTGAAAACATAATTGGTTTTCACCCAAAAAATGCAAATACTCGTGACTTCAGAATTTTAGATGGGGTTAGAAGCACATGCATGGACTAGGCAGAAGATCTGTCCAGCACAAGATCTGTTTCTAGGAGGCTACTATAGAAATATTAGGACTACATTTGATATAGTTTGTGCTACTTTTATTCTTCTCCAACCTACAATAATGGATGGAATTATTGCAATCAATGGGGTAGAATTTTGGAACTATCAGAATCCCTATTTAAAGCTGCCAATTCCTCCCTCCAAGAGACAAGGGTCTCTCCACTTGGAAGAAAGTTATAATTTTACTAGGCAAGTACTTTGATTCATACCAAAATCCTGAAACTCCCTCCCTAACAACATGGCTTGTATATGATTCAGCAGTTTTTATCACCAATATTTACTAAATACTCTGAGGGTACAATAAGTCAAAGTATTTCTGTTTTCACTCATATGATTTAAAGTTAAGTTCAGTAACGAAAGGTAAATATGATCAAAATATTTTAAAACCATTGCATGTTTGTAAACTGTGACCAGAGCATATTTTAGCATTTAACTTCCCACCACCCAGTTAAATATCTGATTAAAAGGTAATAACCAATTTTTTATTCTTATTAGAAATGTTAGAAAAATTTCACAAATATACAGACCCAACATACACTGATTTGATTCACACATTACATGAAAAAGCCTTTCCCTGAAGGCCAAGGAAATTGATTTTAAATGGCCAAGTAATAAAATGGTGAGAATGAATATTGATCATTGCTGAGATTTGTTCTCACTGAATTTTTCATTTTATTCGTTAATGGGATCTGGGCATCGCTGACAAGGGCAGTATTTATTACCCATCCCTAATTGCCCTTGAGAAGGTGGTGGTGAACTGCCTTCTTGAACCGCTGCAGTCCATGTGGTGAAGGTAATCCCACAGCGCTGTTAGGGAGGGAGTTTCAGGATTTTGACCCAGCGACGATGAAGGATCATCGATATATTTCCAAGTCAGGATGGAGTGTGACTTGGAGGGGAACTTGGAAGTGGTGGGGTTCCCGTGTGCCTGCTGCCCTTGTCCTTCTAGGTGGTAGAAGTCGTAGGTTTGGGAGGTGCTGCCGAAGAAACCTTGGTGAGTTGCTGCAGTGCATCTTGTAGATGGTACACACTGCAGCCACGGTACACCGGTGGTGGAGGGAGTGAATGTTTAAGGTGGTGGATGGGGTGCCAAGGAAGCGGGCTGTTTTGTCCTGGATGGTGTCGAGCTTCTTGAGTGTTGTCGGAGCTGCACTCATCCAGGCAAGTGGAGAGTATTCCATCACACTGCTGACTTGTGCCTTGTAGATGGTGGAAAGGCTTTGGGGAGTCAGGAGGTGAGCCACTCACCACAGAATACCTAGCCTCTGACCTGCTGTTGTAGCCACAATAGTTATGTGGCTTGTCCAGTTAAGTTTCTGGTCAATGGTGACCCCCAGGATGTTGATGTTGGGAGATTCGGCGATGGTAATGTCGTTGAATGTCATGGGGCGGTGGTTAGACTCTTGCTTGCTTGAGATAGTCATTGCCGGGCACTTCTGTGGTGCGAATTACCTGCCATTTATCAGCCCAAGCCTGGACATCGTCCAGGTCTTGTTGCATGCGGGCATGGACTGCTTCATTATCTGAGGATTTGTAAATGGCGCTGAACACTGTGCAGTGATCAGCAAACATCTCCATTTCTGACCTTATGTTGGAGGGGAGGTCATTGATGAAGCAGCTGAAGATGGTTGGACCTAGGTTACTGCCCTGTGGAACTCCTGCAGCGATGTCCCTGGGCTGTGATGATTGACATTCAAGCACCACAACCAACCACCTTTGTGCTAGGTATGACTCCAGCCAGTGGAGAGTTTTCCCCCCCGATTCCCATTGACTTCAGTTTTACTAGGGCTCCTTGATGTCACACTTGGTCAAGTGCTGCCTTGATGTCAAGGGCAGTCACTCTCACCTCACTTCTAGAATTCAGCTCCTTTGTCCGTGTTAGGATCAAGGCTGTAATGACGTTGGGAGCCGAGTGGTCTTGGTGGAACCCAAACTGGGCTTCAGTGAGCATGTTATTGGTAAGTGCCGCATGATAGCACTGTCGACGACACCTTCCATCACTTTGCTGATGATTGAGAGTAGTAGACCAATGGGGCAGTAATTGGCCAGATTGGATTTGTCCTGCTTTTTCTGGACAGGACATACCTGGGCAGTTTTCCACATTGTCGGATAGATGCCAGTGTTGTAGCTCTACTGGAACAGCTTGGCTAGAGGCGCAGCTAGTTCTGGAGCACAAGTCTTCAGCATGATAGCCGGAATGTTGTCGGGGGCTCACAGCCTTTGCTGTATCCAGTGCGCTCAGTCGTTTCTTGATATCACATGGAGTGAATTGAATTGGCTGAAGACTGGCTTCTGTGATGGTGGGGACCTCAGGAGTTGGCCAATAAGAATCATCCACTTGGCACTTCTGGCTGAAGATGCTTGCAAATACTTCAGCCTTGTCTTTTGCACTCACGTGCTGGGCTCCACCATTATTGAGGATGGGGATATTTATAGAGCCTCCTCCTCCAGTTAGTTGTTTAATGGTCCACCACTATTCACGACTGAATGTGGCAGGACTGCAGAGGTTTGATCGGATCCATTGATTGTGGGCTCGCTTAGCCCTGTCTGTAGCTTGCTGCTTCTGCTTTTTAGCATGCATGTAGTACTGTGTTGCAGCTTCCCCAGGTTGGCACCTCATTTTTAAGGTATGCCTGGTGCACTCCTCGCATGTTCTTTTACACTCCTTATTGAACCAGGGTTGGTCCCCTGGCTTGATGGTAATGGTAGAGTGAGGGAAATGCCATGCCATGAGGTTACAGATTGTGATTGAATACAATTCTGCTACTGCTGATGGCCCACATTGCCTCATGGATGCCCAGTTTTGAGCTACTAGATCTGTTCTGAATCTATCCTATTTAGCACGGTGGTAGTGCCACACAACACGATTGAGGGTGTCCTCAGGGTGAACACGGGACTTCGTCTCCACATTGACTGTGTGGTGGTTACTGCTACCAACACTGTCATGGACAGATGCATCTGCAACAGGTAGATTGGTGAGGACGAGGTCGAGTAGGTTTTTCTCTCATGTTGGTTCTTTCACCACCTGTCGCAAGCCCAGACTGGCAGCTATGTCCTTAAGGACTCAGCCTGAAGGGATGATTACTAGTCCTAGTCCCTTTAGGGCTATCCCGGATCAGGTGTATTCCCCAGACATTCACTTTCAACTAAAGTTTGAGGTAGCCGAATCCTAAAGACGCTTAATTGAGTCTAAAGGTCTGGACTATCTCTCCCTAAAGAAAAGGAACAACCTGAAAATGTTACCATCCTCCAGATAGCACTTTTAATAAGTATAGCTAGACTGTAACGTTCTGGATATTATGAGGGTCCGGATAACTCCCCCTGAATTCTGCAACTCCTCACCAAAGAGAGTACAGAGATTGAGTTTGCGAGTTTGATACAGAAGTGTTAGTGTAAATAAATTCACTCTTCTCTGTTTAAGGTAAAGGCACACAGTTTATTATATGAAGCACTTCGGGAGAAGAGTTCAAAAACTCTGCAGTCTAGTAACCCTCTTGTCGGTTTTACAATGGCAGCCGAACTTCTTTTATACAGTTCAAAAAGCCGGAAAGGTACCTATATCAGTAGTTACTACATTAATTCTTTGGCCAATCCAGTACCTTAGCAACCTTCAATCACATTCTTTCAAAAACAACATAATTATAAAACAGCTTAATTATATCACTATACTGTTAGCTAACTTCTTTCAAAAACAGCTTAATTATATTACTATACCGTTAGCTAGCTTCTTTCAAAAACAACTTAATTATATCACTATACACTTTCGCGTGACATGTTGGTATTTCGCAACCCTACTCTCACAGTGAGAAACAAGCAAATGCGGTATTGTCAGCACAAAACCAGTTTGAGCGAGATTATACCTATTTCCTGCCAGTTGCTTAACTCAGTCTTAACCTAAATCTTCTAAAACAACCTTTACCTCCCTTATTCTTCCTAAGCATAACTTTTCACCCTTACAGTCCCTCCTGTTGGTCCCTGGCCAAAGCTTGATTTGCCCTGGGAACCATCATACCATGGTTAGACTAGCGGCACACAACTCTGCTTCTTCTTGTGCCTTATGTCAGAACCAATGGTCTGCCCTTACTTCGTTCCAACCCCTTTTTTTTAACCTCTAACTACACGCAAGCCAAAATGGTTTGTTCTTCTAAATGAACCTGAGTTCGTCATATTCCGGCCTAATTGGCATGGCTGGAACAGCATTCTTTGTCATTTGGGCACAG
Source organism: Somniosus microcephalus (assembly GCF_052327205.1). NCBI lineage: Eukaryota > Metazoa > Chordata > Chondrichthyes > Squaliformes > Somniosidae > Somniosus > Somniosus microcephalus. The sequence goes on from NC_140996.1 coordinate 38,333,513, forward strand.
CAACATTTCAGCAATAAGAACATACAGTATAACATGATTATTATTACAAAGAATAATATCAACCCCTGTACCAGTGAAGTCCCAATCGACCCCAACCAACCGGTCACCCAATTCCATAAGGTTGAAGTCAGTGGCTGTTTCAGTTTCTCCACCTCCTTCCGGATGTGGTCCGCCAAATTGGTAATTTTCTCAGAGTTATCTGGGATATAGGTACAACACTCCGTCCCAATCAGTGCGCACGTGCCCCCCTCCTTAGCCAGTAAATAATCCAAGGCCATCCTGTTCTGCAGGGCCACTGTGCGGATCACCACCATTTCGGGAGTGGGCCTTTGATGTAGTGGTAGCATCCCCGCCGCTGGGCCAGAAGGCGTAGGGTTTCGAACCCCGCTCCAGACAGTCCCGGCAAGTGGAGTCGGAATTCCGGCTCTAAATTCTGGGTTGACATCCAGCGGGATACTTGCGTCCGTGGGTGTGGGTGGCCCCCCCCCCCCGTATGGGTTGTGGGAGCCCGTAAAACCCTCCCACCATAGGACTAACCACCCTAATGGCTGGTACGAAGATGGTTACAGTCATGGAAGGAGCGTTAATCACTGCCAGAAATCCTTCCACCATTTCATACAGTTCCCCAAAGGGAACAGTGTGAAGACACGTATGACGATGAGCACCATTTCAGCGCTAACATCACTAAGGGCCCCAGCCATATCGTTGGCTGCTGTTTCTAGTACTCTTTCCAATCTCCGTAACTCATCCATGCTCAGTCCTACCCCAAGTGGAGCAAGCAAGACACCAAAGAATCGTTGGGCCAATGACAGGTCTCTTTGCCTGTACGTGGTTCCCCTGTACTTGTGAGAGGTGGTCTACAAACCTAGTGTAGGGGACCACGTAACGCAGATAACAGGACCCAGTCCATGATTGTGGCAACCAGGGATAAGCTTTATGGCCACAGATATAGTATGTACCACTATATGCCGTATAATTTGTCCATACATTGTTCATCTTGGTGACTTTGCCCTTCCAGGGGCCCCCACTGGTTTTGTTCAGGGTTAGGTTAACGTTCCATTCTCCAAAGGTCAGCGGGTCACTACTGCCAACCATCTGCAAGAGATATCGCTGTTCACAGTGGCTCCATCCCACCCCCTGTCCTTCTGTCTTATTCTGTTCTAGACATACCTGTCCTCGGGGCCTTTTGACTCTCGAGGTGTTGGTGAGGACCAAGAATGGGGGTTGTCGAGACTGATTATATTTAGGCTGGTTCCATCCCTTGAAAGTGGTGAGGCTGTAACCTGCACTCCTCCAGTCCTCTGCTTCTAACTTCTGTCTAAACCCCTATTCTCGGTATTGTTTTTGCGAATTAACCACTCAGCCATCTCTGATGCATTAAAGGGGACCGGTCGCAAGGGAATACCCCCCTTTGGGTGTATAGGTACGTGCGCACATACCCAACACCCCTCCATCTTCCACGCTTGCGCTGCACACTGGTAGGACATATACAAAAAGGTAATTACATTTAATTCTCTTGGGCTTCTTTTTGTGCTTTTCGGCTCTGGGGCCCATCTCAATATCAGCAGGCAGGCCCCCAATAAACACATACACAACATCAAAATTAATTTCACCATTTTTACATAGGGATAGAATTTAACAATGTCCAAAGGCAAGGGGTTCGCAAATAAAAAAATGTCTTCGACATCTTCTCTAGTTGCTTGTGAGGGTCGCTCTGAAATTCTGGACAGACATAATTATCCAGACAGTCACCAGTGGCCCAAACCCATTTACCTCTACCTCTACTGTATTCACATTTCCCTGATCATTTTGCCTTGTCTCCTCTCCCTCCTGTTGGCCACGTCTGTAGATCCACAAAGGCAGCGCCCTGTGCATGGCGCCACAGATATTCGAAGATCCAGACAAGGACAAATATCAAAAGCAAAACACATAGGCTTGAAGCGTGACCCTCATTGTTGGTACTAATTCAAAGGTTCCAGGTTTGAATTTCTGTATCAGTGGTTCAGACATCACTCACACTGACGAGGGATCATAGACCTTCAGCTGCGTCCAGCGCTTCCAACGTCCCATGCCCTTCATATCGATGCAAGCACATGTACCTCCACTGATTATAACCTGGTATGGCTCCGACCATTTCAGGGCGAACCCGTGTTTACCAGGTAAATTTTTAACCATTACTTTGGTCCCTGCCGGAGGGGCATCTGGGAAGGGGAACTGTTCCTTCTCATTACCTATTTTAACCTGTTTATCCCTTGTTTGTTGTCGCATCTCCTTTAATTGCTTACTTAACTCGAGGACATATCGACGGAGCCTGTCCTTCAATGGCCCTACATCCGCTCCTCCTGTTATTATTCCCTCCGGGAGTTGCATCGCCTTTCCTGTCATTAACTTGTACGGTGACAACCCCGTCATACGGTTGGGGGTGGCCCGTTGCTTCTTTAAGATAATAGGTAACACATCCACCCAAGATTTTCCCGTATCCCATATAGCCTTAGCCAGGGCTGTCTTTAGGGTTCGGTTCATGCGTTCAACCATTCCCGAGCTCTGAGGGTGGTAAGGGATGTGAAACTTTTGTTTTATATACATGAGTCCAGAGACTGTCTTTATTATGGATCCTGTAAAGTGCGTCCCCTGATCCGAGTCAAGTTGGAGGGGTAATCTCCACCTTGGGATTATTTCTTCAGCCAAAATACGTGCTACCGTGGTAGCGGTACAATTTTGAGCAGGAAAGGCCTCAACCCATCGGGTGAATTGGTCAATGATGACCAGGCAATACCGTTTGCCCCTCGAGGTAGGAAGGGGGCCGGTAAAATCTATCTGTATGTTTTCCTAAGGCCCCCTGGGGCGCGGCTGATGTGCCATTCGTATCTTAACCGGGCGACCAGGGTTATGCTGGGCGCACGTGATACGTTGACAGTGTTTCGCCACATCTCGCCCCAACCCAGGCCACCACCACTCTTCTGAGACCATTTCAACCATAGGTCCGCAGCCTGTATGAGCTATACAATGATGCATTTCCAATAACATTTGTCTAATACAAGTCGGAGCTATGGCTTTCCCCTCTTTTCTCCATACAAAGTCTGCATCTTGTCGCCCACCTGCCTGGTACCATTCCCACTTCTCCGCCTGTCCCGTGTCCTAATGTAGCTTAATGACATTAATTTCCTCAATCTGCAGACTTCCCACTTTCGCCCCGTCTTTTTCCTCAATTTCCTGCTCTTTTTCCTCAATTTTGTGCCACGACATCCGCAGCCTGATTCCCTTTTTGTTCTTGGCTTTGTACCTTTTGGTGTGCTTTAATCTTAATGATGGCCGCCTGCACTGGCCCTTCTACTGCCTGCAGGAGAGCCTGTATCTGCAACTGGTGTTTAATAGGTTCCCCTCCGGTCGTTACAAAACCTTTATGTCCCCAGGCTGTCATATAGTCATTCACAACCCCGAACGCATACCGACTGTCTGTATATATGTTTACTGTTTTATCCTTAGCTAATTCTAGCGCCTTTGTAAGGGCTACAATTTCCGCCACTTGGGCCGAGTATCCTCCTTCCAATCTTCCTGATAATTCGGTCTCTAATTGGAAATTTACCACTGCCGATCCTGTTCTCGGGGACCCATTGATATATTTCCTAGATCCATCTACATACAGGGTGAGCTGAGCTTCCGTCAGTGGCTCATCCTGCACTTGGTTTTCCTCGAATTCCCCTTGTAACTCAGAACACTGGTGCGGGCCTCCCTCACTCAAGATGCCCTCTGCGGGATTTTCCCCTGTATCTCGAATTATTTTAACTGACTGATCCACCGGTAATAGAATCGCTTCCCACCGAGCTCTACGCATATTGGAGACTGACCTTAATTTTCCCATATTTAGCTTTTCTACCAATGTATGTCGAGTGTGTAGGGTGATATCCCCTGTCATTACGGTTGGTTCACAAACTTTAACCGCCCCGGCAGCACAATCAAGCACCACTACGCATCGCGACAGTCCGGCCGCTACTGGGGATTGCTGTGTGGAGTAATAGGCTACCGGTTGCCTCCGATCGCCGTGCTGTTGTGTAACTACTGCTGCATAGAATCCTCCTTCATTCTCACAGTGTATGTGGAATGGTTTCGTCATATCTTGTAAGCCTAAACCTGGAGCTGTTATTAAGGCCCGTTTCAATTCGTCATATGCGTTTTCCTGTTTGGGCCCCCATTCAATGGGCACTATCGCGGGTTTTCCTCCTTTTACTAACCTCTGTATTGGTTCAGCTATAGCTGCGAAATTTGGTATGAAATTCCTACTGTAGTTGAATAGGCCCAGGACCTTCCGGACCCCTCTCACCGAGACTGGTCTGGGCATTTCTTGAATCGCCTTCCAGCGATCACTGGGCATGGTCCTGGTCCCCTGAGACAACTGTTGTCCCAGGTAGTTAACTGTGGACTTTCCGAGTTGGGCCTTTTGGGGGTTCACTTTAAATTCACCCTTTTCTAGTGCTTGTAAGACCACAACCAGGGCTGCTGCATGCCCTCTTTCGTCTTCTGACGCTATTAATAAATCGTCCACATATTGTAGTATTGTACTACGGTAGGGAGTCAGGTCTACTGACTCTAATAATGAACTCATTACCCGGTGAAATATCGCCGGGCTATTATGAAATCCTTCAGGCAGCCAATTCCACGTGTATTGTCTATCCCCTACAGTAAATGCAAATTTCTCCTGTGAGTCCTGATCTAATGGTAGAGACCAGAGTCCATTAAATATATCTAGTACGGTAAATATCTTATGTTCTGGGCTTAATACGTTTAATATAGTGGCTGGGCTCGCCACTATAGGGTGTAATTTTGAGGTTACCCTGTTTAGTGCAGTATAATCAATAGTAAGGTGGTGAGATCCGCCAGGCTTCTTAATCGGCCATGTTGGTGAATTGGTTGTACTTTCTACTTGTCGTATTATTCCCTTTTCTTCTAATTGCCTCACGATACTTTCTACTGCTTTCTTCGCTTCGGGCTCAATGGGATATTGTTTATGGGGTTTGTGATTAGGTCCAGGGACACATATGGGTTTGGTTGTGACCAATCCAGTATCCTGCTTTGAGGCGGCCCATACCGATTTTATCACCTCACATATTGTCCCAAAATCCCCTTCCTCCTTCCAATCTCGGGTTAGTGTCTTCGCACTCCCCACCGGTGCCAAACAGGGGAATGGCTTGTTCCAGCTGTCTTTATTCCCATCTTCCTTAGCCCATGTTAATTTTCCTTGACTTGAGTCTATTAACAACTTAAATTCTTTGAGTAAATCAATCCCCAAAATAGTTCCCTCGCTGTTGGGACACACATAAAACTGTGCGGGTAATAATCATCCCTCTAACTCTAATACTTGTACCTCACTACGGTATGCCTTTATACGTCCCCCCCCTACCCCTATTATGTCTATTCTGTGTTTGGTCAGAGGGAGAGGCAAATCCGTGATTGATACAGATGCCCCCGTGTCTATCAACATCTCGCACTGCCAGCCCCCTAGCAGCGCTGATACGTACACCCGGGGGTCCTCCATCTCCTTCCTTTTTAAGGGGGCCGCCGTTTGTCACCGGCCTCCCATTTTCTTCACATACTGAAGGAACTCCTCAAAGAGGGGGCCATTAGTACCGGACTCTGTCTGCTGGTCGCCTTTCTTTGTCCAGCACTTGTCAGACGTATGTCCGGCCTTTTTAGAGTTGGTATACACTGGTCTGTTTTGTTGAGGGGCGAGACATTCTTTCGCCATGTGTCCCAATTTCCTGCAATTAAAACATGCTCCCTTCTTCCTCTGGACCGCCCCTGCCCCAGTAGCCGCTGCTCCCACTCTTTCCTGCTTAATGACGGGCACCCTCTCGGCCTCCTTTGCATCAACCTGACATGCCCATTGCGCCGCCGCATCGTAAGTATCGGCAGTCACTACCCCCATCTTTAATATTGCCTGATGGGATAGGGACAGTCCATCTTTAAACATATGTATGAAGGCCCCATCAGTCATTTGGGGATTAGTCTGTCCCGATGACTCTTGATAAGCAGTAAACAGTCGTTCACCATAATCACCGCTATTTTCCCCTTTCCGCTGTTTCACTAACATTATGCGTCCCCAATTTGGTGTTGATCCTCCCAAGACTGCTTGTACTGCCGTTTTAAAGGGATCATAAGCTTGCCATTGTGTTGCCTTATCAGCGTTCAGGGTTACTGGCATTGTCCACTGCAGTGGCCTGCAAGATCTGCAGCTCCTCCAACATCCCTCCATTTGTCCTGGGGATATTTGGCTCTAACCAACTGATGTAAGTCCTGAGGATGTAGGTCATGTATGTCCCATGCCTCCTCAAGACTTCTCCAAAACTCCACATTGGTACAGCGTGGCTTCAGTGTCCCTAGGTCTTTTAATATTGCTTGTTTTTCAAGGGGACTAAAAGCCTGGTACTTCGCTGTCGGGGCTGCTGGCGTTCCTCCCCTCCTTATGGGAGCTACCTTAGTTCCTTCTTCCACCGTTTCATTCTCACTATCGCTATCTTCTGTGGGTGGGGCTGATGTGATCGGGGCATAAGGGGATGGTTTTTCACCCTTGGATTCTGGACCTTGCACTCTGATTGGGGCGCAAAGATGCACCCGTGTTTCGTTCCAATACTCGGGCTTGTCGTCCCGGTAGCCAATTTTCTCGTCCTCATGGGGACCAATCCGCCCTCTCCCCATTAACTAACTCTCTAATTCTAGGATCCTCTCATTTTTACTTGCAAGTCTCGTGTGAAGTCTCTGTACTTTGTTCGTCGCTGCAACTAACTGGTGTACTAGTATCACCCCTGCTTTCTTTCCCTTCTTTTGTTTTTGTCCTTCCCACCATTCTCTTTGGGCTTTCGGATTCTGGAGCGGGTCCCACCCCTCCGCTCTCATCTTATCAACTAAACCCTTCTGGTCATCTGCATAGAACCTAGTAAGGGACCCCGCTGGTCCCCATTCTATTTCTTTCCCTGACGCCATTGTGTAGCCAACTTACAGTCTTATCAGTTGCTGAGTTCCTCTACGTGGTTTGTTGATATCTATTAGGGATTTCAATGGTTAGTTAGTCACAATATTATTGACGTCACGATCCCTTAGAGACCAAGCTCAATCCCTACATCTACTTGATCCTGGCCAGCACGTGGGGCCCAATCGCCCCCTTAATTCCGGCGCAGGCTAGATGAATGAGAT